>NW_026645686.1:0-658700 GCF_949987535.1 Balaenoptera acutorostrata | reverse complement strand
TCACACTCTCTAGAAACCCCTTAGCACGTAAAGGAATATTATTTGGGGGTCCAACCATTGAGAAGAGTTTAGACACGAGGAGAAGATAAGGAACACACCCATTATCAAGAAATCACATTAGGATTCTCTTTTTCACCTGTTCCTTAAAACACTAGTGCTTAGGAAATCTATTGGAGGCAGAAGCAGTCAAGGGTAGCTTAGGGTTAGGGTTAGGGTTAGGGTGAGGGTTAGGGTATGGCTTAGGGTACGGGTTCGGGGAGGGGTTCGGGTAGGGCGTAGGGTATGGGTTAGGGTTAGGGTTAGGTTTAGTGTTAGGGTTAGGGCTCGGTTTAGGGTACGGTTTAGGATTAGGGTACGTGTTAGTGTTAGGGTAGGGGTTAGGGTTAGGGTACGCGATAGGGTGAGGTTAGTTATTAAACCTATCCCACTCTGTAGATACCCCTTAGCACGTAAAGGAATATTATTTGGTGGTCCAGCCATGGAGAAGAGTTTAGACACTAGGAGAAGATAAGGAACACACCCATTATCAAGAAATCACATTAGGATTCTCTTTTTAACCTGTTCCTTAAAACACTAGTGCTTAGGAAATCTATTGGAGGCAGAAGCAGTCAAGGGTAGCTTAGGGTTAGGGTTAGGGTTAGGGTGAGGGTTAGGGTACGGCTTAGGGTACGGGTTCGGGGAGGGGTTCGGGTAGGGCGTAGGGTAGGGGTTAGGGTTAGGGTTAGGGCAAGGGTTAGGGTTAGGGCTCGGTTTAGGGTACGGGTTAGGATTAGGGTACGCGTTAGGGTTAGGGTAGGGGTTAGGGTTAGGGTACGCGTTAGGGTGAGGGTAGTTATTAAATCTATCCCACTCTCTAGATACCCCTTAGCACGTAAAGGAATATTATTTGGGGGTCCAGCCATGGAGAAGAGTTTAGACACGAGGAGAAGATAAGGAACACACCCATTATCAAGAAATCACATTAGGATTCTCTTTTTAACTTGTTCCTTAAAACACTAGTGCTTAGGAAATCTATTGGAGGCAGAAGCAGTCAAGGGTAGCTTAGGGTTAGGGTTAGGGTTAGGGTGAGGGTTAGGGTACGGCTTAGGGTACGGGTTCGGGGAGGGGTTCGGTTAGGGCGTAGGGTATGGGTTAGGGTTAGGGTTAGGGTTAGTGTTAGGGTTAGGGCTCGGTTTAGGGTACGGGTTAGGATTAGGGTACGCGTTAGTGTTAGGGTAGTGGTTAGGGTTAGGGTACCCTTTAGGGTGAGGGTAGTTATTAAACCTATCCCACTCTCTAGATACCCCTTAGCACGTAAAGGAATATTATTTGGGGGTCCAGCCATGGAGAAGATTTTAGACACTAGGAGAAGATAAGGAACACACCCATTATCAAGAAATCACAATATGATTCTCTTTTTAAACTGTTCCTTAAAACACTACTGCTTAGGAAATCTATTGGAGGCAGAAGCAGTCAAGGGTAGCTTAGGGTTAGGGTTAGGGTTAGGGTGAGGGCTAGGGTATGGCTTAGGGTACGGATTCGGGGAGGGGTTCGGGTAGGGCGTAGGGTATGGGTTAGGGTTAGGGTTAGGGTTAGTGTTATGGTTAGGGCTCGGTTTAGGGTACGGGTTAGGATTAGGGTACGCGTTAGGGTTAGGGTAGGGGTTAGGGTTAGGGTACGTGTTAGGGTGAGGGTAGTTATTAAACCTATCCCACTCTCTAGATACCCCTTAGCACGTAAAGGAATATTGTTTGGGGGTCCAGCCATGGAGAAGAGTTTAGACACTAGGAGAAGATAAGGAACACACCCATTATCACGAAATCATATTAGGATTCTCTTTTTAACCTGTTCCTTAAAACACTAGTGCTTAGGAAATCTATTGGAGGCAGAAGCAGTCAAGGGTAGCTTAGGGTTAGTGTTAGGGTTAGGGTGAGGGCTAGGGTATGGCTTAGGGTACGGGTTCGGGGAGGGGTTCGGGTAGGGCGTAGGGTATGGGTTAGGGTTAGGGTTAGGGCTAGTGTTAGATTTAGGGCTCGGTTTAGGGTACGGGTTAGGATTAGGGTACGTGTTAGGGTTAGGGTAGGGGTTAGGGTTAGTGTACGCGTTAGGGTGAAGGTAGTTATTAAACCTATCCCACTCTCTAGATACCCCTTAGCACGTACAGGAATATTATTGGGGGTCCAGCCATGGAGAAGAGTTTAGACACTAGGAGAAGATAAGGAACACACCCATTATCACGAAATCACATTAGGATTCTCTTTTTAACCTGTTCCTTAAAACACTAGTGCTTACAAAATCTATTGGAGGCAGAAGCCGTCAAGGGTAGCTTAGGGTTAGGGTTAGGGTTAGGGTGAGGGTTAGGGTACGGCTTAGGGTACGGGTTCGGGGAGGGGTTCGGGTAGGGCGTAGGGTATGGGTTAGGGTTAGGGTTAGGGTTAGTGTTAGGGTTAGGGCTCGGTTTAGGGTACGGGTTAGGATTAGGGTACGCGTTAGGGTTAGGGTAGGGGTTAGGGTTAGTGTACGCGTTAGGGTGAGGGTAGTTATTAAACCTATCCCACTCTCTAGATACCCCTTAGCACGTACAGGAATATTATTGGGGGTCCAGCCATGGAGAAGAGTTTAGACACTAGGAGAAGATAAGGAACACACCCATTATCACGAAATCACATTAGGATTCTCTTTTTAACCTGTTCCTTAAAACACTAGTGCTTAGGAAATCTATTGGAGGCAGAAGCAGTCAAGGGTAGCTTAGGGTTAGGGTTAGGGTTAGGGTGAGGGTTAGGGTATGGCTTAGGGTACGGGTTCGGGGAGGGGTTCGGGTAGGGCGTAGGGTATGTGTTAGGTATAGGGTTATGGCTAGTGTTAGGTTTAGGGCTCGGTTTAGGGTATGGGTTAGGATTAGGGTACGCGCTAGGGTTAGGGTAGGGGTTAGGGTTAGGGTACGCGTTAGGGTGGGGGTAGTTATTAAACCTATCACACTCTCTAGATACCCCTTAGCACGTAAAGGAATATTATTTGGGGGTCCAGCCATGGAGAAGAGTTTAGACACGAGGATAAGATAAGGAACACACCCATTATCAAGAAATCACATTAGGATTCTCTTTTCACCTGTTCCTTAAAACACTAGTGCTTAGGAAATCTATTGGAGGCAGAAGCAGTCAAGGGTAGCTTAGGGTTAGGGTTAGGGTTAGGGTGAGGGTTAGGGTATGGCTTAGGGTACGGGTTCGGGGAGGGGTTCGGGTAGGGCGTAGGGTATGGGTTAGGGTTAGGGTTAGGGTTAGTGTTAGGGTTAGGGCTCGGTTTAGGGTACGGGTTAGGATTAGGGTACGCGTTAGTGTTAGGGTAGGGGTTAGGGTTAGGGTACTCGATAGGGTGAGGTTAGTTATTAAACCTATCCCACTCTCTAGATACCCCTTAGCACGTAAAGGAATATTATTTGGGGGTCCAGCCATGGAGAAGAGTTTAGACACTAGGAGAAGATAAGGAACACACCCATTATCAAGAAATCACAATATGATTCTCTTTTTAAACTGTTCCTTAAAACACTAGTGCTTAGGAAATCTATTGGAGGCAGAAGCAGTCAAGGGTAGCTTAGGGTTAGGGTTAGGGTTAGGGTGAGGGCTAGGGTATGGCTTAGGGTACGGGTTCGGGGAGGGGTTCGGGTAGGGCGTAGGGTATGGGTTAGGGTTAGGGTTAGGGTTAGTGTTATGGTTAGGGCTCGGTTTAGGGTACGGGTTAGGATTAGGGTACGCGTTAGGGTTAGGGTAGGGGTTAGGGTTAGGGTACGTGTTAGGGTGAGGGTAGTTATTAAACCTATCACACTCTCTAGATACCCCTTAGCACATAAAGGAATATTATTTGGGGGTCCAGCCATGGAGAAGAGTTTAGACACGAGGAGAAGATAAGGAACACACCCATTATCACGAAATCACATTAGGATTATCTTTTTAACGTCTTCCTTAAAACACTAGTGCTTAGGAAATCTATTGGAGGCAGAAGCAGTCAAGGGTAGCTTAGGGTTAGGGTTAGGGTTAGGGTGAGGGTTAGGGTACGGCTTAGGTTACGGGTTCGGGGAGGGGTTCGGGTAGGGCGTAGGGTATGGGTTAGGGTTAGGGTTAGGGCTAGTGTTAGGTTTAGGGCTCGGTTTAGGGTACGGGTTAGGATTAGGGTACGCGTTAGGGTTAGGGTAGGGGTTAGGGTTAGGGTACGCGTTAGGGTGAGGGTAGTTATTAAACCTATAGCAATCTCTAGATACCCCTTAGCACTTAAAGGAATATTATTTGGGGGTCCAGCCATGGAGAAGAGTTTAGACACGAGGAGAAGATAAGGAACACACCCATTATCAAGAAATCACATTAGGATTCTCTTTTTAACCTGTTCCTTAAAACACTAGTGCTTAGGAAATCTATTGGAGGAAGAAGCAGTCAAGGGTAGCTTAGGGTTAGGGTTAGGGTTAGGGTGAGGGTTAGGGTACGACTTAGGGTACGGGTTCGGGGAGGGGTTCGGGTAGGGCGTAGGGTATGGGTTAGGGTTAGGGTTAGGGTTAGTGTTAGGGTTAGGGCTCGGTTAAGGGTCCAGGTTAGGATTAGGGTACGCGTTAGTGTTAGGGTAGTGGTTAGGGTTAGGGTACGCTTTAGGGTGAGGGTAGTTATTAAACCTATCCCACTCTCTAGATACCCCTTAGCACGTAAAGTAATATTATTTGGGGTTCCAGCCATGGAGAAGAGTTTAGACACTAGGAGAAGATAAGGAACACACCCATTATCAAGAAATCACATTAGGATTCTCTTTTTAACCTGTTCCTTAAAACACTAGTGCTTAGGAAATCTATTGGAGGCAGAAGCCGTCAAGGGTAGCTTAGGGTTAGGTTTAGGGTTAGGGTGAGGGTTAGGGTATGGCTTAGGGTACGGGTTCGGGGAGGGGTTCGGGTAGGGCGTAGGGTATGGGTTAGGGTTAGGGTTAGGTTTAGTGTTAGGGTTAGGGCTCGGTTTAGGGTACGGTTTAGGATTAGGGTACGTGTTAGTGTTAGGGTAGGGGTTAGGGTTAGGGTACGCGATAGGGTGAGGTTAGTTATTAAACCTATCCCACTCTGTAGATACCCCTTAGCACGTAAAGGAATATTATTTGGTGGTCCAGGAATGGAGAAGAGTTTAGACACTAGGAGAAGATAAGGAACACACCCATTATCAAGAAATCACATTAGGATTCTCTTTTTAACCTGTTCCTTAAAACACTAGTGCTTAGGAAATCTATTGGAGGCAGAAGCAGTCAAGGGTAGCTTAGGGTTAGGGTTAGGGTTAGGGTGAGGGTTAGGGTACGGCTTAGGGTACGGGTTCGGGGAGGGGTTCGGGTAGGGCGTAGGGTATGGGTTAGGGTTAGGGTTAGGGTTAGTGTTAGGGTTAGGGCTCGGTTTAGGGTACGGGTTAGGATTAGGGTACGCATTAGGGTTAGGGTAGGGGTTAGGGTTAGTGTACGCGTTAGGGTGAGGGTAGTTATTAAACCTATCCCACTCTCTAGATACCCCTTAGCACGTAAAGGAATATTAATGGGGGTCCAGCCATAGAGAAGAGTTTAGACACTAGGAGAAGATAAGAAACACACCCATTATCACGAAATCACATTAGGATTCTCTTTTTAACCTGTTCCTTAAAACACTAGTGCTTAGGAAATCTATTGGAGGCAGAAGCAGTCAAGGGTAGCTTAGGGTTAGGGTTAGGGTTAGGGTGAGGGTTAGGGTATGGCTTAGGGTACGGGTTCGGGGAGGGGTTCGGGTAGGGCGTAGGGTATGGGTTATGTATAGGGTTAGGGCTAGTGTTAGGGTTAGGGCTCGGTTTAGGGTATGGGTTCGGATTAGGGTACGCGTTAGGGTTAGGGTAGGGGTTAGGGTTAGGGTACGCATTAGGGTGCGGGTAGTTATTAAACCTATCACACTCTCTAGAAACCCCTTAGCACGTAAAGGAATATTATTTGGGGGTCCAACCATTGAGAAGAGTTTAGACACGAGGAGAAGATAAGGAACACACCCATTATCAAGAAATCACATTAGGATTCTCTTTTTCACCTGTTCCTTAAAACACTAGTGCTTAGGAAATCTATTGGAGGCAGAAGCAGTCAAGGGTAGCTTAGGGTTAGGGTTAGGGTTAGGGTGAGGGTTAGGGTATGGCTTAGGGTACGGGTTCGGGGAGGGGTTCGGGTAGGGCGTAGGGTATGGGTTAGGGTTAGGGTTAGGTTTAGTGTTAGGGTTAGGGCTCGGTTTAGGGTACGGTTTAGGATTAGGGTACGTGTTAGTGTTAGGGTAGGGGTTAGGGTTAGGGTACGCGATAGGGTGAGGTTAGTTATTAAACCTATCCCACTCTGTAGATACCCCTTAGCACGTAAAGGAATATTATTTGGTGGTCCAGCCATGGAGAAGAGTTTAGACACTAGGAGAAGATAAGGAACACACCCATTATCAAGAAATCACATTAGGATTCTCTTTTTAACCTGTTCCTTAAAACACTAGTGCTTAGGAAATCTATTGGAGGCAGAAGCAGTCAAGGGTA
The DNA here is from genome assembly GCF_949987535.1 of Balaenoptera acutorostrata. Lineage (NCBI taxonomy): Eukaryota > Metazoa > Chordata > Mammalia > Artiodactyla > Balaenopteridae > Balaenoptera > Balaenoptera acutorostrata. The sequence continues at coordinate 652,179 of NW_026645686.1, read as the reverse complement.
GCTTAGGGTTAGGGTTAGGGTTAGGGTGAGGGTTAGGGTACGGCTTAGGGTACGGGTTCGGGGAGGGGTTCGGGTAGGGCGTAGGGTATGGGTTAGGGTTAGGGTTAGGGCAAGGGTTAGGGTTAGGGCTCGGTTTAGGGTACGGGTTAGGATTAGGGTACGCGTTAGGGTTAGGGTAGGGGTTAGGGTTAGGGTACGCGTTAGGGTGAGGGTAGTTATTAAATCTATCCCACTCTCTAGATACCCCTTAGCACGTAAAGGAATATTATTTGGGGGTCCAGCAATGGAGAAGAGTTTAGACACGAGGAGAAGATAAGGAACACACCCATTATCAAGAAATCACATTAGGATTCTCTTTTTAACTTGTTCCTTAAAACACTAGTGCTTAGGAAATCTATTGGAGGCAGAAGCAGTCAAGGGTAGCTTAGGGTTAGGGTTAGGGTTAGGGTGAGGGTTAGGGTACGGCTTAGGGTACGGGTTCGGGGAGGGGTTCGGTTAGGGCGTAGGGTATGGGTTAGGGTTAGGGTTAGGGTTAGTGTTAGGGTTAGGGCTCGGTTTAGGGTACGGGTTAGGATTAGGGTACGCGTTAGTGTTAGGGTAGTGGTTAGGGTTAGGGTACCCTTTAGGGTGAGGGTAGTTATTAAACCTATCCCACTCTCTAGATACCCCTTAGCACGTAAAGGAATATTATTTGGGGGTCCAGCCATGGAGAAGATTTTAGACACTAGGAGAAGATAAGGAACACACCCATTATCAAGAAATCACAATATGATTCTCTTTTTAAACTGTTCCTTAAAACACTACTGCTTAGGAAATCTATTGGAGGCAGAAGCAGTCAAGGGTAGCTTAGGGTTAGGGTTAGGGTTAGGGTGAGGGCTAGGGTATGGCTTAGGGTACGGATTCGGGGAGGGGTTCGGGTAGGGCGTAGGGTATGGGTTAGGGTTAGGGTTAGGGTTAGTGTTATGGTTAGGGCTCGGTTTAGGGTACGGGTTAGGATTAGGGTACGCGTTAGGGTTAGGGTAGGGGTTAGGGTTAGGGTACGTGTTAGGGTGAGGGTAGTTATTAAACCTATCCCACTCTCTAGATACCCCTTAGCACGTAAAGGAATATTGTTTGGGGGTCCAGCCATGGAGAAGAGTTTAGACACTAGGAGAAGATAAGGAACACACCCATTATCACGAAATCATATTAGGATTCTCTTTTTAACCTGTTCCTTAAAACACTAGTGCTTAGGAAATCTATTGGAGGCAGAAGCAGTCAAGGGTAGCTTAGGGTTAGTGTTAGGGTTAGGGTGAGGGCTAGGGTATGGCTTAGGGTACGGGTTCGGGGAGGGGTTCGGGTAGGGCGTAGGGTATGGGTTAGGGTTAGGGTTAGGGCTAGTGTTAGATTTAGGGCTCGGTTTAGGGTACGGGTTAGGATTAGGGTACGTGTTAGGGTTAGGGTAGGGGTTAGGGTTAGTGTACGCGTTAGGGTGAAGGTAGTTATTAAACCTATCCCACTCTCTAGATACCCCTTAGCACGTACAGGAATATTATTGGGGGTCCAGCCATGGAGAAGAGTTTAGACACTAGGAGAAGATAAGGAACACACCCATTATCAAGAAATCACATTAGGATTCTCTTTTTAACCTGTTCCTTAAAACACTAGTGCTTACAAAATCTATTGGAGGCAGAAGCCGTCAAGGGTAGCTTAGGGTTAGGGTTAGGGTTAGGGTGAGGGTTAGGGTACGGCTTAGGGTACGGGTTCGGGGAGGGGTTCGGGTAGGGCGTAGGGTATGGGTTAGGGTTAGGGTTAGGGTTAGTGTTAGGGTTAGGGCTCGGTTTAGGGTACGGGTTAGGATTAGGGTACGCGTTAGGGTTAGGGTAGGGGTTAGGGTTAGTGTACGCGTTAGGGTGAGGGTAGTTATTAAACCTATCCCACTCTCTAGATACCCCTTAGCACGTACAGGAATATTATTGGGGGTCCAGCCATGGAGAAGAGTTTAGACACTAGGAGAAGATAAGGAACACACCCATTATCACGAAATCACATTAGGATTCTCTTTTTAACCTGTTCCTTAAAACACTAGTGCTTAGGAAATCTATTGGAGGCAGAAGCAGTCAAGGGTAGCTTAGGGTTAGGGTTAGGGTTAGGGTGAGGGTTAGGGTATGGCTTAGGGTACGGGTTCGGGGAGGGGTTCGGGTAGGGCGTAGGGTATGTGTTAGGTATAGGGTTATGGCTAGTGTTAGGTTTAGGGCTCGGTTTAGGGTATGGGTTAGGATTAGGGTACGCGCTAGGGTTAGGGTAGGGGTTAGGGTTAGGGTACGCGTTAGGGTGGGGGTAGTTATTAAACCTATCACACTCTCTAGATACCCCTTAGCACGTAAAGGAATATTATTTGGGGGTCCAGCCATGGAGAAGAGTTTAGACACGAGGATAAGATAAGGAACACACCCATTATCAAGAAATCACATTAGGATTCTCTTTTCACCTGTTCCTTAAAACACTAGTGCTTAGGAAATCTATTGGAGGCAGAAGCAGTCAAGGGTAGCTTAGGGTTAGGGTTAGGGTTAGGGTGAGGGTTAGGGTATGGCTTAGGGTACGGGTTCGGGGAGGGGTTCGGGTAGGGCGTAGGGTATGGGTTAGGGTTAGGGTTAGGGTTAGTGTTAGGGTTAGGGCTCGGTTTAGGGTACGGGTTAGGATTAGGGTACGCGTTAGTGTTAGGGTAGGGGTTAGGGTTAGGGTACTCGATAGGGTGAGGTTAGTTATTAAACCTATCCCACTCTCTAGATACCCCTTAGCACGTAAAGGAATATTATTTGGGGGTCCAGCCATGGAGAAGAGTTTAGACAGTAGGAGAAGATAAGGAACACACCCATTATCAAGAAATCACAATATGATTCTCTTTTTAAACTGTTCCTTAAAACACTAGTGCTTAGGAAATCTATTGGAGGCAGAAGCAGTCAAGGGTAGCTTAGGTTTAGGGTTAGGGTTAGGGTGAGGGCTAGGGTATGGCTTAGGGTACGGGTTCGGGGAGGGGTTCGGGTAGGGCGTAGGATATGGGTTAGGGTTAGGGTTAGGGTTAGTGTTATGGTTAGGGCTCGGTTTAGGGTACGGGTTAGGATTAGGGTACGCGTTAGGGTTAGGGTAGGGGTTAGGGTTAGGGTACGTGTTAGGGTGAGGGTAGTTATTAAACCTATCACACTCTCTAGATACCCCTTAGCACATAAAGGAATATTATTTGGGGGTCCAGCCATGGAGAAGAGTTTAGACACGAGGAGAAGATAAGGAACACACCCATTATCACGAAATCACATTAGGATTCTCTTTTTAACGTGTTCCTTAAAACACTAGTGCTTAGGAAATCTATTGGAGGCAGAAGCAGTCAAGGGTAGCTTAGGGTTAGGGTTAGGGTTAGGGTGAGGGTTAGGGTACGGCTTAGGTTACGGGTTCGGGGAGGGGTTCGGGTAGGGCGTAGGGTATGGGTTAGGGTTAGGGTTAGGGCTAGTGTTAGGTTTAGGGCTCGGTTTAGGGTACGGGTTAGGATTAGGGTACGCGTTAGGGTTAGGGTAGGGGTTAGGGTTAGGGTACGCGTTAGGGTGAGGGTAGTTATTAAACCTATAGCAATCTCTAGATACCCCTTAGCACTTAAAGGAATATTATTTGGGGGTCCAGCCATGGAGAAGAGTTTAGACACGAGGAGAAGATAAGGAACACACCCATTATCAAGAAATCACATTAGGATTCTCTTTTTAACCTGTTCCTTAAAACACTAGTGCTTAGTAAATCTATTGGAGGAAGAAGCAGTCAAGGGTAGCTTAGGGTTAGGGTTAGGGTGAGGGTTAGGGTACGACTTAGGGTACGGGTTCGGGGAGGGGTTCGGGTAGGGCGTAGGGTATGGGTTAGGGTTAGGGTTAGGGTTAGTGTTAGGGTTAGGGCTCGGTTAAGGGTACAGGTTAGGATTAGGGTACGCGTTAGTGTTAGGGTAGTGGTTAGGGTTAGGGTACGCGTTAGGGTGAGGGTAGTTATTAAACCTATCCCACTCTCTAGATACCCATTAGCACGTAAAGGAATATTATTTGGGGGTCCAGCCATGGAGAAGAGTTTAGACACGAGGAGAAGATAAGGAACACACCCATTATCAAGAAATCACATTAGGATTCTCTTTTAAACCTGTTCCTTAAATCACTAGTGCTTAGGAAATCTATTGGAGGCAGAAGCCGTCAAGGGTAGCTTAGGGTTAGGGTTAGGGTTAGGGTGAGGGTTAGGGTACGGCTTAGGGTACGGGTTCGGGGAGGGGTTCGGGTAGGGCGTAGGGTATGGGTTAAGGTTAGGGTTAGGGTTAGTGTTAGGGTTAGGGCTCAGTTTAGGGTACGGGTTAGGATTAGGGTACGCGTTAGGGTTAGGGTAGGGGTTAGGGTTAGGGTACGCTTTAGGGTGAGGGTAGTTATTAAACCTATCCCACTCTCTAGATACCCCTTAGCACGTAAAGGAATATTATTTGGGGGTCCAGCCATGGAGAAGGGTTTAGACACTAGGAGAAGATAAGGAACACACCCATTATCAAGAAATCACAATATGATTCTCTTTTTAAACTGTTCCTTAAAACACTAGTGGTTATGAAATCTATTGGAGGCAGAAGCAGTAAAGGGTAGCTTAGGGTTAGGCTTAGGGTTAGGGTGAGGGTTAGGGTACGGCTTAGGGTACGGGTTAGGAGACGGTTTCGGCTAGGGCCTAGGGTATGGGTTAGGGTTAGGGTTAGGGTTAGTGTTAGGGTTAGGGCTCGGTTTAGGGTACGGGTTAGGATTAGGGTACTCGTTAGGGTTAGTGTAGCGGTTAGGGTTAGGGTACGCGTTAGGGTGAGGGTAGTTATTAAACCTATCACACTCTCTAGATACCCCTTAGCACGTAAAGGAATATTATTTGGGGGTCCAGCCATGGAGAAGAGTTTAGACACTAGGAGAAGATGAGGAACACACCCATTATCACGAAATCACATTAGGATTCTCTTTTTAACTTGTTCCTTAAAACACTAGTGCTTAGGAAATCTATTGGAGGCAGAAGCAGTCAAGGGTAGCTTAGGGTTAGGGTTAGGGTTAGGGTGAGTGTTAGGGTTCGGCTTAGGGTACGGGTTCGGGGAGGGGTTCGGGTAGGGCGTAGGGTATGGGTTAGGGTTAGGGTTAGGGCTAGTGTTAGGGTTAGGGCTCGGTTTAGGGTACGGGTTAGGATTAGGGTACGCGTTAGGGTTAGGGTAGGGGTTAGGGTTAGGGTACGCGTTAGGGTGAGGGTAGTCATTAAACGTATTCCACTCTCTAGATATCCCTTAGCACGTACAGGAATATTATTGGTGGTCCAGCCATAGAGAAGAGTTTAGACACTAGGAGAAGATAAGGAACACACCCATTATCACGAAATCACATTAGGATTCTCTTTTTAACATTTTCCTTAAAACACTCGTGCTTAGGAAAACTATTGGAGGCAGAAGCAGTCAAGGGTAGCTTAGGGTTAGGGTGAGGTTTAGGATATGGCTTAGGGTACGGGTTCGGGGAGGGGTTCGGGTAGGGCGTAGGGTATGGGTTAGGGTTAGGGTTAGGGTTAGTGTTAGGGTTAGGGCTCGGTTTAGGGTACGGGTTAGGATTAGGGTACGCGTTAGGGTTAGGGTAGGGGTTAGGGTTAGGGTACGCGTTAGGGTGAGGGTAGTTATTAAATCTATCCCACTCTCTAGATACCCCTTAGCACGTAAAGGAATATTATTTGGGGGTCCAGCCATGGAGAAGAGTTTAGACACTAGGAGAAGATAAGGAACACACCCATTATCAAGAAATCACATTAGGATTCTCTTTTTAACCTGTTCCTTAAAACACTAGTGCTTAGGAAATCTATTGGAGGCAGAAGCAGTCAAGGGTAGCTTAGGGTTAGGGTTAGGGTTAGGGTGAGGGTTAGGGTACGGCTTAGGGTACGGGTTCGGGGAGGGGTTCGGGTAGGGCGTAGGGTATGGGTTAGGGTTAGGGTTAGGGTTAGTGTTAGGGTTAGGGCTCGGTTTAGGGTACGGGTTAGGATTAGGGTACGCGTTAGTGTTAGGGTAGTGGTTAGGGTTAGGGTACGCTTTAGGGTGAGGGTAGTTATTAAACCTATCCCACTCTCTAGATACCCATTAGCACGTAAAGGAATATTATTTGGGGGTCCAGCCATGGAGAAGAGTTTAGACACTAGGAGAAGATAAGGAACACACCCATTATCAAGAAATCACAATATGATTCTCTTTTTAAACTGTTCCTTAAAACACTAGTGCTTAGGAAATCTATTGGAGGCAGAAGCCGTCAAGGGTAGCTTAGGGTTAGGGTTAGGGTTAGGGTGAGGGTTAGGGTACGGTTTAGGGTAGGGGTTGAGGGAGGGGTTCGGGTAGGGCGTAGGGTATGGGTTAGGGTTAGGGTTAGAGTTAGTGTTAGGGTTAGGGCTCGGTTTAGGGTACGGGTTAGGATTAGGGTACGCGCTAGGGTTAGGGTAGGGGTTAGGGTTAGGGTACGTGTTAGGGTGAGGGTAGTTATTAAACCTATCCCACTCTCTAGATACCCCTTAGCACGTAAAGGAATATTATTTGGGGGTCCAGCCATGGAGAAGAGTTTAGACACTAGGAGAAGATAAGGAACACACCCATTATCACGAAATCACATTAGGATTCTCTTTTTAACCTGTTCCTTAAAACACTAGTGCTTAGGAAATCTATTGGAGGCAGAAGCAGTCAAGGGTAGCTTAGGGTTAGTGTTAGGGTTAGGGTGAGGGCTAGGGTATGGCTTAGGGTACGGGTTCGGGGAGGGGTTCGGGTAGGGCGTAGGGTATGGGTTAGGGTTAGGGTTAGGGCTACCGTTAGGTTTAGGGCTCGGTTTAGGGTACGGGTTAGGATTAGGGTACGCGTTAGGGTTAGGGTAGGGGTTAGGGTTAGGGTACGCGTTAGGGTGAGGGTAGTTATTAAACCTATCCCACTCTCTAGATACCCCTTAGCACGTAAAGGAATATTATTTGGGGGACCAGCCATGGAGAAGAGTTTAGACACGAGGAGAAGATAAGGAACACTCCCATTATCAAGAAATCACATTAGGATTCTCTTTTTAACCTGTTCCTTAAAACACTAGTGCTTAGGAAATCTATTGGAGGCAGAAGCAGTCAAGGGTAGCTTAGGGTTAGGGTTAGGGTTAGGGTGAGGGTTAGGGTACGGCTTAGGGTACGGGTTCGGGGAGGGGTTCGGGTAGGGCGTAGGGTTTGGGTTAGGGTTAGGGTTAGGGTTAGTGTTAGGGTTAGGGCTCGGTTTAGGGTACGGGTTAGGATTAGGGTACGCGTTAGGGTTAGGGTAGGGGTTAGGGTTAGTGTACGCGTTAGGGTGAGGGTAGTTATTAAACCTATCCCACTCTCTAGATACCCCTTAGCACGTAAAGGAATATTAATGGGGGTCCAGCCATGGAGAAGAGTTTAGACACTAGGAGAAGATAAGGAACACACCCATTATCACGAAATCACATTAGGATTCTCTTTTTAACCTGTTCCTTAAAACACTAGTGCTTAGGAAGTCTATTGGAGGCAGAAGCAGTCAAGGGTAGCTTAGGGTTAGGGTTAGTGTTAGGGTGAGGGTTAGGGTATGGCTTAGGGTACGGGTTCGGGGAGGGGTTCGGGTAGGGCGTAGGGTATGGGTTATGTATAGGGTTAGGGCTAGTGTTAGGGTTAGGGCTCGGTTTAGGGTATGGGTTCGGATTAGGGTACGCGTTAGGGTTAGGGTAGGGGTTAGGGTTAGGGTACGCATTAGGGTGCGGGTAGTTATTAAACCTATCACACTCTCTAGAAACCCCTTAGCACGTAAAGGAATATTATTTGGGGGTCCAACCATTGAGAAGAGTTTAGACACGAGGAGAAGATAAGGAACACACCCATTATCAAGAAATCACATTAGGATTCTCTTTTTCACCTGTTCCTTAAAACACTAGTGCTTAGGAAATCTATTGGAGGCAGAAGCAGTCAAGGGTAGCTTAGGGTTAGGGTTAGGGTTAGGGTGAGGGTTAGGGTATGGCTTAGGGTACGGGTTCGGGGAGGGGTTCGGGTAGGGCGTAGGGTATGGGTTAGGGTTAGGGTTAGGTTTAGTGTTAGGGTTAGGGCTCGGTTTAGGGTACGGGTTAGGATTAGGGTACGTGTTAGTGTTAGGGTAGGGGTTAGGGTTAGGGTACGCGATAGGGTGAGGTTAGTTATTAAACCTATCCCACTCTGTAGATACCCCTTAGCACGTAAAGGAATATTATTTGGTGGTCCAGCCATGGAGAAGAGTTTAGACACTAGGAGAAGATAAGGAACACACCCATTATCAAGAAATCACATTAGGATTCTCTTTTTAACCTGTTCCTTAAAACACTAGTGCTTAGGAAATCTATTGGAGGCAGAAGCAGTCAAGGGTAGCTTAGGGTTAGGGTTAGGGTTAGGGTGAGGGTTAGGGTACGGCTTAGGGTACGGGTTCGGGGAGGGGTTCGGGTAGGGCGTAGGGTATGGGTTAGGGTTAGGGTTAGGGCAAGGGTTAGGGTTAGGGCTCGGTTTAGGGTACGGGTTAGGATTAGGGTACGCGTTAGGGTTAGGGTAGGGGTTAGGGTTAGGGTACGCGTTAGGGTGAGGGTAGTTATTAAATCTATCCCACTCTCTAGATACCCCTTAGCACGTAAAGGAATATTATTTGGGGGTCCAGCCATGGAGAAGAGTTTAGACACGAGGAGAAGATAAGGAACACACCCATTATCAAGAAATCACATTAGGATTCTCTTTTAAACCTGTTCCTTAAATCACTAGTGCTTAGGAAATCTATTGGAGGCAGAAGCCGTCAAGGGTAGCTTAGGGTTAGGGTTAGGGTTAGGGTGAGGGTTAGGGTACGGCTTAGGGTACGGGTTCGGGGAGGGGTTCGGGTAGGGCGTAGGGTATGGGTTAAGGTTAGGGTTAGGGTTAGTGTTAGGGTTAGGGCTCAGTTTAGGGTACGGGTTAGGATTAGGGTACGCGTTAGGGTTAGGGTAGGGGTTAGGGTTAGGGTACGCTTTAGGGTGAGGGTAGTTATTAAACCTATCCCACTCTCTAGATACCCCTTAGCACGTAAAGGAATATTATTTGGGGGTCCAGCCATGGAGAAGGGTTTAGACACTAGGAGAAGATAAGGAACACACCCATTATCAAGAAATCACAATATGATTCTCTTTTTAAACTGTTCCTTAAAACAGTAGTGGTTATGAAATCTATTGGAGGCAGAAGCAGTCAAGGGTAGCTTAGGGTTAGGCTTAGGGTTAGGGTGAGGGTTAGGGTACGGCTTAGGGTACGGGTTAGGAGACGGTTTCGGCTAGGGCCTAGGGTATGGGTTAGGGTTAGGGTTAGGGTTAGTGTTAGGGTTAGGGCTCGGTTTAGGATTAGGGTACTCGTTAGGGTTAGTGTAGCGGTTAGGGTTAGGGTACGCGTTAGGGTGAGGGTAGTTATTAAACCTATCACACTCTCTAGATACCCCTTAGCACGTAAAGGAATATTATTTGGGGGTCCAGCCATGGAGAAGAGTTTAGACACTAGGAGAAGATGAGGAACACACCCATTATCACGAAATCACATTAGGATTCTCTTTTTAACCTGTTCCTTAAAACACTAGTGCTTAGGAAATCTATTGGAGGCAGAAGCAGTCAAGGGTAGCTTAGGGTTAGGGTTAGGGTTAGGGTGAGTGTTAGGGTTCGGCTTAGGGTACGGGTTCGGGGAGGGGTTCGGGTAGGGCGTAGTGTATGGGTTAGGGTTAGGGTTAGGGCTAGTGTTAGGGTTAGGGCTCGGTTTAGGGTACGGGTTAGGATTAGGGTACGCGTTAGGGTTAGGTTAGGGGTTAGGGTTAGGGTACGCGTTAGGGTGAGGGTAGTCATTAAACCTATCCCACTCTCTAGATATCCCTTAGCACGTACAGGAATATTATTGGTGGTCCAGCCATAGAGAAGAGTTTAGACACTAGGAGAAGATAAGGAACACACCCATTATCACGAAATCACATTAGGATTCTCTTTTTAACATTTTCCTTAAAACACTAGTGCTTAGGAAAACTATTGGAGGCAGAAGCAGTCAAGGGTAGCTTAGGGTTAGGGTGAGGTTTAGGATATGGCTTAGGGTACGGGTTCGGGGAGGGGTTCGGGTAGGGCGTAGGGTATGGGTTAGGGTTAGGGTTAGGGTTAGTGTTAGGGTTAGGGCTCGGTTTAGGGTACGGGTTAGGATTAGGGTACGCGTTAGGGTTAGGGTAGGGGTTAGGGTTAGGGTACGCGTTAGGGTGAGGGTAGTTATTAAATCTATCCCACTCTCTAGATACCCCTTAGCACGTAAAGGAATATTATTTGGGGGTCCAGCCATGGAGAAGAGTTTAGACACTAGGAGAAGATAAGGAACACACCCATTATCAAGAAATCACATTAGGATTCTCTTTTTAACCTGTTCCTTAAAACACTAGTGCTTAGGAAATCTAATGGAGGCAGAAGCAGTCAAGGGTAGCTTAGGGTTAGGGTTAGGGTTAGGGTGAGGGTTAGGGTACGGCTTAGGGTACGGGTTCGGGGAGGGGTTCGGGTAGGGCGTAGGGTATGGGTTAGGGTTAGGGTTAGGGTTAGTGTTAGGGTTAGGGCTCGGTTTAGGGTACGGGTTAGGATTAGGGTACGCGTTAGTGTTAGGGTAGTGGTTAGGGTTAGGGTACGCTTTAGGGTGAGGGTAGTTATTAAACCTATCCCACTCTCTAGATACCCCTTAGCACGTAAAGGAATATTATTTGGGGGTCCAGCCATGGAGAAGTGTTTAGACACTAGGAGAAGATAAGGAACACACCCATTATCAAGAAATCACAATATGATTCTCTTTTTAAACTGTTCCTTAAAACACTAGTGCTTAGGAAATCTATTGGAGGCAGAAGCCGTCAAGGGTAGCTTAGGGTTAGGGTTAGGGTTAGGGTGAGGGTTAGGGTACGGTTTAGGGTAGGGGTTGAGGGAGGGGTTCGGGTTGGGCGTAGGGTATGGGTTAGGGTTAGGGTTAGAGTTAGTGTTAGGGTTAGGGCTCGGTTTAGGGTACGGGTTAGGATTAGGGTACGCGCTAGGGTTAGGGTAGGGGTTAGGGTTAGGGTACGTGTTAGGGTGAGGGTAGTTATTAAACCTATCCCACTCTCTAGATACCCCTTAGCACGTAAAGGAATATTATTTGGGGGTCCAGCCATGGAGAAGAGTTTAGACACTAGGAGAAGATAAGGAACACACCCATTATCACGAAATCACATTAGGATTCTCTTTTTAACCTGTTCCTTAAAACACTAGTGCTTAGGAAATCTATTGGAGGCAGAAGCAGTCAAGGGTAGCTTAGGGTTAGTGTTAGGGTTAGGGTGAGGGCTAGGGTATGGCTTAGGGTACGGGTTCGGGGAGGGGTTCGGGTAGGGCGTAGGGTATGGGTTAGGGTTAGGGTTAGGGCTAGCGTTAGGTTTAGGGCTCGGTTTAGGGTACGGGTTAGGATTAGGGTACGCGTTAGGGTTAGGGTAGGGGTTAGGGTTAGGGTACGCGTTAGGGTGAGGGTAGTTATTAAACCTATCCCACTCTCTAGATACCCCTTAGCACGTAAAGGAATATTATTTGGGGGACCAGCCATGGAGAAGAGTTTAGACACGAGGAGAAGATAAGGAACACTCCCATTATCAAGAAATCACATTAGGATTCTCTTTTTAACCTGTTCCTTAAAACACTAGTGCTTAGGAAATCTATTGGAGGCAGAAGCAGTCAAGGGTAGCTTAGGGTTAGGGTTAGGGTTAGGGTGAGGGTTAGGGTACGGCTTAGGGTACGGGTTCGGGGAGGGGTTCGGGTAGGGCGTAGGGTATGGGTTAGGGTTAGGGTTAGGGTTAGTGTTAGGGTTAGGGCTCGGTTTAGGGTACGGGTTAGGATTAGGGCACGCGTTAGGGTTAGGGTAGGGGTTAGGGTTAGTGTACGCGTTAGGGTGAGGGTAGTTATTAAACCTTTCCCACTCTCTAGATACCCCTTAGCACGTAAAGGAATATTAATGGGGGTCCAGCCATGGAGAAGAGTTTAGACACTAGGAGAAGATAAGGAACACACCCATTATCACGAAATCACATTAGGATTCTCTTTTTAACCTGTTCCTTAAAACACTAGTGCTTAGGAAGTCTATTGGAGGCAGAAGCAGTCAAGGGTAGCTTAGGGTTAGGGTTAGTGTTAGGGTGAGGGTTAGGGTATGGCTTAGGGTACGGGTTCGGGGAGGGGTTCGGGTAGGGCGTAGGGTATGGGTTATGTATAGGGTTAGGGCTAGTGTTAGGGTTAGGGCTCGGTTTAGGGTATGGGTTCGGATTAGGGTACGCGTTAGGGTTAGGGTAGGGGTTAGGGTTAGGGTACGCATTAGGGTGCGGGTAGTTATTAAACCTATCACACTCTCTAGAAACCCCTTAGCACGTAAAGGAATATTATTTGGGGGTCCAACCATTGAGAAGAGTTTAGACACGAGGAGAAGATAAGGAACACACCCATTATCAAGAAATCACATTAGGATTCTCTTTTTCACCTGTTCCTTAAAACACTAGTGCTTAGGAAATCTATTGGAGGCAGAAGCAGTCAAGGGTAGCTTAGGGTTAGGGTTAGGGTTAGGGTGAGGGTTAGGGTATGGCTTAGGGTACGGGTTCGGGGAGGGGTTCGGGTAGGGCGTAGGGTATGGGTTAGGGTTAGGGTTAGGTTTAGTGTTAGGGTTAGGGCTCGGTTTAGGGTACGGGTTAGGATTAGGGTACGTGTTAGTGTTAGGGTAGGGGTTAGGGTTAGGGTACGCGATAGGGTGAGGTTAGTTATTAAACCTATCCCACTCTGTAGATACCCCTTAGCACGTAAAGGAATATTATTTGGTGGTCCAGCCATGGAGAAGAGTTTAGACACTAGGAGAAGATAAGGAACACACCCATTATCAAGAAATCACATTAGGATTCTCTTTTTAACCTGTTCCTTAAAACACTAGTGCTTAGGAAATCTATTGGAGGCAGAAGCAGTCAAGGGTAGCTTAGGGTTAGGGTTAGGGTTAGGGTGAGGGCTAGGGTATGGCTTAGGGTACGGGTTCGGGGAGGGGTTCGGGTAGGGCGTAGGGTATGGGTTAGGGTTAGGGTTAGGGTTAGTGTTATGGTAAGGGCTCGGTTTAGGGTACGGGTTAGGATTAGGGTACGCGTTAGGGTTAGGGTAGGGGTTAGGGTTAGGGTACGTGTTAGGGTGAGGGTAGTTATTAAACCTATCACACTCTCTAGATACCCCTTAGCACATAAAGGAATATTATTTGGGGGTCCAGCCATGGAGAAGAGTTTAGACACGAGGAGAAGATAAGGAACACACCCATTATCACGAAATCACATTAGGATTCTCTTTTTAACGTGTTCCTTAAAACACTAGTGCTTAGGAAATCTATTGGAGGCAGAAGCAGTCAAGGGTAGCTTAGGGTTAGGGTTAGGGTTAGGGTGAGGGTTAGGGTACGGCTTAGGTTACGGGTTCGGGGAGGGATTCGGGTAGGGCGTAGGGTATGGATTAGGGTTAGGGCTAGTGTTAGGTTTAGGGCTCGGTTTAGGGTACGGGTTAGGATTAGGGTACGCGTTAGGGTTAGGGTAGGGGTTAGGGTTAGGGTACGCGTTAGGGTGAGGGTAGTTATTAAACCTATAGCAATCTCTAGATACCCCTTAGCACTTAAAGGAATATTATTTGGGGGTCCAGCCATGGAGAAGAGTTTAGACACGAGGAGAAGATAAGGAACACACCCATTATCAAGAAATCACATTAGGATTCTCTTTTTAACCTGTTCCTTAAAACACTAGTGCTTAGAAAATCTATTGGAGGAAGAAGCAGTCAAGGGTAGCTTAGGGTTAGGGTTAGGGTTAGGGTGAGGGTTAGGGTACGACTTAGGGTACGGGTTCGGGGAGGGGTTCGGGTAGGGCGTAGGGTATGGGTTAGGGTTAGGGTTAGGGTTAGTGTTAGGGTTAGGGCTCGGTTAAGGGTACAGGTTAGGATTAGGGTACGCGTTAGTGTTAGGGTAGGGGTTAGGGTTAGGGTACGCGATAGGGTGAGGTTAGTTATTAAACCTATCCCACTCTCTAGATACCCCTTAGCACGTAAAGGAATATTATTTGGGGGTCCAGCCATGGAGAAGAGTTTAGACACTAGGAGAAGATAAGGAACACACCCATTATCAAGAAATCACATTAGGATTCTCTTTTTAACCTGTTCCTTAAAACACTAGTGCTTAGGAAATCTATTGGAGGCAGAAGCAGTCAAGGGTAGCTTAGGGTTAGGGTGAGGGTTAGGGTACGGCTTAGGGTACGGGTTCGGGGAGGGGTTCGGGTAGGGCGTAGAGTATTGGTTAGGGTTAGGGTTAGGGCTAGTGTTAGGGTTAGGGCTCGGTTTAGGGTACGGGTTAGGATTAGGGTACGCGTTAGGGTTAGGGTAGGGGTTAGGGTTAGGGAACGCGTTAGGGTGAGGGTAGTTATTAAACCTATCCCACTCTCTAGATACCCCTTAGCACGTAAAGGAATATTATTTGGGGGTCCAGCCATGGAGAAGAGTTTAGACACGAGGAGAAGATAAGGAACACACCCATTATCAAGAAATCACATTAGGATTCTCTTTTTAACCTGTTCCTTAAAACACTAGTGCTTAGGAAATCTATTGGAGGCAGAAGCCGTCAAGGGTAGCTTAGGGTTAGGGTTAGGGTTAGGGTGAGGGTTAGGGTACGGTTTAGGGTACGGGTTCAGGGAGGGGTTCGGGTAGGGCGTAGGGTATGGGTTAGGGTTAGGGTTAGAGTTAGTGTTAGGGTTAGGGCTCGGTTTAGGGTACGGGTTAGGATTAGGGTACGCGCTAGGGTTAGGTTAGGGGTTAGAGTTAGGGTACGCGTTAGGGTGAGGATAGTTATTAAACCTATCCCACTCTCTAGATACCCCTTAGCACGTAAAGGAATATTGTTTGGGGGTCCAGCCATGGAGAAGAGTTTAGACACTAGGAGAAGATAAGGAACACACCCATTATCACGAAATCATATTAGGATTCTCTTTTTAACCTGTTCCTTAAAACACTAGTGCTTAGGAAATCTATTGGAGGCAGAAGCAGTCAAGGGTAGCTTAGGGTTAGTGTTAGGGTTAGGGTGGGGCCTAGGGTATGGCTTAGGGTACGGGTTCGGGGAGGGGTTCGGGTAGGGCGTAGGGTATGGGTTAGGGTTAGGGTTAGGGCTAGTGTTAGATTTAGGGCTCGGTTTAGGGTACGGGTTAGGATTAGGGTACGTGTTAGGGTTAGGGTAGGGGTTAGGGTTAGTGTACGCGTTAGGGTGAGGGTAGTTATTAAACCTATCCCACTCTCTAGATACCCCTTAGCACGTACAGGAATATTATTGGGGGTCCAGCCATGGAGAAGAGTTTAGACACTAGGAGAAGATAAGGAACACACCCATTATCACGAAATCACATTAGGATTCTCTTTTTAACCTGTTCCTTAAAACACTAGTGCTTACGAAATCTATTGGAGGCAGAAGCCGTCAAGGGTAGCTTAGGTTTAGGGTTAGGGTTAGGGTGAGGGTTAGGGTACGGCTTAGGGTACGGGTTCGGGGAGGGGTTCGGGTAGGGCCTAGGGTATGGGTTATGTATAGGGTTAGGGCTAGTGTTAGGGTTAGGGCTCGGTTTAGGGTATGGGTTCGGATTAGGGTACGCGTTAGGGTTAGGGTAGGGGTTAGGGTTAGGGTACGCATTAGGGTGCGGGTAGTTATTAAACCTATCACACTCTCTAGAAACCCCTTAGCACGTAAAGGAATATTATTTGGGGGTCCAACCATTGAGAAGAGTTTAGACACGAGGAGAAGATAAGGAACACACCCATTATCAAGAAATCACATTAGGATTCTCTTTTTCACCTGTTCCTTAAAACACTAGTGCTTAGGAAATCTATTGGAGGCAGAAGCAGTCAAGGGTAGCTTAGGGTTAGGGTTAGGGTTAGGGTGAGGGTTAGGGTATGGCTTAGGGTACGGGTTCGGGGAGGGGTTCGGGTAGGGCGTAGGGTATGGGTTAGGGTTAGGGTTAGGTTTAGTGTTAGGGTTAGGGCTCGGTTTAGGGTACGGGTTAGGATTAGGGTACGTGTTAGTGTTAGGGTAGGGGTTAGGGTTAGGGTACGCGATAGGGTGAGGTTAGTTATTAAACCTATCCCACTCTGTAGATACCCCTTAGCACGTAAAGGAATATTATTTGGTGGTCCAGCCATGGAGAAGAGTTTAGACACTAGGAGAAGATAAGGAACACACCCATTAACAAGAAATCACATTAGGATTCTCTTTTTAACCTGTTCCTTAAAACACTAGTGCTTAGGAAATCTATTGGAGGCAGAAGCAGTCAAGGGTAGCTTAGGGTTAGGGTTAGGGTTAGGGTGAGGGTTAGGGTACGGCTTAGGGTACGGGTTCGGGGAGGGGTTCGCGTAGGGCGTAGGGTATGGGTTAGGGTTAGGGTTAGGGCAAGGGTTAGGGTTAGGGCTCGGTTTAGGGTACGGGTTAGGATTAGGGTACGCGTTAGGGTTAGGGTAGGGGTTAGGGTTAGGGTACGCGTTAGGGTGAGGTTAGTTATTAAATCTATCCCACTCTCTAGATACCCCTTAGCACGTAAAGGAATATTATTTGGGGGTCCAGCCATGTAGAAGAGTTTAGACACTAGGAGAAGATAAGGAACACACCCATTATCAAGAAATCACAATATGATTCTCTTTTTAAACTGTTCCTTAAAACACTAGTGCTTAGGAAATCTATTGGAGGCAGAAGCAGTCAAGGGTAGCTTAGGGTTAGGGTTAGGGTTAGGGTGAGGGCTAGGGTATGGCTTAGGGTACGGGTTCGGGGAGGGGTTCGGGTAGGGCGTAGGGTATGGGTTAGGGTTAGGGTTAGGGTTAGTGTTATGGTAAGGGCTCGGTTTAGGGTACGGGTTAGGATTAGGGTACGCGTTAGGGTTAGGGTAGGGGTTAGGGTTAGGGTACGTGTTAGGGTGAGGGTAGTTATTAAACCTATCACACTCTCTAGATACCCCTTAGCACATAAAGGAATATTATTTGGGGGTCCAGCCATGGAGAAGAGTTTAGACACGAGGAGAAGATAAGGAACACACCCATTATCACGAAATCACATTAGGATTCTCTTTTTAACGTGTTCCTTAAAACACTAGTGCTTAGGAAATCTATTGGAGGCAGAAGCAGTCAAGGGTAGCTTAGGGTTAGGGTTAGGGTTAGGGTGAGGTTTAGGGTACGGCTTAGGTTACGGGTTCGGGGAGGGGTTCGGGTAGGGCGTAGGGTATGGATTAGGGTTAGGGTTAGGGCTAGTGTTAGGTTTAGGGCTCGGTTTAGGGTACGGGTTAGGATTAGGGTACGCGTTAGGGTTAGGGTAGGGGTTAGGGTTAGGGTACGCGTTAGGGTGAGGGTAGTTATTAAACCTATAGCAATCTCTAGATACCCCTTAGCACTTAAAGGAATATTATTTGGGGGTCCAGCCATGGAGAAGAGTTTAGACACGAGGAGAAGATAAGGAACACACCCATTATCAAGAAATCACATTAGGATTCTCTTTTTAACCTGTTCCTTAAAACACTAGTGCTTAGAAAATCTATTGGAGGAAGAAGCAGTCAAGGGTAGCTTAGGGTTAGGGTTAGGGTTAGGGTGAGGGTTAGGGTACGACTTAGGGTACGGGTTCCGGGAGGGGTTCGGGTAGGGCGTAGGGTATGGGTTAGGGTTAGGGTTAGGGTTAGTGTTAGGGTTAGGGCTCGGTTAAGGGTACAGGTTAGGATTAGGGTACGCGTTAGTGTTAGGGTAGTGGTTAGGGTTAGGGTACGCTTTAGGGTGAGGGTAGTTATTAAACCTATCCCACTCTCTAGATACCCCTTAGCACGTACAGGAATATTATTTGGGGGTCCAGCCATGGAGAAGAGTTTAGACACGAGGAGAAGATAAGGAACACACCCATTATCAAGAAATCACATTAGGATTCTCTTTTTCACCTGTTCCTTAAAACACTAGTGCTTAGGAAATCTATTGGAGGCAGAAGCAGTCAAGGGTAGCTTAGGGTTAGGGTTAGGGTTAGGGTGAGGGTTAGGGTATGGCTTACGGTACGGGTTCGGGGAGGGGTTCGGGTAGGGCGTAGGGTATGGTTTAGGGTTAGGGTTAGGGTTAGTGTTAGGGTTAGGGCTCCGTTTAGGGTACGGGTTAGGATTAGGGTACGCGTTAGTGTTAGGGTAGGGGGTTAGGGTTAGGGTACGCGATAGGGTGAGGTTAGTTATTAAACCTATCCCACTCTCTAGATACCCCTTGGCACGTAAAGGAATATTATTTGGGGGTCCAGCCATGGAGAAGAGTTTAGACACTAGGAGAAGATAAGGAACACACCCATTATCAAGAAATCACATTAGGATTCTCTTTTTAACCTGTTCCTTAAAACACTAGTGCTTAGGAAATCTATTGGAGGCAGAAGCAGTCAAGGGTAGCTTAGGGTTAGGGTGAGGGTTAGGGTACGGCTTAGGGTACGGGTTCGGGGAGGGGTTCGGGTAGGGCGTAGAGTATTGGTTAGGGTTAGGGTTAGGGCTAGTGTTAGGGTTAGGGCTCGGTTTAGGGTACGGGTTAGGATTAGGGTACGCGTTAGGGTTAGGGTAGGGGTTAGGGTTAGGGAACGCGTTAGGGTGAGGGTAGTTATTAAACCTATCCCACTCTCTAGATACCCCTTAGCACGTAAAGGAATATTATTTGGGGGTCCAGCCATGGAGAAGAGTTTAGACACGAGGAGAAGATAAGGAACACACCCATTATCAAGAAATCACATTAGGATTCTCTTTTTAACCTGTTCCTTAAAACACTAGTGCTTAGGAAATCTATTGGAGGCAGAAGCCGTCAAGGGTAGCTTAGGGTTAGGGTTAGGGTTAGGGTGAGGGTTAGGGTACGGTTTAGGGTACGGGTTCAGGGAGGGGTTCGGGTAGGGCGTAGGGTATGGTTTAGGGTTAGGGTTAGAGTTAGTGTTAGGGTTAGGGCTCGGTTTAGGGTACGGGTTAGGATTAGGGTACGCGCTAGGGTTAGGTTAGGGGTTAGAGTTAGGGTACGCGTTAGGGTGAGGATAGTTATTAAACCTATCCCACTCTCTAGATACCCCTTAGCACGTAAAGGAATATTGTTTGGGGGTCCAGCCATGGAGAAGAGTTTAGACACTAGGAGAAGATAAGGAACACACCCATTATCACGAAATCATATTAGGATTCTCTTTTTAACCTGTTCCTTAAAACACTAGTGCTTAGGAAATCTATTGGAGGCAGAAGCAGTCAAGGGTAGCTTAGGGTTAGTGTTAGGGTTAGGGTGAGGGCTAGGGTATGGCTTAGGGTACGGGTTCGGGGAGGGGTTCGGGTAGGGCGTAGGGTATGGGTTAGGGTTAGGGTTAGGGCTAGTGTTAGATTTAGGGCTCGGTTTAGGGTACGGGTTAGGATTAGGGTACGTGTTAGGGTTAGGGTAGGGGTTAGGGTTAGTGTACGCGTTAGGGTGAGGGTAGTTATTAAACCTATCCCACTCTCTAGATACCCCTTAGCACGTACAGGAATATTATTGGGGGTCCAGCCATGGAGAAGAGTTTAGACACTAGGAGAAGATAAGGAACACACCCATTATCACGAAATCACATTAGGATTCTCTTTTTAACCTGTTCCTTAAAACACTAGTGCTTACGAAATCTATTGGAGGCAGAAGCCGTCAAGGGTAGCTTAGGGTTAGGGTTAGGGTTAGGGTGAGGGTTAGGGTACGGCTTAGGGTACGGGTTCGGGGAGGGGTTCGGGTAGGGCGTAGGGTATGGGTTAGGGTTAGGGTTAGGGTTAGTGTTAGGGTTAGGGCTCGGTTTAGGGTACGGGTTAGGATTAGGGTACGCGTTAGGGTTAGGGTAGGGGTTAGGGTTAGTGTACGCGTTAGGGTGAGGGTAGTTATTAAACCTATCCCACTCTCTAGATACCCCTTAGCACGTACAGGAATATTATTTGGGGGTCCAGCCATGGAGAAGAGTTTAGACACGAGGAGAAGATAAGGAACACACCCATTATCAAGAAATCACATTAGGATTCTCTTTTTCACCTGTTCCTTAAAACACTAGTGCTTAGGAAATCTATTGGAGGCAGAAGCAGTCAAGGGTAGCTTAGGGTTAGGGTTAGGGTTAGGGTGAGGGTTAGGGTATGGCTTACGGTACGGGTTCGGGGAGGGGTTCGGGTAGGGCGTAGGGTATGGTTTAGGGTTAGGGTTAGGGTTAGTGTTAGGGTTAGGGCTCCGTTTAGGGTACGGGTTAGGATTAGGGTACGCGTTAGTGTTAGGGTAGGGGGTTAGGGTTAGGGTACGCGATAGGGTGAGGTTAGTTATTAAACCTATCCCACTCTCTAGATACCCCTTGGCACGTAAAGGAATATTATTTGGGGGTCCAGCCATGGAGAAGAGTTTAGACACTAGGAGAAGATAAGGAACACACCCATTATCAAGAAATCACATTAGGATTCTCTTTTTAACCTGTTCCTTAAAACACTAGTGCTTAGGAAATCTATTGGAGGCAGAAGCAGTCAAGGGTAGCTTAGGGTTAGGGTGAGGGTTAGGGTACGGCTTAGGGTACGGGTTCGGGGAGGGGTTCGGGTAGGGCGTAGAGTATTGGTTAGGGTTAGGGTTAGGGCTAGTGTTAGGGTTAGGGCTCGGTTTAGGGTACGGGTTAGGATTAGGGTACGCGTTAGGGTTAGGGTAGGGGTTAGGGTTAGGGAACGCGTTAGGGTGAGGGTAGTTATTAAACCTATCCCACTCTCTAGATACCCCTTAGCACGTAAAGGAATATTATTTGGGGGTCCAGCCATGGAGAAGAGTTTAGACACGAGGAGAAGATAAGGAACACACCCATTATCAAGAAATCACATTAGGATTCTCTTTTTAACCTGTTCCTTAAAACACTAGTGCTTAGGAAATCTATTGGAGGCAGAAGCCGTCAAGGGTAGCTTAGGGTTAGGGTTAGGGTTAGGGTGAGGGTTAGGGTACGGTTTAGGGTACGGGTTCAGGGAGGGGTTCGGGTAGGGCGTAGGGTATGGTTTAGGGTTAGGGTTAGAGTTAGTGTTAGGGTTAGGGCTCGGTTTAGGGTACGGGTTAGGATTAGGGTACGCGCTAGGGTTAGGTTAGGGGTTAGAGTTAGGGTACGCGTTAGGGTGAGGATAGTTATTAAACCTATCCCACTCTCTAGATACCCCTTAGCACGTAAAGGAATATTGTTTGGGGGTCCAGCCATGGAGAAGAGTTTAGACACTAGGAGAAGATAAGGAACACACCCATTATCACGAAATCATATTAGGATTCTCTTTTTAACCTGTTCCTTAAAACACTAGTGCTTAGGAAATCTATTGGAGGCAGAAGCAGTCAAGGGTAGCTTAGGGTTAGTGTTAGGGTTAGGGTGAGGGCTAGGGTATGGCTTAGGGTACGGGTTCGGGGAGGGGTTCGGGTAGGGCGTAGGGTATGGGTTAGGGTTAGGGTTAGGGCTAGTGTTAGATTTAGGGCTCGGTTTAGGGTACGGGTTAGGATTAGGGTACGTGTTAGGGTTAGGGTAGGGGTTAGGGTTAGTGTACGCGTTAGGGTGAGGGTAGTTATTAAACCTATCCCACTCTCTAGATACCCCTTAGCACGTACAGGAATATTATTGGGGGTCCAGCCATGGAGAAGAGTTTAGACACTAGGAGAAGATAAGGAACACACCCATTATCACGAAATCACATTAGGATTCTCTTTTTAACCTGTTCCTTAAAACACTAGTGCTTACGAAATCTATTGGAGGCAGAAGCCGTCAAGGGTAGCTTAGGGTTAGGGTTAGGGTTAGGGTGAGGGTTAGGGTACGGCTTAGGGTACGGGTTCGGGGAGGGGTTCGGGTAGGGCGTAGGGTATGGTTTAGGGTTAGGGTTAGGGTTAGTGTTAGGGTTAGGGCTCCGTTTAGGGTACGGGTTAGGATTAGGGTACGCGTTAGTGTTAGGGTAGGGGTTAGGGTTAGGGTACGCGATAGGGTGAGGTTAGTTATTAAACCTATCCCACTCTCTAGATACCCCTTAGCACGTAAAGGAATATTATTTGGGGGTCCAGCCATGGAGAAGAGTTTAGACACTAGGAGAAGATAAGGAACACACCCATTATCAAGAAATCACATTAGGATTCTCTTTTTAACCTGTTCCTTAAAACACTAGTGCTTAGGAAATCTATTGGAGGCAGAAGCAGTCAAGGGTAGCTTAGGGTTAGGGTGAGGGTTAGGGTACGGCTTAGGGTACGGGTTCGGGGAGGGGTTCGGGTAGGGCGTAGAGTACTGGTTAGGGTTAGGGTTAGGGCTAGTGTTACGGTTAGGGCTCGGTTTAGGGTACGGGTTAGGATTAGGGTACGCGTTAGGGTTAGGGTAGGGGTTAGGGTTAGGGAACGCGTTAGGGTGAGGGTAGTTATTAAACCTATCCCACTCTCTAGATACCCCTTAGCACGTAAAGGAATATTATTTGGGGGTCCAGCCATGGAGAAGAGTTTAGACACGAGGAGAAGATAAGGAACACACCCATTATCAAGAAATCACATTAGGATTCTCTTTTTAACCTGTTCCTTAAAACACTAGTGCTTAGGAAATCTATTGGAGGCAGAAGCCGTCAAGGGTAGCTTAGGGTTAGGGATAGGGTTAGGGTGAGGGTTAGGGTACGGTTTAGGGTACGGGTTCAGGGAGGGGTTCGGGTAGGGCGTAGGGTATGGGTTAGGGTTAGGGTTAGAGTTAATGTTAGGGTTAGGGCTCGGTTTAGGGTACGGGTTAGGATTAGGGTACGCGCTAGGGTTAGGTTAGGGGTTAGAGTTAGGGTACGCGTTAGGGTGAGGATAGTTATTAAACCTATCCCACTCTCTAGATACCCCTTAGCACGTAAAGGAATATTGTTTGGGGGTCCAGCCATGGAGAAGAGTTTAGACACTAGGAGAAGATAAGGAACACACCCATTATCACGAAATCATATTAGGATTCTCTTTTTAACCTGTTCCTTAAAACACTAGTGCTTAGGAAATCTATTGGAGGCAGAAGCAGTCAAGGGTAGCTTAGGGTTAGTGTTAGGGTTAGGGTGAGGGCTAGGGTATGGCTTAGGGTACGGGTTCGGGGAGGGGTTCGGGTAGGGCGTAGGGTATGGGTTAGGGTTAGGGTTAGGGCTAGTGTTAGATTTAGGGCTCGGTTTAGGGTACGGGTTAGGATTAGGGTACGTGTTAGGGTTAGGGTAGGGGTTAGGGTTAGTGTACGCGTTAGGGTGAGGGTAGTTATTAAACCTATCCCACTCTCTAGATACCCCTTAGCACGTACAGGAATATTATTGGGGGTCCAGCCATGGAGAAGGGTTTAGACACTAGGAGAAAATAAGGAACACACCCATTATCACGAAATCACATTAGGATTCTCTTTTTAACCTGTTCCTTAAAACACTAGTGCTTACGAAATCTATTGGAGGCAGAAGCCGTCAAGGGTAGCTTAGGGTTAGGGTTAGGGTTAGGGTGAGGGTTAGGGTACGGCTTAGGGTACGGGTTCGGGGAGGGGTTCGGGTAGGGCGTAGGGTATGGGTTAGGGTTAGGGTTAGGGTTAGTGTTAGGGTTAGGGCTCGGTTTAGGGTACGGGTTAGGATTAGGGTACGCGTTAGGGTTAGGGTAGGGGTTAGGGTTAGTGTACGCGTTAGGGTGAGGGTAGTTATTAAACCTATCCCACTCTCTAGATACCCCTTAGCACGTACAGGAATATTATTTGGGGGTCCAGCCATGGAGAAGAGTTTAGACACGAGGAGAAGATAAGGAACACACCCATTATCAAGAAATCACATTAGGATTCTCTTTTTCACCTGTTCCTTAAAACACTAGTGCTTAGGAAATCTATTGGAGGCAGAAGCAGTCAAGGGTAGCTTAGGGTTAGGGTTAGGGTTAGGGTGAGGGTTAGGGTATGGCTTAGGGTACGGGTTCGGGGAGGGGTTCGGGTAGGGCGTAGGGTATGGTTTAGGGTTAGGGTTAGGGTTAGTGTTAGGGTTAGGGCTCCGTTTAGGGTACGGGTTAGGATTAGGGTACGCGTTAGTGTTAGGGTAGGGGTTAGGGTTAGGGTACGCGATAGGGTGAGGTTAGTTATTAAACCTATCCCACTCTCTAGATACCCCTTAGCACGTAAAGGAATATTATTTGGGGGTCCAGCCATGGAGAAGAGTTTAGACACTAGGAGAAGATAAGGAACACACCCATTATCAAGAAATCACATTAGGATTCTCTTTTTAACCTGTTCCTTAAAACACTAGTGCTTAGGAAATCTATTGGAGGCAGAAGCAGTCAAGGGTAGCTTAGGGTTAGGGTGAGGGTTAGGGTACGGCTTAGGGTACGGGTTCGGGGAGGGGTTCGGGTAGGGCGTAGAGTACTGGTTAGGGTTAGGGTTAGGGCTAGTGTTAGGGTTAGGGCTCGGTTTAGGGTACGGGTTAGGATTAGGGTACGCGTTAGGGTTAGGGTAGGGGTTAGGGTTAGGGAACGCGTTAGGGTGAGGGTAGTTATTAAACCTATCCCACTCTCTAGATACCCCTTAGCACGTAAAGGAATATTATTTGGGGGTCCAGCCATGGAGAAGAGTTTAGACACGAGGAGAAGATAAGGAACACACCCATTATCAAGAAATCACATTAGGATTCTCTTTTTAACCTGTTCCTTAAAACACTAGTGCTTAGGAAATCTATTGGAGGCAGAAGCCGTCAAGGGTAGCTTAGGGTTAGGGATAGGGTTACGGTGAGGGTTAGGGTACGGTTTAGGGTACGGGTTCAGGGAGGGGTTCGGGTAGGGCGTAGGGTATGGGTTAGGGTTAGGGTTAGAGTTAATGTTAGGGTTAGGGCTCGGTTTAGGGTACGGGTTAGGATTAGGGTACGCGCTAGGGTTAGGTTAGGGGTTAGAGTTAGGGTACGCGTTAGGGTGAGGATAGTTATTAAACCTATCCCACTCTCTAGATACCCCTTAGCACGTAAAGGAATATTGTTTGGGGGTCCAGCCATGGAGAAGAGTTTAGACACTAGGAGAAGATAAGGAACACACCCATTATCACGAAATCATATTAGGATTCTCTTTTTAACCTGTTCCTTAAAACACTAGTGCTTAGGAAATCTATTGGAGGCAGAAGCAGTCAAGGGTAGCTTAGGGTTAGTGTTAGGGTTAGGGTGAGGGCTAGGGTATGGCTTAGGGTACGGGTTCGGGGAGGGGTTCGGGTAGGGCGTAGGGTATGGGTTAGGGTTAGGGTTAGGGCTAGTGTTAGATTTAGGGCTCGGTTTAGGGTACGGGTTAGGATTAGGGTACGTGTTAGGGTTAGGGTAGGGGTTAGGGTTAGTGTACGCGTTAGGGTGAGGGTAGTTATTAAACCTATCCCACTCTCTAGATACCCCTTAGCACGTACAGGAATATTATTGGGGGTCCAGCCATGGAGAAGGGTTTAGACACTAGGAGAAGATAAGGAACACACCCATTATCACGAAATCACATTAGGATTCTCTTTTTAACCTGTTCCTTAAAACACTAGTGCTTACGAAATCTATTGGAGGCAGAAGCCGTCAAGGGTAGCTTAGGGTTAGGGTTAGGGTTAGGGTGAGGGTTAGGGTACGGCTTAGGGTACGGGTTCGGGGAGGGGTTCGGGTAGGGCGTAGGGTATGGGTTAGGTTTAGGGTTAGGGTTAGTGTTAGGGTTAGGGCTCGGTTTAGGGTACGGGTTAGGATTAGGGTACGCGTTAGGGTTAGGGTAGGGGTTAGGGTTAGTGTACGCGTTAGGGTGAGGGTAGTTATTAAACCTATCCCACTCTCTAGATACCCCTTAGCACGTAAAGGAATATTAATGGGGTTCCAGCCATGGAGAAGAGTTTAGACACTAGGAGAAGATAAGGAACACACCCATTATCACGAAATCACATTAGGATTCTCTTTTTAACCTGTTCCTTAAAACACTAGTGCTTAGGAAGTCTATTGGAGGCAGAAGCAGTCAAGGGTAGCTTAGGGTTAGGGTTAGTGTTAGGGTGAGGGTTAGGGTATGGCTTAGGGTACGGGTTCGGGGAGGGGTTCGGGTAGGGCCTAGGGTATGGGTTATGTATAGGGTTAGGGCTAGTGTTAGGGTTAGTGCTCGGTTTAGGGTATGGGTTCGGATTAGGGTACGCGTTAGGGTTAGGGTAGGGGTTAGGGTTAGGGTACGCATTAGGGTGCGGGTAGTTATTAAACCTATCACACTCTCTAGAAACCCCTTAGCACGTAAAGGAATATTATTTGGGGGTCCAACCATTGAGAAGAGTTTAGACACGAGGAGAAGATAAGGAACACACCCATTATCAAGAAATCACATTAGGATTCTCTTTTTCACCTGTTCCTTAAAACACTAGTGCTTAGGAAATCTATTGGAGGCAGAAGCAGTCAAGGGTAGCTTAGGGTTAGGGTTAGGGTTAGGGTGAGGGTTAGGGTATGGCTTAGGGTACGGGTTCGGGGAGGGGTTCGGGTAGGGCGTAGGGTATGGGTTAGGGTTAGGGTTAGGTTTAGTGTTAGGGTTAGGTCTCGGTTTAGGGTACGGGTTAGGATTAGGGTACGTGTTAGTGTTAGGGTAGGGGTTAGGGTTAGGGTACGCGATAGGGTGAGGTTAGTTATTAAACCTATCCCACTCTGTAGATACCCCTTAGCACGTAAAGGAATATTATTTGGTGGTCCAGCCATGGAGAAGAGTTTAGACACTAGGAGAAGATAAGGAACACACCCATTAACAAGAAATCACATTAGGATTCTCTTTTTAACCTGTTCCTTAAAACACTAGTGCTTAGGAAATCTATTGGAGGCAGAAGCAGTCAAGGGTAGCTTAGGGTTAGGGTTAGGGTTAGGGTGAGGGTTAGGGTACGGCTTAGGGTACGGGTTCGGGGAGGGGTTCGCGTAGGGCGTAGGGTATGGGTTAGGGTTAGGGTTAGGGCAAGGGTTAGGGTTAGGGCTCGGTTTAGGGTACGGGTTAGGATTAGGGTACGCGTTAGGGTTAGGGTAGGGGTTAGGGTTAGGGTACGCGTTAGGGTGAGGGTAGTTATTAAATCTATCCCACTCTCTAGATACCCCTTAGCACGTAAAGGAATATTATTTGGGGGTCCAGCCATGTAGAAGAGTTTAGACACTAGGAGAAGATAAGGAACACACCCATTATCAAGAAATCACAATATGATTCTCTTTTTAAACTGTTCCTTAAAACACTAGTGCTTAGGAAATCTATTGGAGGCAGAAGCAGTCAAGGGTAGCTTAGGGTTAGGGTTAGGGTTAGGGTGAGGGCTAGGGTATGGCTTAGGGTACGGGTTCGGGTAGGGGTTCGGGTAGGGCGTAGGGTATGGGTTAGGGTTAGGGTTAGGGTTAGTGTTATGGTAAGGGCTCGGTTTAGGGTACGGGTTAGGATTAGGGTACGCGTTAGGGTTAGGGTAGGGGTTAGGGTTAGGGTACGTGTTAGGGTGAGGGTAGTTATTAAACCTATCACACTCTCTAGATACCCCTTAGCACATAAAGGAATATTATTTGGGGGTCCAGCCATGGAGAAGAGTTTAGACACGAGGAGAAGATAAGGAACACACCCATTATCACGAAATCACATTAGGATTCTCTTTTTAACGTGTTCCTTAAAACACTAGTGCTTAGGAAATCTATTGGAGGCAGAAGCAGTCAAGGGTAGCTTAGGGTTAGGGTTAGGGTTAGGGTGAGGTTTAGGGTACGGCTTAGGTTACGGGTTCGGGGAGGGGTTCGGGTAGGGCGTAGGGTATGGATTAGGGTTAGGGTTAGGGCTAGTGTTAGGTTTAGGGCTCGGTTTAGGGTACGGGTTAGGATTAGGGTACGCGTTAGGGTTAGGGTAGGGGTTAGGGTTAGGGTACGCGTTAGGGTGAGGGTAGTTATTAAACCTATAGCAATCTCTAGATACCCCTTAGCACTTAAAGGAATATTATTTGGGGGTCCAGCCATGGAGAAGAGTTTAGACACGAGGAGAAGATAAGGAACACACCCATTATCAAGAAATCACATTAGGATTCTCTTTTTAACCTGTTCCTTAAAACACTAGTGCTTAGAAAATCTATTGGAGGAAGAAGCAGTCAAGGGTAGCTTAGGGTTAGGGTTAGGGTTAGGGTGAGGGTTAGGGTACGACTTAGGGTACGGGTTCCGGGAGGGGTTCGGGTAGGGCGTAGGGTATGGGTTAGGGTTAGGGTTAGGGTTAGTGTTAGGGTTAGGGCTCGGTTAAGGGTACAGGTTAGGATTAGGGTACGCGTTAGTGTTAGGGTAGTGGTTAGGGTTAGGGTACGCTTTAGGGTTAGGGTAGTTATTAAACCTATCCCACTCTCTAGATACCCCTTAGCACGTACAGGAATATTATTTGGGGGTCCAGCCATGGAGAAGAGTTTAGACACGAGGAGAAGATAAGGAACACACCCATTATCAAGAAATCACATTAGGATTCTCTTTTTCACCTGTTCCTTAAAACACTAGTGCTTAGGAAATCTATTGGAGGCAGAAGCAGTCAAGGGTAGCTTAGGGTTAGGGTTAGGGTTAGGGTGAGGGTTAGGGTATGGCTTACGGTACGGGTTCGGGGAGGGGTTCGGGTAGGGCGTAGGGTATGGTTTAGGGTTAGGGTTAGGGTTAGTGTTAGGGTTAGGGCTCCGTTTAGGGTACGGGTTAGGATTAGTGTACGCGTTAGTGTTAGGGTAGGGGGTTAGGGTTAGGGTACGCGATAGGGTGAGGTTAGTTATTAAACCTATCCCACTCTCTAGATACCCCTTGGCACGTAAAGGAATATTATTTGGGGGTCCAGCCATGGAGAAGAGTTTAGACACTAGGAGAAGATAAGGAACACACCCATTATCAAGAAATC
Source organism: Balaenoptera acutorostrata (assembly GCF_949987535.1). Taxonomy (NCBI): domain Eukaryota; kingdom Metazoa; phylum Chordata; class Mammalia; order Artiodactyla; family Balaenopteridae; genus Balaenoptera; species Balaenoptera acutorostrata. The sequence goes on along the minus strand of NW_026645686.1, from coordinate 623,260 downwards.
ACATTAGGATTCTCTTTTTAACCTGTTCCTTAAAACACTAGTGCTTAGGAAATCTATTGGAGGCAGAAGCAGTCAAGGGTAGCTTAGGGTTAGGGTGAGGGTTAGGGTACGGCTTAGGGTACGGGTTCGGGGAGGGCTTAGGGTACGGGTTCAGGGAGGGGTTCGGGTAGGGCGTAGGGTATGGGTTAGGGTTAGGGTTAGGGTTAGTGTTAGGGTTAGGGCTCGGTTTAGGGTACGGGTTAGGATTAGGGTATGCGTTAGGGTTAGGGTAGGTGTTAGGGTTAGGGTACGCGTTAGGGTGAAGGTAGTTTTTAAACCTATCCCACTCTCTAGATACCCCCTAGCACGTAAAGGAATATTATTTGGGGGTCCAGCCATGGAGAAGTGTTTAGACACTAGGAGAAGATAAGGAACACACCCATTATCACGAAATCACATTAGGATCCTCTTTTTAACCTGTTCCTTAAAACACTAGTGCTTAGGAAATCTATTGGAGGCAGAAGCAGTCAAGGGTAGCTTAGGGTTAGGGTGAGGGTTAGGGTATGGCTTAGGGTACGGGTTCGGGGAGGGGTTCGGGTAGGGCATAGGGTATGGGTTAGGGTTAGGGTTAGGGTTAGTGTTAGGGTTAGGGCTCGGTTTAGGGTACGGGTTAGGATTAGGGTACGCGTTAGGGTTAGGGTAGGGGTTAGGGTTAGGGTACGCGTTAGGGTGAGGGTAGTTATTAAACCTATCACACTCTCTAGATACCCCTTAGCAAGTAAAGGAATATTATTTGGGGGTCCAGCCATGGAGAAGAGTTTAGACACGAGGAGAAGATAAGGAACACACCCATTATCAAGAAATCACATTAGGATTCTCTTTTTAACCTGTTCCTTAAAACACTAGTGCTTAGGAAATCTATTGGAGGCAGAAGCAGTCAAGGGTAGCTTAGGGTTAGGGTTAGGGTTAGGGTACGGCTTAGGGTACGGGTTCGGGGAGGGGTTCGGGTATGGCGTAGGGTATGGGTTAGGGTTAGGGTTAGGGTTAGTGTTAGGGTTAGGGCTCGGTTTAGGGTACGGGTTAGGATTAGGGTACGCATTAGTGTTAGGGTAGGGGTTAGGGTTAGGTTACGCTTTAGGGTGAGGTTAGTTATTAAACCTATCCCACTCTCTAGATACCCCTTAGCACGTAAAGGAATATTATTTGGGGGTCCAGCCATGAAGAAGAATTTAGACATGAGGAGAAGATAAGGAACACACCCATTATCAAGAAATCACATTAGGATCCTCTTTTTAACCTGTTCCTTAAAACACTAGTGCTATGGAAATCTATTGGAGGCAGAAGCCGTCAAGGGTAGCTTAGGTTTAGGGTTAGGGTTAGGGTGAGGGTTAGGGTATGGCTTAGGGTACGGGTTCGGGGAGGGGTTCGGGTAGGGCGTAGGGTATGGGTTAGGTTTAGGGTTAGCGCTAGTGTTAGGGTTAGGGCTCGGTTTAGGGTACGGGTTAGGATTAGGGTACGCGTTAGGGTTAGGGTAGGGGTTAGGGTTAGGGTACGCGTTAGGGTGAGGGTAGTTATTAAACCTATCCCGCTCTCTAGATACCCGTTAGCACGTAAAGGAATATTATTTGGGGGTCCAGCCATGGAGAAGAGTTTAGACACTAGGAGAAGATAAGGAACACACCCATTATCAAGAAATCACATTAGGATTCTCTTTTTAACCTGTTCCTTAAAACACTAGTGCTTAGGAAATCTATTGGAGGCAGAAGCAGTCAAGGGTAGCTTAGGGTTAGGGTTAGGGTTAGGGTGAGGGTTAGGGTACGGCTTAGGGTACTGGTTCGGGGAGGAGTTCGGGTAGGGCGTAGAGTATGGGTTAGGGTTAGGGTTAGGGTTAGTGTTAGGGTTAGGGCTCGGTTTAGGGTACGGGTTAGGATTAGGGTACGCGTTAGTGTTAGGGTAGGGGTTAGGGTTAGAGTACGCGATAGGGTGAGGTTAGTTATTAAACCTATCCCACTCTCTAGATACCCCTTAGCACGTAAAGGAATATTATTTGGGGGTCCAGCCATGAAGAAGAATTTAGACATGAGGAGAAGATAAGGAACACACCCATTATCAAGAAATCACATTAGGATCCTCTTTTTAACCTGTTCCTTAAAACACTAGTGCTAAGGAAATCTATTGGAGGCAGAAGCCGTCAAGGGTAGCTTAGGTTTAGGGTTAGGGTTAGGGTGAGGGTTAGGGTATGGCTTAGGGTACGGGTTCAGGGAGGGGTTCGGGTAGGGCGTAGGGTATGGGTTAGGGTTAGGGTTAGGGTTAGTGTTAGGGTTAGGGCTCGGTTTAGGGTACGGGTTGGGATTAGGGTACGCGTTAGGGTTAGGGTAGGTGTTAGGGTTAGGGTACGCGTTAGGGTGAAGGTAGTTTTTAAACCTATCCCACTCTCTAGATACCCCCTAGCACGTAAAGGAATATTATTTGGGGGTCCAGCCATGGAGAAGTGTTAAGACACTAGGAGAAGATAAGGAACACACCCATTATCACGAAATCACATTAGGATCCTCTTTTTAACCTGTTCCTTAAAACACTAGTGCTTAGGAAATCTATTGGAGGCAGAAGCAGTCAAGGGTAGCTTAGGTTTAGGGTGAGGGTTAGGGTATGGCTTAGGGTACGGGTTTCGGGGAGGGGTTCGGGTAGGGCGTAGGGTTTGGGTTAGGGTTAGGGTTAGTGTTAGGGTTCGGGCTCGGTTTAGGGTACGGTTTAGGATTAGGGTACGCGTTAGTGTTAGGGTAGGGGTTAGGGTTAGGTTACGCTTTAGGGTGAGGTTAGTTATTAAACCTATCCCACTCTCTAGATACCCCTTAGCACGTAAAGGAATATTATTTTGGGGGTCCAGCCATGGAGAAGAGTTTAGACACTAGGAGAAAATAAGGAGCACACCCATTATCAAGAAATCACATTAGGATTCTCTTTTTAACCTGTTCCTTAAAACACTAGTGCTTAGGAAATCTATTGGAGGCAGAAGCAATCAAGTGTAGCTTAGGGTTAGGGTTAGAGTTAGGGTGAGGGTTAGGGTACGGCTTAGGGTACGGGTCCGGGGAGGGGTTTAGGTAGGGCGTAGGGTATTGGTTAGGGTTAGGGTTAGGGTTAGTGTTAGTGTTAGGGCTCGGTTTAGGGTACGGGTTAGGATTAGGGTACGCGTTAGGGTTAGCGTAGCGGTTAGGGTTAGGGTACGCTTTAGGGTGAGAGTAGTTATTAAACCTATCCCACTCTCTAGATACCCCTTAGCACGTAAAGGAATATTGTTTGGGGGTCCAGCCATGGAGAAGAGCTTAGACACTAGGAGAAGATAAGGAACACACCCATTATCAAGAAATCACATTAGGATTCTCTTTTTAACCTGTTCCTTAAAACACTAGTGCTTAGGAAATCTATTGGAGTCAGAAGCAGTCAAGGGTAGCTTAGGGTTAGGGTTAGGTTTAGGGTGAGGGTTAGGGTACGGCTTAGGGTACGGGTTCGGGGAGGGGTTCGGGTAGGGCGTAGGGTATGGATTAGGGTTAGGGTTAGCGCTAGTGTTAGGGTTAGGGCTCGGTTTAGGGTACGGGTTAGGATTAGGGTACGCGTTAGGGTTAGGATAGGGGTTAGGGTTAGGGTACGCGTTAGGGTGAGGGTAGTTGTTAAACCTATCCCACTCTCTAGATACCCCTTAGCACGTAAAGGAATATTATTTGGGGGTCCAGCCATGGAGAAGAGTTTAGACACTAGGAGAAGATAAGGAACACACCCATTATCACGAAATCACATTAGGATTCTCTTTTTAACCTGTTCCTTAAAACACTAGTGCTTAGGAAATCTATTGGAGGCAGAAGCAGTCAAGGGTAGCTTAGGTTTAGGGTTAGGGTTAGGGTGAGGGTTAGGGTACGGCTTAGGGTACGGGTTCGGGGAGCGGTTCGGGTATGGCGTAGGGTATGGGTTAGGGTTAGGGTTAGGGTTAGTGTTAGGGTTAGGGCTCGGTTTAGGGTACGGGTTAGGATTAGGGTACGCGTTAGGGTAGGTGTTAGGGTTAGGGTACGCGTTAGGGTGAGGGTAGTTATTAAACCTATCCCACTCTCTAGATACCCCCTAGCACGTAAAGGAATATTATTTGGGGGTCCAGCCATGGAGAAGAGTTTAGACACTAGGAGAAGATAAGGAACACACCCATTATCAAGAAATCACATTAGGATCCTCTTCTTAACCTGTTCCTTAAAACACTAGTGCTTAGGAAATCTATTGGAGGCAGAAGCCGTCAAGGGTAGCTTAGGTTTAGGGTTAGGGTTAGGGTGAGGGTTAGGGTACGGCTTAGGGTACGGGTTCAGGGAGGGGTTCGGGTAGGGCGTAGGGTATGTATTAGGGTTAGGGTTAGGGTTAGTGTTAGGGTTAGGGCTCGGTTTAGGGTACGTGTTAGGATTAGGGTACGCGTTAGTGTTAGGGTAGGGGTTAGGGTTAGGTTACGCTTTAGGGTGAGGTTAGTTATTAAACCTATCCCACTCTCTAGATACCCGTTAGCACGTAAAGGAATATTATTTGGGGGTCCAGCCATGGAGAAGAGTTTAGACACTAGGAGAAGGTAAGGAGCACACCCATTATCAAGAAATCACATTAGGATTCTCTTTTTAACCTGTACCTTAAAACACTAGTGCTTAGGAAATCTATTGGTGGCAGAAGCAGTCAAGGGTAGCTCAGGGTTAGGGTTAGGGTTAGGGTGAGGGTTACGGTACGGCTTAGGGTACGGGTTCCGGGAGGGGTTCGGGTAGGGCGTAGGGTATGGGTTAGGGTTAGGGTTAGGGCTAGTGTTAGGGTTAGGGCTCGGTTTAGGGTACGGGTTAGGATTAGGGTACGCATTAGTGTTAGGGTAGGGGTTAGGGTTATGGTACACACTAGGGTGAGGGTAGTTATTAAACCTATCCCACTCTCTAGATACCCCCTAGCACGTAAAGGAATATTATTTGGGGGTCCAGCCATGGAGAAGTGTTTAGACACTAGGAGAAAATGAGGAACACACCCATTATCACGAAATCACATTAGGATCTTCTTTTTAACCTGTTCCTTAAAACATTAGTGCTTAGGAAATCTATTGGAGGCAGAAGCAGTCAAGGGTAGCTTAGGGTTAGGGTTAGGGTTAGGGTGAGGGTTAGGTTATGGCTTAGGGTACGGGTTTCGGGGAGGGGTTCGGGTAGGGCGTAGGGTATGTGTTAGGGTTAGGGTTAGGGTTAGTGTTAGGGTTAGGCCTCGGTTTACGGGTACGGGTTAGGATTAGCGTACGCGTTAGTCTTAGGTGAGGGGTTAGGTTTAGGGTACGCGATAGGGTGAGGTTAGTTATTAAACCTATCTCACTCTCTAGATACCCCTTAGCACGTAAAGGAATATTATTTGGGGGTCCAGCCATGGAGAAGAGTTTAGACACTAGGAGAAGATAAGGAATACACCCATTATCAAGAAATCACATTAGGATTCTCTTTTTAACCTGTTCCTTAAAACAGTAGTGCTTAGGAAATCTATTGGAGGCAGAAGCAATCAAGGGTAGCTTAGGGTTAGGGTTAGAGTTAGGGTGAGGGTTAGGGTACGGCTTAGGGTACGGGTTCGGGGAGGGGTTTGGGTAGGGCGTAGGGTATGGGTTAGGGTTAGGGTTAGTGTTAGTGTTAGGGCTCGGTTTAGGGTACGGGTTAGGATTAGGGTACGCGTTAGGATTAGGGTAGCGGTTAGGGTTAGGGTACGCTTTAGGGTGAGAGTAGTTATTAAACCTATCCCACTCTCTAGATACCCCTTAGCACGTAAAGGAATATTATTTGGGGGTCAAGCCATGGAGAAGAGCTTAGACACTAGGAGAAGATAAGGAACACACCCATTATCAAGAAATCACATTAGGAATCTCTTTTTAACCTGTTCCTTAAAACACTAGTGCTTAGGAAATCTATTGGAGGCAGAAGCAGTCAAGGGTAGCTTAGGGTTAGTGTTAGGTTTAGGGTGAGGGTTAGGGTACGGCTTAGGGTACGGGTTCGGGCAGGGGTTCGGGTAGGGCGTAGGGTATGTGTTAGGGTTAGGGTTAGCGCTAGTGTTAGTGTTAGGGCTCGGTTTAGTGTACGGGTTAGGATTAGGGTACGCGTTAGGGTTAGGGTAGGGGTTAGGGTTAGGTTACACGTTAGGGTGAGGGTAGTTATTAAACCTATCCCACTCTATAGATACCCCTTAGCACGTAAAGGAATATTATTTGGGGGTCCAGCCATGGAGAAGAGTTTAGACACTAGGAGAAGATAAGGAACACACCCATTATCAAGAAATCACATTAGGATTCTCTTTTTAACCTGTTCCTTAAAACACTAGTGCTTAGGAAATCTATTGGAGGCAGAAGCAGTCAAGGGTAGCTTAGGGTTAGGGTTAGGGGGAGGGTGAGGGTTAGGGTACGGCTTAGGGTACGGGTTCGGGGAGGGTTTCGGGTAGGGCGTAGGGTATGGGTTAGGGTTAGGGTTATGGTTAGTGTTAGGGTTAGGGCTCGGTTTAGGGTACGGGTTAGGATTAGGGTACGCGTTAGGGTTAGGGTAGGTGTTAGGGTTAGGGTACGCGTTAGGGTGAGGGTAGTTATTAAACCTATCCCACTCTCTAGATACCCCTTAGCACGTAAAGGAATATTATTTGGGGGTCCAGCCATGGAGAAGAGTTTAGACACTAGGAGAAGATAAGGAACACACCCATTATCAAGAAATCACATTAGGATTCTCTTTTTAACCTGTTCCTTAAAACACTAGTGCTTAGGAAATCTATTGGAGGCAGAAGCAGTCAAGGGTAGCTTAGTGTTAGGGTTAGGGTTAGGGTGAGGGTTAGGGTACGGCTTAGGGTACGGGTTCGGGGAGGAGTTCGGGTAGGGCGTAGGGTATGGGTTAGGGTTAGGGTTAGGGTTAGTGTTAGGGTTAGGGCTCGGTTTAGGGTACGGGTTAGTATTAGGGTACGCGTTAGTGTTAGGGTAGGGTTTAGGGTTAGGTTACGCGATAGGGTGAAGTTAGTTATTAAACCTATCCCACTCTCTAGATACCCCTTAGCACGTAAAGGAATATTATTTGGGGGTCCAGCCATGGAGAAGTGTTTAGACACTAGGAGAAGATAAGGAACACACCCATTATCACGAAATCACATTAGGATCCTCTTTTTAACCTGTTCCTTAAAACACTAGTGCTTAGGAAATCTATTGGAGGCAGAAGCAGTCAAGGGTAGCTTAGGGTTAGGGTTAGGGTTAGGGTGAGGGTTAGGGTATGGCTTAGGTTACGGGTTTCGGGGAGGGGTTCGGGTAGGGCGTAGGGTATGGGTTAGGGTTAGGGTTAGTGTTAGGGTTCGGGCTCGGTTTAGGGTACGGGTTAGGATTAGGGTACGCGTTAGTGTTAGGGTAGGGGTTAGGGTTAGGGTACGCGATAGGGTGAAGTTAGTTATTAAACCTATCCCACTCTCTAGATACCCCTTAGCACGTAAAGGAATATTATTTGGGGGTCCAGCCATGGAGAAGTGTTTAGACACTAGGAGAAGATAAGGAACACACCCATTATCACGAAATCACATTAGGATCCTCTTTTTAACCTGTTCCTTAAAACACTAGTGCTTAGGAAATCTATTGGAGGCAGAAGCAGTCAAGGGTAGCTTAGGGTTAGGGTTAGGGTTAGGGTGAGGGTTAGGGTATGGCTTAGGTTACGGGTTTCGGGGAGGGGTTCGGGTAGGGCGTAGGGTATGGGTTAGGGTTAGGGTTAGTGTTCGGGTTCGGGCTCGGTTTAGGGTACGGGTTAGGATTAGGGTACGCGTTAGTGTTAGGGTAGGGGTTAGGGTTAGGTTACGCTTTAGGGTGAGGTTAGTTATTAAACCTATCCCACTCTCTAGATACCCCATAGCACGTAAAGGAATATTATTTGGGGGTCCAGCCATGGAGAAGAGTTTAGACATTAGGAGAAGATAAGGAGCACACCCATTATCAAGAAATCACATTAGGATTCTCTTTTTAACCTGTACCTTAAAACACTAGTGCTTAGGAAATCTATTGGTGGCAGAAGCAGTCAAGGGTAGCTTAGGGTTAGGGTTAGGGTTAGGGTGAGGGTTAGGGTACGGCTTAGGGTACGGGTTCGGGGAGGGGTTCGGGTAGGGCGTAGGGTATGGGTTAGGGTTAGGGTTAGGGCTAGTGTTAGGGTTAGTGCTCGGTTTAGGGTACGGGTTAGGATTAGGGTACGCGTTAGGGTTAGGGTAGGGGTTAGGGTTAGGGTACGCGTTAGGGTGAGGGTAGTTATTAAACCTATCCCACTCTCTAGATACCCCTTAGCACGTAAAGGAATATTATTTGGGGGTCCAGCCATGGAGAAGAGTTTAGACACTAGGAGAAGATAAGGAACACACCCATTATCAAGAAATCACATTAGGATTCTCTTTTTAACCTGTTCCTTAAAACACTAGTGCTTAGGAAATCTATTGGAGGCAGAAGCAATCAAGGGTAGCTTAGGGTTAGGGTTAGAGTTAGGGTGAGGTTTAGGGTACGGCTTAGGGTACGGGTTCGGGGAGGGGATCGGGTAGGGCGTAGGGTATGGTTTAGGGTTAGGGTTAGGGTTAGTGTTAGGGTTAGGGCTCGGTTTAGGGTACGGGTTAGGATTAGGGTACGCGTTAGGGTTAGGGTAGGGGTTACGGTTAGGGTACGCGTTAGGGTGAGGGTAGTTATTAAACCTATCACACTCTCTAGATACCCCTTAGCACGTAAAGGAATATTATTTGGGGGTCCAGCCATGGAGAAGAGTTTAGACACGAGGAGAAGATAAGGAACACACCCATTATCAAGAAATCACATTATGATTCTCTTTTTAACCTGTTCCTTAAAACACTAGTGCTTAGGAAATCTATTGGAGGCAGAAGCAGTCAAGGGTAGCTTAGGGTTAGGGTTAGGGTTAGGGTACGGCTTAGGGTACGGGTTCGGGGAGGGGTTCGGGTAGGGCGTAGGGTATGGGTTAGGGTTAGGGTTAGGGTTAGTGTTAGGGTTAGGGCTCGGTTTAGGGTACGGGTTAGGGTTAGGGTACGCGTTAGTTTTAGGGTAGGGGTTAGGGTTAGGGTACGCGATAGGGTGAAGTTAGTTATTAAACCTATCCCACTCTCTAGATACCCCTTAGCACGTAAAGGAATATTATTTGGGGGTCCAGCCATGGAGAAGTGTTTAGACACTAGGAGAAGATAAGGAACACACCCATTATCACGAAATCACATTAGGATCCTCTTTTTAACCTGTTCCTTAAAACACTAGTGCTTAGGAAATCTATTGGAGGCAGAAGCAGTCAAGGGTAGCTTACGGTTAGGGTTAGGGTTAGGGTTAGGGTTAGGGTATGGCTTAGGTTACGGGTTTCGGGGAGGGGTTCGGGTAGGGCGTAGGGTATGGGTTAGGGTTAGGGTTAGTGTTAGGGTTCGGGCTCGGTTTAGGGTACGGGTTAGGATTAGGGTACGCGTTAGTGTTAGGGTAGGGGTTAGGGTTAGGTTACGCTTTAGGGTGAGGTTAGTTATTAAACCTATCCCACTCTCTAGATACCCCATAGCACGTAAAGGAATATTATTTGGGGGTCCAGCCATGGAGAAGAGTTTAGACATTAGGAGAAGATAAGGAGCACACCCATTATCAAGAAATCACATTAGGATTCTCTTTTTAACCTGTACCTTAAAACACTAGTGCTTAGGAAATCTATTGGTGGCAGAAGCAGTCAAGGGTAGCTTAGGGTTAGGGTTAGGGTTAGGGTGAGGGTTAGGGTACGGCTTAGGGTACGGGTTCGGGGAGGGGTTCGGGTAGGGCGTAGGGTATGGGTTAGGGTTAGGGTTAGGGCTAGTGTTAGGGTTAGTGCTCGGTTTAGGGTACGGGTTAGGATTAGGGTACGCGTTAGGGTTAGGGTAGGGGTTAGGGTTAGGGTACGCGTTAGGGTGAGGGTAGTTATTAAACCTATCCCACTCTCTAGATACCCCTTAGCACGTAAAGGAATATTATTTGGGGGTCCAGCCATGGAGAAGAGTTTAGACACTAGGAGAAGATAAGGAACACACCCATTATCAAGAAATCACATTAGGATTCTCTTTTTAACCTGTTCCTTAAAACACTAGTGCTTAGGAAATCTATTGGAGGCAGAAGCAATCAAGGGTAGCTTAGGGTTAGGGTTAGAGTTAGGGTGAGGTTTAGGGTACGGCTTAGGGTACGGGTTCGGGGAGGGGATCGGGTAGGGCGTAGGGTATGGTTTAGGGTTAGGGTTAGGGTTAGTGTTAGGGTTAGGGCTCGGTTTAGGGTACGGGTTAGGATTAGGGTACGCGTTAGGGTTAGGGTAGGGGTTACGGTTAGGGTACGCATTAGGGTGAGGGTAGTTATTAAACCTATCACACTCTCTAGATACCCCTTAGCACGTAAAGGAATATTATTTGGGGGTCCAGCCATGGAGAAGAGTTTAGACACGAGGAGAAGATAAGGAACACACCCATTATCAAGAAATCACATTATGATTCTCTTTTTAACCTGTTCCTTAAAACACTAGTGCTTAGGAAATCTATTGGAGGCAGAAGCAGTCAAGGGTAGCTTAGGGTTAGGGTTAGGGTTAGGGTACGGCTTAGGGTACGGGTTCGGGGAGGGGTTCGGGTAGGGCGTAGGGTATGGGTTAGGGTTAGGGTTAGGGTTAGTGTTAGGGTTAGGGCTCGGTTTAGGGTACGGGTTAGGATTAGGGTACGCGTTAGGGTTAGGGTAGGTGTTAGGGTTAGGGTACGCATTAGGGTGAGGGTAGTTATTAAACCTATCCCACTCTCTAGATACCCCCTAGCACGTGAAGGAATAGTATTTGGGGGTCCAGCCATGGAGAAGAGTTTAGACACTAGGAGAAAATAAGGAACACACACATTATCAAGAAATCACATTAGGATTCTCTTTTTAACCTGTTCCTTAAAACACTAGTACTTAGGAAATCTCTTGGAGGCAGAAGCAGTCAAGGGTAGCTTAGTGTTAGTGTTAGGGTTAGGGTGAGGGTTAGGGTACGGCTTAGGGTACTTTTTCGGGGAGGAGTTCGGGTAGGGCGTAGGGTATGGGTTAGGGTTAGGGTTAGGGTTAGTGTTAGGGTTAGGGCTCGGTTTAGGGTACGGGTTAGGATTAGGGTACGCGTTAGTTTTAGGGTAGGGGTTAGGGTTAGGGTACGCGATAGGGTGAAGTTAGTTATTAAACCTATCCCACTCTCTAGATACCCCTTAGCACGTAAAGGAATATTATTTGGGGGTCCAGCCATGGAGAAGAGTTTAGACACTAGGAGAAGATAAGGAACACACCCATTATCAAGAAATCACATTAGGATCCTCTTTTTAACCTGTTCCTTAAAACACTAGTGCTTAGGAAATCTATTGGAGGCAGAAGCAGTCAAGGGTAGCTTAGGGTTAGGGTTAGGTTTAGGGTGAGGGTTAGGGTACGGCTTAGGGTACGGGTTCGGGGAGGGGTTCGGGTAGGGCGTAGGGTATGGGTTAGGGTTAGGGTTATGGTTAGTGTTAGGGTTAGGGCTCGGTTTAGGGTACGGGTTAGGATTAGGGTACGCGTTAGTGTTAGGGTAGGGTTTAGGGTTAGGTTACGCGATAGGGTGAAGTTAGTTATTAAACCTATCCCACTCTCTAGATACCCCTTAGCACGTAAAGGAATATTATTTGGGGGTCCAGCCATGGAGAAGTGTTTAGACACTAGGAGAAGATAAGGAACACACCCATTATCACGAAATCACATTAGGATCCACTTTTTAACCTGTTCCTTAAAACACTAGTGCTTAGGAAATCTATTGGAGGCAGAAGCAGTCAAGGGTAGCTTAGGGTTAGGGTTAGGGTTAGGGTGAGGGTTAGGGTATGGCTTAGGTTACGGGTTTCGGGGAGGGGTTCGGGTAGGGCGTAGGGTATGGGTTAGGGTTAGGGTTAGTGTTAGGGTTCGGGCTCGGTTTAGGGTACGGGTTAGGATTAGGGTACGCGTTAGTGTTAGGGTAGGGGTTAGGGTTAGGGTACGCGATAGGGTGAAGTTAGTTATTAAACCTATCCCACTCTCTAGATACCCCTTAGCACGTAAAGGAATATTATTTGGGGGTCCAGCCATGGAGAAGTGTTTAGACACTAGGAGAAGATAAGGAACACACCCATTATCACGAAATCACATTAGGATCCTCTTTTTAACCTGTTCCTTAAAACACTAGTGCTTAGGAAATCTATTGGAGGCAGAAGCAGTCAAGGGTAGCTTAGGGTTAGGGTTAGGGTTAGGGTGAGGGTTAGGGTATGGCTTAGGTTACGGGTTTCGGGGAGGGGTTCGGGTAGGGCGTAGGGTATGGGTTAGGGTTAGGGTTAGTGTTCGGGTTCGGGCTCGGTTTAGGGTACGGGTTAGGATTAGGGTACGCGTTAGTGTTAGGGTAGGGGTTAGGGTTAGGTTACGCTTTAGGGTGAGGTTAGTTATTAAACCTATCCCACTCTCTAGATACCCCATAGCACGTAAAGGAATATTATTTGGGGGTCCAGCCATGGAGAAGAGTTTAGACATTAGGAGAAGATAAGGAGCACACCCATTATCAAGAAATCACATTAGGATTCTCTTTTTAACCTGTACCTTAAAACACTAGTGCTTAGGAAATCTATTGGTGGCAGAAGCAGTCAAGGGTAGCTTAGGGTTAGGGTTAGGGTTAGGGTGAGGGTTAGGGTACGGCTTAGGGTACGGGTTCGGGGAGGGGTTCGGGTAGGGCGTAGGGTATGGGTTAGGGTTAGGGTTAGGGCTAGTGTTAGGGTTAGTGCTCTGTTTAGGGTACGGGTTAGGATTAGGGTACGCGTTAGGGTTAGGGTAGGGGTTAGGGTTAGGGTACGCGTTAGGGTGAGGGTAGTTATTAAACCTATCCCACTCTCTAGATACCCCTTAGCACGTAAAGGAATATTATTTGGGGGTCCAGCCATGGAGAAGAGTTTAGACACTAGGAGAAGATAAGGAACACACCCATTATCAAGAAATCACATTAGGATTCTCTTTTTAACCTGTTCCTTAAAACACTAGTGCTTAGGAAATCTATTGGAGGCAGAAGCAATCAAGGGTAGCTTAGGGTTAGGGTTAGAGTTAGGGTGAGGTTTAGGGTACGGCTTAGGGTACGGGTTCGGGGAGGGGATCGGGTAGGGCGTAGGGTATGGTTTAGGGTTAGGGTTAGGGTTAGTGTTAGGGTTAGGGCTCGGTTTAGGGTACGGGTTAGGATTAGGGTACGCGTTAGGGTTAGGGTAGGGGTTACGGTTAGGGCACGCGTTAGGGTGAGGGTAGTTATTAAACCTATCACACTCTCTAGATACCCCTTAGCACGTAAAGGAATATTATTTGGGGGTCCAGCCATGGAGAAGAGTTTAGACACGAGGAGAAGATAAGGAACACACCCATTATCAAGAAATCACATTATGATTCTCTTTTTAACCTGTTCCTTAAAACACTAGTGCTTAGGAAATCTATTGGAGGCAGAAGCAGTCAAGGGTAGCTTAGGGTTAGGGTTAGGGTTAGGGTACGGCTTAGGGTACGGGTTCGGGGAGGGGTTCGGGTAGGGCGTAGGGTATGGGTTAGGGTTAGGGTTAGGGTTAGTGTTAGGGTTAGGGCTCGGTTTAGGGTACGGGTTAGGATTAGGGTACGCGTTAGTTTTAGGGTAGGGGTTAGGGTTAGGGTACGCGATAGGGTGAAGTTAGTTATTAAACCTATCCCACTCTCTAGATACCCCTTAGCACGTAAAGGAATATTATTTGGGGGTCCAGCCATGGAGAAGTGTTTAGACACTAGGAGAAGATAAGGAACACACCCATTATCACGAAATCACATTAGGATCCTCTTTTTAACCTGTTCCTTAAAACACTAGTGCTTAGGAAATCTATTGGAGGCAGAAGCAGTCAAGGGTAGCTTAGGGTTAGGGTTAGGGTTAGGGTGAGGGTTAGGGTATGGCTTAGGTTACGGGTTTCGGGGAGGGGTTCGGGTAGGGCGTAGGGTATGGGTTAGGGTTAGGGTTAGTGTTAGGGTTCGGGCTCGGTTTAGGGTACGGGTTAGGATTAGGGTACGCGTTAGTGTTAGGGTAGGGGTTAGGGTTAGGTTACGCTTTAGGGTGAGGTTAGTTATTAAACCTATCCCACTCTCTAGATACCCCATAGCACGTAAAGGAATATTATTTGGGGGTCCAGCCATGGAGAAGAGTTTAGACATTAGGAGAAGATAAGGAGCACACCCATTATCAAGAAATCACATTAGGATTCTCTTTTTAACCTGTACCTTAAAACACTAGTGCTTAGGAAATCTATTGGTGGCAGAAGCAGTCAAGGGTAGCTTAGGGTTAGGGTTAGGGTTAGGGTGAGGGTTAGGGTACGGCTTAGGGTACGGGTTCGGGGAGGGGTTCGGGTAGGGCGTAGGGTATGGGTTAGGGTTAGGGTTAGGGCTAGTGTTAGGGTTAGTGCTCGGTTTAGGGTACGGGTTAGGATTAGGGTACGCGTTAGGGTTAGGGTAGGGGTTAGGGTTAGGGTACGCGTTAGGGTGAGGGTAGTTATTAAACCTATCCCACTCTCTAGATACCCCTTAGCACGTAAAGGAATATTATTTGGGGGTCCAGCCATGGAGAAGAGTTTAGACACTAGGAGAAGATAAGGAACACACCCATTATCAAGAAATCACATTAGGATTCTCTTTTTAACCTGTTCCTTAAAACACTAGTGCTTAGGAAATCTATTGGAGGCAGAAGCAATCAAGGGTAGCTTAGGGTTAGGGTTAGAGTTAGGGTGAGGTTTAGGGTACGGCTTAGGGTACGGGTTCGGGGAGGGGATCGGGTAGGGCGTAGGGTATGGTTTAGGGTTAGGGTTAGGGTTAGGGCTCGGTTTAGGGTACGGGTTAGGATTAGGGTACGCGTTAGGGTTAGGGTAGGGGTTACGGTTAGGGTACGCGTTAGGGTGAGGGTAGTTATTAAACCTATCACACTCTCTAGATACCCCTTAGCACGTAAAGGAATATTATTTGGGGGTCCAGCCATGGAGAAGAGTTTAGACACGAGGAGAAGATAAGGAACACACCCATTATCAAGAAATCACATTATGATTCTCTTTTTAACCTGTTCCTTAAAACACTAGTGCTTAGGAAATCTATTGGAGGCAGAAGCAGTCAAGGGTAGCTTAGGGTTAGGGTTAGGGTTAGGGTACGGCTTAGGGTACGGGTTCGGGGAGGGGTTCGGGTAGGGCGTAGGGTATGGGTTAGGGTTAGGGTTAGGGTTAGTGTTAGGGTTAGGGCTCGGTTTAGGGTACGGGTTAGGATTAGGGTACGCGTTAGGGTTAGGGTAGGTGTTAGGGTTAGGGTACGCGTTAGGGTGAGGGTAGTTATTAAACCTATCCCACTCTCTAGATACCCCCTAGCACGTAAAGGAATAGTATTTGGGGGTCCAGCCATGGAGAAGAGTTTAGACACTAGGAGAAAATAAGGAACACACACATTATCAAGAAATCACATTAGGATTCTCTTTTTAACCTGTTCCTTAAAACACTAGTACTTAGGAAATCTCTTGGAGGCAGAAGCAGTCAAGGGTAGCTTAGTGTTAGTGTTAGGGTTAGGGTGAGGGTTAGGGTACGGCTTAGGGTACTTTTTCGGGGAGGAGTTCGGGTAGGGCGTAGGGTATGGGTTAGGGTTAGGGTTAGGGTTAGTGTTAGGGTTAGGGCTCGGTTTAGGGTACGGGTTAGGATTAGGGTACGCGTTAGTTTTAGGGTAGGGGTTAGGGTTAGGGTACGCGATAGGGTGAAGTTAGTTATTAAACCTATCCCACTCTCTAGATACCCCTTAGCACGTAAAGGAATATTATTTGGGGGTCCAGCCATGGAGAAGAGTTTAGACACTAGGAGAAGATAAGGAACACACCCATTATCAAGAAATCACATTAGGATCCTCTTTTTAACCTGTTCCTTAAAACACTAGTGCTTAGGAAATCTATTGGAGGCAGAAGCAGTCAAGGGTAGCTTAGGGTTAGGGTTAGGTTTAGGGTGAGGGTTAGGGTACGGCTTAGGGTACGGGTTCGGGGAGGGGTTCGGGTAGGGCGTAGGGTATGGGTTAGGGTTAGGGTTAGCGCTAGTGTTAGGGTTAGGGCTCGGTTTAGGGTACGGGTTAGGATTAGGGTACGCGTTAGTGTTAGGGTAGGGGTTAGGGTTAGGGTACGCGTTAGGGTGAGGGTAGTTATTAAACCTATCCCACTCTCTAGATACCCCTTAGCACGTAAAGGAATATTATTTGGGAGTCCAGCCATGGAGAAGAGTTTAGACACTAGGAGAAGATAAGGAACACACCCATTATCAAGAAATCACATTAGGATCCTCTTTTTAACCTGTTCCTTAAAACACTAGTGCTTAGGAAATCTATTGGAGGCAGAAGCAGTCAAGGGTAGCTTAGGGTTAGTGTTAGGGTGAGGGTGAGGGTTAGGGTACGGCTTAGGGTACGGGTTTGGGGAGGGGTTCGGGTAGGGCGTAGGGTATGATTTAGGGTTAGGGTTAGGGTTAGTGTTAGGGTTAGGGCTCGGTTTAGGGTACGGGTTAGGATTAGGGTACGCGTTAGGGTTAGGGTAGGGGTTAGGGTTAGGGTACGCGAAAGGGTGAGGTTAGTTATTAAACCTATCACACTCTCTAGATACCCCTTAGCACGTAAAGGAATATTATTTGTGGGTCCAGCCATGGAGAAGAGTTTAGACACGAGGAGAAGATAAGGAACACACCCATTATCACGAAATCACATTAGGATTCTCTTTTTAACCTGTTCCTTAAAACACTAGTGCTTAGGAAATCTATTGGTGGCAGAAGCACTCAAGGGTAGCTTAGGGTTAGGGTTAGGGTTAGGGTGAGGGTTAGGGTACGGCTTAGGGTACGGGTTCGGGGAGGGGTTCGGGTAGGGCGTAGGGTATGGGTTAGGGTTAGGGTTAGGGTTAGTGTTAGGGTTAGGGCTCGGTTTAGGGTACGGGTTAGGATTAGGGTATGCGTTAGGGTTAGGGTAGGTGTTAGGGTTAGGGTACGCGTTAGTGTGAGGGTAGTTATTAAACCTATCACACTCTCTAGATACCCCTTAGCACGTAAAGGAATATTATTTGGGGGTCCAGCCATGGAGAAGAGTTTAGACACGAGGAGAAGATAAGGAACACACCCATTATCAAGAAATCACATTAGGATTCTCTTTTTAACCTGTTCCTTAAAACACTAGTGCTTAGGAAATCTATTGGAGGCAGAAACAGTCAAGGGTAGCTTAGGGTTAGGGTTAGGGTTAGGGTACGGCTTAGGGTACGGGTTCGGGGAGGGGTTCGGGTAGGGCGTAGGGTATGGGTTAGGGTTAGGGTTAGGGCTAGCGTTAGGTTTAGGGCTCGGTTTAGGGTACGGGTTAGGATTAGGGTACGCGTTAGGGTTAGGGTAGGGGTTAGGGTTAGGGTACGCGTTAGGGTGAGGGTAGTTATTAAACCTATCCTACTCTCTAGATACCCCTTAGCACGTAAAGGAATATTATTTGGGGGAGCAGCCATGGAGAAGAGTTTAGACACGAGGAGAAGATAAGGAACACACCCATTATCAAGAAATCACATTAGGATTCTCTTTTTAACCTGTTCCTTAAAACACTAGTGCTTAGGAAATCTATTGGAGGCAGAAGCAGTCAAGGGTAGCTTAGGGTTAGTGTTAGGGTGAGGGTGAGGGTTAGGGTACGGCTTAGGGTACGGGTTTGGGGAGGGGTTCGGGTAGGGCGTAGGGTATGATTTAGGGTTAGGGTTAGGGTTAGTGTTAGGGTTAGGGCTCGGTTTAGGGTACGGGTTAGGATTAGGGTACGCGTTAGGGTTAGGGTAGGGGTTAGGGTTAGGGTACGCGAAAGGGTGAGGTTAGTTATTAAACCTATCACACTCTCTAGATACCCCTTAGCACGTAAAGGAATATTATTTGTGGGTCCAGCCATGGAGAAGAGTTTAGACACGAGGAGAAGATAAGGAACACACCCATTATCACGAAATCACATTAGGATTCTCTTTTTAACCTGTTCCTTAAAACACTAGTGCTTAGGAAATCTATTGGTGGCAGAAGCACTCAAGGGTAGCTTAGGGTTAGGGTTAGGGTTAGGGTGAGGGTTAGGGTACGGCTTAGGGTACGGGTTCGGGGAGGGGTTCGGGTAGGGCGTAGGGTATGGGTTAGGGTTAGGGTTAGGGTTAGTGTTAGGGTTAGGGCTCGGTTTAGGGTACGGGTTAGGATTAGGGTATGCGTTAGGGTTAGGGTAGGTGTTAGGGTTAGGGTACGCGTTAGGGTGAGGGTAGTTATTAAACCTATCACACTCTCTAGATACCCCTTAGCACGTAAAGGAATATTATTTGGGGGTCCAGCCATGGAGAAGAGTTTAGACACGAGGAGAAGATAAGGAACACACCCATTATCAAGAAATCACATTAGGATTCTCTTTTTAACCTGTTCCTTAAAACACTAGTGCTTAGGAAATCTATTGGAGGCAGAAGCAGTCAAGGGTAGCTTAGGGTTAGGGTTAGGGTTAGGGTACGGCTTAGGGTACGGGTTCGGGGAGGGGTTCGGGTAGGGCGTAGGGTATGGGTTAGGGTTAGGGTTAGGGCTAGCGTTAGGTTTAGGGCTCGGTTTAGTGTACGGGTTAGGATTAGGGTACACGTTAGGGTTAGGGTAGGGGTTAGGGTTAGGGTACGCTTTAGGGTGAGGGTAGTTATTAAACCTATCCTACTCTCTAGATACCCCTTAGCACGTAAAGGAATATTATTTGGGGGAGCAGCCATGGAGAAGAGTTTAGACACGAGGAGAAGATAAGGAACACACCCATTATCAAGAAATCACATTAGGATTCTCTTTTTAACCTGTTCCTTAAAACACTAGTGCTTAGGAAATCTATTGGAGGCAGAAGCAGTCAAGGGTAGCTTAGGGTTAGTGTTAGGGTGAGGGTGAGGGTTAGGGTACGGCTTAGGGTACGGGTTTGGGGAGGGGTTCGGGTAGGGCGTAGGGTATGATTTAGGGTTAGGGTTAGGGTTAGTGTTAGGGTTAGGGCTCGGTTTAGGGTACGGGTTAGGATTAGGGTACGCGTTAGGGTTAGGGTAGGGGTTAGGGTTAGGGTACGCGAAAGGGTGAGGTTAGTTATTAAACCTATCACACTCTCTAGATACCCCTTAGCACGTAAAGGAATATTATTTGTGGGTCCAGCCATGGAGAAGAGTTTAGACACGAGGAGAAGATAAGGAACACACCCATTATCACGAAATCACATTAGGATTCTCTTTTTAACCTGTTCCTTAAAACACTAGTGCTTAGGAAATCTATTGGTGGCAGAAGCACTCAAGGGTAGCTTAGGGTTAGGGTTAGGGTTAGGGTGAGGGTTAGGGTACGGCTTAGGGTACGGGTTCGGGGAGGGGTTCGGGTAGGGCGTAGGGTATGGGTTAGGGTTAGGGTTAGGGTTAGTGTTAGGGTTAGGGCTCGGTTTAGGGTACGGGTTAGGATTAGGGTATGCGTTAGGGTTAGGGTAGGTGTTAGGGTTAGGGTACGCGTTAGGGTGAGGGTAGTTATTAAACCTATCACACTCTCTAGATACCCCTTAGCACGTAAAGGAATATTATTTGGGGGTCCAGCCATGGAGAAGAGTTTAGACACGAGGAGAAGATAAGGAACACACCCATTATCAAGAAATCACATTAGGATTCTCTTTTTAACCTGTTCCTTAAAACACTAGTGCTTAGGAAATCTATTGGAGGCAGAAGCAGTCAAGGGTAGCTTAGGGTTAGGGTTAGGGTTAGGGTACGGCTTAGGGTACGGGTTCGGGGAGGGGTTCGGGTAGGGCGTAGGGTATGGGTTAGGGTTAGGGTTAGGGCTAGCGTTAGGTTTAGGGCTCGGTTTAGGGTACGGGTTAGGATTAGGGTACGCGTTAGGGTTAGGGTAGGGGTTAGGGTTAGGGTACGCGTTAGGGTGAGGGTAGTTATTAAACCTATCCTACTCTCTAGATACCCCTTAGCACGTAAAGGAATATTATTTGGGGGACCAGCCATGGAGAAGAGTTTAGACACGAGGAGAAGATAAGGAACACACCCATTATCAAGAAATCACATTAGGATTCTCTTTTTAACCTGTTCCTTAAAACACTAGTGCTTAGGAAATCTATTGGAGGCAGAAGCAGTCAAGGGTAGCTTAGGGTTAGGGTTAGGGTTAGGGTGAGGGTTAGGGTACGGCTTAGGGTACGGGTTCGGGGAGGGGTTCGGGTAGGGCGTAGGGTATGGGTTAGGGTTAGGGTTAGGGTTAGTGTTAGGGTTAGGGCTCGGTTTAGGGTACGGGTTAGGATTAGGGTACGCGTTAGGGTTAGGGTAGGGGTTAGGGTTAGTGTACGCGTTAGGGTGAGGGTAGTTATTAAACCTATCCCACTCTCTAGATACCCCTTAGCACGTAAAGGAATATTAATGGGGGTCCAGCCATGGAGAAGAGTTTAGACACTAGGAGAAGATAAGGAACACACCCATTATCACGAAATCACATTAGGATTCTCTTTTTAACCTGTTCCTTAAAACACTAGTGCTTAGGAAATCTATTGGAGGCAGAAGCAGTCAAGGGTAGCTTAGGGTTAGGGTTAGGGTTAGGGTGAGGGTTAGGGTATGGCTTAGGGTACGGGTTCGGGGAGGGGTTCGGGTAGGGCGTAGGGTATGGGTTATGTATAGGGTTAGGGCTAGTGTTAGGGTTAGGGCTCGGTTTAGGGTATGGGTTCGGATTAGGGTACGCGTTAGGGTTAGGGTAGGGGTTAGGGTTAGGGTACGCATTAGGGTGCGGGTAGTTATTAAACCTATCACACTCTCTAGAAACCCCTTAGCACGTAAAGGAATATTATTTGGGGTTCCAACCATTGAGAAGAGTTTAGACACGAGGAGAAGATAAGGAACACAACCATTATCAAGAAATCACATAAGGATTCTCTTTTTCACCTGTTCCTTAAAACACTAGTGCTTAGGAAATCTATTGGAGGCAGAAGCAGTCAAGGGTAGCTTAGGGTTAGGGTTAGGGTTAGGGTGAGGGTTAGGGTATGGCTTAGGGTACGGGTTCGGGGAGGGGTTCGGGTAGGGCGTAGGGTATGGGTTAGGGTTAGGGTTAGGTTTAGTGTTAGGGTTAGGGCTCGGTTTAGGGTACGGGTTAGGATTAGGGTACGTGTTAGTGTTAGGGTAGGGGTTAGGGTTAGGGTACGCGATAGGGTGAGGTTAGTTATTAAACCTATCCCACTCTCTAGATACCCCTTAGCACGTAAAGGAATATTATTTGGTGGTCCAGCCATGGAGAAGAGTTTAGACACTAGGAGAAAATAAGGAACACACCCATTATCAAGAAATCACATTAGGATTCTCTTTTTAACCTGTTCCTTAAAACACTAGTGCTTAGGAAATCTATTGGAGGCAGAAGCAGTCAAGGGTAGCTTAGGGTTAGGGTTAGGGTTAGGGTGAGGGTTAGGATACGGTTTAGGGTACGGGTTCAGGGAGGGGTTCGGGTAGGGCGTAGGGTATGGGTTAGGGTTAGGGTTAGAGTTAGTGTTAGGGTTAGGGCTCGGTTTAGGGTACGGGTTAGGATTAGGGTACGCGCTAGGGTTAGGTGAGGGGTTAGAGTTAGGGTACGCGTTAGGGTGAGGATAGTTATTAAACCTATCCCACTCTCTAGATACCCCTTAGCACGTAAAGGAATATTGTTTGGGGGTCCAGCCATGGAGAAGAGTTTAGACACTAGGAGAAGATAAGGAACACACCCATTATTACGAAATCATATTAGGATTCTCTTTTTAACCTGTTCCTTAAAACACTAGTGCTTAGGAAATCTATTGGAGGCAGAAGCAGTCAAGGGTAGCTTAGGGTTAGTGTTAGGGTTAGGGTGAGGGCTAGGGTATGGCTTAGGGTACGGGTTCGGGGAGGGGTTCGGGTAGGGCGTAGGGTATGGGTTAGGGTTAGGGTTAGGGCTAGTGTTAGATTTAGGGCTCGGTTTAGGGTACGGGTTAGGATTAGGGTACGTGTTAGGGTTAGGGTAGGGGTTAGGGTTAGGGTACGCGTTAGGGTGAGGGTAGTTATTAAACCTATCCCACTCTCTAGATACCCCTTAGCACGTACAGGAATATTATTGGGGGTCCAGCCATGGAGAAGAGTTTAGACACTAGGAGAAGATAAGGAACACACCCATTATCACGAAATCACATTAGGATTCTCTTTTTAACCTGTTCCTTAAAACACTAGTGCTTACGAAATCTATTGGAGGCAGAAGCCGTCAAGGGTAGCTTAGGGTTAGGGTTAGGGTTAGGGTGAGGGTTAGGGTACGGCTTAGGGTACGGGTTCGGGGAGGGGTTCGGGTAGGGCGTAGGGTATGGGTTAGGGTTAGGGTTAGGGTTAGTGTTAGGGTTAGGGCTCGGTTTAGGGTACGGGTTAGGATTAGGGTATGCGTTAGGGTTAGGGTTAGGGTTAGGGTTAGGATACGCGTTAGGGTGAGGGTAGTTATTAAACCTATCCCACTCTCTAGATACCCCTTAGCACGTAAAGGAATATTATTTGGGGGTCCAGCCATGTAGAAGAGTTTAGACACGAGGAGAAGATAAGGAACACACCCATTATCAAGAAATCACATTAGGATTCTCTTTTAAACCTGTTCCTTAAATCACTAGTGCTTAGGAAATCTATTGGAGGCAGAAGCCGTCAAGGTTAGCTTAGGGTTAGGGTTAGGGTTAGGGTGAGGGTTAGGGTACGGCTTAGGGTACGGGTTCGGGGAGGGGTTCGGGTAGGGCGTAGGGTATGGGTTAAGGTTAGGGTTAGGGTTAGTGTTAGGTTTAGGGCTCAGTTTAGGGTACGGGTTAGGATTAGGGTACGCGTTAGGGTTAGGGTAGGGGTTAGGGTTAGGGTACGCTTTAGGGTGAGGGTAGTTATTAAACCTATCCCACTCTC
The DNA here is from genome assembly GCF_949987535.1 of Balaenoptera acutorostrata. Taxonomy (NCBI): domain Eukaryota; kingdom Metazoa; phylum Chordata; class Mammalia; order Artiodactyla; family Balaenopteridae; genus Balaenoptera; species Balaenoptera acutorostrata. The sequence continues at coordinate 600,320 of NW_026645686.1, read as the reverse complement.
TAGATACCCCTTAGCACGTAAAGGAATATTATTTGGGGGTCCAGCCATGGAGAAGGGTTTAGACACTAGGAGAAGATAAGGAACACACCCATTATCAAGAAATCACAATATGATTCTCTTTTTAAACTGTTCCTTAAAACACTAGTGGTTATGAAATCTATTGGAGGCAGAAGCAGTCAAGGGTAGCTTAGGGTTAGGCTTAGGGTTAGGGTGAGGGTTAGGGTACGGCTTAGGGTAAGGGTTAGGAGACGGTTTCGGCTAGGGCCTAGGGTATGGGTTAGGGTTAGGGTTAGGGTTAGTGTTAGGGTTAGGGCTCGGTTTAGGGTACGGGTTAGGATTAGGGTACTCGTTAGGGTTAGTGTAGCGGTTAGGGTTAGGGTACGCGTTAGGGTGAGGGTAGTTATTAAACCTATCACACTCTCTAGATACCCCTTAGCACGTAAAGGAATATTATTTGGGGGTCCAGCCATGGAGAAGAGTTTAGACACTAGGAGAAGATGAGGAATACACCCATTATCACGAAATCACATTAGGATTCTCTTTTTAACCTGTTCCTTAAAACACTAGTGCTTAGGAAATCTAGTGGAGGCAGAAGCAGTCAAGGGTAGCTTAGGGTTAGGGTTAGGGTTAGGGTGAGGGTTAGGGTACGGCTTAGGGTACGGGTTCGGGGAGGGGTTCGGGTAGGGCGTAGGGTATGGGTTTGGGTTAGGGTTAGGGCTAGTGTTAGGGTTAGGGCTCGGTTTAGGGTACGGGTTAGGATTAGGGTACGCGTTAGGGTTAGGGTAGGGGTTAGGGTTAGGGTACGCGTTAGGGTGAGGGTAGTTATTAAACCTATCCCACTCTCTAGATATCCCTTAGCACGTACAGGAATATTATTGGTAGTCCAGCCATGGAGAAGAGTTTAGACACGAGGAGAAGATAAGGAACACACCCATTATCACGAAATCACATTAGGATTCTCTTTTTAACATTTTCCTTAAAACACTAGTGCTTAGGAAATCTATCGGAGGCAGAAGCAGTCAAGGGTAGCTTAGGGTTAGGGTTAGGGTTAGGGTGAGGTTTAGGATATGGCTTAGGGTACGGGTTCGGGGAGGGGTTCGGGTAGGGCGTAGGGTATGGGTTAGGGTTAGGGTTAGGGTTAGTGTTAGGGTTAGGGCTCGGTTTAGGGTACGGGTTAGGATTAGGGTACGCGTTAGGGTTAGGGTAGGGGTTAGGGTTAGGGTACGCGTTAGGGTGAGGGTAGTTATTAAATCTATCCCACTCTCTAGATACCCCTTAGCACGTAAAGGAATATTATTTGGGGGTCCAGCCATGGAGAAGAGTTTAGACACGAGGAGAAGATAAGGAACACACCCATTATCAAGAAATCACATTAGGATTCTCTTTTTAACCTGTTCCTTAAAACACTAGTGCTTAGGAAATCTATTGGAGGCAGAAGCAGTCAAGGGTAGCTTAGGGTTAGGGTTAGGGTGAGGGTTAGGGTATGGCTTAGGGTACGGGTTCGGGGAGGGGTTCGGGTAGGGCGTAGGGTATGGGTTATGTATAGGGTTAGGGCTAGTGTTAGGGTTAGGGCTCGGTTTAGGGTATGGGTTCGGATTAGGGTACGCGTTAGGGTTAGGGTAGGGGTTAGGGTTAGGGTACGCATTAGGGTGCGGGTAGTTATTAAACCTATCACACTCTCTAGAAACCCCTTAGCACGTAAAGGAATATTATTTGGGGGTCCAACCATTGAGAAGAGTTTAGACACGAGGAGACGATAAGGAACACACCCATTATCAAGAAATCACATTAGGATTCTCTTTTTCACCTGTTCCTTAAAACACTAGTGCTTAGGAAATCTATTGGAGGCAGAAGCAGTCAAGGGTAGCTTAGGGTTAGGGTTAGGGTTAGGGTGAGGGATAGGGTATGGCTTAGGGTACGGGTTCGGGGAGGGGTTCGGGTAGGGCGTAGGTTATGGGTTAGGGTTAGGGTTAGGTTTAGTGTTAGGGTTAGGGCTCGGTTTAGGGTACGGTTTAGGATTAGGGTACGTGTTAGTGTTAGGGTAGGGGTTAGGGTTAGGGTACGCGATAGGGTGAGGTTAGTTATTAAACCTATCCCACTCTGTAGATACCCCTTAGCACGTAAAGGAATATTATTTGGTGGTCCAGCCATGGAGAAGAGTTTAGACACTAGGAGAAGATAAGGAACACACCCATTATCAAGAAATCACATTAGGATTCTCTTTTTAACCTGTTCCTTAAAACACTAGTGCTTAGGAAATCTATTGGAGGCAGAAGCAGTCAAGGGTAGCTTAGGGTTAGGGTTAGGGTTAGGGTGAGGGTTAGGGTACGGCTTAGGGTACGGGTTCGGGGAGGGGTTCGGGTAGGGCGTAGGGTATGGGTTAGGGTTAGGGTTAGGGCAAGGGTTAGGGTTAGGGCTCGGTTTAGGGTACGGGTTAGGATTAGGGTACGCGTTAGGGTTAGGGTAGGGGTTAGGGTTAGGGTACGCGTTAGGGTGAGGGTAGTTATTAAATCTATCCCACTCTCTAGATACCCCTTAGCACGTAAAGGAATATTATTTGGGGGTCCAGCAATGGAGAAGAGTTTAGACACGAGGAGAAGATAAGGAACACACCCATTATCAAGAAATCACATTAGGATTCTCTTTTTAACTTGTTCCTTAAAACACTAGTGCTTAGGAAATCTATTGGAGGCAGAAGCAGTCAAGGGTAGCTTAGGGTTAGGGTTAGGGTTAGGGTGAGGGTTAGGGTACGGCTTAGGGTACGGGTTCGGGGAGGGGTTCGGGTAGGGCGTAGGGTATGGGTTAGGGTTAGGGTTAGGGTTAGTGTTAGGGTTAGGGCTCGGTTTAGGGTACGGGTTAGGATTAGGGTACGCGTTAGTGTTAGGGTAGTGGTTAGGGTTAGCGTACCCTTTAGGGTGAGGGTAGTTATTAAACCTATCCCACTCTCTAGATACCCCTTAGCACGTAAAGGAATATTATTTGGGGGTCCAGCCATGGAGAAGAGTTTAGACACTAGGAGAAGATAAGGAACACACCCATTATCAAGAAATCACAATATGATTCTCTTTTTAAACTGTTCCTTAAAACACTACTGCTTAGGAAATCTATTGGAGGCAGAAGCAGTCAAGGGTAGCTTAGGGTTAGGGTTAGGTTTAGGGTGAGGGCTAGGGTATGGCTTAGGGTACGGATTCGGGGAGGGGTTCGGGTAGGGCGTAGGGTATGGGTTAGGGTTAGGGTTAGGGTTAGTGTTATGGTTAGGGCTCGGTTTAGGGTACGGGTTAGGATTAGGGTACGTGTTAGGGTTAGGGTAGGGGTTAGGGTGGGTACGCGTTAGGGTGAGGGTAGTTATTAAACCTATCCCACTCTCTAGATACCCCTTAGCACGTACAGGAATATTATTGGGGGTCCAGCCATGGAGAAGAGTTTAGACACTAGGAGAAGATAAGGGAACACACCCATTATCACGAAATCACATTAGGATTCTCTTTTTAACCTGTTCCTTAAAACACTAGTGCTTACGAAATCTATTGGAGGCAGAAGCCGTCAAGGGTAGCTTAGGGTTAGGGTTAGGGTTAGGGTGAGGGTTAGGGTACGGCTTAGGGTACGGGTTCGGGGAGGGGTTCGGGTAGGGCGTAGGGTATGGGTTAGGGTTAGGGGTTAGGGTTAGTGTTAGGGTTAGGGCTCGGTTTAGGGTACGGGTTAGGATTAGGGTATGCGTTAGGGTTAGGGTTAGGGTTAGGGTTAGGATACGCGTTAGGGTGAGGGTAGTTATTAAACCTATCCCACTCTCTAGATACCCCTTAGCACGTAAAGGAATATTATTTGGGGGTCCAGCCATGGAGAAGAGTTTAGACACGAGGAGAAGATAAGGAACACACCCATTATCAAGAAATCACATTAGGATTCTCTTTTAAACCTGTTCCTTAAATCACTAGTGCTTAGGAAATCTATTGGAGGCAGAAGCCGTCAAGGTTAGCTTAGGGTTAGGGTTAGGGTTAGGGTGAGGGTTAGGGTACGGCTTAGGGTACGGGTTCGGGGAGGGGTTCGGGTAGGGCGTAGGGTATGGGTTAAGGTTAGGGTTAGGGTTAGTGTTAGGGTTAGGGCTCAGTTTAGGGTACGGGTTAGGATTAGGGTACGCGTTAGGGTTAGGGTAGGGGTTAGGGTTAGGGTACGCTTTAGGGTGAGGGTAGTTATTAAACCTATCCCACTCTCTAGATACCCCTTAGCACGTAAAGGAATATTATTTGGGGGTCCAGCCATGGAGAAGGGTTTAGACACTAGGAGAAGATAAGGAACACACCCATTATCAAGAAATCACAATATGATTCTCTTTTTAAACTGTTCCTTAAAACACTAGTGGTTATGAAATCTATTGGAGGCAGAAGCAGTCAAGGGTAGCTTAGGGTTAGGCTTAGGGTTAGGGTGAGGGTTAGGGTACGGCTTAGGGTAAGGGTTAGGAGACGGTTTCGGCTAGGGCCTAGGGTATGGGTTAGGGTTAGGGTTAGGGTTAGTGTTAGGGTTAGGGCTCGGTTTAGGGTACGGGTTAGGATTAGGGTACTCGTTAGGGTTAGTGTAGCGGTTAGGGTTAGGGTACGCGTTAGGGTGAGGGTAGTTATTAAACCTATCACACTCTCTAGATACCCCTTAGCACGTAAAGGAATATTATTTGGGGGTCCAGCCATGGAGAAGAGTTTAGACACTAGGAGAAGATGAGGAATACACCCATTATCACGAAATCACATTAGGATTCTCTTTTTAACCTGTTCCTTAAAACACTAGTGCTTAGGAAATCTAGTGGAGGCAGAAGCAGTCAAGGGTAGCTTAGGGTTAGGGTTAGGGTTAGGGTGAGGGTTAGGGTACGGCTTAGGGTACGGGTTCGGGGAGGGGTTCGGGTAGGGCGTAGGGTATGGGTTTGGGTTAGGGTTAGGGCTAGTGTTAGGGTTAGGGCTCGGTTTAGGGTACGGGTTAGGATTAGGGTACGCGTTAGGGTTAGGGTAGGGGTTAGGGTTAGGGTACGCGTTAGGGTGAGGGTAGTTATTAAACCTATCCCACTCTCTAGATATCCCTTAGCACGTACAGGAATATTATTGGTAGTCCAGCCATGGAGAAGAGTTTAGACACGAGGAGAAGATAAGGAACACACCCATTATCACGAAATCACATTAGGATTCTCTTTTTAACATTTTCCTTAAAACACTAGTGCTTAGGAAATCTATCGGAGGCAGAAGCAGTCAAGGGTAGCTTAGGGTTAGGGTTAGGGTTAGGGTGAGGTTTAGGATATGGCTTAGGGTACGGGTTCGGGGAGGGGTTCGGGTAGGGCGTAGGGTATGGGTTAGGGTTAGGGTTAGGGTTAGTGTTAGGGTTAGGGCTCGGTTTAGGGTACGGGTTAGGATTAGGGTACGCGTTAGGGTTAGGGTAGGGGTTAGGGTTAGGGTACGCGTTAGGGTGAGGGTAGTTATTAAATCTATCCCACTCTCTAGATACCCCTTAGCACGTAAAGGAATATTATTTGGGGGTCCAGCCATGGAGAAGAGTTTAGACACGAGGAGAAGATAAGGAACACACCCATTATCAAGAAATCACATTAGGATTCTCTTTTTAACCTGTTCCTTAAAACACTAGTGCTTAGGAAATCTATTGGAGGCAGAAGCAGTCAAGGGTAGCTTAGGGTTAGGGTTAGGGTGAGGGTTAGGGTATGGCTTAGGGTACGGGTTCGGGGAGGGGTTCGGGTAGGGCGTAGGGTATGGGTTATGTATAGGGTTAGGGCTAGTGTTAGGGTTAGGGCTCGGTTTAGGGTATGGGTTCGGATTAGGGTACGCGTTAGGGTTAGGGTAGGGGTTAGGGTTAGGGTACGCATTAGGGTGCGGGTAGTTATTAAACCTATCACACTCTCTAGAAACCCCTTAGCACGTAAAGGAATATTATTTGGGGGTCCAACCATTGAGAAGAGTTTAGACACGAGGAGACGATAAGGAACACACCCATTATCAAGAAATCACATTAGGATTCTCTTTTTCACCTGTTCCTTAAAACACTAGTGCTTAGGAAATCTATTGGAGGCAGAAGCAGTCAAGGGTAGCTTAGGGTTAGGGTTAGGGTTAGGGTGAGGGATAGGGTATGGCTTAGGGTACGGGTTCGGGGAGGGGTTCGGGTAGGGCGTAGGTTATGGGTTAGGGTTAGGGTTAGGTTTAGTGTTAGGGTTAGGGCTCGGTTTAGGGTACGGTTTAGGATTAGGGTACGTGTTAGTGTTAGGGTAGGGGTTAGGGTTAGGGTACGCGATAGGGTGAGGTTAGTTATTAAACCTATCCCACTCTGTAGATACCCCTTAGCACGTAAAGGAATATTATTTGGTGGTCCAGCCATGGAGAAGAGTTTAGACACTAGGAGAAGATAAGGAACACACCCATTATCAAGAAATCACATTAGGATTCTCTTTTTAACCTGTTCCTTAAAACACTAGTGCTTAGGAAATCTATTGGAGGCAGAAGCAGTCAAGGGTAGCTTAGGGTTAGGGTTAGGGTTAGGGTGAGGGTTAGGGTACGGCTTAGGGTACGGGTTCGGGGAGGGGTTCGGGTAGGGCGTAGGGTATGGGTTAGGGTTAGGGTTAGGGCAAGGGTTAGGGTTAGGGCTCGGTTTAGGGTACGGGTTAGGATTAGGGTACGCGTTAGGGTTAGGGTAGGGGTTAGGGTTAGGGTACGCGTTAGGGTGAGGGTAGTTATTAAATCTATCCCACTCTCTAGATACCCCTTAGCACGTAAAGGAATATTATTTGGGGGTCCAGCAATGGAGAAGAGTTTAGACACGAGGAGAAGATAAGGAACACACCCATTATCAAGAAATCACATTAGGATTCTCTTTTTAACTTGTTCCTTAAAACACTAGTGCTTAGGAAATCTATTGGAGGCAGAAGCAGTCAAGGGTAGCTTAGGGTTAGGGTTAGGGTTAGGGTGAGGGTTAGGGTACGGCTTAGGGTACGGGTTCGGGGAGGGGTTCGGGTAGGGCGTAGGGTATGGGTTAGGGTTAGGGTTAGGGTTAGTGTTAGGGTTAGGGCTCGGTTTAGGGTACGGGTTAGGATTAGGGTACGCGTTAGTGTTAGGGTAGTGGTTAGGGTTAGCGTACCCTTTAGGGTGAGGGTAGTTATTAAACCTATCCCACTCTCTAGATACCCCTTAGCACGTAAAGGAATATTATTTGGGGGTCCAGCCATGGAGAAGAGTTTAGACACTAGGAGAAGATAAGGAACACACCCATTATCAAGAAATCACAATATGATTCTCTTTTTAAACTGTTCCTTAAAACACTACTGCTTAGGAAATCTATTGGAGGCAGAAGCAGTCAAGGGTAGCTTAGGGTTAGGGTTAGGTTTAGGGTGAGGGCTAGGGTATGGCTTAGGGTACGGATTCGGGGAGGGGTTCGGGTAGGGCGTAGGGTATGGGTTAGGGTTAGGGTTAGGGTTAGTGTTATGGTTAGGGCTCGGTTTAGGGTACGGGTTAGGATTAGGGTACGTGTTAGGGTTAGGGTAGGGGTTAGGGTTAGGGTACGCGTTAGGGTGAGGGTAGTTATTAAACCTATCCCACTCTCTAGATACCCCTTAGCACGTACAGGAATATTATTGGGGGTCCAGCCATGGAGAAGAGTTTAGACACTAGGAGAAGATAAGGAACACACCCATTATCACGAAATCACATTAGGATTCTCTTTTTAACCTGTTCCTTAAAACACTAGTGCTTACGAAATCTATTGGAGGCAGAAGCCGTCAAGGGTAGCTTAGGGTTAGGGTTAGGGTTAGGGTGAGGGTTAGGGTACGGCTTAGGGTACGGGTTCGGGGAGGGGTTCGGGTAGGGCGTAGGGTATGGGTTAGGGTTAGGGTTAGGGTTAGTGTTAGGGTTAGGGCTCGGTTTAGGGTACGGGTTAGGATTAGGGTATGCGTTAGGGTTAGGGTTAGGGTTAGGGTTAGGATACGCGTTAGGGTGAGGGTAGTTATTAAACCTATCCCACTCTCTAGATACCCCTTAGCACGTAAAGGAATATTATTTGGGGGTCCAGCCATGGAGAAGAGTTTAGACACGAGGAGAAGATAAGGAACACACCCATTATCAAGAAATCACATTAGGATTCTCTTTTAAACCTGTTCCTTAAATCACTAGTGCTTAGGAAATCTATTGGAGGCAGAAGCCGTCAAGGTTAGCTTAGGGTTAGGGTTAGGGTTAGGGTGAGGGTTAGGGTACGGCTTAGGGTACGGGTTCGGGGAGGGGTTCGGGTAGGGCGTAGGGTATGGGTTAAGGTTAGGGTTAGGGTTAGTGTTAGGGTTAGGGCTCAGTTTAGGGTACGGGTTAGGATTAGGGTACGCGTTAGGGTTAGGGTAGGGGTTAGGGTTAGGGTACGCTTTAGGGTGAGGGTAGTTATTAAACCTATCCCACTCTCTAGATACCCCTTAGCACGTAAAGGAATATTATTTGGGGGTCCAGCCATGGAGAAGGGTTTAGACACTAGGAGAAGATAAGGAACACACCCATTATCAAGAAATCACAATATGATTCTCTTTTTAAACTGTTCCTTAAAACACTAGTGGTTATGAAATCTATTGGAGGCAGAAGCAGTCAAGGGTAGCTTAGGGTTAGGCTTAGGGTTAGGGTGAGGGTTAGGGTACGGCTTAGGGTAAGGGTTAGGAGACGGTTTCGGCTAGGGCCTAGGGTATGGGTTAGGGTTAGGGTTAGGGTTAGTGTTAGGGTTAGGGCTCGGTTTAGGGTACGGGTTAGGATTAGGGTACTCGTTAGGGTTAGTGTAGCGGTTAGGGTTAGGGTACGCGTTAGGGTGAGGGTAGTTATTAAACCTATCACACTCTCTAGATACCCCTTAGCACGTAAAGGAATATTATTTGGGGGTCCAGCCATGGAGAAGAGTTTAGACACTAGGAGAAGATGAGGAACACACCCATTATCACGAAATCACATTAGGATTCTCTTTTTAACCTGTTCCTTAAAACACTAGTGCTTAGGAAATCTAGTGGAGGCAGAAGCAGTCAAGGGTAGCTTAGGGTTAGGGTTAGGGTTAGGGTGAGGGTTAGGGTACGGCTTAGGGTACGGGTTCGGGGAGGGGTTCGGGTAGGGCGTAGGGTATGGGTTTGGGTTAGGGTTAGGGCTAGTGTTAGGGTTAGGGCTCGGTTTAGGGTACGGGTTAGGATTAGGGTACGCGTTAGGGTTCGGGTAGGGGTTAGGGTTAGGGTACGCGTTAGGGTGAGGGTAGTTATTAAACCTATCCCACTCTCTAGATATCCCTTAGCACGTACAGGAATATTATTGGTAGTCCAGCCATGGAGAAGAGTTTAGACACGAGGAGAAGATAAGGAACACACCCATTATCACGAAATCACATTAGGATTCTCTTTTTAACATTTTCCTTAAAACACTAGTGCTTAGGAAATCTATCGGAGGCAGAAGCAGTCAAGGGTAGCTTAGGGTTAGGGTTAGGGTTAGGGTGAGGTTTAGGATATGGCTTAGGGTACGGGTTCGGGGAGGGGTTCGGGTAGGGCGTAGGGTATGGGTTAGGGTTAGGGTTAGGGTTAGTGTTAGGGTTAGGGCTCGGTTTAGGGTACGGGTTAGGATTAGGGTACGCGTTAGGGTTAGGGTAGGGGTTAGGGTTAGGGTACGCGTTAGGGTGAGGGTAGTTATTAAATCTATCCCACTCTCTAGATACCCCTTAGCACGTAAAGGAATATTATTTGGGGGTCCAGCCATGGAGAAGAGTTTAGACACGAGGAGAAGATAAGGAACACACCCATTATCAAGAAATCACATTAGGATTCTCTTTTTAACCTGTTCCTTAAAACACTAGTGCTTAGGAAATCTATTGGAGGCAGAAGCAGTCAAGGGTAGCTTAGGGTTAGGGTTAGGGTTAGGGTGAGGGTTAGGGTACGGCTTAGGGTACGGGTTCGGGGAGGGGTTCGGGTAGGGCGTAGGGTATGGGTTAGGGTTAGGGTTAGGGTTAGTGTTAGGGTTAGGGCTCGGTTTAGGGTACGGGTTAGGATTAGGGTACGCGTTAGTGTTAGGGTAGTGGTTAGGGTTAGCGTACCCTTTAGGGTGAGGGTAGTTATTAAACCTATCCCACTCTCTAGATACCCCTTAGCACGTAAAGGAATATTATTTGGGGGTCCAGCCATGGAGAAGAGTTTAGACACTAGGAGAAGATAAGGAACACACCCATTATCAAGAAATCACAATATGATTCTCTTTTTAAACTGTTCCTTAAAACACTACTGCTTAGGAAATCTATTGGAGGCAGAAGCAGTCAAGGGTAGCTTAGGGTTAGGGTTAGGTTTAGGGTGAGGGCTAGGGTATGGCTTAGGGTACGGATTCGGGGAGGGGTTCGGGTAGGGCGTAGGGTATGGGTTAGGGTTAGGGTTAGGGTTAGTGTTATGGTTAGGGCTCGGTTTAGGGTACGGGTTAGGATTAGGGTACGCGTTAGGGTTAGGGTAGGGGTTAGGGTTAGGGTACGTGTTAGGGTGAGGGTAGTTATTAAACCTATCCCACTCTCTAGATACCCCTTAGCACGTAAAGGAATATTGTTTGGGGGTCCAGCCATGGAGAAGAGTTTAGACACTAGGAGAAGATAAGGAACACACCCATTATCACGAAATAATATTAGGATTCTCTTTTTAACCTGTTCCTTAAAACACTAGTGCTTAGGAAATCTATTGGAGGCAGAAGCAGTCAAGGGTAGCTTAGGGTTAGTGTTAGGGTTAGGGTGAGGGCTAGGGTATGGCTTAGGGTACGGGTTCGGGGAGGGGTTCGGGTAGGGCGTAAGGTATGGGTTAGGGTTAGGGTTAGGGCTAGTGTTAGATTTAGGGCTCGGTTTAGGGTACGGGTTAGGATTAGGGTACGTGTTAGGGTTAGGGTAGGGGTTAGGGTTAGTGTACGCGTTAGGGTGAAGGTAGTTATTAAACCTATCCCACTCTCTAGATACCCCTTAGCACGTAAAGGAATATTAATGGGGGTCCAGCCATGGAGAAGAGTTTAGACACTAGGAGAAGATAAGGAACACACCCATTATCACGAAATCACATTAGGATTCTCTTTTTAACCTGTTCCTTAAAACACTAGTGCTTAGGAAATCTATTGGAGGCAGAAGCAGTCAAGGGTAGCTTAGGGTTAGGGTTAGGGTTAGGGTGAGGGTTAGGGTACGGCTTAGGGTACGGGTTCAGGGAGGGGTTCGGGTAGGGCGTAGGGTATGGGTTAGGGTTAGGGTTAGGGTTAGTGTTAGGGTTAGGGCTCGGTTTAGGGTACGGGTTAGGATTAGGGTACGCGTTAGGGTTAGGGTAGGTGTTAGGGTTAGTGTACGCGTTAGGGTGAGGGTAGTTATTAAACCTATCCCACTCTCTAGATACCCCTTAGCACGTAAAGGAATATTAATGGGGGTCCAGCCATGGAGAAGAGTTTAGACACTAGGAGAAGATAAGGAACACACCCATTATCACGAAATCACATTAGGATTCTCTTTTTAACCTGTTCCTTAAAACACTAGTGCTTAGGAAATCTATTGGAGGCAGAAGCAGTCAAGGGTAGCTTAGGGTTAGGGTTAGGGTTAGGGTGAGGGTTAGGGTATGGCTTAGGGTACGGGTTCGGGGAGGGGTTCGGGTAGGGCGTAGGGTATGGGTTATGTATAGGGTTAGGGCTAGTGTTAGGGTTAGGGCTCGGTTTAGGGTATGGGTTCGGATTAGGGTACGCGTTAGGGTTAGGGTAGGGGTTAGGGTTAGGGTACGCATTAGGGTGCGGGTAGTTATTAAACCTATCACACTCTCTAGAAACCCCTTAGCACGTAAAGGAATATTATTTGGGGTTCCAACCATTGAGAAGAGTTTAGACACGAGGAGAAGATAAGGAACACACCCATTATCAAGAAATCACATAAGGATTCTCTTTTTCACCTGTTCCTTAAAACACTAGTGCTTAGGAAATCTATTGGAGGCAGAAGCAGTCAAGGGTAGCTTAGGGTTAGGGTTAGGTTTAGGGTGAGGGCTAGGGTATGGCTTAGGGTACGGATTCGGGGAGGGGTTCGGGTAGGGCGTAGGTTATGGGTTAGGGTTAGGGTTAGGGTTAGTGTTATGGTTAGGGCTCGGTTTAGGGTACGGGTTAGGATTAGGGTACGCGTTAGGGTTAGGGTAGGGGTTAGGGTTAGGGTACGTGTTAGGGTGAGGGTAGTTATTAAACCTATCCCACTCTCTAGATACCCCTTAGCACGTAAAGGAATATTGTTTGGGGGTCCAGCCATGGAGAAGAGTTTAGACACGAGGATAAGATAAGGAACACACCCATTATCAAGAAATCACATTAGGATTCTCTTTTCACCTGTTCCTTAAAACACTAGTGCTTAGGAAATCTATTGGAGGCAGAAGCAGTCAAGGGTAGCTTAGGGTTAGGGTTAGGGTTAGGGTGAGGGTTAGGGTATGGCTTAGGGTACGGGTTCGGGGAGGGGTTCGGGTAGGGCGTAGGGTATGGGTTAGGGTTAGGGTTAGGGTTAGTGTTAGGGTTAGGGCTCGGTTTAGGGTACGGGTTAGGATTAGGGTACGCGTTAGTGTTAGGGTAGGGGTTAGGGTTAGGGTACTCGATAGGGTAAGGTTAGTTATTAAACCTATCCCACTCTCTAGATACCCCTTAGCACGTAAAGGAATATTATTTGGGGGTCCAGCCATGGAGAAGAGTTTAGACACTAGGAGAAGATAAGGAACACACCCATTATCAAGAAATCACAATATGATTCTCTTTTTAAACTGTTCCTTAAAACACTAGTGCTTAGGAAATCTATTGGAGGCAGAAGCAGTCAAGGGTAGCTTAGGGTTAGGGTTAGGGTTAGGGTGAGGGCTAGGGTATGGCTTAGGGTACGGGTTCGGGGAGGGGTTCGGGTAGGGCGTAGGATATGGGTTAGGGTTAGGGTTAGGGTTAGTGTTATGGTTAGGGCTCGGTTTAGGGTACGGGTTAGGATTAGGGTACGCGTTAGGGTTAGGGTAGGGGTTAGGGTTAGGGTACGTGTTAGGGTGAGGGTAGTTATTAAACCTATCACACTCTCTAGATACCCCTTAGCACATAAAGGAATATTATTTGGGGGTCCAGCCATGGAGAAGAGTTTAGACACGAGGAGAAGATAAGGAACACACCCATTATTACGAAATCACATTAGGATTCTCTTTTTAACGTGTTCCTTAAAACACTAGTGCTTAGGAAATCTATTGGAGGCAGAAGCAGTCAAGGGTAGCTTAGGGTTAGGGTTAGGGTTAGGGTGAGGGTTAGGGTACGGCTTAGGTTACGGGTTCGGGGAGGGGTTCGGGTAGGGCGTAGGGTATGGGTTAGGGTTAGGGTTAGGGCTAGTGTTAGGTTTAGGGCTCGGTTTAGGGTACGGGTTAGGATTAGGGTACGCGTTAGGGATAGGGTAGGGGTTAGGGTTAGGGTACGCGTTAGGGTGAGGGTAGTTATTAAACCTATAGCAATCTCTAGATACCCCTTAGCACTTAAAGGAATATTATTTGGGGGTCGAGCCATGGAGAAGAGTTTAGACACGAGGAGAAGATAAGGAACACACCCATTATCAAGAAATCACATTAGGATTCTCTTTTTAACCTGTTCCTTAAAACACTAGTGCTTAGGAAATCTATTGGAGGAAGAAGCAGTCAAGGGTAGCTTAGGGTTAGGGTGAGGGTTAGGGTACGACTTAGGGTACGGGTTCGGGGAGGGGTTCGGGTAGGGCGTAGGGTACGCGTTAGGGTTAGGGTTAGGGTTAGTGTTAGGGTTAGGGCTCGGTTAAGGGTACAGGTTAGGATTAGGGTACGCGTTAGTGTTAGGGTAGTGGTTAGGGTTAGGGTACGCTTTAGGGTGAGGGTAGTTATTAAACCTATCCCACTCTCTAGATACCCCTTAGCACGTAAAGTAATATTATTTGGGGTTCCACCCATGGAGAAGAGTTTAGACACTAGGAGAAGATAAGGAACACACCCATTATCAAGAAATCACATTAGGAATCTCTTTTTAACCTGTTCCTTAAAACACTAGTGCTTAGGAAATCTATTGGAGGCAGAAGCAGTCAAGGGTAGCTTAGGGTTAGGTTTAGGGTTAGGGTGAGGGTTAGGGTACGGCTTAGGGTACGGGTTCAGGGAGGGGTTCGGGTAGGGCGTAGGGTATGGGTTAGGGTTACGGTTAGGGTTAGTGTTAGGGTTAGGGCTCGGTTTAGGTTACGGGTTAGGATTAGGGTACGCGTTAGGGTTAGGGTAGGGGTTAGGGTTAGTGTACGCGTTAGGGAGAGGGTAGTTATTAAACCTATCCCACTCTCTAGATACCCCTTAGCACGTACAGGAATATTATTTGGGGGTCCAGCCATGGAGAAGAGTTTAGACACGAGGAGAAGATAAGGAACACACCCATTATCAAGAAATCACATTAGGATTCTCTTTTTCACCTGTTCCTTAAAGCACTAGTGCTTAGGAAATCTATTGGAGGCAGAAGCAGTCAAGGGTAGCTTAGGGTTAGGGTTAGGGTTAGGGTGAGGGTTAGGGTATGGCTAAGGGTACGGGTTCGGGGAGGGGTTCGGGTAGGGCGTAGGGTATGGTTTAGGGTTAGGGTTAGGGTTAGTGTTAGGGTTAGGGCTCGGTTTAGGGTACGGGTTAGGATTAGGGTACGCGTTAGTGTTAGGGTAGGGGTTAGGGTTAGGGTACGCGATAGGGTGAGGTTAGTTATTAAACCTATCCCACTCTCTACATACCCCTTAGCACGTAAAGGAATATTATTTGGGGGTCCAGCCATGGAGAAGAGTTTAGACACTAGGAGAAGATAAGGAACACACCCATTATCAAGAAATCACATTAGGATTCTCTTTTTAACCTGTTCCTTAAAACACTAGTGCTTAGGAAATCTATTGGAGGCAGAAGCAGTCAAGGGTAGCTTAGGGTTAGGGTGAGGGTTAGGGTACGGCTTAGGGTACGGGTTCAGGGAGGGGTTCGGGTAGGGCGTAGAGTATTGGTTAGGGTTAGGGTTAGGGCTAGTGTTAGATTTAGGGCTCGGTTTAGGGTACGGGTTACGATTAGGGTACGCGTTAGGGTTAGGGTAGGGGTTAGGGTTAGGGTACGCGTTAGGGTGAGGGTAGTTATTAAACCTATCCCACTCTCTAGATACCCCTTAGCACGTACAGGAATATTATTGGGGGTCCAGCCATGGAGAAGAGTTTAGACACTAGGAGAAGATAAGGAACACACCCATTATCACGAAATCACATTAGGATTCTCTTTTTAACCTGTTCCTTAAAACACTAGTGCTTACGAAATCTATTGGAGGCAGAAGCCGTCAAGGGTAGCTTAGGGTTAGGGTTAGGGTTAGGGTGAGGGTTAGGGTACGGCTTAGGGTACGGGTTCGGGGAGGGGTTCGGGTAGGGCGTAGGGTATGGGTTAGGGTTAGGGTTAGGGTTAGTGTTAGGGTTAGGGCTCGGTTTAGGGTACGGGTTAGGATTAGGGTACGCGTTAGGGTTAGGGTTAGGGTTAGGGTTAGGATACGCGTTAGGGTGAGGGTAGTTATTAAACCTATCCCACTCTCTAGATACCCCTTAGCACGTAAAGGAATATTATTTGGGGGTCCAGCCATGGAGAAGGGTTTAGACACTAGGAGAAGATAAGGAACACACCCATTATCAAGAAATCACAATATGATTCTCTTTTTAAACTGTTCCTTAAAACACTAGTGGTTATGAAATCTATTGGAGGCAGAAGCAGTCAAGGGTAGCTTAGGGTTAGGCTTAGGGTTAGGGTGAGGGTTAGGGTACGGCTTAGGGTACGGGTTAGGAGACGGTTTCGGCTAGGGCCTAGGGTATGGGTTAGGGTTAGGGTTAGGGTTAGTGTTAGGGTTAGGGCTCGGTTTAGGGTACGGGTTAGGATTAGGGTACTCGTTAGGGTTAGTGTAGCGGTTAGGGTTAGGGTACGCGTTAGGGTGAGGGTACTTATTAAACCTATCACACTCTCTAGATACCCCTTAGCACGTAAAGGAATATTATTTGGGGGTCCAGCCATGGAGAAGAGTTTAGACACTAGGAGAAGATGAGGAACACACCCATTATCACGAAATCACATTAGGATTCTCTTTTTAACCTGTTCCTTAAAACACTAGTGCTTACGAAATCTATTGGAGGCAGAAGCCGTCAAGGGTAGCTTAGGGTTAGGGTTAGGGTTAGGGTGAGGGTTAGGGTACGGCTTAGGGTACGGGTTCGGGGAGGGGTTCGGGTAGGGCGTAGGGTATGGGTTAGGGTTAGGGTTAGGGTTAGTGTTAGGGTTAGGGCTCGGTTTAGGGTACGGGTTAGGATTAGGGTACGCGTTAGGGTTAGGGTTAGGGTTAGGGTTAGGATACGCGTTAGGGTGAGGGTAGTTATTAAACCTATCCCACTCTCTAGATACCCCTTAGCACGTAAAGGAATATTATTTGGGGGTCCAGCCATGGAGAAGGGTTTAGACACTAGGAGAAGATAAGGAACACACCCATTATCAAGAAATCACAATATGATTCTCTTTTTAAACTGTTCCTTAAAACACTAGTGGTTATGAAATCTATTGGTGGCAGAAGCAGTCAAGGGTAGCTTAGGGTTAGGCTTAGGGTTAGGGTGAGGGTTAGGGTACGGCTTAGGGTACGGGTTAGGAGACGGTTTCGGCTAGGGCCTAGGGTATGGGTTAGGGTTAGGGTTAGGGTTAGTGTTAGGGTTAGGGCTCGGTTTAGGGTACGGGTTAGGATTAGGGTACTCGTTAGGGTTAGTGTAGCGGTTAGGGTTAGGGTACGCGTTAGGGTGAGGGTACTTATTAAACCTATCACACTCTCTAGATACCCCTTAGCACGTAAAGGAATATTATTTGGGGGTCCAGCCATGGAGAAGAGTTTAGACACTAGGAGAAGATGAGGAACACACCCATTATCACGAAATCACATTAGGATTCTCTTTTTAACCTGTTCCTTAAAACACTAGTGCTTAGGAAATCTATTGGAGGCAGAAGCAGTCAAGGGTAGCTTAGGGTTAGGGTTAGGGTTAGGGTGAGTGTTAGGGTTCGGCTTAGGGTACGGGTTCGGGGAGGGGTTCGGGTAGGGCGTAGGGTATGGGTTAGGGTTAGGGTTAGGGCTAGTGTTAGGGTTAGGGCTCGGTTTAGGGTACGGGTTAGGATTAGGGTACGCGTTAGGGTTA
The DNA here is from genome assembly GCF_949987535.1 of Balaenoptera acutorostrata. NCBI lineage: Eukaryota > Metazoa > Chordata > Mammalia > Artiodactyla > Balaenopteridae > Balaenoptera > Balaenoptera acutorostrata. Next base: position 583,127 of record NW_026645686.1, on the reverse strand, counting down.
GGGTAGGGGTTAGGGTTAGGGTACGCGTTAGGGTGAGGGTAGTCATTAAACCTATCCCACTCTCTAGATATCCCTTAGCACGTACAGGAATATTATTGGTGGTCCAGCCATGGAGAAGAGTTTAGACACTAGGAGAAGATAAGGAACACACCCATTATCACGAAATCACATTAGGATTCTCTTTTTAACATTTTCCTTAAAACACTAGTGCTTAGGAAAACTATTGGAGGCAGAAGCAGTCAAGGGTAGCTTAGGGTTAGGGTTAGGGTTAGGGTGAGGTTTAGGATATGGCTTAGGGTACGGGTTCGGGGAGGGGTTCGGGTAGGGCGTAGGGTATGGGTTAGGGTTAGGGTTAGGGTTAGTGTTAGGGTTAGGGCTCGGTTTAGGGTACGGGTTAGGATTAGGGTACGCGTTAGGGTTAGGGTAGGGGTTAGGGTTAGGGTACGCGTTAGGGTGAGGGTAGTTATTAAATCTATCCCACTCTCTAGATACCCCTTAGCACGTAAAGGAATATTATTTGGGGGTCCAGCCATGGAGAAGAGTTTAGACACGAGGAGAAGATAAGGAACACACCCATTATCAATAAATCACATTAGGATTCTCTTTTTAACCTGTTCCTTAAAACACTAGTGCTTACGAAATCTATTGGAGGCAGAAGCCGTCAAGGGTAGCTTAGGGTTAGGGTTAGGGTTAGGGTGAGGGTTAGGGTACGGCTTAGGGTACGGGTTCGGGGAGGGGTTCGGGTAGGGCGTAGGGTATGTGTTAGGGTTAGGGTTAGGGTTAGTGTTAGGGTTAGGGCTCGGTTTAGGGTACGGGTTAGGATTAGGGTACGCGTTAGGGTTAGGGTTAGGGTTAGGGTTAGGATACGCGTTAGGGTGAGGGTAGTTATTAAACCTATCCCACTCTCTAGATACCCCTTAGCACGTAAAGGAATATTATTTGGGGGTCCAGCCATGGAGAAGAGTTTAGACACGAGGAGAAGATAAGGAACACACCCATTATCAAGAAATCACATTAGGATTCTCTTTTAAACCTGTTCCTTAAATCACTAGTGCTTAGGAAATCTATTGGAGGCAGAAGCCGTCAAGGGTAGCTTAGGGTTAGGGTTAGGGTTAGGGTGAGGGTTAGGGTACGGCTTAGGGTACGGGTTCGGGGAGGGGTTCGGGTAGGGCGTAGGGTATGGGTTAAGGTTAGGGTTAGGGTTAGTGTTAGGGTTAGGGCTCAGTTTAGGGTACGGGTTAGGATTAGGGTACGCGTTAGGGTTAGGGTAGGGGTTAGGGTTAGGGTACGCTTTAGGGTGAGGGTAGTTATTAAACCTATCCCACTCTCTAGATACCCCTTAGCACGTAAAGGAATATTATTTGGGGGTCCAGCCATGGAGAAGGGTTTAGACACTAGGAGAAGATAAGGAACACACCCATTATCAAGAAATCACAATATGATTCTCTTTTTAAACTGTTCCTTAAAACACTAGTGGTTATGAAATCTATTGGAGGCAGAAGCAGTCAAGGGTAGCTTAGGGTTAGGCTTAGGGTTAGGGTGAGGGTTAGGGTACGGCTTAGGGTACGGGTTAGGAGACGGTTTCGGCTAGGGCCTAGGGTATGGGTTAGGGTTAGGATTAGGGTTAGTGTTAGGGTTAGGGCTCGGTTTAGGGTACGGGTTAGGATTAGGGTACTCGTTAGGGTTAGTGTAGCGGTTAGGGTTAGGGTACGCGTTAGGGTGAGGGTACTTATTAAACCTATCACACTCTCTAGATACCCCTTAGCACGTAAAGGAATATTATTTGGGGGTCCAGCCATGGAGAAGAGTTTAGACACTAGGAGAAGATGAGGAACACACCCATTATCACGAAATCACATTAGGATTCTCTTTTTAACCTGTTCCTTAAAACACTAGTGCTTAGGAAATCTATTGGAGGCAGAAGCAGTCAAGGGTAGCTTAGGGTTAGGGTTAGGGTTAGGGTGAGTGTTAGGGTTCGGCTTAGGGTACGGGTTCGGGGAGGGGTTCGGGTAGGGCGTAGGGTATGGGTTAGGGTTAAGGTTAGGGCTAGTGTTAGGGTTAGGGCTCGGTTTAGGGTACGGGTTAGGATTAGGGTACGCGTTAGGGTTAGGGTAGGGGTTAGGGTTAGGGTATGCGTTAGGGTGAGGGTAGTCATTAAACCTATCCCACTCTCTAGATATCCCTTAGCACGTACAGGAATATTATTGGTGGTCCAGCCATGGAGAAGAGTTTAGACACTAGGAGAAGATAAGGAACACACCCATTATCACGAAATCACATTAGGATTCTCTTTTTAACATTTTCCTTAAAACACTAGTGCTTAGGAAAACTATTGGAGGCAGAAGCAGTCAAGGGTAGCTTAGGGTTAGGGTTAGGGTTAGGGTGAGGTTTAGGATATGGCTTAGGGTACGGGTTCGGGGAGGGGTTCGGGTAGGGCGTAGGGTATGGGTTAGGGTTAGGGTTAGGGTTAGTGTTAGGGTTAGGGCTCGGTTTAGGGTACGGGTTAGGATTAGGGTACGCGTTAGTGTTAGGGTAGTGGTTAGGGTTAGGGTACGCTTTAGGGTGAGGGTAGTTATTAAACCTATCCCACTCTCTAGATACCCCTTAGCACGTAAAGGAATATTATTTGGGGGTCCAGCCATGGAGAAGAGTTTAGACACGAGGAGAAGATAAGGAACACACCCATTATCAAGAAATCACATTAGGATTCTCTTTTTAACCTGTTCCTTAAAACACTAGTGCTTAGGAAATCTATTGGAGGCAGAAGCAGTCAAGGGTAGCTTAGGGTTAGGGTTAGGGTTAGGGTGAGGGTTAGGGTACGGCTTAGGGTACGGGTTCGGGGAGGGGTTCGGGTAGGGCGTAGGGTATGGGTTAGGGTTAGGGTTAGGGTTAGTGTTAGGGTTAGGGCTCGGTTTAGGGTACGGGTTAGGATTAGGGTACGCGTTAGTGTTAGGGTAGTGGTTAGGGTTAGGGTACGCTTTAGGGTGAGGGTAGTTATTAAACCTATCCCACTCTCTAGATACCCCTTAGCACGTAAAGGAATATTATTTGGGGGTCCAGCCATGGAGAAGAGTTTAGAGACTAGGAGAAGATAAGGAACACACCCATTATCAAGAAATCACAATATGATTCTCTTTTTAAACTGTTCCTTAAAACACTAGTGCTTAGGAAATCTATTGCAGGCAGAAGCCGTCAAGGGTAGCTTAGGGTTAGGGTTACGGTTAGGGTGAGGGTTAGGGTACGTTTTAGGGTAGGGGTTGAGGGAGGGGTTCGGGTAGGGCGTAGGGTATGGGTTAGGGTTAGGGTTAGAGTTAGTGTTAGGGTTAGGGCTCGGTTTAGGGTACGGGTTAGGATTAGGGTACGCGCTAGGGTTAGGGTAGGGGTTAGGGTTAGGGTACGTGTTAGGGTGAGGGTAGTTATTAAACCTATCCCACTCTCTAGATACCCCTTAGCACGTAAAGGAATATTATTTGGGGGTCCAGCCATGGAGAAGAGTTTAGACACTAGGAGAAGATAAGGAACACACCCATTATCACGAAATCACATTAGGATTCTCTTTTTAACCTGTTCCTTAAAACACTAGTGCTTAGGAAATCTATTGGAGGCAGAAGCAGTCAAGGGTAGCTTAGGGTTAGTGTTAGGGTTAGGGTGAGGGCTAGGGTATGGCTTAGGGTACGGGTTCGGGGAGGGGTTCGGGTAGGGCGTAGGGTATGGGTTAGGGCTAGCGTTAGGTTTAGGGCTCGGTTTAGGGTACGGGTTAGGATTAGGGTACGCGTTAGGGTTAGGGTAGGGGTTAGGGTTAGGGTACGCGTTAGGGTGAGGGTAGTTATTAAACCTATCCCACTCTCTAGATACCCCTTAGCACGTAAAGGAATATTATTTGGGGGACCAGCCATGGAGAAGAGTTTAGACACGAGGAGAAGATAAGGAACACTCCCATTATCAAGAAATCACATTAGGATTCTCTTTTTAACCTGTTCCTTAAAACACTAGTGCTTAGGAAATCTATTGGAGGCAGAAGCAGTCAAGGGTAGCTTAGGGTTAGGGTTAGGGTTAGGGTGAGGGTTAGGGTACGGCTTAGGGTACGGGTTCGGGGAGGGCTTCGGGTAGGGCGTAGGGTATGGGTTAGGGTTAGGGTTAGGGTTAGTGTTAGGGTTAGGGCTCGGTTTAGGGTACGGGTTAGGATTAGGGTACGCGTTAGGGTTAGGGTAGGGGTTAGGGTTAGTGTACGCGTTAGGGTGAGGGTAGTTATTAAACCTATCCCACTCTCTAGATACCCCTTAGCACGTAAAGGAATATTAATGGGGGTCCAGCCATGGAGAAGAGTTTAGACACTAGGAGAAGATAAGGAACACACCCATTATCACGAAATCACATTAGGATTCTCTTTTTAACCTGTTCCTTAAAACACTAGTGCTTACGAAATCTATTGGAGGCAGAAGCCGTCAAGGGTAGCTTAGGGTTAGGGTTAGGGTTAGGGTGAGGGTTAGGGTACGGCTTAGGGTACGGGTTCGGGGAGGGGTTCGGGTAGGGCGTAGGGTATGGGTTAGGGTTAGGGTTAGGGTTAGTGTTAGGGTTAGGGCTCGGTTTAGGGTACGGGTTAGGATTAGGGTACGCGTTAGGGTTAGGGTTAGGGTTAGGGTTAGGATACGCGTTAGGGTGAGGGTAGTTATTAAACCTATCCCACTCTCTAGATACCCCTTAGCACGTAAAGGAATATTATTTGGGGGTCCAGCCATGGAGAAGGGTTTAGACACTAGGAGAAGATAAGGAACACACCCATTATCAAGAAATCACAATATGATTCTCTTTTTAAACTGTTCCTTAAAACACTAGTGGTTATGAAATCTATTGGAGGCAGAAGCAGTCAAGGGTAGCTTAGGGTTAGGCTTAGGGTTAGGGTGAGGGTTAGGGTACGGCTTAGGGTACGGGTTAGGAGACGGTTTCGGCTAGGGCCTAGGGTATGGGTTAGGGTTAGGGTTAGGGTTAGTGTTAGGGTTAGGGCTCGGTTTAGGGTACGGGTTAGGATTAGGGTACTCGTTAGGGTTAGTGTAGCGGTTAGGGTTAGGGTACGCGTTAGGGTGAGGGTACTTATTAAACCTATCACACTCTCTAGATACCCCTTAGCACGTAAAGGAATATTATTTGGGGGTCCAGCCATGGAGAAGAGTTTAGACACTAGGAGAAGATGAGGAACACACCCATTATCACGAAATCACATTAGGATTCTCTTTTTAACCTGTTCCTTAAAACACTAGTGCTTACGAAATCTATTGGAGGCAGAAGCCGTCAAGGGTAGCTTAGGGTTAGGGTTAGGGTTAGGGTGAGGGTTAGGGTACGGCTTAGGGTACGGGTTCGGGGAGGGGTTCGGGTAGGGCGTAGGGTATGGGTTAGGGTTAGGGTTAGGGTTAGTGTTAGGGTTAGGGCTCGGTTTAGGGTACGGGTTAGGATTAGGGTACGCGTTAGGGTTAGGGTTAGGGTTAGGGTTAGGATACGCGTTAGGGTGAGGGTAGTTATTAAACCTATCCCACTCTCTAGATACCCCTTAGCACGTAAAGGAATATTATTTGGGGGTCCAGCCATGGAGAAGGGTTTAGACACTAGGAGAAGATAAGGAACACACCCATTATCAAGAAATCACAATATGATTCTCTTTTTAAACTGTTCCTTAAAACACTAGTGGTTATGAAATCTATTGGAGGCAGAAGCAGTCAAGGGTAGCTTAGGGTTAGGCTTAGGGTTAGGGTGAGGGTTAGGGTACGGCTTAGGGTACGGGTTAGGAGACGGTTTCGGCTAGGGCCTAGGGTATGGGTTAGGGTTAGGGTTAGGGTTAGTGTTAGGGTTAGGGCTCGGTTTAGGGTACGGGTTAGGATTAGGGTACTCGTTAGGGTTAGTGTAGCGGTTAGGGTTAGGGTACGCGTTAGGGTGAGGGTACTTATTAAACCTATCACACTCTCTAGATACCCCTTAGCACGTAAAGGAATATTATTTGGGGGTCCAGCCATGGAGAAGAGTTTAGACACTAGGAGAAGATGAGGAACACACCCATTATCACGAAATCACATTAGGATTCTCTTTTTAACCTGTTCCTTAAAACACTAGTGCTTAGGAAATCTATTGGAGGCAGAAGCAGTCAAGGGTAGCTTAGGGTTAGGGTTAGGGTTAGGGTGAGTGTTAGGGTTCGGCTTAGGGTACGGGTTCGGGGAGGGGTTCGGGTAGGGCGTAGGGTATGGGTTAGGGTTAGGGTTAGGGCTAGTGTTAGGGTTAGGGCTCGGTTTAGGGTACGGGTTAGGATTAGGGTACGCGTTAGGGTTAGGGTAGGGGTTAGGGTTAGGGTACGCGTTAGGGTGAGGGTAGTCATTAAACCTATCCCACTCTCTAGATATCCCTTAGCACGTACAGGAATATTATTGGTGGTCCAGCCATGGAGAAGAGTTTAGACACTAGGAGAAGATAAGGAACACACCCATTATCACGAAATCACATTAGGATTCTCTTTTTAACATTTTCCTTAAAACACTAGTGCTTAGGAAAACTATTGGAGGCAGAAGCAGTCAAGGGTAGCTTAGGGTTAGGGTTAGGGTTAGGGTGAGGTTTAGGATATGGCTTAGGGTACGGGTTCGGGGAGGGGTTCGGGTAGGGCGTAGGGTATGGGTTAGGGTTAGGGTTAGGGTTAGTGTTAGGGTTAGGGCTCGGTTTAGGGTACGGGTTAGGATTAGGGTACGCGTTAGGGTTAGGGTAGGGGTTAGGGTTAGGGTACGCGTTAGGGTGAGGGTAGTTATTAAATCTATCCCACTCTCTAGATACCCCTTAGCACGTAAAGGAATATTATTTGGGGGTCCAGCCATGGAGAAGAGTTTAGACACGAGGAGAAGATAAGGAACACACCCATTATCAATAAATCACATTAGGATTCTCTTTTTAACCTGTTCCTTAAAACACTAGTGCTTACGAAATCTATTGGAGGCAGAAGCCGTCAAGGGTAGCTTAGGGTTAGGGTTAGGGTTAGGGTGAGGGTTAGGGTACGGCTTAGGGTACGGGTTCGGGGAGGGGTTCGGGTAGGGCGTAGGGTATGTGTTAGGGTTAGGGTTAGGGTTAGTGTTAGGGTTAGGGCTCGGTTTAGGGTACGGGTTAGGATTAGGGTACGCGTTAGGGTTAGGGTTAGGGTTAGGGTTAGGATACGCGTTAGGGTGAGGGTAGTTATTAAACCTATCCCACTCTCTAGATACCCCTTAGCACGTAAAGGAATATTATTTGGGGGTCCAGCCATGGAGAAGAGTTTAGACACGAGGAGAAGATAAGGAACACACCCATTATCAAGAAATCACATTAGGATTCTCTTTTAAACCTGTTCCTTAAATCACTAGTGCTTAGGAAATCTATTGGAGGCAGAAGACGTCAAGGGTAGCTTAGGGTTAGGGTTAGGGTTAGGGTGAGGGTTAGGGTACGGCTTAGGGTACGGGTTCGGGGAGGGGTTCGGGTAGGGCGTAGGGTATGGGTTAAGGTTAGGGTTAGGGTTAGTGTTAGGGTTAGGGCTCAGTTTAGGGTACGGGTTAGGATTAGGGTACGCGTTAGGGTTAGTGTAGGGGTTAGGGTTAGGGTACGCTTTAGGGTGAGGGTAGTTATTAAACCTATCCCACTCTCTAGATACCCCTTAGCACGTAAAGGAATATTATTTGGGGGTCCAGCCATGGAGAAGGGTTTAGACACTAGGAGAAGATAAGGAACACACCCATTATCAAGAAATCACAATATGATTCTCTTTTTAAACTGTTCCTTAAAACACTAGTGGTTATGAAATCTATTGGAGGCAGAAGCAGTCAAGGGTAGCTTAGGGTTAGGCTTAGGGTTAGGGTGAGGGTTAGGGTACGGCTTAGGGTACGGGTTAGGAGACGGTTTCGGCTAGGGCCTAGGGTATGGGTTAGGGTTAGGATTAGGGTTAGTGTTAGGGTTAGGGCTCGGTTTAGGGTACGGGTTAGGATTAGGGTACTCGTTAGGGTTAGTGTAGCGGTTAGGGTTAGGGTACGCGTTAGGGTGAGGGTACTTATTAAACCTATCACACTCTCTAGATACCCCTTAGCACGTAAAGGAATATTATTTGGGGGTCCAGCCATGGAAAAGAGTTTAGACACTAGGAGAAGATGAGGAACACACCCATTATCACGAAATCACATTAGGATTCTCTTTTTAACCTGTTCCTTAAAACACTAGTGCTTAGGAAATCTATTGGAGGCAGAAGCAGTCAAGGGTAGCTTAGGGTTAGGGTTAGGGTTAGGGTGAGTGTTAGGGTTCGGCTTAGGGTACGGGTTCGGGGAGGGGTTCGGGTAGGGCGTAGGGTATGGGTTAGGGTTAAGGTTAGGGCTAGTGTTAGGGTTAGGGCTCGGTTTAGGGTACGGGTTAGGATTAGGGTACGCGTTAGGGTTAGGGTAGGGGTTAGGGTTAGGGTACGCGTTAGGGTGAGGGTAGTCATTAAACCTATCCCACTCTCTAGATATCCCTTAGCACGTACAGGAATATTATTGGTGGTCCAGCCATGGAGAAGAGTTTAGACACTAGGAGAAGATAAGGAACACACCCATTATCACGAAATCACATTAGGATTCTCTTTTTAACATTTTCCTTAAAACACTAGTGCTTAGGAAAACTATTGGAGGCAGAAGCAGTCAAGGGTAGCTTAGGGTTAGGGTTAGGGTTAGGGTGAGGTTTAGGATATGGCTTAGGGTACGGGTTCGGGGAGGGGTTCGGGTAGGGCGTAGGGTATGGGTTATGTATAGGGTTAGGGCTAGTGTTAGGGTTAGGGCTCGGTTTAGGGTATGGGTTCGGATTAGGGTACGCGTTAGGGTTAGGGTAGGGGTTAGGGTTAGGGTACGCATTAGGGTGCGGGTAGTTATTAAACCTATCACACTCTCTAGAAACCCCTTAGCACGTAAAGGAATATTATTTGGGGGTCCAACCATTGAGAAGAGTTTAGACACGAGGAGAAGATAAGGAACACACCCATTATCAAGAAATCACATTAGGATTCTCTTTTTCACCTGTTCCTTAAAACACTAGTGCTTAGGAAATCTATTGGAGGCAGAAGCAGTCAAGGGTAGCTTAGGGTTAGGGTTAGGGTTAGGGTGAGGGTTAGGGTATGGCTTAGGGTACGGGTTCGGGGAGGGGTTCGGGTAGGGCGTAGGGTATGGGTTAGGGTTAGGGTTAGGTTTAGTGTTAGGGTTAGGGCTCGGTTTAGGGTACGGGTTAGGATTAGGGTACGTGTTAGTGTTAGGGTAGGGGTTAGGGTTAGGGTACGCGATAGGGTGAGGTTAGTTATTAAACCTATCCCACTCTGTAGATACCCCTTAGCACGTAAAGGAATATTATTTGGTGGTCCAGCCATGGAGAAGAGTTTAGACACTAGGAGAAGATAAGGAACACACCCATTATCAAGAAATCACATTAGGATTCTCTTTTTAACCTGTTCCTTAAAACACTAGTGCTTAGGAAATCTATTGGAGGCAGAAGCAGTCAAGGGTAGCTTAGGGTTAGGGTTAGGGTTAGGGTGAGGGTTAGGGTACGGCTTAGGGTACGGGTTCGGGGAGGGGTTCGGGTAGGGCGTAGGGTATGGGTTAGGGTTAGGGTTAGGGCAAGGGTTAGGGTTAGGGCTCGGTTTAGGGTACGGGTTAGGATTAGGGTACGCGTTAGGGTTAGGGTAGGGGTTAGGGTTAGGGTACGCGTTAGGGTGAGGGTAGTTATTAAATCTATCCCACTCTCTAGATACCCCTTAGCACGTAAAGGAATATTATTTGGGGGTCCAGCCATGGAGAAGAGTTTAGACACTAGGAGAAGATAAGGAACACACCCATTATCAAGAAATCACAATATGATTCTCTTTTTAAACTGTTCCTTAAAACACTACTGCTTAGGAAATCTATTGGAGGCAGAAGCAGTCAAGGGTAGCTTAGGGTTAGGGTTAGGGTTAGGGTGAGGGCTAGGGTATGGCTTAGGGTACGGGTTCGGGGAGGGGTTCGGGTAGGGCGTAGGGTATGGGTTAGGGTTAGGGTTAGGGTTAGTGTTATGGTAAGGGCTCGGTTTAGGGTACGGGTTAGGATTAGGGTACGCGTTAGGGTTAGGTTAGGGGTTAGGGTTAGGGTACGTGTTAGGGTGAGGGTAGTTATTAAACCTATCACACTCTCTAGATACCCCTTAGCACATAAAGGAATATTATTTGGGGGTCCAGCCATGGAGAAGAGTTTAGACACGAGGAGAAGATAAGGAACACACCCATTATCAAGAAATCACATTAGGATTCTCTTTTTAACCTGTTCCTTAAAACACTAGTGCTTAGAAAATCTATTGGAGGAAGAAGCAGTCAAGGGTAGCTTAGGGTTAGGGTTAGGGTTAGGGTGAGGGTTAGGGTACGACTTAGGGTACGGGTTCGGGGAGGGGTTCGGGTAGGGCGTAGGGTATGGGTTAGGGTTAGGGTTAGGGTTAGTGTTAGGGTTAGGGCTCGGTTAAGGGTACAGGTTAGGATTAGGGTACGCGTTAGTGTTAGGGTAGTGGTTAGGGTTAGGGTACGCTTTAGGGTGAGGGTAGTTATTAAACCTATCCCACTCTCTAGATACCCCTTAGCACGTACAGGAATATTATTTGGGGGTCCAGCCATGGAGAAGAGTTTAGACACGAGGAGAAGATAAGGAACACACCCATTATCAAGAAATCACATTAGGATTCTCTTTTTCACCTGTTCCTTAAAACACTAGTGCTTAGGAAATCTATTGGAGGCAGAAGCAGTCAAGGGTAGCTTAGGGTTAGGGTTAGGGTTAGGGTGAGGGTTAGGGTATGGCTTAGGGTACGGGTTCGGGGAGGGGTTCGGGTAGGGCGTAGGGTATGGTTTAGGGTTAGGGTTAGGGTTAGTGTTAGGGTTAGGGCTCCGTTTAGGGTACGGGTTAGGATTAGGGTACGCGTTAGTGTTAGGGTAGGGGTTAGGGTTAGGGTACGCGATAGGGTGAGGTTAGTTATTAAACCTATCCCACTCTCTAGATACCCCTTAGCACGTAAAGGAATATTATTTGGGGGTCCAGCCATGGAGAAGAGTTTAGACACTAGGAGAAGATAAGGAACACACCCATTATCAAGAAATCACATTAGGATTCTCTTTTTAACCTGTTCCTTAAAACACTAGTGCTTAGGAAATCTATTGGAGGCAGAAGCAGTCAAGGGTAGCTTAGGGTTAGGGTGAGGGTTAGGGTACGGCTTAGGGTACGGGTTCGGGGAGGGGTTCGGGTAGGGCGTAGAGTATTGGTTAGGGTTAGGGTTAGGGCTAGTGTTAGGGTTAGGGCTCGGTTTAGGGTACGGGTTAGGATTAGGGTACGCGTTAGGGTTAGGGTAGGGGTTAGGGTTAGGGAACGCGTTAGGGTGAGGGTAGTTATTAAACCTATCCCACTCTCTAGATACCCCTTAGCACGTAAAGGAATATTATTTGGGGGTCCAGCCATGGAGAAGAGTTTAGACACGAGGAGAAGATAAGGAACACACCCGTTATCAAGAAATCACATTAGGATTCTCTTTTTAACCTGTTCCTTAAAACACTAGTGCTTAGGAAATCTATTGGAGGCAGAAGCCGTCAAGGGTAGCTTAGGGTTAGGGTTAGGGTTAGGGTGAGGGTTAGGGTACGGTTTAGGGTACGGGTTCAGGGAGGGGTTCGGGTAGGGCATAGGGTATGCGTTAGGGTTAGGGTTAGAGTTAGTGTTAGGGTTAGGGCTCGGTTTAGGGTACGGGTTAGGATTAGGGTATGCGCTAGGGTTAGGGTAGGGGTTAGAGTTAGGGTACGCGTTAGGGTGAGGGTAGTTATTAAACCTATCCCACTCTCTAGATACCCCTTAGCACGTAAAGGAATATTGTTTGGGGGTCCAGCCATGGAGAAGAGTTTAGAAACTAGGAGAAGATAAGGAACACACCCATTATCACGAAATCATATTAGGATTCTCTTTTTAACCTGTTCCTTAAAACACTAGTGCTTAGGAAATCTATTGGAGGCAGAAGCAGTCAAGGGTAGCTTAGGGTTAGGGTGAGGGTTAGGGTGAGGGCTAGGGTATGGCTTAGGGTAAGGGTTCGGGGAGGGGTTCGGGTAGGGCGTAGGGTATGGGTTAGGGTTAGGGTTAGGGCTAGTGTTAGGTTTAGGGCTCGGTTTAGGGTACGGGTTAGGATTAGGGTACGCGTTAGGGTTAGGATAGGGGTTAGGGTTAGGGTACGCGTTAGGTTGAGGGTAGTTATTAAACCTATCCCACTCTCTAGATACCCCTTAGCACGTAAAGGAATATTATTTGGGGGTCCAGCCATGGAGAAGAGTTTAGACACGAGGAGAAGATAAGGAACACACCCATTATCAAGAAATCACATTAGGATTCTCTTTTTCACCTGTTCCTTAAAACACTAGTGCTTAGGAAATCTATTGGAGGCAGAAGCAGTCAAGGGTAGCTTAGGGTTAGGGTTAGGGTTAGGGTGAGGGTTAGGGTATGGCTTAGGGTACGGGTTCGGGGAGGGGTTCGGGTAGGGCGTAGGGTATGGGTTAGGGTTAGGGTTAGGTTTAGTGTTAGGGTTAGGGCTCGGTTTAGGGTACGGGTTAGGATTAGGGTACGTGTTAGTGTTAGGGTAGGGGTTAGGGTTAGGGTACGCGATAGGGTGAGGTTAGTTATTAAACCTATCCCACTCTGTAGATACCCCTTAGCACGTAAAGGAATATTATTTGGTGGTCCAGCCATGGAGAAGAGTTTAGACACTAGGAGAAGATAAGGAACACACCCATTATCAAGAAATCACATTAGGATTCTCTTTTTAACCTGTTCCTTAAAACACTAGTGCTTAGGAAATCTATTGGAGGCAGAAGCAGTCAAGGGTAGCTTAGGGTTAGGGTTAGGGTTAGGGTGAGGGTTAGGGTACGGCTTAGGGTACGGGTTCGGGGAGGGGTTCGGGTAGGGCGTAGGGTATGGGTTAGGGTTAGGGTTAGGGCAAGGGTTAGGGTTAGGGCTCGGTTTAGGGTACGGGTTAGGATTAGGGTACGCGTTAGGGTTAGGGTAGGGGTTAGGGTTAGGGTACGCGTTAGGGTGAGGGTAGTTATTAAATCTATCCCACTCTCTAGATACCCCTTAGCACGTAAAGGAATATTATTTGGGGGTCCAGCCATGGAGAAGAGTTTAGACACTAGGAGAAGATAAGGAACACACCCATTATCAAGAAATCACAATATGATTCTCTTTTTAAACTGTTCCTTAAAACACTACTGCTTAGGAAATCTATTGGAGGCAGAAGCAGTCAAGGGTAGCTTAGGGTTAGGGTTAGGGTTAGGGTGAGGGCTAGGGTATGGCTTAGGGTACGGGTTCGGGGAGGGGTTCGGGTAGGGCGTAGGGTATGGGTTAGGGTTAGGGTTAGGGTTAGTGTTATGGTAAGGGCTCGGTTTAGGGTACGGGTTAGGATTAGGGTACGCGTTAGGGTTAGGTTAGGGGTTAGGGTTAGGGTACGTGTTAGGGTGAGGGTAGTTATTAAACCTATCACACTCTCTAGATACCCCTTAGCACATAAAGGAATATTATTTGGGGGTCCAGCCATGGAGAAGAGTTTAGACACGAGGAGAAGATAAGGAACACACCCATTATCGCGAAATCACATTAGGATTCTCTTTTTAACGTGTTCCTTAAAACACTAGTGCTTAGGAAATCTATTGGAGGCAGAAGCAGTCAAGGGTAGCTTAGGGTTAGGGTTAGGGTTAGGGTGAGGGTTAGGGTACGGCTTAGGTTACGGGTTCGGGGAGGGGTTCGGGTAGGGCGTAGGGTATGGATTAGGGTTAGGGTTAGGGCTAGTGTTAGGTTTAGGGCTCGGTTTAGGGTACGGGTTAGGATTAGGGTACGCGTTAGGGTTAGGGTAGGGGTTAGGGTTAGGGTACGCGTTAGGGTGAGGGTAGTTATTAAACCTATAGCAATCTCTAGATACCCCTTAGCACTTAAAGGAATATTATTTGGGGGTCCAGCCATGGAGAAGAGTTTAGACACTAGGAGAAGATAAGGAACACACCCATTATCAAGAAATCACATTAGGATTCTCTTTTTAACCTGTTCCTTAAAACACTAGTGCTTAGAAAATCTATTGGAGGAAGAAGCAGTCAAGGGTAGCTTAGGGTTAGGGTTAGGGTTAGGGTGAGGGTTAGGGTACGACTTAGGGTACGGGTTCGGGGAGGGGTTCGGGTAGGGCGTAGGGTATGGGTTAGGGTTAGGGTTAGGGTTAGTGTTAGGGTTAGGGCTCGGTTAAGGGTACAGGTTAGGATTAGGGTACGCGTTAGTGTTAGGGTAGTGGTTAGGGTTAGGGTACGCTTTAGGGTGAGGGTAGTTATTAAACCTATCCCACTCTCTAGATACCCCTTAGCACGTACAGGAATATTATTTGGGGGTCCAGCCATGGAGAAGAGTTTAGACACGAGGAGAAGATAAGGAACACACCCATTATCAAGAAATCACATTAGGATTCTCTTTTTCACCTGTTCCTTAAAACACTAGTGCTTAGGAAATCTATTGGAGGCAGAAGCAGTCAAGGGTAGCTTAGGGTTAGGGTTAGGGTTAGGGTGAGGGTTAGGGTATGGCTTAGGGTACGGGTTCGGGGAGGGGTTCGGGTAGGGCGTAGGGTATGGTTTAGGGTTAGGGTTAGGGTTAGTGTTAGGGTTAGGGCTCCGTTTAGGGTACGGGTTAGGATTAGGGTACGCGTTAGTGTTAGGGTAGGGGTTAGGGTTAGGGTACGCGATAGGGTGAGGTTAGTTATTAAACCTATCCCACTCTCTAGATACCCCTTAGCACGTAAAGGAATATTATTTGGGGGTCCAGCCATGGAGAAGAGTTTAGACACTAGGAGAAGATAAGGAACACACCCATTATCAAGAAATCACATTAGGATTCTCTTTTTAACCTGTTCCTTAAAACACTAGTGCTTAGGAAATCTATTGGAGGCAGAAGCAGTCAAGGGTAGCTTAGGGTTAGGGTGAGGGTTAGGGTACGGCTTAGGGTACGGGTTCGGGGAGGGGTTCGGGTAGGGCGTAGAGTATTGGTTAGGGTTAGGGTTAGGGCTAGTGTTAGGGTTAGGGCTCGGTTTAGGGTACGGGTTAGGATTAGGGTACGCGTTAGGGTTAGGGTAGGGGTTAGGGTTAGGGAACGCGTTAGGGTGAGGGTAGTTATTAAACCTATCCCACTCTCTAGATACCCCTTAGCACGTAAAGGAATATTATTTGGGGGTCCAGCCATGGAGAAGAGTTTAGACACGAGGAGAAGATAAGGAACACACCCGTTATCAAGAAATCACATTAGGATTCTCTTTTTAACCTGTTCCTTAAAACACTAGTGCTTAGGAAATCTATTGGAGGCAGAAGCCGTCAAGGGTAGCTTAGGGTTAGGGTTAGGGTTAGGGTGAGGGTTAGGGTACGGTTTAGGGTACGGGTTCAGGGAGGGGTTCGGGTAGGGCATAGGGTATGCGTTAGGGTTAGGGTTAGAGTTAGTGTTAGGGTTAGGGCTCGGTTTAGGGTACGGGTTAGGATTAGGGTATGCGCTAGGGTTAGGGTAGGGGTTAGAGTTAGGGTACGCGTTAGGGTGAGGGTAGTTATTAAACCTATCCCACTCTCTAGATACCCCTTAGCACGTAAAGGAATATTGTTTGGGGGTCCAGCCATGGAGAAGAGTTTAGAAACTAGGAGAAGATAAGGAACACACCCATTATCACGAAATCATATTAGGATTCTCTTTTTAACCTGTTCCTTAAAACACTAGTGCTTAGGAAATCTATTGGAGGCAGAAGCAGTCAAGGGTAGCTTAGGGTTAGGGTGAGGGTTAGGGTGAGGGCTAGGGTATGGCTTAGGGTAAGGGTTCGGGGAGGGGTTCGGGTAGGGCGTAGGGTATGGGTTAGGGTTAGGGTTAGGGCTAGTGTTAGGTTTAGGGCTCGGTTTAGGGTACGGGTTAGGATTAGGGTACGCGTTAGGGTTAGGATAGGGGTTAGGGTTAGGGTACGCGTTAGGTTGAGGGTAGTTATTAAACCTATCCCACTCTCTAGATACCCCTTAGCACGTAAAGGAATATTATTTGGGGGTCCAGCCATGGAGAAGAGTTTAGACACGAGGAGAAGATAAGGAACACACCCATTATCAAGAAATCACATTAGGATTCTCTTTTTAACCTGTTCCTTAAAACACTAGTGCTTAGGAAATCTTTTGGAGGCAGAAGCCGTCAAGGGTAGCTTAGGGTTAGGGTTAGGGTTAGGGTGAGGGTTAGGGTACGGCTTATGATACGGGTTCGGGGAGGGGTTCGGGTAGGGCGTAGGGTATGGGTTAGGGTTAGGGTTAGGGCTAGTGTTAGGGTTAGGGCTCGGTTTAGGGTACGGGTTAGGATTAGGGTATGCGTTAGGGTTAGGGTAGGGGTTAGGGTTAGGGTACGCGTTAGGGTGAGGGTAGTTATTAAACCTATCCCACTCTCTAGATACCCCTTAGCACGTAAAGGAATATTATTTGGGGGTCCAGCCATGGAGAAGAGTTTAGATACGAGGAGAAGATAGGAACACACCCATTATCAAGAAATCACATTAGGATTCTCCTTTAAACCTGTTCCTTAAATCACTAGTGCTTAGGAAATCTATTGGAGGCAGAAGCCGTTAAGGGTAGCCTAGGGTTAGGGTTAGGGTTAGGGTGAGGGTTAGGGTACGGCTTAGGGTACGGGTTCGGGGAGGGATTCGGGTAGGGCGTAGGGTATGGGTTAGAGTTAGGGTTAGGGTTAGTGTAAGGGTTAGGGCTCAGTTTAGGGTACGGGTTAGGATTAGGGTACGCGTTAGTGTTAGGGTAGGGGTTAGGGTTAGGGTACGCTTTAGGGTGAGGGTAGTTATTAAACCTATCCCACTCTCTAGATACCCCTTAGCACGTAAAGGAATATTATTTGGGGGTCCAGCCATGGAGAAGAGTTTAGACACGAGGAGAAGATAAGGAACACACCCATTATCAAGAAATCACATTAGGATTCTCTTTTCACCTGTTCCTTAAAACACTAGTGCTTAGGAAATCTATTGGAGGCAGAAGCAGTCAAGGGTAGCTTAGGGTTAGGGTTAGGGTTAGGGTGAGGGTTAGGGTATGGCTTAGGGTACGGGTTCGGGGAGGGGTTCGGGTAGGGCCTAGGGTATGGGTTATGTATAGGGTTAGGGCTAGTGTTAGGGTTAGGGCTCGGTTTAGGGTATGGGTTCGGATTAGGGTACGCGTTAGGGTTAGGGTAGGGGTTAGGGTTAGGGTACGCATTAGGGTGCGGGTAGTTATTAAACCTATCACACTCTCTAGAAACCCCTTAGCACGTAAAGGAATATTATTTGGGGGTCCAACCATTGAGAAGAGTTTAGAAACGAGGAGAAGATAAGGAACACACCCATTATCAAGAAATCACATTAGGATTCTCTTTTTCACCTGTTCCTTAAAACACTAGTGCTTAGGAAATCTATTGGAGGCAGAAGCAGTCAAGGGTAGCTTAGGGTTAGGGTTAGGGTTAGGGTGAGGGTTAGGGTATGGCTTAGGGTACGGGTTCGGGGAGGGGTTCGGGTAGGGCGTAGGGTATGGGTTAGGGTTAGGGTTAGGTTTAGTGTTAGGGTTAGGGATCGGTTTAGCGTACGGGTTAGGATTAGGGTACGTGTTAGTGTTAGGGTAGGGGTTAGGGTTAGGGTACGCGATAGGGTGAGGTTAGTTATTAAACCTATCCCACTCTGTAGATACCCCTTAGCACGTAAAGGAATATTATTTGGTTGTCCAGCCATGGAGAAGAGTTTAGACACTAGGAGAAGATAAGGAACACACCCATTATCAAGAAATCACATTAGGATTCTCTTTTTAACCTGTTCCTTAAAACACTAGTGCTTAGGAAATCTATTGGAGGCAGAAGCAGTCAAGTGTAGCTTAGGGTTAGGGTTAGGGTTAGGGTGAGGGTTAGGGTACGGCTTAGGGTACGGGTTCGGGGAGGGGTTCGCGTAGGGCGTAGGCTATGGGTTAGGGTTAGGGTTAGGGCAAGGGTTAGGGTTAGGGCTCGGTTTAGGGTACGGGTTAGGATTAGGGTACGCGTTAGGGTTAGGGTAGGGGTTAGGGTTAGCGTACGCGTTAGGGTGAGGGTAGTTATTAAATCTATCCCACTCTCTAGATACCCCTTAGCACGTAAAGGAATATTATTTGGGGGTCCAGCCATGGAGAAGAGTTTAGACACTAGGAGAAGATAAGGAACACACCCATTATCAAGAAATCACAATATGATTCTCTTTTTAAACTGTTCCTTAAAACACTACTGCTTAGGAAATCTATTGGAGGCAGAAGCAGTCAAGGGTAGCTTAGGGTTAGGGTTAGGGTTAGGGTGAGGGCTAGGGTATGGCTTAGGGTACGGGTTCGGGGAGGGGTTCGGGTAGGGCGTAGGGTATGTGTTAGGGTTAGGGTTAGGGTTAGTGTTATGGTAAGGGCTCGGTTTAGGGTACGGGTTAGGATTAGGTTACGCGTTAGGGTTAGGGTAGGGGTTAGGGTTAGGGTACGTGTTAGGGTGAGGGTAGTTATTAAACCTATCACACTCTCTAGATACCCCTTAGCACATAAAGGAATATTATTTGGGGGTCCAGCCATGGAGAAGAGTTTAGACACGAGGAGAAGATAAGGAACACACCCATTATCACGAAATCACATTAGGATTCTCTTTTTAACGTGTTCCTTAAAACACTAGTGCTTAGGAAATCTATTGGAGGCAGAAGCAGTCAAGGGTAGCTTAGGGTTAGGGTTAGGGTTAGGGTGAGGGTTAGGGTACGGCTTAGGTTACGGGTTCGGGGAGGGGTTCGGGTAGGGCGTAGGGTATGGATTAGGGTTAGGGTTAGGGCTAGTGTTAGGTTTAGGGCTCGGTTTAGGGTACGGGTTAGGATTAGGGTACGCGTTAGGGTTAGGGTAGGGGTTAGGGTTAGGGTACGCGTTAGGGTGAGGGTAGTTATTAAACCTATAGCAATCTCTAGATACCCCTTAGCACTTAAAGGAATATTATTTGGGGGTCCAGCCATGGAGAAGAGTTTAGACACGAGGAGAAGATAAGGAACACACCCATTATCAAGAAATCACATTAGGATTCTCTTTTTCACCTGTTCCTTAAAACACTAGTGCTTAGGAAATCTATTGGAGGCAGAAGCAGTCAAGGGTAGCTTAGGGTTAGGGTTAGGGTTAGGGTGAGGGTTAGGGTATGGCTTAGGGTACGGGTTCGGGGAGGGGTTCGGGTAGGGCGTAGGGTATGGTTTAGGGTTAGGGTTAGGGTTAGTGTTAGGGTTAGGGCTCCGTTTAGGGTACGTGTTAGGATTAGGGTACGCGTTAGTGTTAGGGTAGGGGTTAGGGTTAGGGTACGCGATAGGGTGAGGTTAGTTATTAAACCTATCCCACTCTCTAGATACCCCTTAGCACGTAAAGGAATATTATTTGGGGGTCCAGCCATGGAGAAGAGTTTAGACACTAGGAGAAGATAAGGAACACACCCATTATCAAGAAATCACATTAGGATTCTCTTTTTAACCTGTTCCTTAAAACACTAGTGCTTAGGAAATCTATTGGAGGCAGAAGCAGTCAAGGGTAGCTTAGGGTTAGTGTGAGGGTTAGGGTACGGCTTAGGGTACGGGTTCGGGGAGGGGTTCGGGTAGGGCGTAGAGTATTGGTTAGGGTTAGGGTTAGGGCTAGTGTTAGGGTTAGGGCTCGGTTTAGGGTACGGGTTAGGATTAGGGTACGCGTTAGGGTTAGGGTAGGGGTTAGGGTTAGGGAACGCGTTAGGGTGAGGGTAGTTATTAAACCTATCCCACTCTCTAGATACCCCTTAGCACGTTAAGGAATATTATTTGGGGGTCCAGCCATGGAGAAGAGTTTAGACACGAGGAGAAGATAAGGAACACACCCATTATCAAGAAATCACATTAGGATTCTCTTTTTAACCTGTTCCTTAAAACACTAGTGCTTAGGAAATCTATTGGAGGCAGAAGCCGTCAAGGGTAGCTTAGGGTTAGGGTTAGGGTTAGGGTGAGGGTTAGGGTACGGTTTAGGGTACGGGTTCAGGGAGGGGTTCGGGTAGGGCGTAGGGTATGGGTTAGGGTTAGGGTTAGAGTTAGTGTTAGGGTTAGGGCTCGGTTTAGGGTACGGGTTAGGATTAGGGTACGCGCTAGGGTTAGGTTAGGGGTTAGAGTTAGGGTACGCGTTAGGGTGAGGATAGTTATTAAACCTATCCCACTCTCTAGATACCCCTTAGCACGTAAAGGAATATTGTTTGGGGGTCCAGCCATGGAGAAGAGTTTAGACACTAGGAGAAGATAAGGAACACACCCATTATCACGAAATCATATTAGGATTCTCTTTTTAACCTGTTCCTTAAAACACTAGTGCTTAGGAAATCTATTGGAGGCAGAAGCAGTCAAGGGTAGCTTAGGGTTAGTGTTAGGGTTAGGGTGAGGGCTAGGGTATGGCTTAGGGTACGGGTTCGGGGAGGGGTTCGGGTAGGGCGTAGAGTATTGGTTAGGGTTAGGGTTAGGGCTAGTGTTAGATTTAGGGCTCGGTTTAGGGTACGGGTTAGGATTAGGGTACGCGTTAGGGTTAGGGTAGGGGTTAGGGTTAGGGACCGCGTTAGGGTGAGGGTAGTTATTAAACCTATGCCACTCTCTAGATACCCCTTAGCACGTAAAGGAATATTATTTGGGGGTCCAGCCATGGAGAAGAGTTTAGACACGAGGAGAAGATAAGGAACACACCCATTATCAAGAAATCACATTAGGATTCTCTTTTTAACCTGTTCCTTAAAACACTAGTGCTTAGGAAATCTATTGGAGGCAGAAGCCATCAAGGGTAGCTTAGGGTTAGGGTTAGGGTTAGGGTGAGGGTTAGGGTACGGTTTAGGGTACGGGTTCAGGGAGGGGTTCGGGTAGGGCGTAGGGTATGGGTTAGGGTTAGGGTTAGAGTTAGTGTTAGGGTTAGGGCTCGGTTTAGGGTACGGGTTAGGATTAGGGTACGCGCTAGGGTTAGGTTAGGGATTAGAGTTAGGGTACGCGTTAGGGTGAGGATAGTTATTAAACCTATCCCACTCTCTAGATACCCCTTAGCACGTAAAGGAATATTGTTTGGGGGTCCAGCCATGGAGAAGAGTTTAGACACTAGGAGAAGATAAGGAACACACCCATTATCACGAAATCATATTAGGATTCTCTTTTTAACCTGTTCCTTAAAACACTAGTGCTTAGGAAATCTATTGGAGGCAGAAGCAGTCAAGGGTAGCTTAGGGTTAGTGTTAGGGTTAGGGTGAGGGCTAGGGTATGGCTTAGGGTACGGGTTCGGTGAGGGGTTCGGGTAGGGCGTAGGGTATGGGTTAGGGTTAGGGTTAGGGCTAGTGGTAGATTTAGGGCTCGATTTAGGGTACGGGTTAGGATTAGGGTACGCGTTAGGGTTAGGGTAGGGGATAGGGTTAGTGTACGCGTTAGGGTGAGGGTAGTTATTAAACCTATCCCACTCTCTAGATACCCCTTAGCACGTACAGGAATATTATTGGGGGTCCAGCCATGGAGAAGAGTTTAGACACTAGGAGAAGATAAGGAACACACCCATTATCACGAAATCACATTAGGATTCTCTTTTTAACCTCTTCCTTAAAACACTAGTGCTTACGAAATCTATTGGAGGCAGAAGCCGTCAAGGGTAGCTTAGGGTTAGGGTTAGGGTTAGGGTGAGGGTTAGGGTACGGCTTAGGGTACGGGTTCGGGGAGGGGTTCGGGTAGGGCGTAGGGTATGTGTTAGGGTTAGGGTTAGGGTTAGTGTTAGGGTTAGGGCTCGGTTTAGGGTACGGGTTAGGATTAGGGTACGCGTTAGTGTTAGGGTAGGGGTTAGGGTTAGGGTACTCGATAGGGTGAGGTTAGTTATTAAACCTATCCCACTCTCTAGATACCCCTTAGCACGTAAAGGAATATTATTTGGGGGTCCAGCCATGGAGAAGAGTTTAGACACGAGGAGAAGATAAGGAACACACCCATTATCAAGAAATCACATTAGGATTCTCTTTTTAACCTGTTCCTTAAAACACTAGTGCTTAGGAAGTCTATTGGAGGCAGAAGCAGTCAAGGGTAGCTTAGGGTTAGGGTTAGTGTTAGGGTGAGGGTTAGGGTATGGCTTAGGGTACGGGTTCGGGGAGGGGTTCGGGTAGGGCCTAGGGTATGGGTTATGTATAGGGTTAGGGCTAGTGTTAGGGTTAGGGCTCGGTTTAGGGTATGGGTTCGGATTAGGGTACGCGTTAGGGTTAGGGTAGGGGTTAGGGTTAGGGTACGCATTAGGGTGCGGGTAGTTATTAAACCTATCACACTCTCTAGAAACCCCTTAGCACGTAAAGGAATATTATTTGGGGGTCCAACCATTGAGAAGAGTTTAGAAACGAGGAGAAGATAAGGAACACACCCATTATCAAGAAATCACATTAGGATTCTCTTTTTCACCTGTTCCTTAAAACACTAGTGCTTAGGAAATCTATTGGAGGCAGAAGCAGTCAAGGGTAGCTTAGGGTTAGGGTTAGGGTTAGGGTGAGGGTTAGGGTATGGCTTAGGGTACGGGTTCGGGGAGGGGTTCGGGTAGGGCGTAGGGTATGGGTTAGGGTTAGGGTTAGGTTTAGTGTTAGGGTTAGGGATCGGTTTAGCGTACGGGTTAGGATTAGGGTACGTGTTAGTGTTAGGGTAGGGGTTAGGGTTAGGGTACGCGATAGGGTGAGGTTAGTTATTAAACCTATCCCACTCTGTAGATATCCCTTAGCACGTAAAGGAATATTATTTGGTTGTCCAGCCATGGAGAAGAGTTTAGACACTAGGAGAAGATAAGGAACACACCCATTATCAAGAAATCACATTAGGATTCTCTTTTTAACCTGTTCCTTAAAACACTAGTGCTTAGGAAATCTATTGGAGGCAGAAGCAGTCAAGTGTAGCTTAGGGTTAGGGTTAGGGTTAGGGTGAGGGTTAGGGTACGGCTTAGGGTACGGGTTCGGGGAGGGGTTCGCGTAGGGCGTAGGCTATGGGTTAGGGTTAGGGTTAGGGCAAGGGTTAGGGTTAGGGCTCGGTTTAGGGTACGGGTTAGGATTAGGGTACGCGTTAGGGTTAGGGTAGGGGTTAGGGTTAGGGTACGCGTTAGGGTGAGGGTAGTTATTAAACCTATAGCAATCTCTAGATACCCCTTAGCACTTAAAGGAATATTATTTGGGGGTCCAGCCATGGAGAAGAGTTTAGACACGAGGAGAAGATAAGGAACACACCCATTATCAAGAAATCACATTAGGATTGTCTTTTTCACCTGTTCCTTAAAACACTAGTGCTTAGGAAATCTATTGGAGGCAGAAGCAGTCAAGGGTAGCTTAGGGTTAGGGTTAGGGTTAGGGTGAGGGTTAGGGTATGGCTTAGGGTACGGGTTCGGGGAGGGGTTCGGGTAGGGCGTAGGGTATGGTTTAGGGTTAGGGTTAGGGTTAGTGTTAGGGTTAGGGCTCCGTTTAGGGTACGGGTTAGGATTAGGGTACGCGTTAGTGTTAGGGTAGGGGTTAGGGTTAGGGTACGCGATAGGGTGAGGTTAGTTATTAAACCTATCCCACTCTCTAGATACCCCTTAGCACGTAAAGGAATATTATTTGGGGGTCCAGCCATGGAGAAGAGTTTAGACACTAGGAGAAGATAAGGAACACACCCATTATCAAGAAATCACATTAGGATTCTCTTTTTAACCTGTTCCTTAAAACACTAGTGCTTAGGAAATCTATTGGAGGCAGAAGCAGTCAAGGGTAGCTTAGGGTTAGTGTGAGGGTTAGGGTACGGCTTAGGGTACGGGTTCGGGGAGGGGTTCGGGTAGGGCGTAGAGTATTGGTTAGGGTTAGGGTTAGGGCTAGTGTTAGGGTTAGGGCTCGGTTTAGGGTACGGGTTAGGATTAGGGTACGCGTTAGGGTTAGGGTAGGGGTTAGGGTTAGGGAACGCGTTAGGGTGAGGGTAGTTATTAAACCTATCCCACTCTCTAGATACCCCTTAGCACGTAAAGGAATATTATTTGGGGGTCCAGCCATGGAGAAGAGTTTAGACACGAGGAGAAGATAAGGAACACACCCATTATCAAGAAATCACATTAGGATTCTCTTTTTAACCTGTTCCTTAAAACACTAGTGCTTAGGAAATCTATTGGAGGCAGAAGCCGTCAAGGGTAGCTTAGGGTTAGGGTTAGGGTTAGGGTGAGGGTTAGGGTACGGTTTAGGGTACGGGTTCAGGGAGGGGTTCGGGTAGGGCGTAGGGTATGGGTTAGGGTTAGGGTTAGAGTTAGTGTTAGGGTTAGGGCTCGGTTTAGGGTACGGGTTAGGATCAGGGTACGCGCTAGGGTTAGGTTAGGGGTTAGAGTTAGGGTACGCGTTAGGGTGAGGATAGTTATTAAACCTATCCCACTCTCTAGATACCCCTTAGCACGTAAAGGAATATTGTTTGGGGGTCCAGCCATGGAGAAGAGTTTAGACACTAGGAGAAGATAAGGAACACACCCATTATCACGAAATCATATTAGGATTCTCTTTTTAACCTGTTCCTTAAAACACTAGTGCTTAGGAAATCTATTGGAGGCAGAAGCAGTCAAGGGTAGCTTAGGGTTAGTGTTAGGGTTAGGGTGAGGGCTAGGGTATGGCTTAGGGTACGGGTTCGGGGAGGGGTTCGGGTAGGGCGTAGAGTATTGGTTAGGGTTAGGGTTTAGGGCTAGTGTTAGATTTAGGGCTCGGTTTAGGGTACGGGTTAGGATTAGGGTACGCGTTAGGGTTAGGGTAGGGGTTAGGGTTAGGGACCGCGTTAGGGTGAGGGTAGTTATTAAACCTATGCCACTCTCTAGATACCCCTTAGCACGTAAAGGAATATTATTTGGGGGTCCAGCCATGGAGAAGAGTTTAGACACGAGGAGAAGATAAGGAACACACCCATTATCAAGAAATCACATTAGGATTCTCTTTTTAACCTGTTCCTTAAAACACTAGTGCTTAGGAAATCTATTGGAGGCAGAAGCCATCAAGGGTAGCTTAGGGTTAGGGTTAGGGTTAGGGTGAGGGTTAGGGTACGGTTTAGGGTACGGGTTCAGGGAGGGGTTCGGGTAGGGCGTAGGGTATGGGTTAGGGTTAGGGTTAGAGTTAGTGTTAGGGTTAGGGCTCGGTTTAGGGTACGGGTTAGGATTAGGGTACGCGCTAGGGTTAGGTTAGGGGTTAGAGTTAGGGTACGCGTTAGGGTGAGGATAGTTATTAAACCTATCCCACTCTCTAGATACCCCTTAGCACGTAAAGGAATATTGTTTGGGGGTCCAGCCATGGAGAAGAGTTTAGACACTAGGAGAAGATAAGGAACACACCCATTATCACGAAATCATATTAGGATTCTCTTTTTAACCTGTTCCTTAAAACACTAGTGCTTAGGAAATCTATTGGAGGCAGAAGCAGTCAAGGGTAGCTTAGGGTTAGTGTTAGGGTTAGGGTGAGGGCTAGGGTATGGCTTAGGGTACGGGTTCGGTGAGGGGTTCGGGTAGGGCGTAGGGTATGGGTTAGGGTTAGGGTTAGGGCTAGTGGTAGATTTAGGGCTCGATTTAGGGTACGGGTTAGGATTAGGGTACGCGTTAGGGTTAGGGTAGGGGTTAGGGTTAGTGTACGCGTTAGGGTGAGGGTAGTTATTAAACCTATCCCACTCTCTAGATACCCCTTAGCACGTACAGGAATATTATTGGGGGTCCAGCCATGGAGAAGAGTTTAGACACTAGGAGAAGATAAGGAACACACCCATTATCACGAAATCACATTAGGATTCTCTTTTTAACCTGTTCCTTAAAACACTAGTGCTTACGAAATCTATTGGAGGCAGAAGCCGTCAAGGGTAGCTTAGGGTTAGGGTTAGGGTTAGGGTGAGGGTTAGGGTACGGCTTAGGGTACGGGTTCGGGGAGGGGTTCGGGTAGGGCGTAGGGTATGGGTTAGGGTTAGGGTTAGGGTTAGTGTTAGGGTTAGGGCTCGGTTTAGGGTACGGGTTAGGATTAGGGTACGCGTTAGGGTTAGGGTAGGGGTTAGGGTTAGTGTACGCGTTAGGGTGGGGGTAGTTATTAAACCTATCACACTCTCTAGATACCCCTTAGCACGTAAAGGAATATTATTTGGGGGTCCAGCCATGGAGAAGAGTTTAGACACGAGGATAAGATAAGGAACACACCCATTATCAAGAAATCACATTAGGATTCTCTTTTCACCTGTTCCTTAAAACACTAGTGCTTAGGAAATCTATTGGAGGCAGAAACAGTCAAGGGTAGCTTAGGGTTAGGGTTAAGGTTAGGGTGAGGGTTAGGGTATGGCTTAGGGTACGGGTTCGGGGAGGGGTTCGGGTAGGGCGTAGGGTATGGGTTAGGGTTAGGGTTAGGGTTAGTGTTAGGGTTAGGGCTCGGTTTAGGGAACGGGTTAGGATTAGGGTACGCGTTAGTGTTAGGGTAGGGGTTAGGGTTAGGGTACTCGATAGGGTGAGGTTAGTTATTAAACCTATCCCACTCTCTAGATACCCCTTAGCACGTAAAGGAATATTATTTGGGGGTCCAGCCATGGAGAAGAGTTTAGACACTAGGAGAAGATAAGGAACACACCCATTATCAAGAAATCACATTAGGATTCTCTTTTTAACCTGTTCCTTAAAACACTAGTGCTTAGGAAATCTATTGGAGGCAGAAGCAGTCAAGGGTAGCTTAGGGTTAGGGTGAGGGCTAGGGTATGGCTTAGGGTAAGGGTTCGGGGAGGGGTTCGGGTAGGGCGTAGGGTATGGGTTAGGGTTAGGGTTAGGGCTAGTGTTAGGTTTAGGGCTCGGTTTAGGGTACGGGTTAGGATTAGGGTACGCGTTAGGGTTAGGATAGGGGTTAGGGTTAGGGTACGCGTTAGGTTGAGGGTAGTTATTAAACCTATCCCACTCTCTAGATACCCCTTAGCACGTAAAGGAATATTATTTGGGGGTCCAGCCATGGAGAAGAGTTTAGACACTAGGAGAAGATAAGGAACACACCCATTATCAAGAAATCACATTAGGATTCTCTTTTTAACCTGTTCCTTAAAACACTAGTGCTTAGGAAATCTATTGGAGGCAGAAGCCGTCAAGGGTAGCTTAGGGTTAGGGTTAGGGTTAGGGTGAGGGTTAGGGTACGGCTTATGATACGGGTTCGGGGAGGGGTTCGGGTAGGGCGTAGGGTATGGGTTAGGGTTAGGGTTAGGGCTAGTGTTAGGGTTAGGGCTCGGTTTAGGGTACGGGTTAGGATTAGGGTATGCGTTAGGGTTAGGGTAGGGGTTAGGGTTAGGGTACGCGTTAGGGTGAGGGTAGTTATTAAACCTATCCCACTCTCTAGATACCCCTTAGCACGTAAAGGAATATTATTTGGGGGTCCAGCCATGGAGAAGAGTTTAGATACGAGGAGAAGATAGGAACACACCCATTATCAAGAAATCACATTAGGATTCTCCTTTAAACCTGTTCCTTAAATCACTAGTGCTTAGGAAATCTATTGGAGGCAGAAGCCGTTAAGGGTAGCCTAGGGTTAGGGTTAGGGTTAGGGTGAGGGTTAGGGTACGGCTTAGGGTACGGGTTCGGGGAGGGATTCGGGTAGGGCGTAGGGTATGGGTTAGAGTTAGGGTTAGGGTTAGTGTAAGGGTTAGGGCTCAGTTTAGGGTACGGGTTAGGATTAGGGTACGCGTTAGTGTTAGGGTAGGGGTTAGGGTTAGGGTACGCTTTAGGGTGAGGGTAGTTATTAAACCTATCCCACTCTCTAGATACCCCTTAGCACGTAAAGGAATATTATTTGGGGGTCCAGCCATGGAGAAGAGTTTAGACACGAGGAGAAGATAAGGAACACACCCATTATCAAGAAATCACATTAGGATTCTCTTTTCACCTGTTCCTTAAAACACTAGTGCTTAGGAAATCTATTGGAGGCAGAAGCAGTCAAGGGTAGCTTAGGGTTAGGGTTAGGGTTAGGGTGAGGGTTAGGGTATGGCTTAGGGTACGGGTTCGGGGAGGGGTTCGGGTAGGGCGTAGGGTATGGTTTAGGGTTAGGGTTAGGGTTAGTGTTAGGGTTAGGGCTCGGTTTAGGGTACGGGTTAGGATTAGGGTACGCGTTAGTGTTAGGGTAGGGGTTAGGGTTAGGGTACTCGATAGGGTGAGGTTAGTTATTAAACCTATCCCACTCTCTAGATACCCCTTAGCACGTAAAGGAATATTATTTGGGGGTCCAGCCATGGAGAAGAGTTTAGACACTAGGAGAAGATAAGGAACACACCCATTATCAAGAAATCACATTAGGATTCTCTTTTTAACCTGTTCCTTAAAACACTAGTGCTTAGGAAATCTATTGGAGGCAGAAGCAGTCAAGGGTAGCTTAGGGTTAGGGTGAGGGTTAGGGTACGGCTTAGGGTACGGGTTCGGGGAGGGGTTCGGGTAGGGCGTAGGGTATTGGTTAGGGTTAGGGTTAGGGCTAGTGTTAGGTTTAGGGCTCGGTTTAGGGTACGGGTTAGGATTAGGGTATGCGTTAGGGTTAGGGTAGGGGTTAGGGTTAGGGTACGCGTTAGGGTGAGGGTAGTTATTAAACCTATGCCACTCTCTAGATACCCCTTAGCACGTAAAGGAATATTATTTGGGGGTCCAGCCATGGAGAAGAGTTTAGACACGAGGAGAAGATAAGGAACACACCCATTATCAAGAAATCACATTAGGATTCTCTTTTTAACCTGTTCCTTAAAACACTAGTGCTTAGGAAATCTATTGGAGGCAGAAGCCGTCAAGGGTAGCTTAGGGTTAGGGTTAGGGTTAGGGTGAGGGTTAGGGTACGGTTTAGGGTACGGGTTCAGGGAGGGGTTCGGGTAGGGCATAGGGTATGCGTTAGGGTTAGGGTTAGAGTTAGTGTTAGGGTTAGGGCTCGGTTTAGGGTACGGGTTAGGATTAGGGTACGCGCTAGGGTTAGGGTAGGGGTTAGAGTTAGGGTACGCGTTAGGGTGAGGGTAGTTATTAAACCTATCCCACTCTCTAGATACCCCTTAGCACGTAAAGGAATATTGTTTGGGGGTCCAGCCATGGAGAAGAGTTTAGAAACTAGGAGAAGATAAGGAACACACCCATTATCACGAAATCATATTAGGATTCTCTTTTTAACCTGTTCCTTAAAACACTATTGCTTAGGAAATCTATTGGAGGCAGAAGCAGTCAAGGGTAGCTTAGGGTTAGTGTTAGGGTTAGGGTGAGGGCTAGGGTATGGCTTAGGGTACGGGTTCGGGGAGGGGTTCGGGTAGGGCGTAGGGTATGGGTTAGGGTTAGGGTTAGGGCTAGTGTTAGGTTTAGGGCTCGGTTTAGGGTACGGGTTAGGATTAGGGTACGCGTTAGGGTTAGGATAGGGGTTAGGGTTAGGGTACGCGTTAGGTTGAGGGTAGTTATTAAACCTATCCCACTCTCTAGATACCCCTTAGCACGTAAAGGAATATTATTTGGGGGTCCAGCCATGGAGAAGAGTTTAGACACGAGGAGAAGATAAGGAACACACCCATTATCAAGAAATCACATTAGGATTCTCTTTTTAACCTGTTCCTTAAAACACTAGTGCTTAGGAAATCTATTGGAGGCAGAAGCCGTCAAGGGTAGCTTAGGGTTAGGGTTAGGGTTAGGGTGAGGGTTAGGGTACGGCTTACGATACGGGTTCGGGGAGGGGTTCGGGTAGGGCGTAGGGTATGGGTTAGGGTTAGGGTTAGGGCTAGTGTTAGGGTTAGGGCTCGGTTTAGGGTACGGGTTAGGATTAGGTTATGCGTTCGGGTTAGGGTAGGGGTTAGGGTTAGGGTACGCGTTAGGGTGAGGGTAGTTATTAAACCTATCCCACTCTCTAGATACCCCTTAGCACGTAAAGGAATATTATTTGGGGGTCCAGCCATGGAGAAGAGTTTAGATACGAGGAGAAGATAGGAACACACCCATTATCAAGAAATCACATTAGGATTCTCCTTTAAACCTGTTCCTTAAATCACTAGTGCTTAGGAAATCTATTGGAGGCAGAAGCCGTTAAGGGTAGCCTAGGGTTAGGGTTAGGGTTAGGGTGAGGGTTAGGGTACGGCTTAGGGTACGGGTTCGGGGAGGGATTCGGGTAGGGCGTAGGGTATGGGTTAGAGTTAGGGTTAGGGTTAGTGTTAGGGTTAGGGCTCAGTTTAGGGTACGGGTTAGGATTAGGGTACGCGTTAGTGTTAGGGTAGGGGTTAGGGTTAGGGTACGCGTTAGGGTGAGGGTAGTTATTAAACCTATCCCACTCTCTAGATACCCCTTAGCACGTAAAGGAATATTATTTGGGGGTCCAGCCATGGAGAAGAGTTTAGACACGAGGAGAAGATAAGGAACACACCCATTATCAAGAAATCACATTAGGATTCTCTTTTCACCTGTTCCTTAAAACACTACTGCTTAGGAAATCTATTGGAGACAGAAGCAGTCAAGGGTAGCTTAGGGTAGGGTTAGGGTTAGGGTGAGGGATAGGGTATGACTTAGGGTACGGGTTCGGGGAGGGGTTCGGGTAGGGCGTAGGGTATGGGTTAGGGTTAGGGTTAGGGCTGGTGTTAGGGTTAGGGCTCGGTTTAGGGTACGGTTTAGGATTAGGGTACGCGTTAGTGTTAGGGTAGGGGTTAGGGTTAGGGTACGTGATAGGGTGAGGTTAGTTATTAAACCTATCCCACTCTCTAGATACCCCTTAGCACGTAAAGGAATATTATTTGGGGGTCCAGCCATGGAGAAGAGTTTAGACACTTGGAGAAGATAAGGAACACACCCATTATCAAGAAATCACATTAGGATTCTCTTTTTAACCTGTTCCTTAAAACACTAGTGCTTAGGAAATCTATTGGAGGCAGAAGCAGTCAAGGGTAGCTTAGGGTTAGGGTTAGGGTTAGGGTGAGGGTTAGGGTATGGCTTAGGGTACGGGTTCGGGGAGGGGTTCGGGTAGGGCGTAGGGTATGGTTTAGGGTTAGGGTTAGGGTTAGTGTTAGGGTTAGGGCTCGGTTTAGGGTACGGGTTAGGATTAGGGTACGCGTTAGTGTTAGGGTAGGGGTTAGGGTTAGGGTACTCGATAGGGTGAGGTTAGTTATTAAACCTATCCCACTCTCTAGATACCCCTTAGCACGTAAAGGAATATTATTTGGGGGTCCAGCCATGGAGAAGAGTTTAGACACTAGGAGAAGATAAGGAACACACCCATTATCAAGAAATCACATTAGGATTCTCTTTTTAACCTGTTCCTTAAAACACTAGTGCTTAGGAAATCTATTGGAGGCAGAAGCAGTCAAGGGTAGCTTAGGGTTAGGGTGAGGGTTAGGGTACGGCTTAGGGTACGGGTTCGGGGAGGGGTTCGGGTAGGGCGTAGGGTATTGGTTAGGGTTAGGGTTAGGGCTAGTGTTAGGTTTAGGGCTCGGTTTAGGGTACGGGTTAGGATTAGGGTATGCGTTAGGGTTAGGGTAGGGGTTAGGGTTAGGGTACGCGTTAGGGTGAGGGTAGTTATTAAACCTATGCCACTCTCTAGATACCCCTTAGCACGTAAAGGAATATTATTTGGGGGTCCAGCCATGGAGAAGAGTTTAGACACGAGGAGAAGATAAGGAACACACCCATTATCAAGAAATCACATTAGGATTCTCTTTTTAACCTGTTCCTTAAAACACTAGTGCTTAGGAAATCTATTGGAGGCAGAAGCCGT
Source organism: Balaenoptera acutorostrata (assembly GCF_949987535.1). Lineage (NCBI taxonomy): Eukaryota > Metazoa > Chordata > Mammalia > Artiodactyla > Balaenopteridae > Balaenoptera > Balaenoptera acutorostrata. Next base: position 551,346 of record NW_026645686.1, on the reverse strand, counting down.
CAAGGGTAGCTTAGGGTTAGGGTTAGGGTTAGGGTGAGGGTTAGGGTACGGTTTAGGGTACGGGTTCAGGGAGGGGTTCGGGTAGGGCATAGGGTATGCGTTAGGGTTAGGGTTAGAGTTAGTGTTAGGGTTAGGGCTCGGTTTAGGGTACGGGTTAGGATTAGGGTACGCGCTAGGGTTAGGGTAGGGGTTAGAGTTAGGGTACGCGTTAGGGTGAGGGTAGTTATTAAACCTATCCCACTCTCTAGATACCCCTTAGCACGTAAAGGAATATTGTTTGGGGGTCCAGCCATGGAGAAGAGTTTAGAAACTAGGAGAAGATAAGGAACACACCCATTATCACGAAATCATATTAGGATTCTCTTTTTAACCTGTTCCTTAAAACACTATTGCTTAGGAAATCTATTGGAGGCAGAAGCAGTCAAGGGTAGCTTAGGGTTAGTGTTAGGGTTAGGGTGAGGGCTAGGGTATGGCTTAGGGTACGGGTTCGGGGAGGGGTTCGGGTAGGGCGTAGGGTATGGGTTAGGGTTAGGGTTAGGGCTAGTGTTAGGTTTAGGGCTCGGTTTAGGGTACGGGTTAGGATTAGGGTACGCGTTAGGGTTAGGATAGGGGTTAGGGTTAGGGTACGCGTTAGGTTGAGGGTAGTTATTAAACCTATCCCACTCTCTAGATACCCCTTAGCACGTAAAGGAATATTATTTGGGGGTCCAGCCATGGAGAAGAGTTTAGACACGAGGAGAAGATAAGGAACACACCCATTATCAAGAAATCACATTAGGATTCTCTTTTTAACCTGTTCCTTAAAACACTAGTGCTTAGGAAATCTATTGGAGGCAGAAGCCGTCAAGGGTAGCTTAGGGTTAGGGTTAGGGTTAGGGTGAGGGTTAGGGTACGGCTTACGATACGGGTTCGGGGAGGGGTTCGGGTAGGGCGTAGGGTATGGGTTAGGGTTAGGGTTAGGGCTAGTGTTAGGGTTAGGGCTCGGTTTAGGGTACGGGTTAGGATTAGGGTATGCGTTAGGGTTAGGGTAGGGGTTAGGGTTAGGGTACGCGTTAGGGTGAGGGTAGTTATTAAACCTATCCCACTCTCTAGATACCCCTTAGCACGTAAAGGAATATTATTTGGGGGTCCAGCCATGGAGAAGAGTTTAGATACGAGGAGAAGATAGGAACACACCCATTATCAAGAAATCACATTAGGATTCTCCTTTAAACCTGTTCCTTAAATCACTAGTGCTTAGGAAATCTATTGGAGGCAGAAGCCGTTAAGGGTAGCCTAGGGTTAGGGTTAGGGTTAGGGTGAGGGTTAGGGTACGGCTTAGGGTACGGGTTCGGGGAGGGATTCGGGTAGGGCGTAGGGTATGGGTTAGAGTTAGGGTTAGGGTTAGTGTTAGGGTTAGGGCTCAGTTTAGGGTACGGGTTAGGATTAGGGTACGCGTTAGTGTTAGGGTAGGGGTTAGGGTTAGGGTACGCTTTAGGGTGAACGTAGTTATTAAACCTATCCCACTCTCTAGATACCCCTTAGCACGTAAAGGAATATTATTTGGGGGTCCAGCCATGGAGAAGAGTTTAGACACGAGGAGAAGATAAGGAACACACCCATTATCAAGAAATCACATTAGGATTCTCTTTTCACCTGTTCCTTAAAACACTACTGCTTAGGAAATCTATTGGAGACAGAAGCAGTCAAGGGTAGCTTAGGGTAGGGTTAGGGTTAGGGTGAGGGATAGGGTATGACTTAGGGTACGGGTTCGGGGAGGGGTTCGGGTAGGGCGTAGGGTATGGGTTAGGGTTAGGGTTAGGGCTGGTGTTAGGGTTAGGGCTCGGTTTAGGGTACGGGTTAGGATTAGGGTACGCGTTAGTGTTAGGGTAGGGGTTAGGGTTAGGGTACGCGATAGGGTGAGGTTAGTTATTAAACCTATCCCACTCTCTAGATACCCCTTAGCACGTAAAGGAATATTATTTGGGGGTCCAGCCATGGAGAAGAGTTTAGACACTTGGAGAAGATAAGGAACACACCCATTATCAAGAAATCACATTAGGATTCTCTTTTTAACCTGTTCCTTAAAACACTAGTGCTTAGGAAATCTATTGGAGGCAGAAGCAGTCAAGGGTAGCTTAGGGTTAGGGTTAGGGTTAGGGTGAGGGTTAGGGTATGGCTTAGGATACGGGTTCGGGGAGGGGTTCGGGTAGGGCGTAGGGTATGGTTTAGGGTTAGGGTTAGGGTTAGTGTTAGGGTTAGGGCTCGGTTTAGGGTACGGGTTAGGATTAGGGTACGCGTTAGTGTTAGGGTAGGGGTTAGGGTTAGGGTACTCGATAGGGTGAGGTTAGTTATTAAACCTATCCCACTCTCTAGATACCCCTTAGCACGTAAAGGAATATTATTTGGGGGTCCAGCCATGGAGAAGAGTTTAGACACTAGGAGAAGATAAGGAACACACCCATTATCAAGAAATCACATTAGGATTCTCTTTTTAACCTGTTCCTTAAAACACTAGTGCTTAGGAAATCTATTGGAGGCAGAAGCAGTCAAGGGTAGCTTAGGGTTAGGGTGAGGGTTAGGGTACGGCTTAGGGTACGGGTTCGGGGAGGGGTTCGGGTAGGGCGTAGGGTATTGGTTAGGGTTAGGGTTAGGGCTAGTGTTAGGTTTAGGGCTCGGTTTAGGGTACGGGTTAGGATTAGGGTATGCGTTAGGGTTAGGGTAGGGGTTAGGGTTAGGGTACGCGTTAGGGTGAGGGTAGTTATTAAACCTATGCCACTCTCTAGATACCCCTTAGCACGTAAAGGAATATTATTTGGGGGTCCAGCCATGGAGAAGAGTTTAGACACGAGGAGAAGATAAGGAACACACCCATTATCAAGAAATCACATTAGGATTCTCTTTTTAACCTGTTCCTTAAAACACTAGTGCTTAGGAAATCTATTGGAGGCAGAAGCCGTCAAGGGTAGCTTAGGGTTAGGGTTAGGGTTAGGGTGAGGGTTAGGGTACGGTTTAGGGTACGGGTTCAGGGAGGGGTTCGGGTAGGGCGTAGGGTATGCGTTAGGGTTAGGGTTAGAGTTAGTGTTAGGGTTAGGGCTCGGTTTAGGGTACGGGTTAGGATTAGGGTACGCGCTAGGGTTAGGGTAGGGGTTAGAGTTAGGGTACGCGTTAGGGTGAGGGTAGTTATTAAACCTATCCCACTCTCTAGATACCCCTTAGCACGTAAAGGAATATTGTTTGGGGGTCCAGCCATGGAGAAGAGTTTAGAAACTAGGAGAAGATAAGGAACACACCCATTATCACGAAATCATATTAGGATTCTCTTTTTAACCTGTTCCTTAAAACACTAGTGCTTAGGAAATCTATTGGAGGCAGAAGCAGTCAAGGGTAGCTTAGGGTTAGTGTTAGGGTTAGGGTGAGGGCTAGGGTATGGCTTAGGGTACGGGTTCGGGGAGGGGTTCGGGTAGGGCGTAGGGTATGGGTTAGGGTTAGGGTTAGGGCTAGTGTTAGGTTTAGGGCTCGGTTTAGGGTACGGGTTAGGATTAGGGTACGCGTTAGGGTTAGGATAGGGGTTAGGGTTAGGGTACGCGTTAGGTTGAGGGTAGTTATTAAACCTATCCCACTCTCTAGATACCCCTTAGCACGTAAAGGAATATTATTTGGGGGTCCAGCCATGGAGAAGAGTTTAGACACGAGGAGAAGATAAGGAACACACCCATTATCAAGAAATCACATTAGGATTCTCTTTTTAACCTGTTCCTTAAAACACTAGTGCTTAGGAAATCTATTGGAGGCAGAAGCAGTCAAGGGTAGCTTAGGGTTAGGGTGAGGGTTAGGGTACGGCTTAGGGTACGGGTTCGGGGAGGGGTTCGGGTAGGGCGTAGGGTATTGGTTAGGGTTAGGGTTAGGGCTAGTGTTAGGTTTAGGGCTCGGTTTAGGGTACGGGTTAGGATTAGGGTATGCGTTAGGGTTAGGGTAGGGGTTAGGGTTAGGGTACGCGTTAGGGTGAGGGTAGTTATTAAACCTATGCCACTCTCTAGATACCCCTTAGCACGTAAAGGAATATTATTTGGGGGTCCAGCCATGGAGAAGAGTTTAGACACGAGGAGAAGATAAGGAACACACCCATTATCAAGAAATCACATTAGGATTCTCTTTTTAACCTGTTCCTTAAAACACTAGTGCTTAGGAAATCTATTGGAGGCAGAAGCCGTCAAGGGTAGCTTAGGGTTAGGGTTAGGGTTAGGGTGAGGGTTAGGGTACGGTTTAGGGTACGGGTTCAGGGAGGGGTTCGGGTAGGGCGTAGGGTATGCGTTAGGGTTAGGGTTAGAGTTAGTGTTAGGGTTAGGGCTCGGTTTAGGGTACGGGTTAGGATTAGGGTACGCGCTAGGGTTAGGGTAGGGGTTAGAGTTAGGGTACGCGTTAGGGTGAGGGTAGTTATTAAACCTATCCCACTCTCTAGATACCCCTTAGCAGGTAAAGGAATATTGTTTGGGGGTCCAGCCATGGAGAAGAGTTTAGAAACTAGGAGAAGATAAGGAACACACCCATTATCACGAAATCATATTAGGATTCTCTTTTTAACCTGTTCCTTAAAACACTAGTGCTTAGGAAATCTATTGGAGGCAGAAGCAGTCAAGGGTAGCTTAGGGTTAGTGTTAGGGTTAGGGTGAGGGCTAGGGTATGGCTTAGGGTACGGTTTCGGGGAGGGGTTCGGGTAGGGCGTAGGGTATGGGTTAGGGTTAGGGTTAGGGCTAGTGTTAGGTTTAGGGCTCGGTTTAGGGTACGGGTTAGGATTAGGGTACGCGTTAGGGTTAGGATAGGGGTTAGGGTTAGGGTACGCGTTAGGTTGAGGGTAGTTATTAAACCTATCCCACTCTCTAGATACCCCTTAGCACGTAAAGGAATATTATTTGGGGGTCCAGCCATGGAGAAGAGTTTAGACACGAGGAGAAGATAAGGAACACACCCATTATCAAGAAATCACATTAGGATTCTCTTTTTAACCTGTTCCTTAAAACACTAGTGCTTAGGAAATCTATTGGAGGCAGAAGCCGTCAAGGGTAGCTTAGGGTTAGGGTTAGGGTTAGGGTGAGGGTTAGGGTACGGCTTACGATACGGGTTCGGGGAGGGGTTCGGGTAGGGCGTAGGGTATGGGTTAGGGTTAGGGTTAGGGCTAGTGTTAGGGTTAGGGCTCGGTTTAGGGTACGAGTTAGGATTAGGGTATGCGTTAGGGTTAGGGTAGGGGTTAGGGTTAGGGTACGCGTTAGGGTGAGGGTAGTTATTAAACCTATCCCACTCTCTAGATACCCCTTAGCACGTAAAGGAATATTATTTGGGGGTCCAGCCATGGAGAAGAGTTTAGATACGAGGAGAAGATAGGAACACACCCATTATCAAGAAATCACATTAGGATTCTCCTTTAAACCTGTTCCTTAAATCACTAGTGCTTAGGAAATCTATTGGAGGCAGAAGCCGTTAAGGGTAGCCTAGGGTTAGGGTTAGGGTTAGGGTGAGGGTTAGGGTACGGCTTAGGGTACGGGTTCGGGGAGGGATTCGGGTAGGGCGTAGGGTATGGGTTAGAGTTAGGGTTAGGGTAAGTGTTAGGGTTAGGGCTCAGTTTAGGGTACGGGTTAGGATTAGGGTACGCGTTAGTGTTAGGGTAGGGGTTAGGGTTAGGGTACGCTTTAGGGTGAGGGTAGTTATTAAACCTATCCCACTCTCTAGATACCCCTTAGCACGTAAAGGAATATTATTTGGGGGTCCAGCCATGGAGAAGAGTTTAGACACGAGGAGAAGATAAGGAACACACCCATTATCAAGAAATCACATTAGGATTCTCTTTTCACCTGTTCCTTAAAACACTACTGCTTAGGAAATCTATTGGAGACAGAAGCAGTCAAGGGTAGCTTAGGGTAGGGTTAGGGTTAGGGTGAGGGATAGGGTATGACTTAGGGTACGGGTTCAGGGAGGGGTTCGGGTAGGGCGTAGGGTATGGGTTAGGGTTAGGGTTAGGGCTGGTGTTAGGGTTAGGGCTCGGTTTAGGGTACGGGTTAGGATTAGGGTACGCGTTAGGGTTAGGGTAGGGGTTAGGGTTAGGGTACGCGTCAGGGTGAGGGTAGTTATTAAACCTATCCCACTCTCTAGATACCCCTTAGCACGTAAAGGAATATTATTTGGGGGTCCAGCCATGGAGAAGAGTTTAGACACGAGGAGAAGATAAGGAACACACCCATTATCAAGAAATCACATTAGGATTCTCTTTTTAACCTGTTCCTTAAAACACTTGTGCTTAGGAAATCTATTGGAGGCAGAAGCAGTCAAGGGTAGCTTAGGGTTAGGGTTAGGATTAGGGTACGGCTTAGGGTACGGGTTCGGGGAGGGGTTCGGTTAGGGCGTAGGGTATGGTTTAGTGTTATGGTTAGGGTTAGTGTTAGGGTTAGGGCTCGGTTTAGGGTACGGGTTAGGATTAGGGTACGCGTTAGGGTTAGGGTAGGGGTTAGGGTTAGGGTATGCGATAGGGTGAGGTTAGTTATTAAACCTATCCGACTCTCTAGATACCCCTTAGCACGTAAGGGAATATTATTGGGGGTCCGGCCATGGAGAAGAGTTTCGACACTAGGAGAAGATAAGGAACACACCCATTATCAAGAAATCACATTAGGATTCTCTTTTAAACCTGTTCCTTAAATCACTAGTGCTTAGGAAATCTATTGGAGGCAGAAGCCGTCAAGGGTAGCTTAGGGTTAGGGTTAGGGTTAGGGTGAGGGTTAGGGTACGGCTTAGGGTACGGGTTCGGGGAGGGGTTCGGGTAGGGCGTAGGGTATGGGTTAAGGTTAGTGTTAGGGTTAGTGTTAGGGTTAGGGCTCAGTTTAGGGTACGGGTTAGGATTAGGGTACGGGTTAGGGTTAGGGTAAGGGTTAGGGTTAGGGTACGCGTTAGGGTGAGGGTAGTTATTAAACCTATCCCACTCTCTAGATACCCCTTAGCACGTAAAGGAATATTATTTGGGGGTCCAGCCATGGAGAAGGGTTTAGACACTAGGAGAAGATAAGGAACACACCCATTATCAAGAAATCACAATATGATTCTCTTTTTAAACTGTTCCTTAAAACACTAGTGGTTAGGAAATCTATTGGAGGCAGAAGCAGTCAAGGGTAGCTTAGGGTTAGGGTTAGGGTTAGGGTGAGGGTTAGGGTACGGCTTAGGGTACGGGTTCGGAGACGGTTTCGGGTAGGGCGTAGGGTATGGGTTAGGGTTAGGGTTAGGGCTAGTGTTAGGGTTAGGGCTCGGTTTAGGGTACGGGTTAGGTTTAGGGTACTCGTTAGGGTTAGGGTAGCGGTTAGGGTTAGGGTACGCGTTAGGGTGAGGGTAGTTATTAAACCTATCACACTCTCTAGATACCCCTTAGCACGTAAAGCAATATTATTTGGGGGTCCAGCCATGGAGAAGAGTTTAGTCACTAGGAGAAGATAAGGAACACACCCATTATCACGAAATCACATTAGGATTCTTTTTTAACCTGTTCCTTAAAACACTAGTGCTTAGGAAATCTATTGGAGGCAGAAGCAGTCAAGGGTAGCTTAGGGTTAGGGTTAGGGTTAGGGTGAGGGTTAGGGAACGGCTTAGGGTACGGGTTCGGGGAGGGGTTCGGGTAGGGCGTAGGGTATGTGTTAGGGTTAGGGTTAGAGTTAGTGTTAGGGTTAGGGATCGGTTTAGGGTACGGGTTAGGATTAGGGTACGCGCTAGGGTTAGGGTAGGGGTTAGGGTTAGCTTACGCGTTAGGGTGAGGGTAGTTATTAAACCTATCACACTCTCTAGATACCCCTTAGCACATAAAGGAATATTATTTGGGGGTCCAGCCATGGAGAAGAGTTTAGACACGAGGAGAAGATAAGGAACACACCCATTATCAAGAAATCACATTAGGATTCTCTTTTTAACATGTTCCTTAAAACACTAGTGCTTAGGAAATCTATTGGAGGCAGAAGCCGTCAAGGGTGGCTTAGGGTTAGGGTTAGGGTTAGGGTGAGGGTTAGGGTACGGCTTAGGGTACGGGTTCGGTGAGGTGTTCGGGTAGGGCGTAGGGTATGGGTTAGGGTTAGGGTTAGGGCTAGGGTTAGGGTTAGGGCTCGGTTTAGGGTACGGGTTAGGATTAGGGTACGCGTTAGGGTTAGGGTAGGGTTTAGGGTTAGGGTACGCGTTAGGGTGAGGGTAGTTATTAAACCTATCCCATTCTCTAGATACCCCTTAGCACGTAAAGGAATATTATTTGGGGGTCCAGCCATGGAGAAGAGTTTAGACACGAGGAGAAGATAAGGAACACACCCATTATCAAGAAATCACATTAGGATTCTCTTTTTAACCTGTTCCTTAAAACACTTGTGCTTAGGAAATCTATTGGAGGCAGAAGCAGTCAAGGGTAGCTTAGGGAAAGGGTTAGGGTTAGGGTACGGCTTAGGGTACGGGTTCGGGGAGGGGTTCGGGTAGGGCATAGGGTATGGGTTAGGGTTAGCGTTAGGGTTAGTGTTAGGGTTAGGGCTCGGTTTAGGGTACGGGTTAGGATTAGGGTACGCGTTAGTGTTAGGGTAGTGGTTAGGGTTAGGGTACGCTTTAGGGTGAGGGTAGTTATTAAACCTATCCCACTCTCTAGATACCCCTTAGCACGTAAAGGAATATTATTTGGGGGTCCAGCCATGGAGAAGAGTTTAGACACTAGGAGAAGATAAGGAACACACCCATTATCAAGAAATCACAATATGATTCTCTTTTTAAACTGTTCCTTAAAACACTAGTGGTTAGGAAATCTATTGGAGGCAGAAGCAGTGAAGGGTAGCTTAGGGTTACGGTTAGGGTTAGGGTGAGGGTTAGGGTACGGCTTAGGGTACGGGTTCGGGGAGGGTTTCGGGTAGGGCGTAGGGTATGGGTTAGGTTTAGGGTTAGGGTTAGTGTTAGGGTTAGGGCTCGGTTTAGGGTACGGGTTAGGATTAGGGTACTCGTTAGGGTTAGGGTAGCGGTTAGGGTTAGGGTACGCGTTAGGGTGAGGGTAGTTATTAAACCTATCCCACTCTCTAGATACCCCTTAGCACGTAAAGGAATATTATTTGGGGGTCCAGCCATGGAGAAGAGTTTAGACACGAGGAGAAGATAAGGAACACACCCATTATCATGAAATCACATTAGGATTCTCCTTTAAACCTGTTCCTTAAATCACTAGTGCTTAGGAAATCTATTGGAGGCAGAAGCCGTCAAGGGTAGCTTAGGGTTAGGGTTAGGGTTAGGGTGAGGGTTAGGGTACGGCTTAGGTTACGGGTTCGGGGAGGGGTTCGGGTAGGGCGTAGGGTATGGGTTAGAGTTAGGGTTAGGGTTAGTGTTAGGGTTAGGGCTCAGTTTAGGGTACGGGTTAGGATTAGGGTACGCGTTAGTGTTAGGGTAGGGGTTAGGGTTAGGGTACGCTTTAGGGTGAGGGTAGTTATTAAACCTATCCCACTCTCTAGATACCCCTTAGCACGTAAAGGAATATTATTTGGGGGTCCAGCCATGGAGAAGGATTTAGACACTAGGAGAAGATAAGGAACACACCCATTATCAAGAAATCACAATATGATTCTCTTTTTAAACTGTTCCTTAAAACACTAGTGGTTAGGAAATCTATTGGAGGCAGAAGCAGTCAAGGGTAGCTTAGGGTTAGGGTTAGGGTTAGGGTGAGGTTTAGGGTACGGCTTAGGGTACGGGTTCGGGGAGGGTTTCGGGTAGGGCGTAGGGTATGGGTTAGGGTTAGGGTTAGGGTTAGTGTTAGGGTTAGGGCTCGGTTTAGGGTACGGGTTAGGATTAGGGTACTCGTTAGGGTTAGGGTAGCGGTTAGGGTTAGGGTACGCGTTAGGGTGAGGGTAGTTATTAAACCTATCCCACTCTCTAGATACCCCTTACCACGTAAAGGAATATTATTTGGGGGTCCAGCCATGGAGAAGAGTTTAGACCCTAGGAGAAGATAAGGAACACACCCATTATCATGAAATCACATTAGGATTCTCTTTTTAACCTGTTCCTTAAAACACTAGTGCTTAGGAAATCTATTGGAGGCAGAAGCAGTCAATGGTAGCTTAGGATTAGGGTTAGGGTTAGGGTGAGGGTTAGGGTACGGCTTAGGGTACGGGTTTGGGGAGGGGTTCGGGTAGGGCATAGGTTATGGGTTAGGGTTAGGGTTAGGGCTAGTGTTAGGGTTAGGGCTCGGTTTAGGGTACGGGTTAGGATTAGGGTGCGCGTTAGGGTTAGGGTAGGGGTTAGGGTTAGGGTATGCGTTAGGGTGAGGGTAGTTATTAAACCTACCCCACTCTCTAGATACCCCTTAGCACGTAAAGGAATATTGTTTGGGGGTCCAGCCATGGAGAAGTGTTTAGACACGAGGAGAAGATAAGGAACACACCCATTATCAAGAAATCACATTAGGATTCTCTTTTTAACCTGGTCCTTAAAACACTAGTGCTTAGGAAATCTATTGGAGGCAGAAGCCGTCAAGGGTAGCTTAGGGTTAGGGTTAGGGTTAGGGTGAGGGTTAGGGTACGGCTTAGGGTACGGGTTCGGGGAGGGTTTCGGGTAGGGCGTAGGGTATGGGTTAGGTTTAGGGTTAGGGTTAGTGTTAGGGTTAGGGCTCGGTTTAGGGTACGGGTTAGGATTAGGGTACTCGTTAGGGTTAGGGTAGCGGTTAGGGTTAGGGTACGCGTTAGGGTGAGGGTAGTTATTAAACCTATCCCACTCTCTAGATACCCCTTAGCACGTAAAGGAATATTATTTGGGGGTCCAGCCATGGAGAAGAGTTTAGACACGAGGAGAAGATAAGGAACACACCCATTATCAAGAAATCACAATATGATTCTCTTTTTAAACTGTTCCTTAAAACACTAGTGATTAGGAAATCTATTGGAGGCAGAAGCAGTCAAGGGTAGCTTAGGGTTAGGGTTAGGGTTAGGGTGAGGTTTAGGGTACGGCTTAGGGTATGGGTTCGGGGAGGGTTTCGGGTAGGGCGTAGGGTATGGGTTAGGGTTAGGGTTAGGATTAGTGTTAGGGTTAGGGCTCGGTTTAGGGTACGGGTTAGGATTAGGGTACTCGTTAGGGTTAGGGTAGCGGTTAGGGTTAGGGTATGCGTTAGGGTGAGGGTAGTTATTAAACCTATCCCACTCTCTAGATACCCCTTACCACGTAAAGGAATATTATTTGGGGGTCCAGCCATGGAGAAGAGTTTAGACACTAGGAGAAGATAAGGAACACACCCATTATCATGAAATCACATTAGGATTCTCTTTTTAACCTGTTCCTTAAAACACTAGTGCTTAGGAAATCTATTGGAGGCAGAAGCAGTCAAGGGTAGCTTAGGGTTAGGGTTAGGGTTAGGGTGAGGGTTAGGGTACGGCTTAGGGTACGGGTTCGTGGAGGGGTTCGGGTAGGGCGTAGGTTATGGGTTAGGGTTAGGGTTAGGGCTAGTGTTAGGGTTAGGGCTCGGTTTAGGGTACGGGTTAGGATTAGGGTACGCGTTAGGGTTAGGGTAGGGGTTAGGGTTAGGGTACGCGTTAGGGTGAGGGTAGTTATTAAACCTACCCCACTCTCTAGATACCCCTTAGCACGTAAAGGAATATTATTTGGGGGTCCAGCCATGGAGAAGAGTTTAGACACGAGGAGAAGATAAGGAACACACCCATTATCAAGAAATCACATTAGGATTCTCTTTTTAACCTGGTCCTTAAAACACTAGTGCTTCGGAAATCTATTGGAGGCAGAAGCCGTCAAGGGTAGCTTAGGGTTAGGGTTAGGGTTAGGGTGAGGGTTAGGGTACGGCTTAGGGTACGGGTTCGGGGAGGGGTTCGGGTAGGGCGTAGGCTATGGGTTAGGGTTAGGGTTAGGGTTAGTGTTAGGGTTAGGGCTCGGTTTAGGGTACTGGTTAGGATTAGGGTACGCGTTAGGGTTAGGGTAGGGGTTAGGGTTAGGGTATACGATAGGGTGAGGTTAGTTATTAAACCTATCCCACTCTCTAGATACCCCTTAGCACGTAAAGGAATATTATTTGGGGGTCCAGCCATGGAGAAGAGTTTAGACACTAGGAGAAGATAAGGAACACACCCATTATCAAGAAATCACATTACGATTCTCTTTTTAACCTGTTCTTTAAAACACTAGTGCTTAGGAAATCTATTGGAGGCAGAAGCCGTCAAGGGTAGCTTAGGGTTAGGGTTAGGGTTAGGGTGAGGGTTAGGGTACGGCTTACGATACGGGTTCGGGGAGGGGTTCGGGTAGGGCGTAGGGTATGGGTTAGGGTTAGGGTTAGGGCTAGTGTTAGGGTTAGGGCTCGGTTTAGGGTACGGGTTAGGATTAGGGTATGCGTTAGGGTTAGGGTAGGGGTTAGGGTTAGGGTACGCGTTAGGGTGAGGGTAGTTATTAAACCTATCCCACTCTCTAGATACCCCTTAGCACGTAAAGGAATATTATTTGGGGTCCAGCCATGGAGAAGAGTTTAGACACGAGGAGAAGATAAGGAACACACCCATTATCAAGAAATCACATTAGGATTCTACTTTAAACCTGTTCCTTAAATCACTAGTGCTTAGGAAATCTATTGGAGGCAGAAGCCGTCAAGGGTAGCTTAGGGTTAGGGTTAGGGTTAGGGTGAGGGTTAGGATACGGCTTAGGGTACGGGTTCGGGGAGGGGTTCGTGTAGGGCGTAGGGTATGGGTTAGAGTTAGGGTTAGGGTTAGTGTTAGGGTTAGGGCTCAGTTTAGGGTACGGGTTAGGATTAGGGTACGCGTTAGTGTTAGGGTAGGGGTTAGGGTTAGGGTACGCTTTAGGGTGAAGGTAGTTATTAAACCTATCCCACTCTCTAGATACCCCTTAGCACGTAAAGGAATATTATTTGGGGGTCCAGCCATGGAGAAGGGTTTAGACACTAGGAGAAGATAAGGAACACACCCATTATCAAGAAATCACAATATGATTCTCTTTTTAAACTGTTCCTTAAAACACTAGTGGTTAGGAAATCTATTGGAGGCAGAAGCAGTGAAGGGTAGCTTAGGGTTACGGTTAGGGTTAGGGTGAGGGTTAGGGTACGGCTTAGGGTACGGGTTCGGGGAGGGTTTCGGGTAAGGCGTAGGGTATGGGTTAGGGTTAGGGTTAGGGTTAGTGTTAGGGTTAGTGCTCGGTTTAGGGTACGGGTTAGGATTAGGGTACTCGTTAGGGTTAGGGTAGCGGTAAGGGTTAGGGTACGCGTTAGGGTGAGGGTAGTTATTAAACCTATCCCACTCTCTAGATACCCCTTAGCACGTAAAGGAATATTATTTGGGGGTCCAGCCATGGAGAAGAGTTTAGACACGAGGAGAAGATAAGGAACACACCCATTATCAAGAAATCACATTAGGATTCTCTTTTTAACCTGTTCCTTAAAACACTAGTGCTTAGGAAATCTATTGGAGGCAGAAGCCGTCAAGGGTACCTTAGGGTTAGGGTTAGGGTTAGGGTGAGGGTTAGGGTACGGCTTACGATACGGGTTCGCGGAGGGTTTCGGGTAGGGCGTAGGGTATGGGTTAGGGTTAGGGTTAGGGCTAGTGTTAGGGTTAGGGCTCGGTTTAGGGTACGGGTTAGGATTAGGGTATGCGTTAGGGTTAGGGTAGGGGTTAGGGTTAGGGTACGCGTTAGGGTGAGGGTAGTTATTAAACCTATCCCACTCTCTAGATACCCCTTAGCACGTAAAGGAATATTATTTGGGGTCCAGCCATGGAGAAGAGTTTAGACACGAGGAGAAGATAAGGAACACACCCATTATCAAGAAATCACATTAGGATTCTCCTTTAAACCTGTTCCTTAAATCACTAGTGCTTAGGTAATATATTGGAGGCAGAAGCCGTCAAGGGTAGCTTAGGGTTAGGGTTAGGGTTAGGGTGAGGGTTAGGGTACGGCTTAGGGTACGGGTTCGGGGAGGGGTTCGTGTAGGGCGTAGGGTATGGGTTAGAGTTAGGGTTAGGGTTAGTGTTAGGGTTAGGGCTCAGTTTAGGGTACGGGTTAGGATTAGGGTACGCGTTAGTGTTACGGTAGGGGTTAGGGTTAGGGTAAGCTTTAGGTTGAGGGTAGTTATTAAACCTATCCCACTCTCTAGATACCCCTTAGCACGTAAAGGAATATTATTTGGGGGTCCAGCCATGGAGAAGGGTTTAGACACTAGGAGAAGATAAGGAACACACCCATTATCAAGAAATCACAATATGATTCTCTTTTTAAACTGTTCCTTAAAACACTAGTGGTTAGGAAATCTATTGGAGGCAGAAGCAGTGAAGGGTAGCTTAGGGTTACGGTTAGGGTTAGGGTGAGGGTTAGGGTACGGCTTAGGGTACGGGTTCGGGGAGGGTTTCGGGTAGGGCGTAGGGTATGGGTTAGGGTTAGTGTTAGGGTTAGGGCTCGGTTTAGGGTACGGGTTAGGATTAGGGTACTCGTTAGGGTTAGGGTAGCGGTTAGGGTTAGGGTACGCGTTAGGGTGAGGGTAGTTATTAAACCTATCCCACTCTCTAGATACCCCTTAGCACGTAAAGGAATATTATTTGGGGGTCCAGCCATGGAGAAGAGTTTAGACACGAGGAGAAGATAAGGAACACACCCATTATCAAGAAATCACATTAGGATTCTCTTTTTAACCTGTTCCTTAAAACACTAGTGCTTAGGAAATCTATTGGAGACAGAAGCCGTCAAGGGTAGCTTAGGGTTAGGGTTAGGGTTAGGGTGAGGGTTAGGGTACGGCTTAGGGTACGGGTTCGGGGAGGGGTTCGGGTAGGGCGTAGGCTATGGGTTAGGGTTAGGGTTAGGGTTAGTGTTAGGGTTAGGGCTCGGTTTAGGGTACGGGTTAAGATTAGGGTAGGGGTTAGGGTTAGGGTATGCGATAGGGTGAGGTTAGTTATTAAACCTATCCCACTCTCTAGATACCCCTTAGCACGTAAAGGAATATTATTTGGGGGTCCAGCCATGGAGAAGAGTTTAGACACTAGGAGAAGATAAGGAACACACCCATTATCATGAAATCACATTAGGATTCTCTTTTTAACCTGTTCCTTAAAACACTAGTGCTTAGGAAATCTATTGGAGGCAGAAGCCGTCAAGGGTAGCTTAGGGTTAGGGTTAGGGTTAGGGTGAGCGTTAGGGTACGGCTTACGATACGGATTCGGGGAGGGGTTCGGGTAGGGCGTAGGGTATGGGTTAGGGTTAGGGTTAGGGCTAGTGTTAAGGTTAGGCCTCGGTTTAGGGTACGGGTTAGGATTAGGGTATGCGTTAGGGTTAGGGTAGGGGTTAGGGTTAGGGTACGCGTTAGGGTGAGGGTAGTTATTAAACCTATCCCACTCTCTAGATACCCCTTAGCACGTAAAGGAATATTATTTGGGGGTCCAGCCATGGAGAAGAGTTTAGACACGAGGAGAAGATAAGGAACACACCCATTATCAAGAAATCACATTAGGATTCTACTTTAAACCTGTTCCTTAAATCACTAGTGCTTAGGAAATCTATTGGAGGCAGAAGCCGTCAAGGGTAGCTTAGGGTTAGGGTTAGGGTTAGGGTGAGGGTTAGGGTACGGCTTAGTGTACGGGTTCGGGGAGGGGTTCGGGTAGGGCGTAGGGTATGGATTAAGGTTAGGGTTAGGGTTAGTGTTAGGGTTAGGGCTCAGTTTAGGGTACGGGTTAGGATTAGGGTACGCGTTAGGGTTAGGGTAGGGGTTAGGGTTAGGGTACGCTTTAGGGTGAGGGTAGTTATTAAACCTATCCCACTCTCTAGATACCCCTTAGCACGTAAAGGAATATTATTTGGGGGTCCAGCCATGGAGAAGGGTTTAGACACTAGGAGAAGATAAGGAACACACCCATTATCAAGAAATCACAATATGATTCTCTTTTTAAACTGTTCCTTAAAACACTAGTGGTTAGGAAATCTATTGGAGGCAGAAGCAGTCAAGGGTACCTTAGGGTTAGGCTTAGGGTTAGGGTGAGGGTTAGGGTACGGGTTCGGAGACGGTTTCGGGTAGGGCCTAGGGTATGGGTTAGGGTTAGGGTTAGGGTTAGTGTTAGGGTTAGGGCTCGGTTTAGGGTACGGGTTAGGATTAGGGTACTCGTTAGGGTTAGGGTAGGGGTTAGGGTTAGGGTACGCGTTAGGGTGAGGGTAGTTATTAAACCTATCCCACTCTCTAGATACCCCTTAGCACGTAAAGGAATATTATTTGGGGGTCCAGCCATGGAGAAGAGTTTAGACACTAGGAGAAGATGAGGAACACACCCATTATCACGAAATCACATTAGGATTCTCTTTTTAACCTGTTCCTTAAAACACTAGTGCTTAGGAAATCTATTGGAGGCAGAAGCAGTCAAGGGTAGCTTAGGGTTAGGGTTAGGGTTAGGGTGAGGGTTAGGGTACGGCTTAGGGTACGGGTTCGGGGAGGGGTTCGGGTAGGGCATAGGGTATGGGTTAGGGTTAGGGTTAGGGCTAGTGTTAGGGTTAGGGCTCGGTTTAGGGTACGGGTTAGGATTAGTGTACGCGTTAGGGTTAGGGTAGGGGTTAGGGTTAGGGTACGCGTTAGGGTGAGGGTAGTTATTAAACCTATCCCACTCTCTAGATACCCCTTAGCACGTAAAGGAATATTATTTGGGGGTCCAGCCATGGAGAAGAGTTTAGACACGAGGAGAAGATAAGGAACACACCCATTATCAAGAAATCACATTAGGATTCTCTTTTTAACCTGTTCCTTAAAACACTAGTGCTTAGGAAATATATTGGAGGCAGAAGCCGTCAAGGGTAGCTTAGGGTTAGGGTTAGGGTTAGGGTGAGGGTTAGGGTACGGTTTAGGTTACGGGTTCAGGGAGGGGTTCGGGTAGGGCGTAGGGTATGGGTTAGGGTTAGGGTTAGAGTTAGTGTTAGGGTTAGGGCTCGGTTTAGGGTACGGGTTAGGATTAGGGTACGCGCTAGTGTGAGGGTAGAGGTTAGGATTAGGGTACGCGTTAGGGTGAGGGTAGTTATTAAACCTATCACACTCTCTAGATACCCCTTAGCACATAAAGGAATATTATTTGGGGGTCCAGCCATGGAGAAGAGTTTAGACACGAGGAGAAGATAAGGAACACACCCATTATCAAGAAATCACATTAGGATTCTCTTTTTAACATGTTCCTTAAAACACTAGTGCTTAGGAAATCTATTGGAGGCAGAAGCCGTCAAGGGTAGCTTAGGGTTAGGGTTAGGGTTAGGGTGAGGGTTAGGGTACGGCTTAGGGTACGGGTTCGGTGAGGGGTTCGGGTAGGGCGTAGGGTATGGGTTAGGGTTAGGGTTAGGGCTAGTGTTAGGGTTAGGGCTCGGTTTAGGGTACAGGTTAGGATTAGGGTACGCGTTAGGGTTAGGGTAGGGGTTAGGGTTAGTGTACGTGTTAGGGTGAGGGTAATTATTAAACCTATCCCACTCTCTAGATACCCCTTAGCACGTACAGGAATATTATTGGTGGTCCAGCCATGGAGAAGAGTTTAGACACTAGGAGAAGATAAGGAACACACCCATTATCACGAAATCACATTAGGATTCTCTTTTTAACATTTTCCTTAAAACACTAGTGCTTAGGAAATCTATTGGAGGCAGAAGCCGTCAAGGGTAGCTTAGGGTTAGGGTTAGGGTTAGGGTGAGGGTTAGGATATGGCTTACGGTACGGGTGCGGGGAGGGGTTCGGGTAGGGCGTAGGGTATGGGTTAGGGTTAGGGTTAGGGTTAGTGTTAGGGTTAGGGCTCGGTTTAGGGTACGGGTTTGGATTAGGGTACACGTTAGGGTTAGGGTAGGGGTTAGGGTTAGGGTACGCGTTAGGGTGGGGGTAGTTATTAAACCTATCACACTCTCTAGATACCCCTTAGCACGTAAAGGAATATTATTTGGGGGTCCAGCCATGGAGAAGAGTTTAGACACTAGGAGAAGATAAGGAACACACCCATTATCACGAAATCACTTTAGGATTCTCTTTTTAACCTGTTCCTTAAAACACTAGTGCTTAGGAAATCTATTGGAGGCAGAAGCAGTCAAGGGTAACTTAGGGTTAGGGTTAGGGTTAGGGTGAGGGTTAGCGTATGGCTTAGGGTACGGGTTCGGGGAGGGGTTCGGGTAGGGCGTAGGGTATGGGTTAGGGTTAGGGTTAGGGCTAGTGTTAGGGTTAGGGCTCGCTTTAGGGAACGGGTTAGGATTAGGGTATGCGTTAGGGTTCGGGTAGGGGTTAGGGTTAGGGTACGCGTTAGGGTGAGGGTAGTTATTAAACCTATCCCACTCTCTAGATACCCCTTAGCACGTAAAGGAATATTATTTGGGGGTCCAGCCATGGAGAAGAGTTTAGACACGAGGAGAAGATAAGGAACACACCCATTATCAAGAAATCACATTAGGATTCTCTTTTTAACCTGTTCCTTAAAACACTAGTGCTTAGGAAATCTATTGGAGGCAGAAGCCGTCAAGGGTAGCTTAGGGTTAGGGTTAGGGTTAGGGTGAGGGTTAGGGTACGGTTTAGGGTACGGGTTCAGGGAGGGGTTCGGGTAGGGCATAGGGTATGGGTTATGGTTAGGGTTAGAGTTAGTGTTAGGGTTAGGGCTCGGTTTAGGGTACGGGTTAGGATTAGGGTACGCGCTAGGGTTAGGGTAGGGGTTAGGGTTAGGGTACGCGTTAGGGTGAGGGTAGTTATTAAACCTATCACACTCTCTAGATACCCCTTAGCACATAAAGGAATATTATTTGGGTGTCCAGCCATGGAGAAGAGTTTAGACACGAGGAGAACACAAGGAACACACCCATTATCAAGAAATCACATTAGGATTCTCTTTTTAACCTGTTCCTTAAAACACTAGTGCTTAGGAAATCTATTGGAGGCAGAAGCCGTCAAGGGTAGCTTAGGGATAGGGTTAGGGTTAGGGTACGGCTTAGGGTACGGGTTCGGGGAGGGGTTCGGGTAGGGCGTAGGCTATGGGTTAGGGTTAGGGTTAGGGTTAGTGTTAGGGTTAGGGCTCTGTTTAGGGTACGGGTTAGGATTAGGGTACGCGTTAGGGTTAGGGTAGGGGTTAGGGTTAGGGTATGCGATAGGGTGAGGTTAGTTATTAAACCTATCCCACTCTCTAGATACCCCTTAGCACGTAAAGGAATATTATTTGGGGGTCCAGCCATGGAGAAGAGTTTAGACACTAGGAGAAGATAAGGAACACACCCATTATCAAGAAATCACATTAGGATTCTCTTTTTAACCTGTTCCTTAAAACACTAGTGCTTAGGAAATCTATTGGAGGCAGAAGCCGTCAAGGGTAGCTTAGGGTTAGGGTTAGGGTTAGGGTGAGGGTTAGGGTACGGCTTACGATACGGGTTCGGGGAGGGGTTCGGGTAGGGCGTAGGGTATGGGTTAGGGTTAGGGTTAGGGCTAGTGTTAGGGTTAGGGCTCGGTTTAGGGTACGGGTTAGGATTAGGGTATGCGTTAGGGTTAGGGTAGGGGTTAGGTTTAGGGTACGCGTTAGGGTGAGGGTAGTTATTAAACCTATCCCACTCTCTAGATACCCCTTAGCACGTAAAGGAATATTATTTGGGGTCCAGCCATGGAGAAGGGTTTAGACACGAGGAGAAGATAAGGAACACACCCATTATCAAGAAATCACATTAGGATTCTCCTTTAAACCTGTTCCTTAAATCACTAGTGCTTAGGAAATCTATTGGAGGCAGAAGCCGTCCAGTGTAGCTTAGCGTTAGGGTTAGGGTTAGGGTGAGGGTTAGGGTACGGCTTAGGGTACGGGTTCGGGGAGGGGTTCGGGTAGGGCGTAGGGTATGGGTTAGAGTTAGGGTTAGGGTTAGTGTTAGGGTTAGGGCTCAGTTTAGGGTACGGGTTAGGATTAGGGTACACGTTAGTGTTAGGGTAGGGGTTAGGGTTAGGGTACGCTTTAGGGTGAGGGTAGTTATTAAACCTATCCCACTCTCTAGATACCCCTTAGCACGTAAAGGAATATTATTTGGGGGTCCAGCCATGGAGAAGGTTTAGACACTAGGAGAAGATAAGGAACACACCCATTATCAAGAAATCACAATATGATTCTCTTTTTAAACTGTTCCTTAAAACACTAGTGGTTAGGAAATCTATTGGAGGCAGAAGCAGTGAAGGGTAGCTTAGGGTTACGGTTAGGGTTAGGGTGAGGGTTAGGGTACGGCTTAGGGTACGGGTTCGGGGAGGGGTTCGGGTAGGGCGTAGGGTATGGGTTAGGGTTAGGGTTAGGGCTAGTGTTAGGGTTAGGGCTCGGTTTAGGGTACGGGTTAGGATTAGGGTACGCGTTAGGGTTAGGGTAGGGGTTAGGGTTAGGGTACGCGTTAGGGTGAGGGTAGTTATTAAACCTATCACACTCTCTAGATACCCCTTAGCACGTAAAGGACTATTATTTGGGGGTCCAGCCATGGAGAAGAGTTTAGACACGAGGAGAAGATAAGGAACACACCCATTATCAAGAAATCACATTAGGATTCTCTTTTTAACCTGTTCCTTAAAACACTAGTTCTTAGGAAATCTATTGGAGGCAGAAGCCGTCAAGGGTAGCTTAGGGTTAGGGTTAGGGTTAGGGTGAGGGTTAGGGTACGGCTTAGTGTACGGGTTCGGGGAGGGGTTCGGGTAGGGCGTAGGGTATGGATTAAGGTTAGGGTTAGGGTTAGTGTTAGGGTTAGGGCTCAGTTTAGGGTACGGGTTAGGATTAGGGTACGCGTTAGGGTTAGGGTAGGGGTTAGGGTTAGGGTACGCTTTAGGGTGAGGGTAGTTATTAAACCTATCCCACTCTCTAGATACCCCTTAGCACGTAAAGGAATATTATTTGGGGGTCCAGCCATGGAGAAGGGTTTAGACACTAGGAGAAGATAAGGAACACACCCATTATTAAGAAATCACAATATGATTCTCTTTTTAAACTGTTCCTTAAAACACTAGTGGTTAGGAAATCTATTGGAGGCAGAAGCAGTCAAGGGTACCTTAGGGTTAGGCTTAGGGTTAGGGTGAGGGTTAGGGTACGGGTTCGGAGACGGTTTCGGGTAGGGCCTAGGGTATGGGTTAGGGTTAGGGTTAGGGTTAGTGTTAGGGTTAGGGCTCGGTTTAGGGTACGGGTTAGGATTAGGGTACTCGTTAGGGTTAGGGTAGGGGTTAGGGTTAGGGTACGCGTTAGGGTGAGGGTAGTTATTAAACCTATCCCACTCTCTAGATACCCCTTAGCACGTAAAGGAATATTATTTGGGGGTCCAGCCATGGAGAAGAGTTTAGACACTAGGAGAAGATGAGGAACACACCCATTATCACGAAATCACATTAGGATTCTCTTTTTAACCTGTTCCTTAAAACACTAGTGCTTAGGAAATCTATTGGAGGCAGAAGCCGTCAAGGGTAGCTTAGGGTTAGGGTTAGGGTTAGGGTGAGGGTTAGGATATGGCTTACGGTACGGGTGCGGGGAGGGGTTCGGGTAGGGCGTAGGGTATGGGTTAGGGTTAGGGTTAGGGTTAGTGTTAGGGTTAGGGCTCGGTTTAGGGTACGGGTTAGGATTAGGGTACACGTTAGGGTTAGGGTAGGGGTTAGGGTTAGGGTACGCGTTAGGGTGGGGGTAGTTATTAAACCTATCACACTCTCTAGATACCCCTTAGCACGTAAAGGAATATTATTTGGGGGTCCAGCCATGGAGAAGAGTTTAGACACTAGGAGAAGATAAGGAACACACCCATTATCACGAAATCACATTAGGATTCTCTTTTTAACCTGTTCCTTAAAACACTAGTGCTTAGGAAATCTATTGGAGGCAGAAGCAGTCAAGGGTAACTTAGGGTTAGGGTTAGGGTTAGGGTGAGGGTTAGCGTATGGCTTAGGGTACGGGTTCGGGGAGGGGTTCGGGTAGGGCGTAGGGTATGGGTTAGGGTTAGGGTTAGGGCTAGTGTTAGGGTTAGGGCTCGCTTTAGGGAACGGGTTAGGATTAGGGTACGCGTTAGGGTTCGGGTAGGGGTTAGGGTTAGGGTACGCGTTAGGGTGAGGGTAGTTATTAAACCTATCCCACTCTCTAGATACCCCTTAGCACGTAAAGGAATATTATTTGGGGGTCCAGCCATGGAGAAGAGTTTAGACACGAGGAGAAGATAAGGAACACACCCATTATCAAGAAATCACATTAGGATTCTCTTTTTAACCTGTTCCTTAAAACACTAGTGCTTAGGAAATCTATTGGAGGCAGAAGCCGTCAAGGGTAGCTTAGGGTTAGGGTTAGGGTTAGGGTGAGGGTTAGGGTACGGTTTAGGGTACGGGTTCAGTGAGGGGTTCGGGTAGGGCATAGGGTATGGGTTATGGTTAGGGTTAGAGTTAGTGTTAGGGTTAGGGCTCGGTTTAGGGTACGGGTTAGGATTAGGGTACGCGCTAGGGTTAGTGTAGGGGTTAGGGTTAGGGTACGCGTTAGGGTGAGGGTAGTTATTAAACCTATCACACTCTCTAGATACCCCTTAGCACATAAAGGAATATTATTTGGGTGTCCAGCCATGGAGAAGAGTTTAGACACGAGGAGAACACAAGGAACACACCCATTATCAAGAAATCACATTAGGATTCTCTTTTTAACCTGTTCCTTAAAACACTAGTGCTTAGGAAATCTATTGGAGGCAGAAGCCGTCAAGGGTAGCTTAGGGATAGGGTTAGGGTTAGGGTGAGGGTTAGGGTACGGCTTACGATACGGGTTCGGGGAGGGGTTCGGGTAGGGCGTAGGGTATGGGTTAGGGTTAGGGTTAGGGCTAGTGTTAGGGTTAGGGCTCGGTTTAGGGTACGGGTTAGGATTAGGGTATGCGTTAGGGTTAGGGTAGGGGTTAGGTTTAGGGTACGCGTTAGGGTGAGGGTAGTTATTAAACCTATCCCACTCTCTAGATACCCCTTAGCACGTAAAGGAATATTATTTGGGGTCCAGCCATGGAGAAGGGTTTAGACACGAGGAGAAGATAAGGAACACACCCATTATCAAGAAATCACATTAGGATTCTCCTTTAAACCTGTTCCTTAAATCACTAGTGCTTAGGAAATCTATTGGAGGCAGAAGCCGTCCAGTGTAGCTTAGGGTTAGGGTTAGGGTTAGGGTGAGGGTTAGGGTACGGCTTAGGGTACGGGTTCGGGGAGGGGTTCGGGTAGGGCGTATGGTATGGGTTAGAGTTAGGGTTAGGGTTAGTGTTAGGGTTAGGGCTCAGTTTAGGGTACGGGTTAGGATTAGGGTACACGTTAGTGTTAGGGTAGGGGTTAGGGTTAGGGTACGCTTTAGGGTGAGGGTAGTTATTAAACCTATCCCACTCTCTAGATATCCCTTAGCACGTAAAGGAATATTATTTGGGGGTCCAGCCATGGAGAAGGTTTAGACACTAGGAGAAGATAAGGAACACACCCATTATCAAGAAATCACAATATGATTCTCTTTTTAAACTGTTCCTTAAAACACTAGTGGTTAGGAAATCTATTGGAGGCAGAAGCAGTGAAGGGTAGCTTAGGGTTACGGTTAGGGTTAGGGTGAGGGTTAGGGTACGGCTTAGGGTACGGGTTCGGGGAGGGGTTCGGGTAGGGCGTAGGGTATGGGTTAGGGTTAGGGTTAGGGCTAGTGTTAGGGTTAGGGCTCGGTTTAGGGTACGGGTTAGGATTAGGGTACGCGTTAGGGTTAGGGTAGGGGTTAGGGTTAGGGTACGCGTTAGGGTGAGGGTAGTTATTAAACCTATCACACTCTCTAGATACCCCTTAGCACGTAAAGGACTATTATTTGGGGGTCCAGCCATGGAGAAGAGTTTAGACACGAGGAGAAGATAAGGAACACACCCATTATCAAGAAATCACATTAGGATTCTCTTTTTAACCTGTTCCTTAAAACACTAGTTCTTAGGAAATCTATTGGAGGCAGAAGCCGTCAAGGGTATCTTAGGGTTAGGGTTAGGGTTAGGGTGAGGGTTAGGGTACGGTTTAGGGTATGGGTTCAGGGAGGGGTTCGGGTAGGGCGTAGGGTATGGGTTAGGGTTAGGGTTAGAGTTAGTGTTAGGGTTAGGGCTCGGTTTAGGGTACGGATTAGTATTAGGGTACGCGCTAGGGTTAGGGTAGGGGTTAGGGTTAGGGAACGCGTTAGGGTGAGGGTAGTTATTATACCTATCACACTCTCTAGATACCCCTTAGCACATAAAGGAATATTATTTGGGGGTCCAGCCATGGAGAAGAGTTTAGACACTAGGAGAAGATAAGGAACACACCCATTATCAAGAAATCACATTAGGATTCTCTTTTTAACCTGTTACTTAAAACACTAGTGCTTAGGAAATCTATTGGAGGCAGAAGCCGTCAAGGGTAGCTTAGGTTTAGGGTTAGGGTTAGGGTGAGGGTTAGGGTACGGCTTATGATACGGGTTCGGGGAGGTGTTCGGGTAGGGCGTAGGGTATGGGTTAGGGTTAGGGTTAGGGCTAGTGTTAGGGTTAGGGCTCGGTTTAGGGTACGGGTTAGGATTAGGGTATGCGTTAGGGTTAGGGTAGGGGTTGGGTTTAGGGTACGCGTTAGGGTGAGGGTAGTTATTAAACCTATCCCACTCTCTAGATACGCCTTAGCACGTAAAGGAATATTATTTGGGGGTCCAGCCATGGAGAAGAGTTTAGACACGAGGAGAAGATAAGGAACACACCCATTATCAAGAAATCACATTAGGATTCTCCTTTAAACCTGTTCCTTAAATCACTAGTGCTTAGGAAATCTATTGGAGGCAGAAGCCGTCAAGGGTAGCCTAGGGTTAGGGTTAGGGTTAGGGTGAGGGTTAGGGTACGGCTTAGGGTACGGGTTCGGGGAGGGGTTCGGGTAGGGCGTAGGGTATGGGTTAGGGTTAGGGTTAGGGCTAGTGTTAGGGTTAGGGCTCGGTTTAGGGTACGGGTTAGGATTAGGGTACGCGTTAGGGTTAGGGTAGGGGTTAGGTTTAGGGTACGCGTTAGGGTGAGGGTAGTTATTAAACCTATCCCACTCTCTAGATACCCCTTAGCACGTAAAGGAATATTATTTGGGGTCCAGCCATGGAGAAGGGTTTAGACACGAGGAGAAGATAAGGAACACACCCATTATCAAGAAATCACATTAGGATTCTCCTTTAAACCTGTTCCTTAAATCACTAGTGCTTAGGAAATCTATTGGAGGGAGAAGTCGTCCAGTGTAGCTTAGGGTTAGGGTTAGGGTTAGGGTGAGGGTTAGGGTACGGCTTAGGGTACGGGTTCGGGGAGGGGTTCGGGTAGGGCGTAAGGTATGGGTTAGAGTTAGGGTTAGGGTTAGTGTTAGGGTTAGGGCTCAGTTTAGGGTACGGGTTAGGATTAGGGTACACGTTAGTGTTAGGGTAGGGGTTAGGGTTAGGGTACGCTTTAGGGTGAGGGTAGTTATTAAACCTATCCCACTCTCTAGATATCCCTTAGCACGTAAAGGAATATTATTTGGGGGTCCAGCCATGGAGAAGGTTTAGACACTAGGAGAAGATAAGGAACACACCCATTATCAAGAAATCACAATATGATTCTCTTTTTAAACTGTTCCTTAAAACACTAGTGGTTAGGAAATCTATTGGAGGCAGAAGCAGTGAAGGGTAGCTTAGGGTTACGGTTAGGGTTAGGGTGAGGGTTAGGGTACGGCTTAGGGTACGGGTTCGGGGAGGGGTTCGGGTAGGGCGTAGGGTATGGGTTAGGGTTAGGGTTAGGGCTAGTGTTAGGGTTAGGGCTCGGTTTAGGGTACGGGTTAGGATTAGGGTACGCGTTAGGGTTAGGGTAGGGGTTAGGGTTAGGGTACGCGTTAGGGTGAGGGTAGTTATTAAACCTATCACACTCTCTAGATACCCCTTAGCACGTAAAGGACTATTATTTGGGGGTCCAG
Source organism: Balaenoptera acutorostrata (assembly GCF_949987535.1). NCBI lineage: Eukaryota > Metazoa > Chordata > Mammalia > Artiodactyla > Balaenopteridae > Balaenoptera > Balaenoptera acutorostrata. Next base: position 525,446 of record NW_026645686.1, on the reverse strand, counting down.
CCATGGAAAAGAGTTTAGACACGAGGAGAAGATAAGGAACACACCCATTATCAAGAAATCACATTAGGATTCTCTTTTTAACCTGTTCCTTAAAACACTAGTTCTTAGGAAATCTATTGGAGGCAGAAGCCGTCAAGGGTATCTTAGGGTTAGGGTTAGGGTTAGGGTGAGGGTTAGGGTACGGTTTAGGGTATGGGTTCAGGGAGGGGTTCGGGTAGGGCGTAGGGTATGGGTTAGGGTTAGGGTTAGAGTTAGTGTTAGGGTTAGGGCTCGGTTTAGGGTACGGATTAGTATTAGGGTACGCGCTAGGGTTAGGGTAGGGGTTAGGGTTAGGGAACGCGTTAGGGTGAGGGTAGTTATTATACCTATCACACTCTCTAGATACCCCTTAGCACATAAAGGAATATTATTTGGGGGTCCAGCCATGGAGAAGAGTTTAGACACTAGGAGAAGATAAGGAACACACCCATTATCAAGAAATCACATTAGGATTTTCTTTTTAACCTGTTACTTAAAACACTAGTGCTTAGGAAATCTATTGGAGGCAGAAGCCGTCAAGGGTAGCTTAGGTTTAGGGTTAGGGTTAGGGTGAGGGTTAGGGTACGGCTTATGATACGGGTTCGGGGAGGTGTTCGGGTAGGGCGTAGGGTATGGGTTAGGGTTAGGGTTAGGGCTAGTGTTAGGGTTAGGGCTCGGTTTAGGGTACGGGTTAGGATTAGGGTATGCGTTAGGGTTAGGGTAGGGGTTGGGTTTAGGGTACGCGTTAGGGTGAGGGTAGTTATTAAACCTATCCCACTCTCTAGATACGCCTTAGCACGTAAAGGAATATTATTTGGGGGTCCAGCCATGGAGAAGAGTTTAGACACGAGGAGAAGATAAGGAACACACCCATTATCAAGAAATCACATTAGGATTCTCCTTTAAACCTGTTCCTTAAATCACTAGTGCTTAGGAAATCTATTGGAGGCAGAAGCCGTCAAGGGTAGCCTAGGGTTAGGGTTAGGGTTAGGGTGAGGGTTAGGGTACGGCTTCGGGTACGGGTTCGGGGAGGGGTTCGGGTAGGGCGTAGGGTATGGGTTAGGGTTAGGGTTAGGGCTAGTGTTAGGGTTAGGGCTCGGTTTAGGGTACGGGTTAGGATTAGGGTACGCGATAGGGTTAGGGTAGGGGTTAGGGTTAGGGTACGCGTTAGGGTGAGGGTAGTTATTAAACCTATCCCACTCTCTAGATACCCCTTAGCACGTAAAGGAATATTATTTGGGGGTCCAGCCATGGAGAAGAGTTTAGACACGAGGAGAAGATAAGGAACACACCCATTATCAAGAAATCACATTAGGATTCTCTTTTTAACCTGTTCCTTAAAACACTTGTGCTTAGGAAATCTATTGGAGGCAGAAGCAGTCAAGGGTAGCTTAGGGTTAGGGTTAGGGTTAGGGTACGGCTTAGGGTACGGGTTCGGGGAGGGGTTCGCATAGGGCGTAGGGTATGGGTTAGTGTTAGGGTTAGGGTTAGTGTTAGGGTTAGGGCTCGGTTTAGGGTACGGGTTAGGATTAGGGTACGCGTTAGGGTTAGGGTAGGGGTTAGGGTTAGGGTATGCGATAGGGTGAGGTTAGTTATTAAACCTATCCCACTCTCTAGATACCCCTTAGCACGTAAAGGAATATTATTTGGGGGTCCAGCCATGGAGAAGAGTTTCGACACTAGGAGAAGATAAGGAACACACCCATTATCAAGAAATCACATTAGGATTCTCTTTTTAACCTGTTCCTTAAAACACTAGTGCTTAGGAAATATATTGGAGGCAGAAGCCGTCAAGGGTAGCTTAGGGTTAGGGTTAGGGTGAGGGTTAGGGTACGGATTAGGGTACGGGTTCGGGGAGGGGTTCGGGTAGGGCGTAGGGTATGGGTTAGGGTTAGGGTTAGGGCTAGTGTTAGGGTTAGGGCTCGGTTTAGGGTACGGGTTAGGATTAGGGTATGCGTTAGGGTTAGGGTAGGGGTTAGGGTTAGGATACGCGTTAGGGTGAGGGTAGTTATTAAACCTATCCCACTCTCTAGATACCCCTTAGCACGTAAAGGAATATTATTTGGGGGTCCAGCCATGGAGAAGAGTTTAGACACGAGGAGAAGATAAGGAACACACCCATTATCAAGAAATCACATTAGGATTCTCTTTTAAACCTGTTCCTTAAATCACTAGTGCTTAGGAAATCTATTGGAGGCAGAAGCCGTCAAGGGTAGCTTAGGGTTAGGGTTAGGTTTAGGGTGAGGGTTAGGGTACGGCTTAGGGTACGGGTTCGGGGAGGGGTTCGGGTAGGGCGTAGGGTATGGGTTAAAGTTAGGGTTAGGGTTAGTGTTAGGGTTAGGGCTCAGTTTAGGGTACGGGTTAGGATTAGGGTACGCGTTAGGGTTAGGGTAGGGGTTAGGGTTAGGGTACGCTTTAGGGTGAGGGTAGTTATTAAACCTATCCCAATCTCTTGATACCCCTTAGCACGTAAAGGAATATTATTTGGGGGTCCAGCCATGGAGAAGAGTTTCGACACTAGGAGAAGATAAGGAACACACCCATTATCACGAAATCACATTAGGATTCTCTTTTTAACCTGTTCCTTAAAACACTAGTGCTTAGGAAATCTATTGGAGGCAGAAGCAGTCAAGGGTAGCTTAGGGTTAGGGTTAGGGTTAGGGTGAGGGTTAGGGTACGGCTTAGGGTACGGGTTCGGGGAGGGGTTCGGGTAGGGCGTAAGGTATGGGTTAGGGTTAGGGTTAGGGTTAGTGTTAGGGTTAGGGCTCGGTTTAGGGTACGGGTTAGGATTAGTGTACGCGTTAGGGTTAGGGTAGGGGTTAGGGTTAGGGTACGCGTTAGGGTGAGGGTAGTTATTAAACCTATCCCACTCTCTAGATACCCCTTAGCACGTAAAGGAATATTATTTGGGGGTCCAGCCATGGAGAAGAGTTTAGACACGAGGAGAAGATAAGGAACACACCCATTATCAAGAAATCACATTAGGATTCTCTTTTTAACCTGTTCCTTAAAACACTAGTGCTTAGGAAATCTATTGGAGGCAGAAGCCGTCAAGGGTAGCTTAGGGTTAGGGTTAGGGTTAGGGTGAGGGTTAGGGTACGGTTTAGGTTACGGGTTCAGGGAGGGGTTCGGGTAGGGCGTAGGGTATGGGTTAGGGTTAGGGTTAGAGTTAGTGTTAGGGTTAGGGCTCGGTTTAGGGTACAGGTTAGGATTAGGGTACGCGCTAGTGTGAGGGTAGAGGTTAGGGTTAGGGTACGCGTTAGGGTGAGGGTAGTTATTAAACCTATCACACTCTCTAGATACCCCTTAGCACATAAAGGAATATTATTTGGGGGTCCAGCCATGGAGAAGAGTTTAGACACGAGGAGAAGATAAGGAACACACCCATTATCAAGAAATCACATTAGGATTCTCTTTTTAACATGTTCCTTAAAACACTAGTGCTTAGGAAATCTATTGGAGGCAGAAGCCGTCAAGGGTAGCTTAGGGTTAGGGTTAGGGTGAGGGTTAGGGTACGGCTTAGGGTACGGGTTCGGGGAGGGGTTCGGGTAGGGTGTAGGGTATGTGTTAGGGTTAGGGTTAGGGCTAGTGTTAGGGTTAGGGCTCGGTTTAGGGTACAGGTTAGGATTAGGGTACGCGTTAGGGTTCGGGTAGGGGTTAGGGTTAGTGTACGCGTTAGGGTGAGGGTAGTTATTAAACCTATCCCACTCTCTAGATACCCCTTAGCACGTACAGGAATATTATTGGGGGTCCAGCCATGGAGAAGAGTTTAGACACGAGGAGAAGATAAGGAACACACCCATTATCAAGAAATCACATTAGGATTCTCCTTTAAACCTGTTCCTTAAATCACTAGTGCTTAGGAAATCTATTGGAGGCAGAAGCCGTCAAGGGTAGCCTAGGGTTAGGGTTAGGGTTAGGGTGAGGGTTAGGGTACGGCTTAGGGTTCGGGTTCGGGGAGGGGTTCGGGTAGGGCGTAGGGTATGGGTTAGGGTTAGGGTTAGGGCTAGTGTTAGGGTTAGGGCTCGGTTTAGGGTACGGGTTAGGATTAGGGTACGCGTTAGGGTTAGGGTAGGGGTTAGGGTTAGGGTACGCGTTAGGGTGAGGGTAGTTATTAAGCCTATCCCACTCTCTAGATACCCCTTAGCACGTAAAGGAATCTTATTTCGGGGTCCAGCCATGGAGAAGAGTTTAGACACGAGGAGAAGATAAGGAACACACCCATTATCAAGAAATCACATTAGGATTCTCTTTTTAACATGTTCCTTAAAACACTAGTGCTTAGGAAATCGATTGGAGGCAGAAGCCGTCAAAGGTAGCTTAGGGTTAGGGTTAGGGTTAGGGTGAGGGTTAGGGTACGGTTTAGGGTACGGGTTCAGGGAGGGTTTCGGGTAGGGAGTAGGGTATTGGTTAGGGTTAGGGTTAGAGTTAGTGTTAGGGATAGGGCTCGGTTTAGGGTACGGGTTAGGATTAGGGTACGCGTTAGGGTTAGGGTAGGGGTTAGGGTTAGGGTACGCGTTAGGGTGAGGGTAGTTATTAAACCTATCCCACTCTCTAGATACCCCTTAGCACGTAAAGGAATATTATTTGGGGGTCCAGCCATGGAGAAGAGTTTAGACACGAGGAGAAGATAAGGAACACACCCATTATCAAGAAATCACATTAGGATTCTCTTTTTAACCTGTTCCTTAAAACACTTGTGCTTAGGAAATCTATTGGAGGCAGAAGCAGTCAAGGGTAGCTTAGGGTTAGGGTTAGGGTTAGGGTACGGCTTAGGGTACGGGTTCGGGGAGGGGTTCGCGTAGGGCGTAGGGTATGGGTTAGTGTTAGGGTTAGGGTTAGTGTTAGGGTTAGGGCTCGGTTTAGGGTACGGGTTAGGATTAGGGTATGCGTTAGGGTTAGGGTAGGGGTTAGGGTTAGGGTATGCGATAGGGTGAGGTTAGTTATTAAACCTATCCCACTCTCTAGATACCCCTTAGCACGTAAAGGAATATTATTTGGGGGTCCAGCCATGGAGAAGAGTTTAGACACGAGGAGAAGATAAGGAACACACCCATTATCACGAAATCACATTAGGATTCTTTTTTAACCTGTTCCTTAAAACACTAGTGCTTAGGAAATCTATTGGAGGCAGAAGCAGTCAAGGGTAGCTTAGGGTTAGGGTTAGGGTTCGGGTGAGGGTTAGGGAACGGCTTAGGGTACGGGTTCGGGGAGGGGTTCGGGTAGGGCGTAGGGTATGTGTTAGGGTTAGGGTTAGAGTTAGTGTTAGGGTTAGGGATCGGTTTAGGGTACGGGTTAGGATTAGGGTATGCGCTAGGGTTAGGGTAGGGGTTAGGGTTAGCTTACGCGTTAGGGTGAGGGTAGTTATTAAACCTATCCCACTCTCTAGATACCCCTTAGCACGTAAAGGAATATTATTTGGGGGTCCAGCCATGGAGAAGAGTTTAGACACTAGGAGAAGATAAGGAACACACCCATTATCAAGAAATCACAATATGATTCTCTTTTTAAACTGTTCCTTAAAACACTAGTGGTTAGGAAATCTAATGGAGGCAGAAGCAGTGAAGGGTAGCTTAGGGTTACGGTTAGGGTTAGGGTGAGGGTTAGGGTACGGCTTAGGGTACGGGTTCGGGGAGGGTTTCGGGTAGGGCGTAGGGTATGGGTTAGGTTTAGGGTTAGGGTTAGTGTTAGGGTTAGGGCTTGGTTTAGGGTACGGGTTAGGATTAGGGTACTCGTTAGGGTTAGGGTAGCGGTTAGGCTTAGGGTACGCGTTAGGGTGAGGGTAGTTATTAAACCTATCCCACTCTCTAGATACCCCTTAGCACGTAAAGGAATATTATTTGGGGGTCCAGCCATGGAGAAGAGTTTAGACACGAGGAGAAGATAAGGAACACACCCATTATCAAGAAATCACATTAGGATTCTCCTTTAAACCTGTTCCTTAAATCACTAGTGCTTAGGAAATCTATTGGAGGCAGAAGCCGTCAAGGGTAGCTTAGGGTTAGGGTTAGGGTTAGGGTGAGGGTTAGGGTACGGCTTAGGTTACGGGTTCGGGGAGGGGTTCGGGTAGGGCGTAGGGTATGGGTTAGAGTTAGGGTTAGGGTTAGTGTTAGGGTTAGGGCTCAGTTTAGGGTACGGGTTAGGATTAGGGTACGCGTTAGGGTTAGGGTAGGGGTTAGGGTTAGGGTACGCGTTAGGGTGAGGGTAGTTATTAAACCTACCCCACTCTCTAGATACCCCTTAGCACGTAAAGGAATATTGTTTGGGCGTCCAGCCATGGAGAAGAGTTTAGACACGAGGAGAAGATAAGGAACACACCCATTATCAAGAAATCACATTAGGATTCTCTTTTTAACCTGGTCCTTAAAACACTAGTGCTTAGGAAATCTATTGGAGGCAGAAGCCGTCAAGGGTAGCTTAGGGTTAGGGTTAGGGTTAGGGTGAGGTTTAGGGTACGGCTTAGGGTACGGGTTCGGGGAGGTGTTCGGGTAAGGCGTAGGGTATGGGTTAGGGTTAGGTTTAGGGCTAGGGTTAGGGTTAGGGCTCGGTTTAGGGTACGGGTTAGGATTAGGGTACGGGTTAGGGTTAGGGTAGGGTTTAGGGTTAGGGTACGCGTTAGGGTGAGGGTAGTTATTAAACCTATCCCATTCTCTAGATACCCCTTAGCACGTAAAGGAATATTATTTGGGGGTGCAGCCATGGAGAAGAGTTTAGACACGAGGAGAAGATAAGGAACACACCCATTATCAAGAAATCACATTAGGATTCTCTTTTTAACCTGTTCCTTAAAACACTTGTGCTTAGGAAATCTATTGGAGGCAGAAGCAGTGAAGGGTAGCTTAGGGTTACGGTTAGGGTTAGGGTGAGGGTTAGGGTACGGCTTAGGGTACGGGTTCGGGGAGGGTTTCGGGTAGGGCGTAGGGTATGGGTTAGGTTTAGGGTTAGGGTTAGTGTTAGGGTTAGGGCTCGGTTTAGGGTACGGGTTAGGATTAGGGTACTCATTAGGGTTAGGGTAGCGGTTAGGGTTAGGGTACGCGTTAGGTTGAGGGTAGTTATTAAACCTATCCCACTCTCTAGATACCCCTTAGCACGTAAAGGAATATTATTTGGGGGTCCAGCCATGGAGAAGAGTTTAGACACGAGGAGAAGATAAGGAACACACCCATTATCAAGAAATCACAATATGATTCTCTTTTTAAAGTGTTCCTTAAAACACTAGTGATTAGGAAATCTATTGGAGGCAGAAGCAGTCAAGGGTAGCTTAGGGTTAGGGTTAGGGTTAGGGTGAGGTTTAGGGTACGGCTTAGGGTACGGGTTCGGGGAGGGTTTCGGGTAGGGCGTAGGGTATGGGTTAGGGTTAGGGTTAGGGTTAGTGTTAGGGTTAGGGCTCGGTTTAGGGTACGGGTTAGGATTAGGGTACTCGTTAGGGTTAGGGTAGCGGTTAGGGTTAGGGTATGCGTTAGGGTGAGGGTAGTTATTAAACCTATCCCACTCTCTAGATACCCCTTACCACGTAAAGGAATATTATTTGGGGGTCCAGCCATGGAGAAGAGTTTAGACACTAGGAGAAGATAAGGAACACACCCATTATCATGAAATCACATTAGGATTCTCTTTTTAACCTGTTCCTTAAAACACTAGTGCTTAGGAAATCTATTGGAGGCAGAAGCAGTCAAGGGTAGCTTAGGGTTAGGGTTAGGGTTAGGGTGAGGGTTAGGGTACGGCTTAGGGTACGGGTTCGGGGAGGGGTTCGGGTAGGGCATAGGTTATGGGTTAGGGTTAGGGTTAGGGCTAGTGTTAGGGTTAGGGCTCGGTTTCGGGTACGGGTTAGGATTAGGGTACGCGTTAGGGTTAGGGTAGGGGTTAGGGTTAGGGTACGCGTTAGGGTGAGGGTAGTTATTAAACCTACCCCACTCTCTAGATACCCCTTAGCACGTAAAGGAATATTATTTGGGGGTCCAGCCATGGAGAAGAGTTTAGACACGAGGAGAAGATAAGGAACACACCCATTATCACGAAATCACATTAGGATTCTCTTTTTAACCTGTTCCTTAAAACACTAGTGCTTAGGAAATCTATTGGAGGCAGAAGCAGTCAAGGGTAGCTTAGGGTTAGGGTTAGGGTTAGGGTGAGGGTTAGGGTACGGCTTAGGGTACGGGTTCGGGGAGGGGTTCGGGTAGGGCGTAAGGTATGGGTTAGGGTTAGGGTTAGGGTTAGTGTTAGGGTTAGGGCTCGGTTTAGGGTACGGGTTAGGATTAGTGTACGCGTTAGGGTTAGGGTAGGGGTTAGGGTTAGGGTACGCGTTAGGGTGAGGGTAGTTATTAAACCTATCCCACTCTCTAGATACCCCTTAGCACGTAAAGGAATATTATTTGGGGGTCCAGCCATGGAGAAGAGTTTAGACACGAGGAGAAGATAAGGAACACACCCATTATCAAGAAATCACATTAGGATTCTCTTTTTAACCTGTTCCTTAAAACACTAGTGCTTAGGAAATCTATTGGAGGCAGAAGCCGTCAAGGGTAGCTTAGGGTTAGGGTTAGGGTTAGGGTGAGGGTTAGGGTACGGTTTAGGTTACGGGTTCAGGGAGGGGTTCGGGTAGGGCGTAGGGTATGGGTTAGGGTTAGGGTTAGAGTTAGTGTTAGGGTTAGGGCTCGGTTTAGGGTACGGGTTAGGATTAGGGTACGCGCTAGTGTGAGGGTAGAGGTTAGGGTTAGGGTACGCGTTAGGGTGAGGGTAGTTATTAAACCTATCACACTCTCTAGATACCCCTTAGCACATAAAGGAATATTATTTGGGGGTCCAGCCATGGAGAAGAGTTTAGACACGAGGAGAAGATAAGGAACACACCCATTATCAAGAAATCACATTAGGATTCTCTTTTTAACATGTTCCTTAAAACACTAGTGCTTAGGAAATCTATTGGAGGCAGAAGCCGTCAAGGGTAGCTTAGGGTTAGGGTTAGGGTGAGGGTTAGGGTACGGCTTAGGGTACGGGTTCGGGGAGGGGTTCGGGTAGGGTGTAGGGTATGTGTTAGGGTTAGGGTTAGGGCTAGTGTTAGGGTTAGGGCTCGGTTTAGGGTACAGGTTAGGATTAGGGTACGCGTTAGGGTTCGGGTAGGGGTTAGGGTTAGTGTACGCGTTAGGGTGAGGGTAGTTATTAAACCTATCCCACTCTCTAGATACCCCTTAGCACGTACAGGAATATTATTGGGGGTCCAGCCATGGAGAAGAGTTTAGACACGAGGAGAAGATAAGGAACACACCCATTATCAAGAAATCACATTAGGATTCTCCTTTAAACCTGTTCCTTAAATCACTAGTGCTTAGGAAATCTATTGGAGGCAGAAGCCGTCAAGGGTAGCCTAGGGTTAGGGTTAGGGTTAGGGTGAGGGTTAGGGTACGGCTTAGGGTACGGGTTCGGGGAGGGGTTCGGGTAGGGCGTAGGGTATGGGTTAGGGTTAGGGTTAGGGCTAGTGTTAGGGTTAGGGCTCGGTTTAGGGTACGGGTTAGGATTAGGGTACGCGTTAGGGTTAGGGTAGGGGTTAGGGTTAGGGTACGCGTTAGGGTGAGGGTAGTTATTAAGCCTATCCCACTCTCTAGATACCCCTTAGCACGTAAAGGAATATTATTTCGGGGTCCAGCCATGGAGAAGAGTTTAGACACGAGGAGAAGATAAGGAACACACCCATTATCAAGAAATCACATTAGGATTCTCTTTTTAACATGTTCCTTAAAACACTAGTGCTTAGGAAATCGATTGGAGGCAGAAGCCGTCAAAGGTAGCTTAGGGTTAGGGTTAGGGTTAGGGTGAGGGTTAGGGTACGGTTTAGGGTACGGGTTCAGGGAGGGTTTCGGGTAGGGAGTAGGGTATTGGTTAGGGTTAGGGTTAGAGTTAGTGTTAGGGATAGGGCTCGGTTTAGGGTACGGGTTAGGATTAGGGTACGCGTTAGGGTTAGGGTAGGGGTTAGGGTTAGGGTACGCGTTAGGGTGAGGGTAGTTATTAAACCTATCCCACTCTCTAGATACCCCTTAGCACGTAAAGGAATATTATTTGGGGGTCCAGCCATGGAGAAGAGTTTAGACACGAGGAGAAGATAAGGAACACACCCATTATCAAGAAATCACATTAGGATTCTCTTTTTAACCTGTTCCTTAAAACACTTGTGCTTAGGAAATCTATTGGAGGCAGAAGCAGTCAAGGGTAGCTTAGGGTTAGGGTTAGGGTTAGGGTACGGCTTAGGGTACGGGTTCGGGGAGGGGTTCGCGTAGGGCGTAGGGTATGGGTTAGTGTTAGGGTTAGGGTTAGTGTTAGGGTTAGGGCTCGGTTTAGGGTACGGGTTAGGATTAGGGTATGCGTTAGGGTTAGGGTAGGGGTTAGGGTTAGGGTATGCGATAGGGTGAGGTTAGTTATTAAACCTATCCCACTCACTAGATACCCCTTAGCACGTAAAGGAATATTATTTGGGGGTCCAGCCATGGAGAAGAGTTTAGACACGAGGAGAAGATAAGGAACACACCCATTATCACGAAATCACATTAGGATTCTCTTTTTAACCTGTTCCTTAAAACACTAGTGCTTAGGAAATCTATTGGAGGCAGAAGCCGTCAAGGGTAGCTTAGGGTTAGGGTTAGGGTTAGGGTGAGGGTTAGGGTACGGTTTAGGTTACGGGTTCAGGGAGGGGTTCGGGTAGGGCGTAGGGTATGGGTTAGGGTTACGGTTAGAGTTAGTGTTAGGGTTAGGGCTCGGTTTAGGGTACGGGTTAGGATTAGGGTACGCGCTAGTGTGAGGGTAGAGGTTAGGGTTAGGGTACGCGTTAGGGTGAGGGTAGTTATTAAACCTATCACACTCTCTAGATACCCCTTAGCACATAAAGGAATATTATTTGGGGGTCCAGCCATGGAGAAGAGTTTAGACACGAGGAGAAGATAAGGAACACACCCATTATCAAGAAATCACATTAGGATTCTCTTTTTAACATGTTCCTTAAAACACTAGTGCTTAGGAAATCTATTGGAGGCAGAAGCCGTCAAGGGTAGCTTAGGGTTAGGGTTAGGGTGAGGGTTAGGGTACGGCTTAGGGTACGGGTTCGGGGAGGGGTTCGGGTAGGGTGTAGGGTATGTGTTAGGGTTAGGGTTAGGGCTAGTGTTAGGGTTAGGGCTCGGTTTAGGGTACAGGTTAGGATTAGGGTACGCGTTAGGGTTCGGGTAGGGGTTAGGGTTAGTGTACGCGTTAGGGTGAGGGTAGTTATTAAACCTATCCCACTCTCTAGATACCCCTTAGCACGTACAGGAATATTATTGGGGGTCCAGCCATGGAGAAGAGTTTAGACACGAGGAGAAGATAAGGAACACACCCATTATCAAGAAATCACATTAGGATTCTCCTTTAAACCTGTTCCTTAAATCACTAGTGCTTAGGAAATCTATTGGAGGCAGAAGCCGTCAAGGGTAGCCTAGGGTTAGGGTTAGGGTTAGGGTGAGGGTTAGGGTACGGCTTAGGGTACGGGTTCGGGGAGGGGTTCGGGTAGGGCGTAGGGTATGGGTTAGGGTTAGGGTTAGGGCTAGTGTTAGGGTTAGGGCTCGGTTTAGGGTACGGGTTAGGATTAGGGTACGCGTTAGGGTTAGGGTAGGGGTTAGGGTTAGGGTACGCGTTAGGGTGAGGGTAGTTATTAAGCCTATCCCACTCTCTAGATACCCCTTAGCACGTAAAGGAATATTATTTCGGGGTCCAGCCATGGAGAAGAGTTTAGACACGAGGAGAAGATAAGGAACACACCCATTATCAAGAAATCACATTAGGATTCTCTTTTTAACATGTTCCTTAAAACACTAGTGCTTAGGAAATCGATTGGAGGCAGAAGCCGTCAAAGGTAGCTTAGGGTTAGGGTTAGGGTTAGGGTGAGGGTTAGGGTACGGTTTAGGGTACGGGTTCAGGGAGGGTTTCGGGTAGGGAGTAGGGTATTGGTTAGGGTTAGGGTTAGAGTTAGTGTTAGGGATAGGGCTCGGTTTAGGGTACGGGTTAGGATTAGGGTACGCGTTAGGGTTAGGGTAGGGGTTAGGGTTAGGGTACGCGTTAGGGTGAGGGTAGTTATTAAACCTATCCCACTCTCTAGATACCCCTTAGCACGTAAAGGAATATTATTTGGGGGTCCAGCCATGGAGAAGAGTTTAGACACGAGGAGAAGATAAGGAACACACCCATTATCAAGAAATCACATTAGGATTCTCTTTTTAACCTGTTCCTTAAAACACTTGTGCTTAGGAAATCTATTGGAGGCAGAAGCAGTCAAGGGTAGCTTAGGGTTAGGGTTAGGGTTAGGGTACGGCTTAGGGTACGGGTTCGGGGAGGGGTTCGCGTAGGGCGTAGGGTATGGGTTAGTGTTAGGGTTAGGGTTAGTGTTAGGGTTAGGGCTCGGTTTAGGGTACGGGTTAGGATTAGGGTATGCGTTAGGGTTAGGGTAGGGGTTAGGGTTAGGGTATGCGATAGGGTGAGGTTAGTTATTAAACCTATCCCACTCTCTAGATACCCCTTAGCACGTAAAGGAATATTATTTGGGGGTCCAGCCATGGAGAAGAGTTTAGACACGAGGAGAAGATAAGGAACACACCCATTATCACGAAATCACATTAGGATTCTTTTTTAACCTGTTCCTTAAAACACTAGTGCTTAGGAAATCTATTGGAGGCAGAAGCAGTCAAGGGTAGCTTAGGGTTAGGGTTAGGGTTAGGGTGAGGGTTAGGGAACGGCTTAGGGTACGGGTTCGGGGAGGGGTTCGGGTAGGGCGTAGGGTATGTGTTAGGGTTAGGGTTAGAGTTAGTGTTAGGGTTAGGGATCGGTTTAGGGTACGGGTTAGGATTAGGGTATGCGCTAGGGTTAGGGTAGGGGTTAGGGTTAGCTTACGCGTTAGGGTGAGGGTAGTTATTAAACCTATCACACTCTCTAGATACCCCTTAGCACATAAAGGAATATTATTTGGGGGTCCAGCCATGGAGAAGAGTTTAGACACGAGGAGAAGATAAGGAACACACCCATTATCAAGAAATCACATTAGGATTCTCTTTTTAACCTGTTCCTTAAAACACTAGTGCTTAGGAAATCTATTGGAGGCAGAAGCCGTCAAGGGTGGCTTAGGGTTAGGGTTAGGGTTAGGGTGAGGGTTAGGGTACGGCTTAGGGTACGGGTTCGGGGAGGTGTTCGGGTAGGGCGTAGGGTATGGGTTAGGGTTAGGGTTAGGGCTAGGGTTAGGGTTAGGGCTCGGTTTAGGGTACGGGTTAGGATTAGGGTACGCGTTAGGGTTAGGGTAGGGTTTAGGGTTAGGGTACGCGTTAGGGTGAGGGTAGTTATTAAACCTATCCCATTCTCTAGATACCCCTTAGCACGTAAAGGAATATTATTTGGGGGTCCAGCCATGGAGAAGAGTTTAGACACGAGGAGAAGATAAGGAACACACCCATTATCAAGAAATCACATTAGGATTCTCTTTTTAACCTGTTCCTTAAAACACTTGTGCTTAGGAAATCTATTGGAGGCAGAAGCAGTCAAGGGTAGCTTAGGGAAAGGGTTAGGGTTAGGGTACGGCTTAGGGTACGGGTTCGGCGAGGGGTTCGGGTAGGGCATAGGGTATGGGTTAGGGTTAGCGTTAGGGTTAGTGTTAGGGTTAGGGCTCGGTTTAGGGTACGGGTTAGGATTAGGGTACGCGTTAGTGTTAGGGTAGTGGTTAGGGTTAGGGTACGCTTTAGGGTGAGGGTAGTTATTAAACCTATCCCACTCTCTAGATACCCCTTAGCACGTAAAGGAATATTATTTGGGGGTCCAGCCATGGAGAAGAGTTTAGACACTAGGAGAAGATAAGGAACACACCCATTATCAAGAAATCACAATATGATTCTCTTTTTAAACTGTTCCTTAAAACACTAGTGGTTAGGAAATCTAATGGAGGCAGAAGCAGTGAAGGGTAGCTTAGGGTTACGGTTAGGGTTAGGGTGAGGGTTAGGGTACGGCTTAGGGTACGGGTTCGGGGAGGGTTTCGGGTAGGGCGTAGGGTATGGGTTAGGTTTAGGGTTAGGGTTAGTGTTAGGGTTAGGGCTCGGTTTAGGGTACGGGTTAGGATTAGGGTACTCGTTAGGGTTAGGGTAGCGGTTAGGCTTAGGGTACGCGTTAGGGTGAGGGTAGTTATTAAACCTATCCCACTCTCTAGATACCCCTTAGCACGTAAAGGAATATTATTTGGGGGTCCAGCCATGGAGAAGAGTTTAGACACGAGGAGAAGATAAGGAACACACCCATTATCAAGAAATCACATTAGGATTCTCCTTTAAACCTGTTCCTTAAATCACTAGTGCTTAGGAAATCTATTGGAGGCAGAAGCCGTCAAGGGTAGCTTAGGGTTAGGGGTAGGGTTAGGGTGAGGGTTAGGGTACGGCTTAGGTTACGGGTTCGGGGAGGGGTTCGGGTAGGGCGTAGGGTATGGGTTAGAGTTAGGGTTAGGGTTAGTGTTAGGGTTAGGGCTCAGTTTAGGGTACGGGTTAGGATTAGGGTACGCGTTAGGGTTAGGGTAGGGGTTAGGGTTAGGGTACGCGTTAGGGTGAGGGTAGTTATTAAACCTACCCCACTCTCTAGATACCCCTTAGCACGTAAAGGAATATTGTTTGGGGGTCCAGCCATGGAGAAGAGTTTAGACACGAGGAGAAGATAAGGAACACACCCATTATCAAGAAATCACATTAGGATTCTCTTTTTAACCTGGTCCTTAAAACACTAGTGCTTAGGAAATCTATTGGAGGCAGAAGCCGTCAAGGGTAGCTTAGGGTTAGGGTTAGGGTTAGGGTGAGGGTTAGGGTACGGCTTAGGGTACGGGTTCGGGGAGGTGTTCGGGTAAGGCGTAGGGTATGGGTTAGGGTTAGGTTTAGGGCTAGGGTTAGGGTTAGGGCTCGGTTTAGGGTACGGGTTAGGATTAGGGTACGGGTTAGGGTTAGGGTAGGGTTTAGGGTTAGGGTACGCGTTAGGGTGAGGGTAGTTATTAAACCTATCCCATTCTCTAGATACCCCTTAGCACGTAAAGGAATATTATTTGGGGGTCCAGCCATGGAGAAGAGTTTAGACACGAGGAGAAGATAAGGAACACACCCATTATCAAGAAATCACATTAGGATTCTCTTTTTAACCTGTTCCTTAAAACACTTGTGCTTAGGAAATCTATTGGAGGCAGAAGCAGTGAAGGGTAGCTTAGGGTTACGGTTAGGGTTAGGGTGAGGGTTAGGGTACGGCTTAGGGTACGGGTTCGGGGAGGGTTTCGGGTAGGGCGTAGGGTATGGGTTAGGTTTAGGGTTAGGGTTAGTGTTAGGGTTAGGGTTCGGTTTAGGGTACGGGTTAGGATTAGGGTACTCATTAGGGTTAGGGTAGCGGTTAGGGTTAGGGTACGCGTTAGGTTGAGGGTAGTTATTAAACCTATCCCACTCTCTAGATACCCCTTAGCACGTAAAGGAATATTATTTGGGGGTCCAGCCATGGAGAAGAGTTTAGACACGAGGAGAAGATAAGGAACACACCCATTATCAAGAAATCACAATATGATTCTCTTTTTAAAGTGTTCCTTAAAACACTAGTGATTAGGAAATCTATTGGAGGCAGAAGCAGTCAAGGGTAGCTTAGGGTTAGGGTTAGGGTTAGGGTGAGGTTTAGGGTACGGCTTAGGGTACGGGTTCGGGGAGGGTTTCGGGTAGGGCGTAGGGTATGGGTTAGGGTTAGGGTTAGGGTTAGTGTTAGGGTTAGGGCTCGGTTTAGGGTACGGGTTAGGATTAGGGTACTCGTTAGGGTTAGGGTAGCGGTTAGGGTTAGGGTATGCGTTAGGGTGAGGGTAGTTATTAAACCTATCCCACTCTCTAGATACCCCTTACCACGTAAAGGAATATTATTTGGGGGTCCAGCCATGGAGAAGAGTTTAGACACTAGGAGAAGATAAGGAACACACCCATTATCATGAAATCACATTAGGATTCTCTTTTTAACCTGTTCCTTAAAACACTAGTGCTTAGGAAATCTATTGGAGGCAGAAGCAGTCAAGGGTAGCTTAGGGTTAGGGTTAGGGTTAGGGTGAGGGTTAGGGTACGGCTTAGGGTACGGGTTCGGGGAGGGGTTCGGGTAGGGCATAGGTTATGGGTTAGGGTTAGGGTTAGGGCTAGTGTTAGGGTTAGGGCTCGGTTTAGGGTACGGGTTAGGATTAGGGTACGCGTTAGGGTTAGGGTAGGGGTTAGGGTTAGGGTACGCGTTAGGGTGAGGGTAGTTATTAAACCTACCCCACTCTCTAGATACCCCTTAGCACGTAAAGGAATATTATTTGGGGGTCCAGCCATGGAGAAGAGTTTAGACACGAGGAGAAGATAAGGAACACACCCATTATCAAGAAATCACATTAGGATTCTCTTTTTAACCTGGTCCTTAAAACACTAGTGCTTCGGAAATCTATTGGAGGCAGAAGCCGTCAAGGGTAGCTTAGGGTTAGGGTTAGGGTTAGGGTGAGGGTTAGGGTACGGCTTAGGGTACGGGTTCGGGGAGGGGTTCGGGTAGGGCGTAGGCTATGGGTTAGGTTTAGGGTTAGGGTTAGTGTTAGGGTTAGGGCTCGGTTTAGGGTACTGGTTAGGATTAGGGTACGCGTTAGGGTTAGGGTAGGGGTTAGGGTTAGGGTATACGATAGGGTGAGGTTAGTTATTAAACCTATCCCACTCTCTAGATACCCCTTAGCACGTAAAGGAATATTATTTGGGGGTCCAGCCATGGAGAAGAGTTTAGACACTAGGAGAAGATAAGGAACACACCCATTATCAAGAAATCACATTACGATTCTCTTTTTAACCTGTTCCTTAAAACACTAGTGCTTAGGAAATCTATTGGAGGCAGAAGCCGTCAAGGGTAGCTTAGGGTTAGCGTTAGGGTTAGGGTGAGGGTTAGGGTACGGCTTAGGGTACGGGTTCGGGGAGGGGTTCGCGTAGGGCGTAGGGTATGGGTTAGTGTTAGGGTTAGGGTTAGTGTTAGGGTTAGGGCTCGGTTTAGGGTACGGGTTAGGATTAGGGTACGCGTTAGGGTTAGGGTAGGGGTTAGAGTTAGGGTATGCGATAGGGTGAGGTTAGTTATTAAACCTATCCCACTCTCTAGATACCCCTTAGCACGTAAAGGAATATTATTTGGGGGTCCAGCCATGGAGAAGAGTTTAGACACGAGGAGAAGATAAGGAACACACCCATTATCACGAAATCACATTAGGATTCTTTTTTAACCTGTTCCTTAAAACACTTGTGCTTAGGAAATCTATTGGAGGCAGAAGCAGTCAAGGGTAGCTTAGGGAAAGGGTTAGGGTTAGGGTACGGCTTAGGGTACGGGTTCGGCGAGGGGTTCGGGTAGGGCATAGGGTATGGGTTAGGGTTAGCGTTAGGGTTAGTGTTAGGGTTAGGGCTCGGTTTAGGGTACGGGTTAGGATTAGGGTACGCGTTAGTGTTAGGGTAGTGGTTAGGGTTAGGGTACGCTTTAGGGTGAGGGTAGTTATTAAACCTATCCCACTCTCTAGATACCCCTTAGCACGTAAAGGAATATTATTTGGGGGTCCAGCCATGGAAAAGAGTTTAGACACTAGGAGAAGATAAGGAACACACCCATTATCAAGAAATCACAATATGATTCTCTTTTTAAACTGTTCCTTAAAACACTAGTGGTTAGGAAATCTATTGGAGGCAGAAGCAGTGAAGGGTAGCTTAGGGTTACGGTTAGGGTTAGGGTGAGGGTTAGGGTACGGCTTAGGGTACGGGTTCGGGGAGGGTTTCGGGTAGGGCGTAGGGTATGGGTTAGGTTTAGGGTTAGGGTTAGTGTTAGGGTTAGGGCTCGGTTTAGGGTACGGGTTAGGATTAGGGTACTCGTTAGGGTTAGGGTAGCGGTTAGGGTTAGGGTACGCGTTAGGGTGAGGGTAGTTATTAAACCTATCCCACTCTCTAGATACCCCTTAGCACGTAAAGGAATATTATTTGGGGGTCCAGCCATGGAGAAGAGTTTAGACACGAGGAGAAGATAAGGAACACACCCATTATCAAGAAATCACATTAGGATTCTCCTTTAAACCTGTTCCTTAAATCACTAGTGCTTAGGAAATCTATTGGAGGCAGAAGCCGTCAAGGGTAGCTTAGGGTTAGGGTTAGGGTTAGGGTGAGGGTTAGGGTACGGCTTAGGTTACGGGTTCGGGGAGGGGTTCGGGTAGGGCGTAGGGTATGGGTTAGAGTTAGGGTTAGGGTTAGTGTTAGGGTTAGGGCTCAGTTTAGGGTACGGGTTAGGATTAGGGTACGCGTTAGTGTTAGGGTAGGGGTTAGGGTTAGGGTACGCGTTAGGGTGAGGGTAGTTATTAAACCTATCCCACTCTCTAGATACCCCTTACCACGTAAAGGAATATTATTTGGGGGTCCAGCCATGGAGAAGAGTTTAGACACTACGAGAAGATAAGGAACACACCCATTATCACGAAATCACATTAGGATTCTCTTTTTAACCTGTTCCTTAAAACACTAGTGCTTAGGAAATCTATTGGAGGCAGAAGCAGTCAAGGGTAGCTTAGGGTTAGGGTTAGGGTTAGGGTGAGGGTTAGGGTACGGCTTAGGGTACGGGTTCGGGGAGGGGTTCGGGTAGGGCATAGGTTATGGGTTAGGGTTAGGGTTAGGGCTAGTGTTAGGGTTAGGGCTCGGTTTAGGGTACGGGTTAGGATTAGGGTACGCGTTAGGGTTAGGGTAGGGGTTAGGGTTAGGGTACGCGTTAGGGTGAGGGTAGTTATTAAACCTACCCCACTCTCTAGATACCCCTTAGCACGTAAAGGAATATTGTTTGGGGGTCCAGCCATGGAGAAGAGTTTAGACACGAGGAGAAGATAAGGAACACACCCATTATCAAGAAATCACATTAGGATTCTCTTTTTAACCTGGTCCTTAAAACACTAGTGCTTAGGAAATCTATTGGAGGCAGAAGCCGTCAAGGGTAGCTTAGGGTTAGGGTTAGGGTGAGGGTTAGGGTTAGGGTTAGGGTGAGGTTAGGGTACGGCTTAGGGTACGGGTTCGGGGAGGGTTTCGGGTAGGGCGTAGGGTATGGGTTAGGTTTAGGGTTAGGGTTAGTGTTAGGGTTAGGGCTCGGTTTAGGGTACGGGTTAGGATTAGGGTACTCGTTAGGGTTAGGGTAGCGGTTAGGGTTAGGGTACGCGTTAGGGTGAGCGTAGTTATTAAACCTATCCCACTCTCTAGATACCCCTTAGCACGTAAAGGAATATTATTTGGGGGTCCAGCCATGGAGAAGAGTTTAGACACGAGGAGAAGATAAGGAACACACCCATTATCAAGAAATCACAATATGATTCTCTTTTTAAAGTGTTCCTTAAAACACTAGTGATTAGGAAATCTATTGGAGGCAGAAGCAGTCAAGGGTAGCTTAGGGTTAGGGTTAGGGTTAGGGTGAGGTTTAGGGTACGGCTTAGGGTACGGGTTCGGGGAGGGTTTCGGGTAGGGCGTAGGGTATGGGTTAGGGTTAGGGTTAGGGTTAGTGTTAGGGTTAGGGCTCGGTTTAGGGTACGGGTTAGGATTAGGGTACTCGTTAGGGTTAGGGTAGCGGTTAGGGTTAGGGTATGCGTTAGGGTGAGGGTAGTTATTAAACCTATCCCACTCTCTAGATACCCCTTACCAAGTAAAGGAATATTATTTGGGGGTCCAGCCATGGAGAAGAGTTTAGACACTAGGAGAAGATAAGGAACACACCCATTATCATGAAATCACATTACGATTCTCTTTTTAACCTGTTCCTTAAAACACTAGTGCTTAGGAAATCTATTGGAGGCAGAAGCAGTCAAGGGTAGCTTAGGGTTAGGGTTAGGGTTAGGGTGAGGGTTAGGGTACGGCTTAGGGTACGGGTTCGGGGAGGGGTTCGGGTAGGGCGTAGGTTATGGGTTAGGGTTAGGGTTAGGGCTAGTGTTAGGGTTAGGGCTCGGTTTAGGGTACGGGTTAGGATTAGGGTACGCGTTAGGGTTAGGGTAGGGGTTAGGTTTAGGGTACGCGTTAGGGTGAGGGTAGTTATTAAACCTACCCCACTCTCTAGATACCCCTTAGCACGTAAAGGAATATTATTTGGGGGTCCAGCCATGGAGAAGAGTTTAGACACGAGGAGAAGATAAGGAACACACCCATTATCAAGAAATCACATTAGGATTCTCTTTTTAACCTGGTCCTTAAAACACTAGTGCTTCGGAAATCTATTGGAGGCAGAAGCCGTCAAGGGTAGCTTAGGGTTAGGGTTAGGGTTAGGGTGAGGGTTAGGGTACGGCTTAGGGTACGGGTTCGGGGAGGGGTTCGGGTAGGGCGTAGGCTATGGGTTAAGTTTAGGGTTAGGGTTAGTGTTAGGGTTAGGGCTCGGTTTAGGGTACTGGTTAGGATTAGGGTACGCGTTAGGGTTAGGGTAGGGGTTAGGGTTAGGGTATACGATAGGGTGAGGTTAGTTATTAAACCTATCCCACTCTCTAGATACCCCTTAGCACGTAAAGGAATATTATTTGGGGGTCCAGCCATGGAGAAGAGTTTAGACACTAGGAGAAGATAAGGAACACACCCATTATCAAGAAATCACATTACGATTCTCTTTTTAACCTGTTCCTTAAAACACTAGTGCTTAGGAAATCTATTGGAGGCAGAAGCCGTCAAGGGTAGCTTAGGGTTAGGGTTAGGGTTAGGGTGAGGGTTAGGGTACGGCTTACGATACGGGTTCGGGGAGGGGTTCGGGTAGGGCGTAGGGTATGGGTTAGGGTTAGGGTTAGGGCTAGTGTTAGGGTTAGGGCTCGGTTTAGGGTACGGGTTAGGATTAGGGTATGCGTTAGGGTTAGGGTAGGGGTTAGGGTTAGGGTACGCGTTAGGGTGAGGGTAGTTATTAAACCTATCCCACTCTCTAGATACCCCTTAGCACGTAAAGGAATATTATTTGGGGTCCAGCCATGGAGAAGAGTTTAGACACGAGGAGAAGATAAGGAACACACCCATTATCAAGAAATCACATTAGGATTCTACTTTAAACCTGTTCCTTAAATCACTAGTGCTTAGGAAATCTATTGGAGGCAGAAGCCGTCAAGGGTAGCTTAGGGTTAGGGTTAGGGTTAGGGTGAGGGTTAGGATACGGCTTAGGGTACGGGTTCGGGGAGGGGTTCGTGTAGGGCGTAGGGTATGGGTTAGAAGTAGGGTTAGGGTTAGTGTTAGGGTTAGGGCTCAGTTTAGGGTACGGGTTAGGATTAGGGTACGCGTTAGTGTTAGGGTAGGGGTTAGGGTTAGGGTACGCTTTAGGGTGAAGGTAGTTATTAAACCTATCCCACTCTCTAGATACCCCTTAGCACGTAAAGGAATATTATTTGGGGGTCCAGCCATGGAGAAGGGTTTAGACACTAGGAGAAGATAAGGAACACACCCATTATCAAGAAATCACAATATGATTCTCTTTTTAAACTGTTCCTTAAAACACTAGTGGTTAGGAAATCTATTGGAGGCAGAAGCAGTGAAGGGTAGCTTAGGGTTACGGTTAGGGTTAGGGTGAGGGTTAGGGTACGGCTTAGGGTACGGATTCGGGGAGGGTTTCGGGTAAGGCGTAGGGTATGGGTTAGGGTTAGGGTTAGGGTTAGTGTTAGGGTTAGGGCTCGGTTTAGGGTACGGGTTAGGATTAGGGTACTCGTTAGGGTTAGGGTAGCGGTTAGGGTTAGGGTACGCGTTAGGGTGAGGGTAGTTATTAAACCTATCCCACTCTCTAGATACCCCTTAGCACGTAAAGGAATATTATTTGGGGGTCCAGCCATGGAGAAGGGTTTAGACACTAGGAGAAGATAAGGAACACACCCATTATCAAGAAATCACAATATGATTCTCTTTTTAAACTGTTCCTTAAAACACTAGTGGTTAGGAAATCTATTGGAGGCAGAAGCAGTGAAGGGTAGCTTAGGGTTACGGTTAGGGTTAGGGTGAGGGTTAGGGTACGGCTTAGGGTACGGGTTCGGGGAGGGTTTCGGGTAGGGCGTAGGGTATGGGTTAGGGTTAGGGTTAGGGTTAGTGTTAGGGTTAGGGCTCGGTTTAGGGTACGGGTTAGGATTAGGGTACTCGTTAGGGTTAGGGTAGCGGTTAGGGTTAGGGTACGCGTTAGGGTGAGGGTAGTTATTAAACCTATCCCACTCTCTAGATACCCCTTAGCACGTAAAGGAATATTATTTGGGGGTCCAGCCATGGAGAAGAGTTTAGACACGAGGAGAAGATAAGGAACACACCCATTATCAAGAAATCACATTAGGATTCTCTTTTTAACCTGATCCTTAAAACACTAGTGCTTAGGAAATCTATTGGAGACAGAAGCCGTCAAGGGTAGCTTAGGGTTAGGGTTAGGGTTAGGGTGAGGGTTAGGGTACGGCTTAGGGTACGGGTTCGGGGAGGTGTTCGCGTAGGGCGTAGGCTATGGGTTAGGGTTAGGGTTAGGGTTAGTGTTAGGGTTAGGGCTCGGTTTAGGGTACGGGTTAAGATTAGGGTAGGGGTTAGGGTTAGGGTATGCGATAGGGTGAGGTTAGTTATTAAACCTATCCCACTCTTTAGATACCCCTTAGCACGTAAAGGAATATTATTTGGGGGTCCAGCCATGGAGAAGAGTTTAGACACTAGGAGAAGATAAGGAACACACCCATTATCAAGAAATCACATTAGGATTCTCTTTTTAACCTGTTCCTTAAAACACTAGTGCTTAGGAAATCTATTGGAGGCAGAAGCCGTCAAGGGTAGCTTAGGGTTAGGGTTAGGGTTAGGGTGAGCGTTAGGGTACGGCTTACGATACGGATTCGGGGAGGGGTTCGGGTAGGGCGTAGGGTATGGGTTAGGGTTAGGGTTAGGGCTAGTGTTAAGGTTAGGCCTCGGTTTAGGGTACGGGTTAGGATTAGGGTATGCGTTAGGGTTAGGGTAGGGGTTAGGGTTAGGGTACGCGTTAGGGTGAGGGTAGTTATTAAACCTATCCCACTCTCTAGATACCCCTTAGCACGTAAAGGAATATTATTTGGGGGTCCAGCCATGGAGAAGAGTTTAGACACGAGGAGAAGATAAGGAACACACCCATTATCAAGAAATCACATTAGGATTCTACTTTAAACCTGTTCCTTAAATCACTAGTGCTTAGGAAATCTATTGGAGGCAGAAGCCGTCAAGGGTAGCTTAGGGTTAGGGTTAGGGTTAGGGTGAGGGTTAGGGTACGGCTTAGTGTACGGGTTCGGGGAGGGGTTCGGGTAGGGCGTAGGGTATGGATTAAGGTTAGGGTTAGGGTTAGTGTTAGGGTTAGGGCTCAGTTTAGGGTACGGGTTAGGATTAGGGTACGCGTTAGGGTTAGGGTAGGGGTTAGGGTTAGGGTACGCTTTAGGGTGAGGGTAGTTATTAAACCTATCCCACTCTCTAGATACCCCTTAGCACGTAAAGGAATATTATTTGGGGGTCCAGCCATGGAGAAGGGTTTAGACACTAGGAGAAGATAAGGAACACACCCATTATCAAGAAATCACAATATGATTCTCTTTTTAAACTGTTCCTTAAAACACTAGTGGTTAGGAAATCTATTGGAGGCAGAAGCAGTCAAGGGTACCTTAGGGTTAGGCTTAGGGTTAGGGTGAGGGTTAGGGTACGGGTTCGGAGACGGTTTCGGGTAGGGCCTAGGGTATGGGTTAGGGTTAGGGTTAGGGTTAGTGTTAGGGTTAGGGCTCGGTTTAGGGTACGGGTTAGGATTAGGGTACTCGTTAGGGTTAGGGTAGGGGTTAGGGTTAGGGTACACGTTAGGGTGAGGGTAGTTATTAAACCTATCCCACTCTCTAGATACCCCTTAGCACGTAAAGGAATATTATTTGGGGGTCCAGCCATGGAGAAGAGTTTAGACACTAGGAGAAGATGAGGAACACACCCATTATCACGAAATCACATTAGGATTCTCTTTTTAACCTGTTCCTTAAAACACTAGTGCTTAGGAAATCTATTGGAGGCAGAAGCAGTCAAGGGTAGCTTAGGGTTAGGGTTAGGGTTAGGGTGAGGGTTAGGGTACGGCTTAGGGTACGGGTTCGGGGAGGGGTTCGGGTAGGGCATAGGGTATGGGTTAGGGTTAGGGTTAGGGCTAGTGTTAGGGTTAGGGCTCGGTTTAGGGTACGGGTTAGGATTAGTGTACGCGTTAGGGTTAGGGTAGGGGTTAGGGTTAGGGTACGCGTTAGGGTGAGGGTAGTTATTAAACCTATCCCACTCTCTAGATACCCCTTAGCACGTAAAGGAATATTATTTGGGGGTCCAGCCATGGAGAAGAGTTTAGACACGAGGAGAAGATAAGGAACACACCCATTATCAAGAAATCACATTAGGATTCTCTTTTTAACCTGTTCCTTAAAACACTAGTGCTTAGGAAATATATTGGAGGCAGAAGCCGTCAAGGGTAGCTTAGGGTTAGGGTTAGGGTTAGGGTGAGGGTTAGGGTACGGTTTAGGTTACGGGTTCAGGGAGGGGTTCGGGTAGGGCGTAGGGTATGGGTTAGGGTTAGGGTTAGAGTTAGTGTTAGGGTTAGGGCTCGGTTTAGGGTACGGGTTAGGATTAGGGTACGCGCTAGTGTGAGGGTAGAGGTTAGGGTTAGGGTACGCGTTAGGGTGAGGGTAGTTATTAAACCTATCACACTCTCTAGATACCCCTTAGCACATAAAGGAATATTATTTGGGGGTCCAGCCATGGAGAAGAGTTTAGACACGAGGAGAAGATAAGGAACACACCCATTATCAAGAAATCACATTAGGATTCTCTTTTTAACATGTTCCTTAAAACACTAGTGCTTAGGAAATCTATTGGAGGCAGAAGCCGTCAAGGGTAGCTTAGGGTTAGGGTTAGGGTTAGGGTGAGGGTTAGGGTACGGCTTAGGGTACAGGTTCGGGGAGGGGTTCGGGTAGGGCGTAGGGTATGGGTTAGGGTTAGGGTTAGGGCTAGTGTGAGGGTTAGGGCTCGGTTTAGGGTACAGGTTAGGATTAGGGTACGCGTTAGGGTTAGGGTAGGGGTTAGGGTTAGTGTACGTGTTAGGGTGAGGGTAATTATTAAACCTATCCCACTCTCTAGATACCCCTTAGCACGTACAGGAATATTATTGGTGGTCCAGCCATGGAGAAGAGTTTAGACACTAGGAGAAGATAAGGAACACACCCATTATCACGAAATCACATTAGGATTCTCTTTTTAACATTTTCCTTAAAACACTAGTGCTTAGGAAATCTATTGGAGGCAGAAGCCGTCAAGGGTAGCTTAGGGTTAGGGTTAGGGTTAGGGTGAGGGTTAGGATATGGCTTACGGTACGGGTGCGGGGAGGGGTTCGGGTAGGGCGTAGGGTATGGGTTAGGGTTAGGGTTAGGGTTAGTGTTAGGGTTAGGGCTCGGTTTAGGGTACGGGTTAGGATTAGGGTACACGTTAGGGTTAGGGTAGGGGTTAGGGTTAGGGTACGCGTTAGGGTGGGGGTAGTTATTAAACCTATCACACTCTCTAGATACCCCTTAGCACGTAAAGGAATATTATTTGGGGGTCCAGCCATGGAGAAGAGTTTAGACACTAGGAGAAGATAAGGAACACACCCATTATCACG
The DNA here is from genome assembly GCF_949987535.1 of Balaenoptera acutorostrata. NCBI lineage: Eukaryota > Metazoa > Chordata > Mammalia > Artiodactyla > Balaenopteridae > Balaenoptera > Balaenoptera acutorostrata. The sequence continues at coordinate 499,766 of NW_026645686.1, read as the reverse complement.
AAATCACATTAGGATTCTCTTTTTAACCTGTTCCTTAAAACACTAGTGCTTAGGAAATCTATTGGAGGCAGAAGCAGTCAAGGGTAACTTAGGGTTAGGGTTAGGGTTAGGGTGAGGGTTAGCGTATGGCTTAGGGTACGGGTTCGGGGAGGGGTTCGGGTAGGGCGTAGGGTATGGGTTAGGGTTAGGGTTAGGGCTAGTGTTAGGGTTAGGGCTCGCTTTAGGGAACGGGTTAGGATTAGGGTACGCGTTAGGGTTCGGGTAGGGGTTAGGGTTAGGGTACGCGTTAGGGTGAGGGTAGTTATTAAACCTATCCCACTCTCTAGATACCCCTTAGCACGTAAAGGAATATTATTTGGGGGTCCAGCCATGGAGAAGAGTTTAGACACGAGGAGAAGATAAGGAACACACCCATTATCAAGAAATCACATTAGGATTCTCTTTTTAACCTGTTCCTTAAAACACTAGTGCTTAGGAAATATATTGGAGGCAGAAGCCGTCAAGGGTAGCTTAGGGTTAGGGTTAGGGTTAGGGTGAGGGTTAGGGTACGGTTTAGGTTACGGGTTCAGGGAGGGGTTCGGGTAGGGCGTAGGGTATGGGTTAGGGTTAGGGTTAGAGTTAGTGTTAGGGTTAGGGCTCGGTTTAGGGTACGGGTTAGGATTAGGGTACGCGCTAGTGTGAGGGTAGAGGTTAGGGTTAGGGTACGCGTTAGGGTGAGGGTAGTTATTAAACCTATCACACTCTCTAGATACCCCTTAGCACATAGAGGAATATTATTTGGGGGTCCAGCCATGGAGAAGAGTTTAGACACGAGGAGAAGATAAGGAACACACCCATTATCAAGAAATCACATTAGGATTCTCCTTTAAACCTGTTCCTTAAATCACTAGTGCTTAGGAAATCTATTGGAGGCAGAAGCCGTCAAGGGTAGCTTAGGGTTAGGGTTAGGGTTAGGGTGAGGGTTAGGATACGGCTTACGATACGGATTCGGGGAGGGGTTCGGGTAGGGCGTAGGCTATGGGTTAGGGTTAGGGTTAGGGTTAGTGTTAGGGTTAGGGCTCTGTTTAGGGTACGGGTTAGGATTAGGGTACGCGTTAGGGTTAGGGTAGGGGTTAGGGTTAGGGTATGCGATAGGGTGAGGTTAGTTATTAAACCTATCCCACTCTCTAGATACCCCTTAGCACGTAAAGGAATATTATTTGGGGGTCCAGCCATGGAGAAGAGTTTAGACACTAGGAGAAGATAAGGAACACACCCATTATCAAGAAATCACATTAGGATTCTCTTTTTAACCTGTTCCTTAAAACACTAGTGCTTAGGAAATCTATTGGAGGCAGAAGCCGTCAAGGGTAGCTTAGGGTTAGGGTTAGGGTTAGGGTGAGGGTTAGGGTACGGCTTACGATACGGGTTCGGGGAGGGGTTCGGGTAGGGCGTAGGGTATGGGTTAGGGTTAGGGTTAGGGCTAGTGTTAGGGTTAGGGCTCGGTTTAGGGTACGGGTTAGGATTAGGGTATGCGTTAGGGTTAGGGTAGGGGTTAGGTTTAGGGTACGCGTTAGGGTGAGGGTAGTTATTAAACCTATCCCACTCTCTAGATACCCCTTAGCACGTAAAGGAATATTATTTGGGGTCCAGCCATGGAGAAGGGTTTAGACACGAGGAGAAGATAAGGAACACACCCATTATCAAGAAATCACATTAGGATTCTCCTTTAAACCTGTTCCTTAAATCACTAGTGCTTAGGAAATCTATTGGAGGCAGAAGCCGTCCAGTGTAGCTTAGGGTTAGGGTTAGGGTTAGGGTGAGGGTTAGGGTACGGCTTAGGGTACGGGTTCGGGGAGGGGTTCGGGTAGGGCGTAGGGTATGGGTTAGAGTTAGGGTTAGGGTTAGTGTTAGGGTTAGGGCTCAGTTTAGGGTACGGGTTAGGATTAGGGTACACGTTAGTGTTAGGGTAGGGGTTAGGGTTAGGGTACGCTTTAGGGTGAGGGTAGTTATTAAACCTATCCCACTCTCTAGATACCCCTTAGCACGTAAAGGAATATTATTTGGGGGTCCAGCCATGGAGAAGGTTTAGACACTAGGAGAAGATAAGGAACACACCCATTATCAAGAAATCACAATATGATTCTCTTTTTAAACTGTTCCTTAAAACACTAGTGCTTAGGAAATATATTGGAGGCAGAAGCCGTCAAGGGTAGCTTAGGGTTAGGGTTAGGGTGAGGGTTAGGGTACGGCTTAGGGTACGGGTTCGGGGAGGGGTTCGGGTAGGGCGTAGGGTATGGGTTAAAGTTAGGGTTAGGGTTAGTGTTAGGGTTAGGGCTCAGTTTAGGGTACGGGTTAGGATTAGGGTACGCGTTAGGGTTAGGGTAGGGGTTAGGGTTAGGGTACGCTTTAGGGTGAGGGTAGTTATTAAACCTATCCCAATCTCTTGATACCCCTTAGCACGTAAAGGAATATTATTTGGGGGTCCAGCCATGGAGAAGAGTTTCGACACTAGGAGAAGATAAGGAACACACCCATTATCACGAAATCACATTAGGATTCTCTTTTTAACCTGTTCCTTAAAACACTAGTGCTTAGGAAATCTATTGGAGGCAGAAGCAGTCAAGGGTAGCTTAGGGTTAGGGTTAGGGTTAGGGTGAGGGTTAGGGTACGGCTTAGGGTACGGGTTCGGGGAGGGGTTCGGGTAGGGCATAGGGTATGGGTTAGGGTTAGGGTTAGGGCTAGTGTTAGGGTTAGGGCTCGGTTTAGGGTACGGGTTAGGATTAGTGTACGCGTTAGGGTTAGGGTAGGGGTTAGGGTTAGGGTACGCGTTAGGGTGAGGGTAGTTATTAAACCTATCCCACTCTCTAGATACCCCTTAGCACGTAAAGGAATATTATTTGGGGGTCCAGCCATGGAGAAGAGTTTAGACACGAGGAGAAGATAAGGAACACACCCATTATCAAGAAATCACATTAGGATTCTCTTTTTAACCTGTTCCTTAAAACACTAGTGCTTAGGAAATATATTGGAGGCAGAAGCCGTCAAGGGTAGCTTAGGGTTAGGGTTAGGGTTAGGGTGAGGGTTAGGGTACGGTTTAGGTTACGGGTTCAGGGAGGGGTTCGGGTAGGGCGTAGGGTATGGGTTAGGGTTAGGGTTAGAGTTAGTGTTAGGGTTAGGGCTCGGTTTAGGGTACGGGTTAGGATTAGGGTACGCGCTAGTGTGAGGGTAGAGGTTAGGGTTAGGGTACGCGTTAGGGTGAGGGTAGTTATTAAACCTATCACACTCTCTAGATACCCCTTAGCACATAAAGGAATATTATTTGGGGGTCCAGCCATGGAGAAGAGTTTAGACACGAGGAGAAGATAAGGAACACACCCATTATCAAGAAATCACATTAGGATTCTCTTTTTAACATGTTCCTTAAAACACTAGTGCTTAGGAAATCTATTGGAGGCAGAAGCCGTCAAGGGTAGCTTAGGGTTAGGGTTAGGGTTAGGGTGAGGGTTAGGATATGGCTTACGGTACGGGTGCGGGGAGGGGTTCGGGTAGGGCGTAGGGTATGGGTTAGGGTTAGGGTTAGGGTTAGTGTTAGGGTTAGGGCTCGGTTTAGGGTACGGGTTAGGATTAGGGTACACGTTAGGGTTAGGGTAGGGGTTAGGGTTAGGGTACGCGTTAGGGTGAGGGTAGTTATTAAACCTATCCCACTCTCTAGATACCCCTTAGCACGTAAAGGAATATTATTTGGGGGTCCAGCCATGGAGAAGAGTTTAGACACGAGGAGAAGATAAGGAACACACCCATTATCAAGAAATCACATTAGGATTCTCTTTTTAACCTGTTCCTTAAAACACTAGTGCTTAGGAAATATATTGGAGGCAGAAGCCGTCAAGGGTAGCTTAGGGTTAGGGTTAGGGTTAGGGTGAGGGTTAGGGTACGGTTTAGGTTACGGGTTCAGGGAGGGGTTCGGGTAGGGCGTAGGGTATGGGTTAGGGTTAGGGTTAGAGTTAGTGTTAGGGTTAGGGCTCGGTTTAGGGTACGGGTTAGGATTAGGGTACGCGCTAGTGTGAGGGTAGAGGTTAGGGTTAGGGTACGCGTTAGGGTGAGGGTAGTTATTAAACCTATCACACTCTCTAGATACCCCTTAGCACATAAAGGAATATTATTTGGGGGTCCAGCCATGGAGAAGAGTTTAGACACGAGGAGAAGATAAGGAACACACCCATTATCAAGAAATCACATTAGGATTCTCCTTTAAACCTGTTCCTTAAATCACTAGTGCTTAGGAAATCTATTGGAGGCAGAAGCCGTCAAGGGTAGCTTAGGGTTAGGGTTAGGGTTAGGGTGAGGGTTAGGATACGGCTTACGATACGGATTCGGGGAGGGGTTCGGGTAGGGCGTAGGCTATGGGTTAGGGTTAGGGTTAGGGTTAGTGTTAGGGTTAGGGCTCTGTTTAGGGTACGGGTTAGGATTAGGGTACGCGTTAGGGTTAGGGTAGGGGTTAGGGTTAGGGTATGCGATAGGGTGAGGTTAGTTATTAAACCTATCCCACTCTCTAGATACCCCTTAGCACGTAAAGGAATATTATTTGGGGGTCCAGCCATGGAGAAGAGTTTAGACACTAGGAGAAGATAAGGAACACACCCATTATCAAGAAATCACATTAGGATTCTCTTTTTAACCTGTTCCTTAAAACACTAGTGCTTAGGAAATCTATTGGAGGCAGAAGCCGTCAAGGGTAGCTTAGGGTTAGGGTTAGGGTTAGGGTGAGGGTTAGGGTACGGCTTACGATACGGGTTCGGGGAGGGGTTCGGGTAGGGCGTAGGGTATGGGTTAGGGTTAGGGTTAGGGCTAGTGTTAGGGTTAGGGCTCGGTTTAGGGTACGGGTTAGGATTAGGGTATGCGTTAGGGTTAGGGTAGGGGTTAGGTTTAGGGTACGCGTTAGGGTGAGGGTAGTTATTAAACCTATCCCACTCTCTAGATACCCCTTAGCACGTAAAGGAATATTATTTGGGGTCCAGCCATGGAGAAGGGTTTAGACACGAGGAGAAGATAAGGAACACACCCATTATCAAGAAATCACATTAGGATTCTCCTTTAAACCTGTTCCTTAAATCACTAGTGCTTAGGAAATCTATTGGAGGCAGAAGCCGTCCAGTGTAGCTTAGGGTTAGGGTTAGGGTTAGGGTGAGGGTTAGGGTACGGCTTAGGGTACGGGTTCGGGGAGGGGTTCGGGTAGGGCGTAGGGTATGGGTTAGAGTTAGGGTTAGGGTTAGTGTTAGGGTTAGGGCTCAGTTTAGGGTACGGGTTAGGATTAGGGTACACGTTAGTGTTAGGGTAGGGGTTAGGGTTAGGGTACGCTTTAGGGTGAGGGTAGTTATTAAACCTATCCCACTCTCTAGATACCCCTTAGCACGTAAAGGAATATTATTTGGGGGTCCAGCCATGGAGAAGGTTTAGACACTAGGAGAAGATAAGGAACACACCCATTATCAAGAAATCACAATATGATTCTCTTTTTAAACTGTTCCTTAAAACACTAGTGCTTAGGAAATATATTGGAGGCAGAAGCCGTCAAGGGTAGCTTAGGGTTAGGGTTAGGGTGAGGGTTAGGGTACGGCTTAGGGTACGGGTTCGGGGAGGGGTTCGGGTAGGGCGTAGGGTATGGGTTAGGGTTAGGGTTAGGGCTAGTGTTAGGGTTAGGGCTCGGTTTAGGGTACGGGTTAGGATTAGGGTATGCGTTAGGGTTAGGGTAGGGGTTAGGGTTAGGATACGCGTTAGGGTGAGGGTAGTTATTAAACCTATCCCACTCTCTAGATACCCCTTAGCACGTAAAGGAATATTATTTGGGGGTCCAGCCATGGAGAAGAGTTTAGACACGAGGAGAAGATAAGGAACACACCCATTATCAAGAAATCACATTAGGATTCTCTTTTAAACCTGTTCCTTAAATCACTAGTGCTTAGGAAATCTATTGGAGGCAGAAGCCGTCAAGGATAGCTTAGGGTTAGGGTTAGGGTTAGGGTGAGGGTTAGGGTACGGCTTAGGGTACGGGTTCGGGGAGGGGTTCGGGTAGGGCGTAGGGTATGGGTTAAAGTTAGGGTTAGGGTTAGTGTTAGGGTTAGGGCTCAGTTTAGGGTACGGGTTAGGATTAGGGTACGCGTTAGGGTTAGGGTAGGGGTTAGGGTTAGTGTACGCTTTAGGGTGAGGGTAGTTATTAAACCTATCCCAATCTCTTGATACCCCTTAGCACGTAAAGGAATATTATTTGGGGGTCCAGCCATGGAGAAGAGTTTCGACACTAGGAGAAGATAAGGAACACACCCATTATCACGAAATCACATTAGGATTCTCTTTTTAACCTGTTCCTTAAAACACTAGTGCTTAGGAAATCTATTGGAGGCAGAAGCAGTCAAGGGTAGCTTAGGGTTAGGGTTAGGGTTAGGGTGAGGGTGAGGGTACGGCTTAGGGTACGGGTTCGGGGAGGGGTTCGGGTAGGGCGTAAGGTATGGGTTAGGGTTAGGGTTAGGGTTAGTGTTAGGGTTAGGGCTCGGTTTAGGGTACGGGTTAGGATTAGTGTACGCGTTAGGGTTAGGGTAGGGGTTAGGGTTAGGGTACGCGTTAGGGTGAGGGTAGTTATTAAACCTATCCCACTCTCTAGATACCCCTTAGCACGTAAAGGAATATTATTTGGGGGTCCAGCCATGGAGAAGAGTTTAGACACGAGGAGAAGATAAGGAACACACCCATTATCAAGAAATCACATTAGGATTCTCTTTTTAACCTGTTCCTTAAAACACTAGTGCTTAGGAAATCTATTGGAGGCAGAAGCCGTCAAGGGTAGCTTAGTGTTAGGGTTAGGGTTAGGGTGAGGGTTAGGGTACGGTTTACGTTACGGGTTCAGGGAGGGGTTCGGGTAGGGCGTAGGGTATGGGTTAGGGTTAGGGTTAGAGTTAGTGTTAGGGTTAGGGCTCGGTTTAGGGTACGGGTTAGGATTAGGGTACGCGCTAGTGTGAGGGTAGAGGTTAGGGTTAGGGTACGCGTTAGGGTGAGGGTAGTTATTAAACCTATCACACTCTCTAGATACCCCTTAGCACATAAAGGAATATTATTTGGGGGTCCAGCCATGGAGAAGAGTTTAGACACGAGGAGAAGATAAGGAACACACCCATTATCAAGAAATCACATTAGGATTCTCTTTTTAACATGTTCCTTAAAACACTAGTGCTTAGGAAATCTATTGGAGGCAGAAGCCGTCAAGGGTAGCTTAGGGTTAGGGTTAGGGTTAGGGTGAGGGTTAGGGTACGGCTTAGGGTACGGGTTCGGGGAGGGGTTCGGGTAGGGTGTAGGGTATGTGTTAGGGTTAGGGTTAGGGCTAGTGTTAGGGTTAGGGCTCGGTTTAGGGTACAGGTTAGGATTAGGGTACGCGTTAGGGTTCGGGTAGGGGTTAGGGTTAGTGTACGCGTTAGGGTGAGGGTAGTTATTAAACCTATCCCACTCTCTAGATACCCCTTAGCACGTACAGGAATATTATTGGGGGTCCAGCCATGGAGAAGAGTTTAGACACGAGGAGAAGATAAGGAACACACCCATTATCAAGAAATCACATTAGGATTCTCCTTTAAACCTGTTCCTTAAATCACTAGTGCTTAGGAAATCTATTGGAGGCAGAAGCCGTCAAGGGTAGCCTAGGGTTAGGGTTAGGGTTAGGGTGAGGGTTAGGGTACGGCTTAGGGTACGGGTTCGGGGAGGGGTTCGGGTAGGGCATAGGGTATGGGTTAGGGTTAGGGTTAGGGCTAGTGTTAGGGTTAGGGCTCGGTTTAGGGTACGGGTTAGGATTAGGGTACGCGTTAGGGTTAGGGTAGGGGTTAGGGTTAGGGTACGCTTTAGGGTGAGGGTAGTTATTAAGCCTATCCCACTCTCTAGATACCCCTTAGCACGTAAAGGAATATTATTTCGGGGTCCAGCCATGGAGAAGAGTTTAGACACGAGGAGAAGATAAGGAACACACCCATTATCAAGAAATCACATTAGGATTCTCTTTTTAACATGTTCCTTAAAACACTAGTGCTTAGGAAATCTATTGGAGGCAGAAGCCGTCAAGGGTAGCTTAGGGTTAGGGTTAGGGTTAGGGTGAGGGTTAGGGTACGGTTTAGGGTACGGGTTCAGGGAGGGTTTCGGGTAGGGAGTAGGGTATTGGTTAGGGTTAGGGTTAGAGTTAGTGTTAGGGATAGGGCTCGGTTTAGGGTACGGGTTAGGATTAGGGTACGCGTTAGGGTTAGGGTAGGGGTTAGGGTTAGGGTACGCGTTAGGGTGAGGGTAGTTATTAAACCTATCCCACTCTCTAGATACCCCTTAGCACGTACAGGAATATTATTGGGGGTCCAGCCATGGAGAAGAGTTTAGACACGAGGAGAAGATAAGGAACACACCCATTATCAAGAAATCACATTAGGATTCTCCTTTAAACCTGTTCCTTAAATCACTAGTGCTTAGGAAATCTATTGGAGGCAGAAGCCGTCAAGGGTAGCTTAGGGTTAGGGTTAGGGTTAGGGTGAGGGTTAGGGTACGGCTTAGGGTACGGGTTCGGGGAGGGGTTCGGGTAGGGTGTAGGGTATGTGTTAGGGTTAGGGTTAGGGCTAGTGTTAGGGTTAGGGCTCGGTTTAGGGTACGGGTTAGGATTAGGGTACGCGCTAGTGTGAGGGTAGAGGTTAGGGTTAGGGTACGCGTTAGGGTGAGGGTAGTTATTAAACCTATCACACTCTCTAGATACCCCTTAGCACATAAAGGAATATTATTTGGGGGTCCAGCCATGGAGAAGAGTTTAGACACGAGGAGAAGATAAGGAACACACCCATTATCAAGAAATCACATTAGGATTCTCCTTTAAACCTGTTCCTTAAATCACTAGTGCTTAGGAAATCTATTGGAGGCAGAAGCCGTCAAGGGTAGCTTAGGGTTAGGGTTAGGGTTAGGGTGAGGGTTAGGATACGGCTTACGATACGGATTCGGGGAGGGGTTCGGGTAGGGCGTAGGCTATGGGTTAGGGTTAGGGTTAGGGTTAGTGTTAGGGTTAGGGCTCTGTTTAGGGTACGGGTTAGGATTAGGGTACGCGTTAGGGTTAGGGTAGGGGTTAGGGTTAGGGTATGCGATAGGGTGAGGTTAGTTATTAAACCTATCCCACTCTCTAGATACCCCTTAGCACGTAAAGGAATATTATTTGGGGGTCCAGCCATGGAGAAGAGTTTAGACACTAGGAGAAGATAAGGAACACACCCATTATCAAGAAATCACATTAGGATTCTCTTTTTAACCTGTTCCTTAAAACACTAGTGCTTAGGAAATCTATTGGAGGCAGAAGCCGTCAAGGGTAGCTTAGGGTTAGGGTTAGGGTTAGGGTGAGGGTTAGGGTACGGCTTACGATACGGGTTCGGGGAGGGGTTCGGGTAGGGCGTAGGGTATGGGTTAGGGTTAGGGTTAGGGCTAGTGTTAGGGTTAGGGCTCGGTTTAGGGTACGGGTTAGGATTAGGGTATGCGTTAGGGTTAGGGTAGGGGTTAGGTTTAGGGTACGCGTTAGGGTGAGGGTAGTTATTAAACCTATCCCACTCTCTAGATACCCCTTAGCACGTAAAGGAATATTATTTGGGGTCCAGCCATGGAGAAGGGTTTAGACACGAGGAGAAGATAAGGAACACACCCATTATCAAGAAATCACATTAGGATTCTCCTTTAAACCTGTTCCTTAAATCACTAGTGCTTAGGAAATCTATTGGAGGCAGAAGCCGTCCAGTGTAGCTTAGGGTTAGGGTTAGGGTTAGGGTGAGGGTTAGGGTACGGCTTAGGGTACGGGTTCGGGGAGGGGTTCGGGTAGGGCGTAGGGTATGGGTTAGAGTTAGGGTTAGGGTTAGTGTTAGGGTTAGGGCTCAGTTTAGGGTACGGGTTAGGATTAGGGTACACGTTAGTGTTAGGGTAGGGGTTAGGGTTAGGGTACGCTTTAGGGTGAGGGTAGTTATTAAACCTATCCCACTCTCTAGATACCCCTTAGCACGTAAAGGAATATTATTTGGGGGTCCAGCCATGGAGAAGGTTTAGACACTAGGAGAAGATAAGGAACACACCCATTATCAAGAAATCACAATATGATTCTCTTTTTAAACTGTTCCTTAAAACACTAGTGCTTAGGAAATATATTGGAGGCAGAAGCCGTCAAGGGTAGCTTAGGGTTAGGGTTAGGGTGAGGGTTAGGGTACGGCTTAGGGTACGGGTTCGGGGAGGGGTTCGGGTAGGGCGTAGGGTATGGGTTAGGGTTAGGGTTAGGGCTAGTGTTAGGGTTAGGGCTCGGTTTAGGGTACGGGTTAGGATTAGGGTATGCGTTAGGGTTAGGGTAGGGGTTAGGGTTAGGATACGCGTTAGGGTGAGGGTAGTTATTAAACCTATCCCACTCTCTAGATACCCCTTAGCACGTAAAGGAATATTATTTGGGGGTCCAGCCATGGAGAAGAGTTTAGACACGAGGAGAAGATAAGGAACACACCCATTATCAAGAAATCACATTAGGATTCTCTTTTAAACCTGTTCCTTAAATCACTAGTGCTTAGGAAATCTATTGGAGGCAGAAGCCGTCAAGGGTAGCTTAGGGTTAGGGTTAGGGTTAGGGTGAGGGTTAGGGTACGGCTTAGGGTACGGGTTCGGGGAGGGGTTCGGGTAGGGCGTAGGGTATGGGTTAAAGTTAGGGTTAGGGTTAGTGTTAGGGTTAGGGCTCAGTTTAGGGTACGGGTTAGGATTAGGGTACGCGTTAGGGTTAGGGTAGGGGTTAGGGTTAGGGTACGCTTTAGGGTGAGGGTAGTTATTAAACCTATCCCAATCTCTTGATACCCCTTAGCACGTAAAGGAATATTATTTGGGGGTCCAGCCATGGAGAAGAGTTTCGACACTAGGAGAAGATAAGGAACACACCCATTATCACGAAATCACATTAGGATTCTCTTTTTAACCTGTTCCTTAAAACACTAGTGCTTAGGAAATCTATTGGAGGCAGAAGCAGTCAAGGGTAGCTTAGGGTTAGGGTTAGGGTTAGGGTGAGGGTGAGGGTACGGCTTAGGGTACGGGTTCGGGGAGGGGTTCGGGTAGGGCGTAAGGTATGGGTTAGGGTTAGGGTTAGGGTTAGTGTTAGGGTTAGGGCTCGGTTTAGGGTACGGGTTAGGATTAGTGTACGCGTTAGGGTTAGGGTAGGGGTTAGGGTTAGGGTACGCGTTAGGGTGAGGGTAGTTATTAAACCTATCCCACTCTCTAGATACCCCTTAGCACGTAAAGGAATATTATTTGGGGGTCCAGCCATGGAGAAGAGTTTAGACACGAGGAGAAGATAAGGAACACACCCATTATCAAGAAATCACATTAGGATTCTCTTTTTAACCTGTTCCTTAAAACACTAGTGCTTAGGAAATCTATTGGAGGCAGAAGCCGTCAAGGGTAGCTTAGTGTTAGGGTTAGGGTTAGGGTGAGGGTTAGGGTACGGTTTACGTTACGGGTTCAGGGAGGGGTTCGGGTAGGGCGTAGGGTATGGGTTAGGGTTAGGGTTAGAGTTAGTGTTAGGGTTAGGGCTCGGTTTAGGGTACGGGTTAGGATTAGGGTACGCGCTAGTGTGAGGGTAGAGGTTAGGGTTAGGGTACGCGTTAGGGTGAGGGTAGTTATTAAACCTATCACACTCTCTAGATACCCCTTAGCACATAAAGGAATATTATTTGGGGGTCCAGCCATGGAGAAGAGTTTAGACACGAGGAGAAGATAAGGAACACACCCATTATCAAGAAATCACATTAGGATTCTCTTTTTAACATGTTCCTTAAAACACTAGTGCTTAGGAAATCTATTGGAGGCAGAAGCCGTCAAGGGTAGCTTAGGGTTAGGGTTAGGGTTAGGGTGAGGGTTAGGGTACGGCTTAGGGTACGGGTTCGGGGAGGGGTTCGGGTAGGGTGTAGGGTATGTGTTAGGGTTAGGGTTAGGGCTAGTGTTAGGGTTAGGGCTCGGTTTAGGGTACAGGTTAGGATTAGGGTACGCGTTAGGGTTCGGGTAGGGGTTAGGGTTAGTGTACGCGTTAGGGTGAGGGTAGTTATTAAACCTATCCCACTCTCTAGATACCCCTTAGCACGTACAGGAATATTATTGGGGGTCCAGCCATGGAGAAGAGTTTAGACACGAGGAGAAGATAAGGAACACACCCATTATCAAGAAATCACATTAGGATTCTCCTTTAAACCTGTTCCTTAAATCACTAGTGCTTAGGAAATCTATTGGAGGCAGAAGCCGTCAAGGGTAGCCTAGGGTTAGGGTTAGGGTTAGGGTGAGGGTTAGGGTACGGCTTAGGGTACGGGTTCGGGGAGGGGTTCGGGTAGGGCATAGGGTATGGGTTAGGGTTAGGGTTAGGGCTAGTGTTAGGGTTAGGGCTCGGTTTAGGGTACGGGTTAGGATTAGGGTACGCGTTAGGGTTAGGGTAGGGGTTAGGGTTAGGGTACGCTTTAGGGTGAGGGTAGTTATTAAGCCTATCCCACTCTCTAGATACCCCTTAGCACGTAAAGGAATATTATTTCGGGGTCCAGCCATGGAGAAGAGTTTAGACACGAGGAGAAGATAAGGAACACACCCATTATCAAGAAATCACATTAGGATTCTCTTTTTAACATGTTCCTTAAAACACTAGTGCTTAGGAAATCTATTGGAGGCAGAAGCCGTCAAGGGTAGCTTAGGGTTAGGGTTAGGGTTAGGGTGAGGGTTAGGGTACGGTTTAGGGTACGGGTTCAGGGAGGGTTTCGGGTAGGGAGTAGGGTATTGGTTAGGGTTAGGGTTAGAGTTAGTGTTAGGGATAGGGCTCGGTTTAGGGTACGGGTTAGGATTAGGGTACGCGTTAGGGTTAGGGTAGGGGTTAGGGTTAGGGTACGCGTTAGGGTGAGGGTAGTTATTAAACCTATCCCACTCTCTAGATACCCCTTAGCACGTACAGGAATATTATTGGGGGTCCAGCCATGGAGAAGAGTTTAGACACGAGGAGAAGATAAGGAACACACCCATTATCAAGAAATCACATTAGGATTCTCCTTTAAACCTGTTCCTTAAATCACTAGTGCTTAGGAAATCTATTGGAGGCAGAAGCCGTCAAGGGTAGCTTAGGGTTAGGGTTAGGGTTAGGGTGAGGGTTAGGGTACGGCTTAGGGTACGGGTTCGGGGAGGGGTTCGGGTAGGGTGTAGGGTATGTGTTAGGGTTAGGGTTAGGGCTAGTGTTAGGGTTAGGGCTCGGTTTAGGGTACAGGTTAGGATTAGGGTACGCGTTAGGGTTCGGGTAGGGGTTAGGGTTAGTGTACGCGTTAGGGTGAGGGTAGTTATTAAACCTATCCCACTCTCTAGATACCCCTTAGCACGTACAGGAATATTATTGGGGGTCCAGCCATGGAGAAGAGTTTAGACACGAGGAGAAGATAAGGAACACACCCATTATCAAGAAATCACATTAGGATTCTCCTTTAAACCTGTTCCTTAAATCACTAGTGCTTAGGAAATCTATTGGAGGCAGAAGCCGTCAAGGGTAGCCTAGGGTTAGGGTTAGGGTTAGGGTGAGGGTTAGGGTACGGCTTAGGGTACGGGTTCGGGAGGGGTTCGGGTAGGGCATAGGGTATGGGTTAGGGTTAGGGTTAGGGCTAGTGTTAGGGTTAGGGCTCGGTTTAGGGTACGGGTTAGGATTAGGGTACGCGTTAGGGTTAGGGTAGGGGTTAGGGTTAGGGTACGCTTTAGGGTGAGGGTAGTTATTAAGCCTATCCCACTCTCTAGATACCCCTTAGCACGTAAAGGAATATTATTTCGGGGTCCAGCCATGGAGAAGAGTTTAGACACGAGGAGAAGATAAGGAACACACCCATTATCAAGAAATCACATTAGGATTCTCTTTTTAACCTGTTCCTTAAAACACTAGTGCTTAGGAAATATATTGGAGGCAGAAGCCGTCAAGGGTAGCTTAGTGTTAGGGTTAGGGTTAGGGTGAGGGTTAGGGTACGGTTTACGTTACGGGTTCAGGGAGGGGTTCGGGTAGGGCGTAGGGTATGGGTTAGGGTTAGGGTTAGAGTTAGTGTTAGGGTTAGGGCTCGGTTTAGGGTACGGGTTAGGATTAGGGTACGCGCTAGTGTGAGGGTAGAGGTTAGGGTTAGGGTACGCGTTAGGGTGAGGGTAGTTATTAAACCTATCACACTCTCTAGATACCCCTTAGCACATAAAGGAATATTATTTGGGGGTCCAGCCATGGAGAAGAGTTTAGACACGAGGAGAAGATAAGGAACACACCCATTATCAAGAAATCACATTAGGATTCTCTTTTTAACATGTTCCTTAAAACACTAGTGCTTAGGAAATCTATTGGAGGCAGAAGCCGTCAAGGGTAGCTTAGGGTTAGGGTTAGGGTTAGGGTGAGGGTTAGGGTACGGCTTAGGGTACGGGTTCGGGGAGGGGTTCGGGTAGGGTGTAGGGTATGTGTTAGGGTTAGGGTTAGGGCTAGTGTTAGGGTTAGGGCTCGGTTTAGGGTACAGGTTAGGATTAGGGTACGCGTTAGGGTTCGGGTAGGGGTTAGGGTTAGTGTACGCGTTAGGGTGAGGGTAGTTATTAAACCTATCCCACTCTCTAGATACCCCTTAGCACGTACAGGAATATTATTGGGGGTCCAGCCATGGAGAAGAGTTTAGACACGAGGAGAAGATAAGGAACACACCCATTATCAAGAAATCACATTAGGATTCTCCTTTAAACCTGTTCCTTAAATCACTAGTGCTTAGGAAATCTATTGGAGGCAGAAGCCGTCAAGGGTAGCCTAGGGTTAGGGTTAGGGTTAGGGTGAGGGTTAGGGTACGGCTTAGGGTACGGGTTCGGGGAGGGGTTCGGGTAGGGCATAGGGTATGGGTTAGGGTTAGGGTTAGGGCTAGTGTTAGGGTTAGGGCTCGGTTTAGGGTACGGGTTAGGATTAGGGTACGCGTTAGGGTTAGGGTAGGGGTTAGGGTTAGGGTACGCTTTAGGGTGAGGGTAGTTATTAAGCCTATCCCACTCTCTAGATACCCCTTAGCACGTAAAGGAATATTATTTCGGGGTCCAGCCATGGAGAAGAGTTTAGACACGAGGAGAAGATAAGGAACACACCCATTATCAAGAAATCACATTAGGATTCTCTTTTTAACATGTTCCTTAAAACACTAGTGCTTAGGAAATCTATTGGAGGCAGAAGCCGTCAAGGGTAGCTTAGGGTTAGGGTTAGGGTTAGGGTGAGGGTTAGGGTACGGTTTAGGGTACGGGTTCAGGGAGGGTTTCGGGTAGGGAGTAGGGTATTGGTTAGGGTTAGGGTTAGAGTTAGTGTTAGGGATAGGGCTCGGTTTAGGGTACGGGTTAGGATTAGGGTACGCGTTAGGGTTAGGGTAGGGGTTAGGGTTAGGGTACGCGTTAGGGTGAGGGTAGTTATTAAACCTATCCCACTCTCTAGATACCCCTTAGCACGTACAGGAATATTATTGGGGGTCCAGCCATGGAGAAGAGTTTAGACACGAGGAGAAGATAAGGAACACACCCATTATCAAGAAATCACATTAGGATTCTCCTTTAAACCTGTTCCTTAAATCACTAGTGCTTAGGAAATCTATTGGAGGCAGAAGCCGTCAAGGGTAGCTTAGGGTTAGGGTTAGGGTTAGGGTGAGGGTTAGGGTACGGCTTAGGGTACGGGTTCGGGGAGGGGTTCGGGTAGGGTGTAGGGTATGTGTTAGGGTTAGGGTTAGGGCTAGTGTTAGGGTTAGGGCTCGGTTTAGGGTACAGGTTAGGATTAGGGTACGCGTTAGGGTTCGGGTAGGGGTTAGGGTTAGTGTACGCGTTAGGGTGAGGGTAGTTATTAAACCTATCCCACTCTCTAGATACCCCTTAGCACGTACAGGAATATTATTGGGGGTCCAGCCATGGAGAAGAGTTTAGACACGAGGAGAAGATAAGGAACACACCCATTATCAAGAAATCACATTAGGATTCTCCTTTAAACCTGTTCCTTAAATCACTAGTGCTTAGGAAATCTATTGGAGGCAGAAGCCGTCAAGGGTAGCCTAGGGTTAGGGTTAGGGTTAGGGTGAGGGTTAGGGTACGGCTTAGGGTACGGGTTCGGGAGGGGTTCGGGTAGGGCATAGGGTATGGGTTAGGGTTAGGGTTAGGGCTAGTGTTAGGGTTAGGGCTCGGTTTAGGGTACGGGTTAGGATTAGGGTACGCGTTAGGGTTAGGGTAGGGGTTAGGGTTAGGGTACGCTTTAGGGTGAGGGTAGTTATTAAGCCTATCCCACTCTCTAGATACCCCTTAGCACGTAAAGGAATATTATTTCGGGGTCCAGCCATGGAGAAGAGTTTAGACACGAGGAGAAGATAAGGAACACACCCATTATCAAGAAATCACATTAGGATTCTCTTTTTAACCTGTTCCTTAAAACACTAGTGCTTAGGAAATATATTGGAGGCAGAAGCCGTCAAGGGTAGCTTAGGGTTAGGGTTAGGGTGAGGGTTAGGGTACGGCTTAGGGTACGGGTTCGGGGAGGGGTTCGGGTAGGGCGTAGGGTATGGGTTAGGGTTAGGGTTAGGGCTAGTGTTAGGGTTAGGGCTCGGTTTAGGGTACGGGTTAGGATTAGGGTACGCGTTAGGGTTAGGGTAGGGGTTAGGGTTAGGGTACGCGTTAGGGTGAGGGTAGTTATTAAGCCTATCCCACTCTCTAGATACCCCTTAGCACGTAAAGGAATATTATTTCGGGGTCCAGCCATGGAGAAGAGTTTAGACACGAGGAGAAGATAAGGAACACACCCATTATCAAGAAATCACATTAGGATTCTCTTTTTAACATGTTCCTTAAAACACTAGTGCTTAGGAAATCTATTGGAGGCAGAAGCCGTCAAGGGTAGCTTAGGGTTAGGGTTAGGGTTAGGGTGAGGGTTAGGGTACGGTTTAGGGTACGGGTTCAGGGAGGGTTTCAGGTAGGGAGTAGGGTATTGGTTAGGGTTAGGGTTAGAGTTAGTGTTAGGGATAGGGCTCGGTTTAGGGTACGGGTTAGGATTAGGGTACGCGTTAGGGTTAGGGTAGGGGTTAGGGTTAGGGTACGCGTTAGGGTGAGGGTAGTTATTAAACCTATCCCACTCTCTAGATACCCCTTAGCACGTAAAGGAATATTATTTGGGGGTCCAGCCATGGAGAAGAGTTTAGACACGAGGAGAAGATAAGGAACACACCCATTATCAAGAAATCACATTAGGATTCTCTTTTTAACCTGTTCCTTAAAACACTAGTGCTTAGGAAATATATTGGAGGCAGAAGCCGTCAAGGGTAGCTTAGGGTTAGGGTTAGGGTTAGGGTGAGGGTTAGGGTACGGTTTAGGTTACGGGTTCAGGGAGGGGTTCGGGTAGGGCGTAGGGTATGGGTTAGGGTTAGGGTTAGAGTTAGTGTTAGGGTTAGGGCTCGGTTTAGGTTACGGGTTAGGATTAGGGTACGCGCTAGTGTGAGGGTAGAGGTTAGGGTTAGGGTACGCGTTAGGGTGAGGGTAGTTATTAAACCTATCACACTCTCTAGATACCCCTTAGCACATAAAGGAATATTATTTGGGGGTCCAGCCATGGAGAAGAGTTTAGACACGAGGAGAAGATAAGGAACACACCCATTATCAAGAAATCACATTAGGATTCTCTTTTTAACATGTTCCTTAAAACACTAGTGCTTAGGAAATCTATTGGAGGCAGAAGCCGTCAAGGGTAGCTTAGGGTTAGGGTTAGGGTTAGGGTGAGGGTTAGGGTACGGCTTAGGGTACGGGTTCGGGGAGGGGTTCGGGTAGGGCGTAGGGTATGCGTTAGGGTTAGGGTTAGGGCTAGTGTTAGGGTTAGGGCTCGGTTTAGGGTACAGGTTAGGATTAGGGTACGCGTTAGGGTTAGGGTAGGGGTTAGGGTTAGTGTACGTGTTAGGGTGAGGGTAATTATTAAACCTATCCCACTCTCTAGATACCCCTTAGCACGTACAGGAATATTATTGGTGGTCCAGCCATGGAGAAGAGTTTAGACACTAGGAGAAGATAAGGAACACACCCATTATCACGAAATCACATTAGGATTCTCTTTTTAACATTTTCCTTAAAACACTAGTGCTTAGGAAATCTATTGGAGGCAGAAGCCGTCAAGGGTAGCTTAGGGTTAGGGTTAGGGTTAGGGTGAGGGTTAGGATATGGCTTACGGTACGGGTGCGGGGAGGGGTTCGGGTAGGGCGTAGGGTATGGGTTAGGGTTAGGGTTAGGGTTAGTGTTAGGGTTAGGGCTCGGTTTAGGGTACGGGTTAGGATTAGGGTACACGTTAGGGTTAGGGTAGGGGTTAGGGTTAGGGTACGCGTTAGGGTGGGGGTAGTTATTAAACCTATCACACTCTCTAGATACCCCTTAGCACGTAAAGGAATATTATTTGGGGGTCCAGCCATGGAGAAGAGTTTAGACACTAGGAGAAGATAAGGAACACACCCATTATCACGAAATCACATTAGGATTCTCTTTTTAACCTGTTCCTTAAAACACTAGTTCTTAGGAAATCTATTGGAGGCAGAAGCAGTCAAGGGTAACTTAGGGTTACGGTTAGGGTTAGGGTGAGGGTTAGCGTATGTCTTAGGGTACGGGTTCGGGGAGGGGTTCGGGTAGGGCGTAGGGTATGGGTTAGGGTTAGGGTTAGGGCTAGTGTTAGGGTTAGGGCTCGCTTTAGGGAATGGGTTAGGATTAGGGTACGCGTTAGGGTTCGGGTAGGGGTTAGGGTTAGGGTACGCGTTAGGGTGAGGGTAGTTATTAAACCTATCCCACTCTCTAGATACCCCTTAGCACGTAAAGGAATATTATTTGGGGGTCCAGCCATGGAGAAGAGTTTAGACACGAGGAGAAGATAAGGAACACACCCATTATCAAGAAATCACATTAGGATTCTCTTTTTAACCTGTTCCTTAAAACACTAGTGCTTAGGAAATATATTGGAGGCAGAAGCCGTCAAGGGTAGCTTAGGGTTAGGGTTAGGGTTAGGGTGAGGGTTAGGGTACGGTTTAGGTTACGGGTTCAGGGAGGGGTTCGGGTAGGGCGTAGGGTATGGGTTAGGGTTAGGGTTAGAGTTAGTGTTAGGGTTAGGGCTCGGTTTAGGGTACGGGTTAGGATTAGGGTACGCGCTAGTGTGAGGGTAGAGGTTAGGGTTAGGGTACGCGTTAGGGTGAGGGTAGTTATTAAACCTATCACACTCTCTAGATACCCCTTAGCACATAAAGGAATATTATTTGGGGGTCCAGCCATGGAGAAGAGTTTAGACACGAGGAGAAGATAAGGAACACACCCATTATCAAGAAATCACATTAGGATTCTCCTTTAAACCTGTTCCTTAAATCACTAGTGCTTAGGAAATCTATTGGAGGCAGAAGCCGTCAAGGGTAGCTTAGGGTTAGGGTTAGGGTTAGGGTGAGGGTTAGGATACGGCTTACGATACGGATTCGGGGAGGGGTTCGGGTAGGGCGTAGGCTATGGGTTAGGGTTAGGGTTAGGGTTAGTGTTAGGGTTAGGGCTCTGTTTAGGGTACGGGTTAGGATTAGGGTACGCGTTAGGGTTAGGGTAGGGGTTAGGGTTAGGGTATGCGATAGGGTGAGGTTAGTTATTAAACCTATCCGACTCTCTAGATACCCCTTAGCACGTAAAGAAATATTATTTGGGGGTCCAGCCATGGAGAAGAGTTTAGACACTAGGAGAAGATAAGGAACACACCCATTATCAAGAAATCACATTAGGATTCTCTTTTTAACCTGTTCCTTAAAACACTAGTGCTTAGGAAATCTATTGGAGGCAGAAGCCGTCAAGGGTAGCTTAGGGTTAGGGTTAGGGTTAGGGTGAGGGTTAGGGTACGGCTTACGATACGGGTTCGGGGAGGGGTTCGGGTAGGGCGTAGGGTATGGGTTAGGGTTAGGGTTAGGGCTAGTGTTAGGGTTAGGGCTCGGTTTAGGGTACGGGTTAGGATTAGGGTATGCGTTAGGGTTAGGGTAGGGGTTAGGTTTAGGGTACGCGTTAGGGTGAGGGTAGTTATTAAACCTATCCCACTCTCTAGATACCCCTTAGCACGTAAAGGAATATTATTTGGGGGTCCAGCCATGGAGAAGGTTTAGACACTAGGAGAAGATAAGGAACACACCCATTATCAAGAAATCACAATATGATTCTCTTTTTAAACTGTTCCTTAAAACACTAGTGCTTAGGAAATATATTGGAGGCAGAAGCCGTCAAGGGTAGCTTAGGGTTAGGGTTAGGGTGAGGGTTAGGGTACGGCTTAGGGTACGGGTTCGGGGAGGGGTTCGGGTAGGGCGTAGGGTATGGGTTAGGGTTAGGGTTAGGGCTAGTGTTAGGGTTAGGGCTCGGTTTAGGGTACGGGTTAGGATTAGGGTATGCGTTAGGGTTAGGGTAGGGGTTAGGGTTAGGATACGCGTTAGGGTGAGGGTAGTTATTAAACCTATCCCACTCTCTAGATACCCCTTAGCACGTAAAGGAATATTATTTGGGGGTCCAGCCATGGAGAAGAGTTTAGACACTAGGAGAAGATAAGGAACACACCCATTATCAAGAAATCACATTAGGATTCTCTTTTAAACCTGTTCCTTAAATCACTAGTGCTTAGGAAATCTATTGGAGGCAGAAGCCGTCAAGGGTAGCTTAGGGTTAGGGTTAGGGTTAGGGTGAGGGTTAGGGTACGGCTTAGGGTACGGGTTCGGGGAGGGGTTCGGGTAGGGCGTAGGGTATGGGTTAAAGTTAGGGTTAGGGTTAGTGTTAGGGTTAGGGCTCAGTTTAGGGTACGGGTTAGGATTAGGGTACGCGTTAGGGTTAGGGTAGGGGTTAGGGTTAGGGTACGCATTAGGGTGAAGGTAGTTATTAAACCTATCCCAATCTCTTGATACCCCTTAGCACGTAAAGGAATATTATTTGGGGGTCCAGCCATGGAGAAGAGTTTCGACACTAGGAGAAGATAAGGAACACACCCATTATCACGAAATCACATTAGGATTCTCTTTTTAACCTGTTCCTTAAAACACTAGTGCTTAGGAAATCTATTGGAGGCAGAAGCAGTCAAGGGTAGCTTAGGGTTAGGGTTAGGGTTAGGGTGAGGGTGAGGGTACGGCTTAGGGTACGGGTTCGGGGAGGGGTTCGGGTAGGGCGTAAGGTATGGGTTAGGGTTAGGGTTAGGGTTAGTGTTAGGGTTAGGGCTCGGTTTAGGGTACGGGTTAGGATTAGTGTACGCGTTAGGGTTAGGGTAGGGGTTAGGGTTAGGGTACGCGTTAGGGTGAGGGTAGTTATTAAACCTATCCCACTCTCTAGATACCCCTTAGCACGTAAAGGAATATTATTTGGGGGTCCAGCCATGGAGAAGAGTTTAGACACGAGGAGAAGATAAGGAACACACCCATTATCAAGAAATCACATTAGGATTCTCTTTTTAACCTGTTCCTTAAAACACTAGTGCTTAGGAAATCTATTGGAGGCAGAAGCCGTCAAGGGTAGCTTAGTGTTAGGGTTAGGGTTAGGGTGAGGGTTAGGGTACGGTTTAGGTTACGGGTTCAGGGAGGGGTTCGGGTAGGGCGTAGGGTATGGGTTAGGGTTAGGGTTAGAGTTAGTGTTAGGGTTAGGGCTCGGTTTAGGGTACGGGTTAGGATTAGGGTACGCGCTAGTGTGAGGGTAGAGGTTAGGGTTAGGGTACGCGTTAGGGTGAGGGTAGTTATTAAACCTATCACACTCTCTAGATACCCCTTAGCACATAAAGGAATATTATTTGGGGGTCCAGCCATGGAGAAGAGTTTAGACACGAGGAGAAGATAAGGAACACACCCATTATCAAGAAATCACATTAGGATTCTCTTTTTAACATGTTCCTTAAAACACTAGTGCTTAGGAAATCTATTGGAGGCAGAAGCCGTCAAGGGTAGCTTAGGGTTAGGGTTAGGGTTAGGGTGAGGGTTAGGGTACGGCTTAGGGTACGGGTTCGGGGAGGGGTTCGGGTAGGGTGTAGGGTATGTGTTAGGGTTAGGGTTAGGGCTAGTGTTGGGTTAGGGCTCGGTTTAGGGTACAGGTTAGGATTAGGGTACGCGTTAGGGTTCGGGTAGGGGTTAGGGTTAGTGTACGCGTTAGGGTGAGGGTAGTTATTAAACCTATCCCACTCTCTAGATACCCCTTAGCACGTACAGGAATATTATTGGGGGTCCAGCCATGGAGAAGAGTTTAGACACGAGGAGAAGATAAGGAACACACCCATTATCAAGAAATCACATTAGGATTCTCCTTTAAACCTGTTCCTTAAATCACTAGTGCTTAGGAAATCTATTGGAGGCAGAAGCCGTCAAGGGTAGCTTAGGGTTAGGGTTAGGGTTAGGGTGAGGGTTAGGGTACGGCTTAGGGTACGGGTTCGGGGAGGGGTTCGGGTAGGGTGTAGGGTATGTGTTAGGGTTAGGGTTAGGGCTAGTGTTAGGGTTAGGGCTCGGTTTAGGGTACAGGTTAGGATTAGGGTACGCGTTAGGGTTCGGGTAGGGGTTAGGGTTAGTGTACGCGTTAGGGTGAGGGTAGTCATTAAACCTATCCCACTCTCTAGATACCCCTTAGCACGTACAGGAATATTATTGGGGGTCCAGCCATGGAGAAGAGTTTAGACACGAGGAGAAGATAAGGAACACACCCATTATCAAGAAATCACATTAGGATTCTCCTTTAAACCTGTTCCTTAAATCACTAGTGCTTAGGAAATCTATTGGAGGCAGAAGCCGTCAAGGGTAGCCTAGGGTTAGGGTTAGGGTTAGGGTGAGGGTTAGGGTACGGCTTAGGGTACGGGTTCGGGGAGGGGTTCGGGTAGGGCATAGGGTATGGGTTAGGGTTAGGGTTAGGGCTAGTGTTAGGGTTAGGGCTCGGTTTAGGGTACGGGTTAGGATTAGGGTACGCGTTAGGGTTAGGGTAGGGGTTAGGGTTAGGGTACGCTTTAGGGTGAGGGTAGTTATTAAGCCTATCCCACTCTCTAGATACCCCTTAGCACGTAAAGGAATATTATTTCGGGGTCCAGCCATGGAGAAGAGTTTAGACACGAGGAGAAGATAAGGAACACACCCATTATCAAGAAATCACATTAGGATTCTCTTTTAAACCTGTTCCTTAAAACACTAGTGCTTAGGAAATATATTGGAGGCAGAAGCCGTCAAGGGTAGCTTAGGGTTAGGGTTAGGGTGAGGGTTAGGGTACGGCTTAGGGTACGGGTTCGGGGAGGGGTTCGGGTAGGGCGTAGGGTATGGGTTAGGGTTAGGGTTAGGGCTAGTGTTAGGGTTAGGGCTCGGTTTAGGGTACGGGTTAGGATTAGGGTACGCGTTAGGGTTAGGGTAGGGGTTAGGGTTAGGGTACGCGTTAGGGTGAGGGTAGTTATTAAGCCTATCCCACTCTCTAGATACCCCTTAGCACGTAAAGGAATATTATTTGGGGGTCCAGCCATGGAGAAGAGTTTAGACACGAGGAGAAGATAAGGAACACACCCATTATCAAGAAATCACATTAGGATTCTCTTTTTAACATGTTCCTTAAAACACTAGTGCTTAGGAAATCTATTGGAGGCAGAAGCCGTCAAGGGTAGCTTAGGGTTAGGGTTAGGGTTAGGGTGAGGGTTAGGGTACGGTTTAGGGTACGGGTTCAGGGAGGGTTTCAGGTAGGGAGTAGGGTATTGGTTAGGGTTAGGGTTAGAGTTAGTGTTAGGGATAGGGCTCGGTTTAGGGTACGGGTTAGGATTAGGGTACGCGTTAGGGTTAGGGTAGGGGTTAGGGTTAGGGTACGCGTTAGGGTGAGGGTAGTTATTAAACCTATCCCACTCTCTAGATACCCCTTAGCACGTAAAGGAATATTATTTGGGGGTCCAGCCATGGAGAAGAGTTTAGACACGAGGAGAAGATAAGGAACACACCCATTATCAAGAAATCACATTAGGATTCTCTTTTTAACCTGTTCCTTAAAACACTTGTGCTTAGGAAATCTATTGGAGGCAGAAGCAGTCAAGGGTAGCTTAGGGTTAGGGTTAGGGTTAGGGTACGGCTTAGGGTACGGGTTCGGGGAGGGGTTCGGGTAGGGCGTAGGGTATGGGTTAGGGTTAGGGTTAGGGCTAGTGTTAGGGTTAGGGCTCGGTTTAGGGTACGGGTTAGGATTAGGGTATGCGTTAGGGTTAGGGTAGGGGTTAGGGTTAGGATACGCGTTAGGGTGAGGGTAGTTATTAAACCTATCCCACTCTCTAGATACCCCTTAGCACGTAAAGGAATATTATTTGGGGGTCCAGCCATGGAGAAGAGTTTAGACACGAGGAGAAGATAAGGAACACACCCATTATCAAGAAATCACATTAGGATTCTCTTTTAAACCTGTTCCTTAAATCACTAGTGCTTAGGAAATCTATTGGAGGCAGAAGCCGTCAAGGGTAGCTTAGGGTTAGGGTTAGGGTTAGGGTGAGGGTTAGGGTACGGCTTAGGGTACGGGTTCGGGGAGGGGTTCGGGTAGGGCGTAGGGTATGGGTTAAAGTTAGGGTTAGGGTTAGTGTTAGGGTTAGGGCTCAGTTTAGGGTACGGGTTAGGATTAGGGTACGCGTTAGGGTTAGGGTAGGGGTTAGGGTTAGGGTACGCTTTAGGGTGAGGGTAGTTATTAAACCTATCCCAATCTCTTGATACCCCTTAGCACGTAAAGGAATATTATTTGGGGGTCCAGCCATGGAGAAGAGTTTCGACACTAGGAGAAGATAAGGAACACACCCATTATCACGAAATCACATTAGGATTCTCTTTTTAACCTGTTCCTTAAAACACTAGTGCTTAGGAAATCTATTGGAGGCAGAAGCAGTCAAGGGTAGCTTAGGGTTACGTTTAGGGTTAGGGTGAGGGTTAGGGTACGGCTTAGGGTACGGGTTCGGGGAGGGGTTCGGGTAGGGCGTAAGGTATGGGTTAGGGTTAGGGTTAGGGTTAGTGTTAGGGTTAGGGCTCGGTTTAGGGTACGGGTTAGGATTAGTGTACGCGTTAGGGTTACGGTAGGGGTTAGGGTTAGGGTACGCGTTAGGGTGAGGGTAGTTATTAAACCTATCCCACTCTCTAGATACCCCTTAGCACGTAAAGGAATATTATTTGGGGGTCCAGCCATGGAGAAGAGTTTAGACACGAGGAGAAGATAAGGAACACACCCATTATCAAGAAATCACATTAGGATTCTCTTTTTAACCTGTTCCTTAAAACACTAGTGCTTAGGAAATCTATTGGAGGCAGAAGCCGTCAAGGGTAGCTTAGGGTTAGGGTTAGGGTTAGGGTGAGGGTTAGGGTACGGTTTAGGTTACGGGTTCAGGGAGGGGTTCGGGTAGGGCGTAGGGTATGGGTAAGGTTTAGGGTTAGAGTTAGTGTTAGGGTTAGGGCTCGGTTTAGGGTACGGGTTAGGATTAGGGTACGCGCTAGTGTGAGGGTAGAGGTTAGGGTTAGGGTACGCGTTAGGGTGAGGGTAGTTATTAAACCTATCACACTCTCTAGATACCCCTTAGCACATAAAGGAATATTATTTGGGGGTCCAGCCATGGAGAAGAGTTTAGACACGAGGAGAAGATAAGGAACACACCCATTATCAAGAAATCACATTAGGATTCTCTTTTTAACATGTTCCTTAAAACACTAGTGCTTAGGAAATCTATTGGAGGCAGAAGCCGTCAAGGGTAGCTTAGGGTTAGGGTTAGGGTTAGGGTGAGGGTTAGGGTACGGCTTAGGGTACGGGTTCGGGGAGGGGTTCGGGTAGGGTGTAGGGTATGTGTTAGGGTTAGGGTTAGGGCTAGTGTTAGGGTTAGGGCTCGGTTTAGGGTACAGGTTAGGATTAGGGTACGCGTTAGGGTTCGGGTAGGGGTTAGGGTTAGTGTACGCGTTAGGGTGAGGTTAGTTATTAAACCTATCCCACTCTCTAGATACCCCTTAGCACGTACAGGAATATTATTGGGGGTCCAGCCATGGAGAAGAGTTTAGACACGAGGAGAAGATAAGGAACACACCCATTATCAAGAAATCACATTAGGATTCTCCTTTAAACCTGTTCCTTAAATCACTAGTGCTTAGGAAATCTATTGGAGGCAGAAGCCGTCAAGGGTAGCCTAGGGTTAGGGTTAGGGTTAGGGTGAGGGTTAGGGTACGGCTTAGGGTACGGGTTCGGGGAGGGGTTCGGGTAGGGCGTAGGGTATGGGTTAGGGTTAGGGTTAGGGCTAGTGTTAGGGTTAGGGCTCGGTTTAGGGTACGGGTTAGGATTAGGGTACGCGTTAGGGTTAGGGTAGGGGTTAGGGTTAGGGTACGCGTTAGGGTGAGGGTAGTTATTAAGCCTATCCCACTCTCTAGATACCCCTTAGCACGTAAAGGAATATTATTTCGGGGTCCAGCCATGGAGAAGAATTTAGACACGAGGAGAAGATAAGGAACACACCCATTATCAAGAAATCACATTAGGATTCTCTTTTTAACCTGTTCCTTAAAACACTTGTGCTTAGGAAATCTATTGGAGGCAGAAGCAGTCAAGGGTAGCTTAGGGTTAGGGTTAGGGTTAGGGTACGGCTTAGGGTATGGGTTCGGGGAGGGGTTCGCGTAGGGCGTAGGGTATGGGTTAGTGTTAGGGTTAGGGTTAGTGTTAGGGTTAGGGCTCGGTTTAGGGTACGGGTTAGGATTAGGGTACGCGTTAGGGTTAGGGTAGGGGTTAGGGTTAGGGTATGCGATAGGGTGAGGTTAGTTATTAAACCTATCCCACTCTCTAGATACCCCTTAGCACGTAAAGGAATATTATTTGGGGGTCCAGCCATGGAGAAGAGTTTCGACACTAGGAGAAGATAAGGAACACACCCATTATCAAGAAATCACATTAGGATTCTCTTTTTAACCTGTTCCTTAAAACACTAGTGCTTAGGAAATATATTGGAGGCAGAAGCCGTCAAGGGTAGCTTAGGGTTAGGGTTAGGGTGAGGGTTAGGGTACGGCTTAGGGTACGGGTTCGGGGAGGGGTTCGGGTAGGGCGTAGGGTATGGGTTAGGGTTAGGGTTAGGGCTAGTGTTAGGGTTAGGGCTCGGTTTAGGGTACGGGTTAGGATTAGGGTATGCGTTAGGGTTAGGGTAGGGGTTAGGGTTAGGATACGCGTTAGGGTGAGGGTAGTTATTAAACCTATCCCACTCTCTAGATACCCCTTAGCACGTAAAGGAATATTATTTGGGGGTCCAGCCATGGAGAAGAGTTTAGACACGAAGAGAAGATAAGGAACACACCCATTATCAAGAAATCACATTAGGATTCTCTTTTAAACCTGTTCCTTAAATCACTAGTGCTTAGGAAATCTATTGGAGGCAGAAGCCGTCAAGGGTAGCTTAGGGTTAGGGTTAGGGTTAGGGTGAGGGTTAGGGTACGGCTTAGGGTACGGGTTCGGGGAGGGGTTCGGGTAGGGCGTAGGGTATGGGTTAAAGTTAGGGTTAGGGTTAGTGTTAGGGTTAGGGCTCAGTTTAGGGTACGGGTTAGGATTAGGGTACGCGTTAGGGTTAGGGTAGGGGTTAGGGTTAGGGTACGCTTTAGGGTGAGGGTAGTTATTAAACCTATCCCAATCTCTTGATACCCCTTAGCACGTAAAGGAATATTATTTGGGGGTCCAGCCATGGAGAAGAGTTTCGACACTAGGAGAAGATAAGGAACACACCCATTATCACGAAATCACATTAGGATTCTCTTTTTAACCTGTTCCTTAAAACACTAGTGCTTAGGAAATCTATTGGAGGCAGAAGCAGTCAAGGGTAGCTTAGGGTTAGGGTTAGGGTTAGGGTGAGGGTTAGGGTACGGCTTAGGGTACGGGTTCGGGGAGGGGTTCGTGTAGGGCGTAGGGTATGGGTTAGGGTTAGGGTTAGGGTTAGTGTTAGGGTTAGGGCTCGGTTTAGGGTACGGGTTAGGATTAGTGTACGCGTTAGGGTTAGGGTAGGGGTTAGGGTTAGGGTACGCGTTAGGGTGAGGGTAGTTATTAAACCTATCCCACTCTCTAGATACCCCTTAGCACGTAAAGGAATATTATTTGGGGGTCCAGCCATGGAGAAGAGTTTAGACACGAGGAGAAGATAAGGAACACACCCATTATCAAGAAATCACATTAGGATTCTCTTTTTAACCTGTTCCTTAAAACACTAGTGCTTAGGAAATCTATTGGAGGCAGAAGCCGTCAAGGGTAGCTTAGGGTTAGGGTTAGGGTTAGGGTGAGGGTTAGGGTACGGTTTAGGTTACGGGTTCAGGGAGGGGTTCGGGTAGGGCGTAGGGTATGGGTTAGAGTTAGGGTTAGAGTTAGTGTTAGGGTTAGGGCTCGGTTTAGGGTACGGGTTAGGATTAGGGTACGCGCTAGTGTGAGGGTAGAGGTTAGGGTTAGGGTACGCGTTAGGGTGAGGCTAGTTATTAAACCTATCACACTCTCTAGATACCCCTTAGCACATAAAGGAATATTATTTGGGGGTCCAGCCATGGAGAAGAGTTTAGACACGAGGAGAAGATAAGGAACACACCCATTATCAAGAAATCACATTAGGATTCTCTTTTTAACATGTTCCTTAAAACACTAGTGCTTAGGAAATCTATTGGAGGCAGAAGCCGTCAAGGGTAGCTTAGGGTTAGGGTTAGGGTTAGGGTGAGGGTTAGGGTACGGCTTAGGGTACGGGTTCGGGGAGGGGTTCGGGTAGGGCGTAGGGTATGTGTTAGGGTTAGGGTTAGGGCTAGTGTTAGGGTTAGGGCTCGGTTTAGGGTACAGGTTAGGATTAGGGTACGCGTTAGGGTTCGGGTAGGGGTTAGGGTTAGTGTACGCGTTAGGGTGAGGGTAGTTATTAAACCTATCCCACTCTCTAGATACCCCTTAGCACGTACAGGAATATTATTGGGGGTCCAGCCATGGAGAAGAGTTTAGACACTAGGAGAAGATAAGGAACACACCCATTATCACGAAATCACATTAGGATTCTCTTTTTAATATTTTCCTTAAAACACTAGTGCTTAGGAAATCTATTGGAGGCAGAAGCAGTCAAGGGAAGCTTAGGGTTAGGGTTAGGGTTAGGGTGAGGGTTAGGGTACGGTTTAGGGTACGGGTTCAGGGAGGGGTTCGGGTAGGGCGTAGGGTATGGGTTATGGTTAGGGTTAGAGTTAGTGTTAGGGTTAGGGCTCGGTTTAGGGTACGGGTTAGGATTAGGGTACGCGCTAGGGTTAGGGTAGGGGTTAGGGTTAGGGTACGCGTTAGGGTGAGGGTAGTTATTAAACCTATCACACTCTCTAGATACCCCTTAGCACATAAAGGAATATTATTTGGGTGTCCAGCCATGGAGAAGAATTTAGACACGAGGAGAACACAAGGAACACACCCATTATCAAGAAATCACATTAGGATTCTCTTTTTAACCTGTTCCTTAAAACACTAGTGCTTAGGAAATCTATTGGAGGCAGAAGCCGTCAAGGGTAGCTTAGGGTTAGGGTTAGGGTTAGGGTGAGGGTTAGGGTACGGCTTAGGGTACGGGTTCAGGGAGGGGTTCGGGTAGGGCATAGGGTATGGGTTATGGTTAGGGTTAGGGCTAGTGTTAGGGTTAGGGCCCGGTTTAGGGTACGGGTTAGGATTAGGGTACGCGTTAGGGTTAGGGTAGGGGTTAGGGTTAGGGTACGCGTTAGGGTGAGGGTAGTTATTAAACCTATCCCATTCTCTAGATACCCCTTAGCACGTAAAGGAATATTATTTGGGGGTCCAGCCATGGAGAAGAGTTTAGACACGAGGAGAAGATAAGGAACACACCCATTATCAAGAAATCACATTACGATTCTCTTTTTAACCTGTTCCTTAAAACACTAGTGCTTAGGAAATCTATTGGAGGCAGAAGCCGTCAAGGGTAGCTTAGGGTTAGGGTTAGGGTTAGGGTGAGGGTTAGGGTACGGCTTACGATACGAGTTCGGGGAGGGGTTCGGGTAGGGCGTAGGGTATGGGTTAGGGTTAGGGTTAGGGCTAGTGTTAGGGTTAGGGCTCGGTTTAGGGTACAGGTTAGGATTAGGGTATGCGTTAGGGTTAGGGTAGGGGTTAGGTTTAGGGTACGCGTTAGGGTGAGGGTAGTTATTAAACCTATCCCACTCTCTAGATACCCCTTAGCACGTAAAGGAATATTATTTGGGGTCCAGCCATGGAGAAGGGTTTAGACACGAGGAGAAGATAAGGAACACACCCATTATCAAGAAATCACATTAGGATTCTCCTTTAAACCTGTTCCTTAAATCACTAGTGCTTAGGAAATCTATTGGAGGCAGAAGCCGTCAAGTGTAGCTTAGGGTTATGGTTAGGGTTAGGGTGAGGGTTAGGGTACGGCTTAGGGTACGGGTTCGGGGAGGGGTTCGTGTAGGGCGTAGGGTATGGGTTAGAGTTAGGGTTAGGTTAGTGTTAGGGTTAGGGCTCAGTTTAGGGTACGGGTTAGGATTAGGGTACGCGTTATTGTTACGGTAGGGGTTAGGGTTAGGGTACGCTTTAGGGTGAGGGTAGTTATTAAACCTATCCCACTCTCTAGATACCCCTTAGCACGTAAAGGAATATTATTTGGGGGTCCAGCCATGGAGAAGGGTTTAGACACTAGAAGAAGATAAGGAACACACCCATTATCACGAAATCACATTAGGATTATCTTTTTAACCTGTTCCTTAAAACACTAGTGCTTAGGAAATCTATTGGAGGCAGAAGCAGTCAAGGGTAGCTTAGGGTTAGGGTTAGGGTTAGGGTGAGGGTTAGGGTACGGCTTAGGGTACGGGTTCGGGGAGGGGTTCGGGTAGGGCGTAGGGTATGGGTTAGGGTTAGGGTTAGGGTTAGTGTTAGGGTTAGGGCTCGGTTTAGGGTACGGGTTAGGATTAGTGTACGCGTTAGGGTTAGGGTAGGGGTTAGGGTTAGGGTACGCGTTAGGGTGAGGGTAGTTATTAAACCTATCCCACTCTCTAGATACCCCTTAGCACGTAAAGGAATATTATTTGGGGGTCCAGCCATGGAGAAGAGTTTAGACACGAGGAGAAGATAAGGAACACACCCATTATCAAGAAATCACATTAGGATTCTCTTTTTAACCTGTTCCTTAAAACACTAGTGCTTAGGAAATCTATTGGAGGCAGAAGCTGTCAAGGGTAGCTTAGGGTTAGGGTTAGGGTTAGGGTGAGGGTTAGGGTACGGTTTAGGTTACGGGTTCAGGGAGGGGTTCGGGTAGGGCGTAGGGTATGGGTTAGGGTTAGGGTTAGAGTTAGTGTTAGGGTTAGGGCTCGGTTTAGGGTACAGGTTAGGATTAGGGTACGCGTTAGGGTTCGGGTAGGGGTTAGGGTTAGTGTACGCGTTAGGGTGAGGGTAGTTATTAAACCTATCCCACTCTCTAGATACCCCTTAGCACGTACAGGAATATTATTGGGGTTCCAGCCATGGAGAAGAGTTTAGACACTAGGAGAAGATAAGGAACACACCCATTATCACGAAATCACATTAGGATTCTCTTTTTAATATTTTCCTTAAAACACTAGTGCTTAGGAAATCTATTGGAGGCAGAAGCAGTCAAGGGAAGCTTAGGGTTAGGGTTAGGGTTAGGGTGAGGGTTAGGGTACGGATTAGGGTACGGGTTCAGGGAGGGGTTCGGGTAGGGCGTAGGGTATGGGTTATGGTTAGGGTTAGAGTTAGTGTTAGGGTTAGGGCTCGGTTTAGGGTACGGGTTAGGATTAGGGTACGCGCTAGGGTTAGGGTAGGGGTTAGGGTTAGGGTACGCGTTAGGGTGAGGGTAGTTATTAAACCTATCACACTCTCTAGATACCCCTTAGCACATAAAGGAATATTATTTGGGTGTCCAGCCATGGAGAAGAATTTAGACACGAGGAGAACACAAGGAACACACCCATTATCAAGAAATCACATTAGGATTCTCTTTTTAACCTGTTCCTTAAAACACTAGTGCTTAGGAAATCTATTGGAGGCAGAAGCCGTCAAGGGTAGCTTAGGGTTAGGGTTAGGGTTAGGGTGAGGGTTAGGGTACGGCTTAGGGTACGGGTTCAGGGAGGGGTTCGGGTAGGGCATAGGGTATGGGTTATGGTTAGGGTTAGGGCTAGTGTTAGGGTTAGGGCCCGGTTTAGGGTATGGGTTAGGATTAGGGTACGCGTTAGGGTTAGGGTAGGGGTTAGGGTTAGGGTACGCGTTAGGGTGAGGGTAGTTATTAAACCTATCCCATTCTCTAGATACCCCTTAGCACGTAAAGGAATATTATTTGGGGGTCCAGCCATGGAGAAGAGTTTAGACACGAGGAGAAGATAAGGAACACACCCATTATCAAGAAATCACATTAGGATTCTCTTTTTAACCTGTTCCTTAAAACACTTGTGCTTAGGAAATCTATTGGAGGCAGAAGCAGTCAAGGGTAGCTTAGGGATAGGGTTAGGGTTAGGGTACGGCTTAGGGTACGGGTTCGGGGAGGGGTTCGGGTAGGGCGTAGGCTATGGGTTAGGGTTAGGGTTAGGGTTAGTGTTAGGGTTAGGGCTCGGTTTAGGGTACGGGTTAGGATTAGGGTACGCGTTAGGGTTAGGGTAGGGGTTAGGGTTAGGGTATGCGATAGGGTGAGGTTAGTTATTAAACCTATCCCACTCTCTAGATACCCCTTAGCACGTAAAGGAATATTATTTGGGGGTCCAGCCATGGAGAAGAGTTTAGACACTAGGAGAAGATAAGGAACACACCCATTATCAAGAAATCACATTACGATTCTCTTTTTAACCTGTTCCTTAAAACACTAGTGCTTAGGAAATCTATTGGAGGCAGAAGCCGTCAAGGGTAGCTTAGGGTTAGGGTTAGGGTTAGGGTGAGGGTTAGGGTACGGCTTACGATACGGGTTCGGGGAGGGGTTCGGGTAGGGCGTAGGGTATGGGTTAGGGTTAGGGTTAGGGCTAGTGTTAGGGTTAGGGCTCGGTTTAGGGTACAGGTTAGGATTAGGGTATGCGTTAGGGTTAGGGTAGGGGTTAGGTTTAGGGTACGCGTTAGGGTGAGGGTAGTTATTAAACCTATCCCACTCTCTAGATACCCCTTAGCACGTAAAGGAATATTATTTGGGGTCCAGCCATGGAGAAGGGTTTAGACACGAGGAGAAGATAAGGAACACACCCATTATCAAGAAATCACATTAGGATTCTCCTTTAAACCTGTTCCTTAAATCACTAGTGCTTAGGAAATCTATTGGAGGCAGAAGCCGTCAAGTGTAGCTTAGGGTTAGGGTTAGGGTTAGGGTGAGGGTTAGGGTACGGCTTAGGGTACGGGTTCGGGGAGGGGTTCGTGTAGGGCGTAGGGTATGGGTTAGAGTTAGGGTTAGGTTAGTGTTAGGGTTAGGGCTCAGTTTAGGGTACGGGTTAGGATTAGGGTACGCGTTAGTGTTACGGTAGGGGTTAGGGTTAGGGTACGCTTTAGGGTGAGGGTAGTTATTAAACCTATCCCACTCTCTAGATACCCCTTAGCACGTAAAGGAATATTATTTGGGGGTCCAGCCATGGAGAAGGGTTTAGACACTAGAAGAAGATAAGGAACACACCCATTATCAAGAAATCACAATATGATTCTCTTTTTAACCTGTTCCTTAAAACACTTGTGCTTAGGAAATCTATTGGAGGCAGAAGCAGTCAAGGGTAGCTTAGGGATAGGGTTAGGGTTAGGGTACGGCTTAGGGTACGGGTTCGGGGAGGGGTTCGGGTAGGGCGTAGGCTATGGGTTAGGGTTAGGGTTAGGGTTAGTGTTAGGGTTAGGGCTCGGTTTAGGGTACGGGTTAGGATTAGGGTACGCGTTAGGGTTAGGGTAGGGGTTAGGGTTAGGGTATGCGATAGGGTGAGGTTAGTTATTAAACCTATCCCACTCTCTAGATACCCCTTAGCACGTAAAGGAATATTATTTGGGGGTCCAGCCATGGAGAAGAGTTTAGACACTAGGAGAAGATAAGGAACACACCCATTATCAAGAAATCACATTACGATTCTCTTTTTAACCTGTTCCTTAAAACACTAGTGCTTAGGAAATCTATTGGAGGCAGAAGCCGTCAAGGGTAGCTTAGGGTTAGGGTTAGGGTTAGGGTGAGGGTTAGGGTACGGCTTACGATACGGGTTCGGGGAGGGGTTCGGGTAGGGCGTAGGGTATGGGTTAGGGTTAGGGTTAGGGCTAGTGTTAGGGTTAGGGCTCGGTTTAGGGTACAGGTTAGGATTAGGGTATGCGTTAGGGTTAGGGTAGGGGTTAGGTTTAGGGTACGCGTTAGGGTGAGGGTAGTTATTAAACCTATCCCACTCTCTAGATACCCCTTAGCACGTAAAGGAATATTATTTGGGGTCCAGCCATGGAGAAGGGTTTAGACACGAGGAGAAGATAAGGAACACACCCATTATCAAGAAATCACATTAGGATTCTCCTTTAAACCTGTTCCTTAAATCACTAGTGCTTAGGAAATCTATTGGAGGCAGAAGCCGTCAAGTGTAGCTTAGGGTTAGGGTTAGGGTTAGGGTGAGGGTTAGGGTACGGCTTAGGGTACGGGTTCGGGGAGGGGTTCGTGTAGGGCGTAGGGTATGGGTTAGAGTTAGGGTTAGGTTAGTGTTAGGGTTAGGGCTCAGTTTAGGGTACGGGTTAGGATTAGGGTACGCGTTATTGTTACGGTAGGGGTTAGGGTTAGGGTACGCTTTAGGGTGAGGGTAGTTATTAAACCTATCCCACTCTCTAGATACCCCTTAGCACGTAAAGGAATATTATTTGGGGGTCCAGCCATGGAGAAGGGTTTAGACACTAGAAGAAGATAAGGAACACACCCATTATCACGAAATCACATTAGGATTCTCTTTTTAACCTGTTCCTTAAAACACTAGTGCTTAGGAAATCTATTGGAGGCAGAAGCAGTCAAGGGTAGCTTAGGGTTAGGGTTAGGGTTAGGGTGAGGGTTAGGGTACGGCTTAGGGTACGGGTTCGGGGAGGGGTTCGGGTAGGGCGTAGGGTATGGGTTAGGGTTAGGGTTAGGGTTAGTGTTAGGGTTAGGGCTCGGTTTAGGGTACGGGTTAGGATTAGTGTACGCGTTAGGGTTAGGGTAGGGGTTAGGGTTAGGGTACGCGTTAGGGTGAGGGTAGTTATTAAACCTATCCCACTCTCTAGATACCCCTTAGCACGTAAAGGAATATTATTTGGGGGTCCAGCCAAGGAGAAGAGTTTAGACACGAGGAGAAGATAAGGAACACACCCATTATCAAGAAATCACATTAGGATTCTCTTTTTAACCTGTTCCTTAAAACACTAGTGCTTAGGAAATCTATTGGAGGCAGAAGCCGTCAAGGGTAGCTTAGGGTTAGGGTTAGGGTTAGGGTGAGGGTTAGGGTACGGTTTAGGGTACGGGTTCAGGGAGGGTTTCGGGTAGGGAGTAGGGTATTGGTTAGGGTTAGGGTTAGAGTTAGTGTTAGGGATAGGGCTCGGTATAGGGTACGGGTTAGGATTAGGGTACGCGTTAGGGTTAGGGTAGGGGTGAGGGTTAGGGTACGCGTTAGGGTGAGGGTAGTTATTAAACCTATCCCACTCTCTAGATACCCCTTAGCACGTAAAGGAATATTATTTGGGGGTCCAGCCATGGAGAAGAGTTTAGACACGAGGAGAAGATAAGGAACACACCCATTATCAAGAAATCACATTAGGATTCTCTTTTTAACCTGTTCCTTAAAACACTTGTGCTTAGGAAATCTATTGGAGGCAGAAGCAGTCAAGGGTAGCTTAGGGTTAGGGTTAGGGTTAGGGTACGGCTTAGGGTATGGGTTCGGGGAGGGGTTCGCGTAGGGCGTAGGGTATGGGTTAGTGTTAGGGTTAGGGTTAGTGTTAGGGTTAGGGCTCGGTTTAGGGTACGGGTTAGGATTAGGGTACGCGTTAGGGTTAGGGTAGGGGTTAGGGTTAGGGTATGCGATAGGGTGAGGTTAGTTATTAAACCTATCCCACTCTCTAGATACCCCTTAGCACGTAAAGGAATATTATTTGGGGGTCCAGCCATGGAGAAGAGTTTCGACACTAGGAGAAGATAAGGAACACACCCATTATCAAGAAATCACATTAGGATTCTCTTTTTAACCTGTTCCTTAAAACACTAGTGCTTAGGAAATATATTGGAGGCAGAAGCCGTCAAGGGTAGCTTAGGGTTAGGGTTAGGGTGAGGGTTAGGGTACGGCTTAGGGTACGGGTTCGGGGAGGGGTTCGGGTAGGGCGTAGGGTATGGGTTAGGGTTAGGGTTAGGGCTAGTGTTAGGGTTAGGGCTCGGTTTAGGGTACGGGTTAGGATTAGGGTATGCGTTAGGGTTAGGGTAGGGGTTAGGGTTAGGATACGCGTTAGGGTGAGGGTAGTTATTAAACCTATCCCACTCTCTAGATACCCCTTAGCACGTAAAGGAATATTATTTGGGGGTCCAGCCATGGAGAAGAGTTTAGACACGAAGAGAAGATAAGGAACACACCCATTATCAAGAAATCACATTAGGATTCTCTTTTAAACCTGTTCCTTAAATCACTAGTGCTTAGGAAATCTATTGGAGGCAGAAGCCGTCAAGGGTAGCTTAGGGTTAGGGTTAGGGTTAGGGTGAGGGTTAGGGTACGGCTTAGGGTACGGGTTCGGGGAGGGGTTCGGGTAGGGCGTAGGGTATGGGTTAAAGTTAGGGTTAGGGTTAGTGTTAGGGTTAGGGCTCAGTTTAGGGTACGGGTTAGGATTAGGGTACGCGTTAGGGTTAGGGTAGGGGTTAGGGTTAGGGTACGCTTTAGGGTGAGGGTAGTTATTAAACCTATCCCAATCTCTTGATACCCCTTAGCACGTAAAGGAATATTATTTGGGGGTCCAGCCATGGAGAAGAGTTTCGACACTAGGAGAAGATAAGGAACACACCCATTATCACGAAATCACATTAGGATTCTCTTTTTAACCTGTTCCTTAAAACACTAGTGCTTAGGAAATCTATTGGAGGCAGAAGCAGTCAAGGGTAGCTTAGGGTTAGGGTTAGGGTTAGGGTGAGGGTTAGGGTACGGCTTAGGGTACGGGTTCGGGGAGGGGTTCGTGTAGGGCGTAGGGTATGGGTTAGGGTTAGGGTTAGGGTTAGTGTTAGGGTTAGGGCTCGGTTTAGGGTACGGGTTAGGATTAGTGTACGCGTTAGGGTTAGGGTAGGGGTTAGGGTTAGGGTACGCGTTAGGGTGAGGGTAGTTATTAAACCTATCCCACTCTCTAGATACCCCTTAGCACGTAAAGGAATATTATTTGGGGGTCCAGCCATGGAGAAGAGTTTAGACACGAGGAGAAGATAAGGAACACACCCATTATCAAGAAATCACATTAGGATTCTCTTTTTAACCTGTTCCTTAAAACACTAGTGCTTAGGAAATCTATTGGAGGCAGAAGCCGTCAAGGGTAGCTTAGGGTTAGGGTTAGGGTTAGGGTGAGGGTTAGGGTACGGTTTAGGTTACGGGTTCAGGGAGGGGTTCGGGTAGGGCGTAGGGTATGGGTTAGAGTTAGGGTTAGAGTTAGTGTTAGGGTTAGGGCTCGGTTTAGGGTACGGGTTAGGATTAGGGTACGCGCTAGTGTGAGGGTAGAGGTTAGGGTTAGGGTACGCGTTAGGGTGAGGGTAGTTATTAAACCTATCACACTCTCTAGATACCCCTTAGCACATAAAGGAATATTATTTGGGGGTCCAGCCATGGAGAAGAGTTTAGACACGAGGAGAAGATAAGGAACACACCCATTATCAAGAAATCACATTAGGATTCTCTTTTTAACATGTTCCTTAAAACACTAGTGCTTAGGAAATCTATTGGAGGCAGAAGCCGTCAAGGGTAGCTTAGGGTTAGGGTTAGGGTTAGGGTGAGGGTTAGGGTACGGCTTAGGGTACGGGTTCGGGGAGGGGTTCGGGTAGGGCGTAGGGTATGTGTTAGGGTTAGGGTTAGGGCTAGTGTTAGGGTTAGGGCTCGGTTTAGGGTACAGGTTAGGATTAGGGTACGCGTTAGGGTTCGGGTAGGGGTTAGGGTTAGTGTACGCGTTAGGGTGAGGGTAGTTATTAAACCTATCCCACTCTCTAGATACCCCTTAGCACGTACAGGAATATTATTGGGGGTCCAGCCATGGAGAAGAGTTTAGACACTAGGAGAAGATAAGGAACACACCCATTATCACGAAATCACATTAGGATTCTCTTTTTAATATTTTCCTTAAAACACTAGTGCTTAGGAAATCTATTGGAGGCAGAAGCAGTCAAGGGAAGCTTAGGGTTAGGGTTAGGGTTAGGGTGAGGGTTAGGGTACGGTTTAGGGTACGGGTTCAGGGAGGGGTTCGGGTAGGGCGTAGGGTATGGGTTATGGTTAGGGTTAGAGTTAGTGTTAGGGTTAGGGCTCGGTTTAGGGTACGGGTTAGGATTAGGGTACGCGCTAGGGTTAGGGTAGGGGTTAGGGTTAGGGTACGCGTTAGGGTGAGGGTAGTTATTAAACCTATCACACTCTCTAGATACCCCTTAGCACATAAAGGAATATTATTTGGGTGTCCAGCCATGGAGAAGAATTTAGACACGAGGAGAACACAAGGAACACACCCATTATCAAGAAATCACATTAGGATTCTCTTTTTAACCTGTTCCTTAAAACACTAGTGCTTAGGAAATCTATTGGAGGCAGAAGCCGTCAAGGGTAGCTTAGGGTTAGGGTTAGGGTTAGGGTGAGGGTTAGGGTACGGCTTAGGGTACGGGTTCAGGGAGGGGTTCGGGTAGGGCATAGGGTATGGGTTATGGTTAGGGTTAGGGCTAGTGTTAGGGTTAGGGCCCGGTTTAGGGTACGGGTTAGGATTAGGGTACGCGTTAGGGTTAGGGTAGGGGTTAGGGTTAGGGTACGCGTTAGGGTGAGGGTAGTTATTAAACCTATCCCATTCTCTAGATACCCCTTAGCACGTAAAGGAATATTATTTGGGGGTCCAGCCATGGAGAAGAGTTTAGACACGAGGAGAAGATAAGGAACACACCCATTATCAAGAAATCACATTAGGATTCTCTTTTTAACCTGTTCCTTAAAACACTTGTGCTTAGGAAATCTATTGGAGGCAGAAGCAGTCAAGGGTAGCTTAGGGATAGGGTTAGGGTTAGGGTACGGCTTAGGGTACGGGTTCGGGGAGGGGTTCGGGTAGGGCGTAGGCTATGGGTTAGGGTTAGGGTTAGGGTTAGTGTTAGGGTTAGGGCTCGGTTTAGGGTACGGGTTAGGATTAGGGTACGCGTTAGGGTTAGGGTAGGGGTTAGGGTTAGGGTATGCGATAGGGTGAGGTTAGTTATTAAACCTATCCCACTCTCTAGATACCCCTTAGCACGTAAAGGAATATTATTTGGGGGTCCAGCCATGGAGAAGAGTTTAGACACTAGGAGAAGATAAGGAACACACCCATTATCAAGAAATCACATTACGATTCTCTTTTTAACCTGTTCCTTAAAACACTAGTGCTTAGGAAATCTATTGGAGGCAGAAGCCGTCAAGGGTAGCTTAGGGTTAGGGTTAGGGTTAGGGTGAGGGTTAGGGTACGGCTTACGATACGGGTTCGGGGAGGGGTTCGGGTAGGGCGTAGGGTATGGGTTAGGGTTAGGGTTAGGGCTAGTGTTAGGGTTAGGGCTCGGTTTAGGGTACAGGTTAGGATTAGGGTATGCGTTAGGGTTAGGGTAGGGGTTAGGTTTAGGGTACGCGTTAGGGTGAGGGTAGTTATTAAACCTATCCCACTCTCTAGATACCCCTTAGCACGTAAAGGAATATTATTTGGGGTCCAGCCATGGAGAAGGGTTTAGACACGAGGAGAAGATAAGGAACACACCCATTATCAAGAAATCACATTAGGATTCTCCTTTAAACCTGTTCCTTAAATCACTAGTGCTTAGGAAATCTATTGGAGGCAGAAGCCGTCAAGTGTAGCTTAGGGTTAGGGTTAGGGTTAGGGTGAGGGTTAGGGTACGGCTTAGGGTACGGGTTCGGGGAGGGGTTCGTGTAGGGCGTAGGGTATGGGTTAGAGTTAGGGTTAGGTTAGTGTTAGGGTTAGGGCTCAGTTTAGGGTACGGGTTAGGATTAGGGTACGCGTTATTGTTACGGTAGGGGTTAGGGTTAGGGTACGCTTTAGGGTGAGGGTAGTTATTAAACCTATCCCACTCTCTAGATACCCCTTAGCACGTAAAGGAATATTATTTGGGGGTCCAGCCATGGAGAAGGGTTTAGACACTAGAAGAAGATAAGGAACACACCCATTATCACGAAATCACATTAGGATTCTCTTTTTAACCTGTTCCTTAAAACACTAGTGCTTAGGAAATCTATTGGAGGCAGAAGCAGTCAAGGGTAGCTTAGGGTTAGGGTTAGGGTTAGGGTGAGGGTTAGGGTACGGCTTAGGGTACGGGTTCGGGGAGGGGTTCGGGTAGGGCGTAGGGTATGGGTTAGGGTTAGGGTTAGGGTTAGTGTTAGGGTTAGGGCTCGGTTTAGGGTACGGGTTAGGATTAGTGTACGCGTTAGGGTTAGGGTAGGGGTTAGGGTTAGGGTACGCGTTAGGGTGAGGGTAGTTATTAAACCTATCCCACTCTCTAGATACCCCTTAGCACGTAAAGGAATATTATTTGGGGGTCCAGCCATGGAGAAGAGTTTAGACACGAGGAGAAGATAAGGAACACACCCATTATCAAGAAATCACATTAGGATTCTCTTTTTAACCTGTTCCTTAAAACACTAGTGCTTAGGAAATCTATTGGAGGCAGAAGCTGTCAAGGGTAGCTTAGGGTTAGGGTTAGGGTTAGGGTGAGGGTTAGGGTACGGTTTAGGTTACGGGTTCAGGGAGGGGTTCGGGTAGGGCGTAGGGTATGGGTTAGGGTTAGGGTTAGAGTTAGTGTTAGGGTTAGGGCTCGGTTTAGGGTACAGGTTAGGATTAGGGTACGCGTTAGGGTTCGGGTAGGGGTTAGGGTTAGTGTACGCGTTAGGGTGAGGGTAGTTATTAAACCTATCCCACTCTCTAGATACCCCTTAGCACGTACAGGAATATTATTGGGGGTCCAGCCATGGAGAAGAGTTTAGACACTAGGAGAAGATAAGGAACACACCCATTATCACGAAATCACATTAGGATTCTCTTTTTAATATTTTCCTTAAAACACTAGTGCTTAGGAAATCTATTGGAGGCAGAAGCAGTCAAGGGAAGCTTAGGGTTAGGGTTAGGGTTAGGGTGAGGGTTAGGGTACGGATTAGGGTACGGGTTCAGGGAGGGGTTCGGGTAGGGCGTAGGGTATGGGTTATGGTTAGGGTTAGAGTTAGTGTTAGGGTTAGGGCTCGGTTTAGGGTACGGGTTAGGATTAGGGTACGCGCTAGGGTTAGGGTAGGTGTTAGGGTTAGGGTACGCGTTAGGGTGAGGGTAGTTATTAAACCTATCACACTCTCTAGATACCCCTTAGCACATAAAGGAATATTATTTGGGTGTCCAGCCATGGAGAAGAATTTAGACACGAGGAGAACACAAGGAACACACCCATTATCAAGAAATCACATTAGGATTCTCTTTTTAACCTGTTCCTTAAAACACTAGTGCTTAGGAAATCTATTGGAGGCAGAAGCCGTCAAGGGTAGCTTAGGGTTAGGGTTAGGGTTAGGGTGAGGGTTAGGGTACGGCTTAGGGTACGGGTTCAGGGAGGGGTTCGGGTAGGGCATAGGGTATGGGTTATGGTTAGGGTTAGGGCTAGTGTTAGGGTTAGGGCCCGGTTTAGGGTACGGGTTAGGATTAGGGTACGCGTTAGGGTTAGGGTAGGGGTTAGGGTTAGGGTACGCGTTAGGGTGAGGGTAGTTATTAAACCTATCCCATTCTCTAGATACCCCTTAGCACGTAAAGGAATATTATTTGGGGGTCCAGCCATGGAGAAGAGTTTAGACACGAGGAGAAGATAAGGAACACACCCATTATCAAGAAATCACATTAGGATTCTCTTTTTAACCTGTTCCTTAAAACACTTGTGCTTAGGAAATCTATTGGAGGCAGAAGCAGTCAAGGGTAGCTTAGGGATAGGGTTAGGGTTAGGGTACGGCTTAGGGTACGGGTTCGGGGAGGGGTTCGGGTAGGGCGTAGGCTATGGGTTAGGGTTAGGGTTAGGGTTAGTGTTAGGGTTAGGGCTCGGTTTAGGGTACGGGTTAGGATTAGGGTACGCGTTAGGGTTAGGGTAGGGGTTAGGGTTAGGGTATGCGATAGGGTGAGGTTAGTTATTAAACCTATCCCACTCTCTAGATACCCCTTAGCACGTAAAGGAATATTATTTGGGGGTCCAGCCATGGAGAAGAGTTTAGACACTAGGAGAAGATAAGGAACACACCCATTATCAAGAAATCACATTACGATTCTCTTTTTAACCTGTTCCTTAAAACACTAGTGCTTAGGAAATCTATTGGAGGCAGAAGCCGTCAAGGGTAGCTTAGGGTTAGGGTTAGGGTTAGGGTGAGGGTTAGGGTACGGCTTACGATACGGGTTCGGGGAGGGGTTCGGGTAGGGCGTAGGGTATGGGTTAGGGTTAGGGTTAGGGCTAGTGTTAGGGTTAGGGCTCGGTTTAGGGTACAGGTTAGGATTAGGGTATGCGTTAGGGTTAGGGTAGGGGTTAGGTTTAGGGTACGCGTTAGGGTGAGGGTAGTTATTAAACCTATCCCACTCTCTAGATACCCCTTAGCACGTAAAGGAATATTATTTGGGGTCCAGCCATGGAGAAGGGTTTAGACACGAGGAGAAGATAAGGAACACACCCATTATCAAGAAATCACATTAGGATTCTCCTTTAAACCTGTTCCTTAAATCACTAGTGCTTAGGAAATCTATTGGAGGCAGAAGCCGTCAAGTGTAGCTTAGGGTTAGGGTTAGGGTTAGGGTGAGGGTTAGGGTACGGCTTAGGGTACGGGTTCGGGGAGGGGTTCGTGTAGGGCGTAGGGTATGGGTTAGAGTTAGGGTTAGGTTAGTGTTAGGGTTAGGGCTCAGTTTAGGGTACGGGTTAGGATTAGGGTACGCGTTAGTGTTACGGTAGGGGTTAGGGTTAGGGTACGCTTTAGGGTGAGGGTAGTTATTAAACCTATCCCACTCTCTAGATACCCCTTAGCACGTAAAGGAATATTATTTGGGGGTCCAGCCATGGAGAAGGGTTTAGACACTAGAAGAAGATAAGGAACACACCCATTATCAAGAAATCACAATATGATTCTCTTTTTAACCTGTTCCTTAAAACACTTGTGCTTAGGAAATCTATTGGAGGCAGAAGCAGTCAAGGGTAGCTTAGGGATAGGGTTAGGGTTAGGGTACGGCTTAGGGTACGGGTTCGGGGAGGGGTTCGGGTAGGGCGTAGGCTATGGGTTAGGGTTAGGGTTAGGGTTAGTGTTAGGGTTAGGGCTCGGTTTAGGGTACGGGTTAGGATTAGGGTACGCGTTAGGGTTAGGGTAGGGGTTAGGGTTAGGGTATGCGATAGGGTGAGGTTAGTTATTAAACCTATCCCACTCTCTAGATACCCCTTAGCACGTAAAGGAATATTATTTGGGGGTCCAGCCATGGAGAAGAGTTTAGACACTAGGAGAAGATAAGGAACACACCCATTATCAAGAAATCACATTACGATTCTCTTTTTAACCTGTTCCTTAAAACACTAGTGCTTAGGAAATCTATTGGAGGCAGAAGCCGTCAAGGGTAGCTTAGGGTTAGGGTTAGGGTTAGGGTGAGGGTTAGGGTACGGCTTACGATACGGGTTCGGGGAGGGGTTCGGGTAGGGCGTAGGGTATGGGTTAGGGTTAGGGTTAGGGCTAGTGTTAGGGTTAGGGCTCGGTTTAGGGTACAGGTTAGGATTAGGGTATGCGTTAGGGTTAGGGTAGGGGTTAGGTTTAGGGTACGCGTTAGGGTGAGGGTAGTTATTAAACCTATCCCACTCTCTAGATACCCCTTAGCACGTAAAGGAATATTATTTGGGGTCCAGCCATGGAGAAGGGTTTAGACACGAGGAGAAGATAAGGAACACACCCATTATCAAGAAATCACATTAGGATTCTCCTTTAAACCTGTTCCTTAAATCACTAGTGCTTAGGAAATCTATTGGAGGCAGAAGCCGTCAAGTGTAGCTTAGGGTTAGGGTTAGGGTTAGGGTGAGGGTTAGGGTACGGCTTAGGGTACGGGTTCGGGGAGGGGTTCGTGTAGGGCGTAGGGTATGGGTTAGAGTTAGGGTTAGGTTAGTGTTAGGGTTAGGGCTCAGTTTAGGGTACGGGTTAGGATTAGGGTACGCGTTATTGTTACGGTAGGGGTTAGGGTTAGGGTACGCTTTAGGGTGAGGGTAGTTATTAAACCTATCCCACTCTCTAGATACCCCTTAGCACGTAAAGGAATATTATTTGGGGGTCCAGCCATGGAGAAGGGTTTAGACACTAGAAGAAGATAAGGAACACACCCATTATCACGAAATCACATTAGGATTCTCTTTTTAACCTGTTCCTTAAAACACTAGTGCTTAGGAAATCTATTGGAGGCAGAAGCAGTCAAGGGTAGCTTAGGGTTAGGGTTAGGGTTAGGGTGAGGGTTAGGGT
The DNA here is from genome assembly GCF_949987535.1 of Balaenoptera acutorostrata. NCBI lineage: Eukaryota > Metazoa > Chordata > Mammalia > Artiodactyla > Balaenopteridae > Balaenoptera > Balaenoptera acutorostrata. The sequence continues at coordinate 455,091 of NW_026645686.1, read as the reverse complement.
ACGGCTTAGGGTACGGGTTCGGGGAGGGGTTCGGGTAGGGCGTAGGGTATGGGTTAGGGTTAGGGTTAGGGTTAGTGTTAGGGTTAGGGCTCGGTTTAGGGTACGGGTTAGGATTAGTGTACGCGTTAGGGTTAGGGTAGGGGTTAGGGTTAGGGTACGCGTTAGGGTGAGGGTAGTTATTAAACCTATCCCACTCTCTAGATACCCCTTAGCACGTAAAGGAATATTATTTGGGGGTCCAGCCATGGAGAAGAGTTTAGACACGAGGAGAAGATAAGGAACACACCCATTATCAAGAAATCACATTAGGATTCTCTTTTTAACCTGTTCCTTAAAACACTAGTGCTTAGGAAATCTATTGGAGGCAGAAGCTGTCAAGGGTAGCTTAGGGTTAGGGTTAGGGTTAGGGTGAGGGTTAGGGTACGGTTTAGGTTACGGGTTCAGGGAGGGGTTCGGGTAGGGCGTAGGGTATGGGTTAGGGTTAGGGTTAGAGTTAGTGTTAGGGTTAGGGCTCGGTTTAGGGTACAGGTTAGGATTAGGGTACGCGTTAGGGTTCGGGTAGGGGTTAGGGTTAGTGTACGCGTTAGGGTGAGGGTAGTTATTAAACCTATCCCACTCTCTAGATACCCCTTAGCACGTACAGGAATATTATTGGGGGTCCAGCCATGGAGAAGAGTTTAGACACTAGGAGAAGATAAGGAACACACCCATTATCACGAAATCACATTAGGATTCTCTTTTTAATATTTTCCTTAAAACACTAGTGCTTAGGAAATCTATTGGAGGCAGAAGCAGTCAAGGGAAGCTTAGGGTTAGGGTTAGGGTTAGGGTGAGGGTTAGGGTACGGATTAGGGTACGGGTTCAGGGAGGGGTTCGGGTAGGGCGTAGGGTATGGGTTATGGTTAGGGTTAGAGTTAGTGTTAGGGTTAGGGCTCGGTTTAGGGTACGGGTTAGGATTAGGGTACGCGCTAGGGTTAGGGTAGGGGTTAGGGTTAGGGTACGCGTTAGGGTGAGGGTAGTTATTAAACCTATCACACTCTCTAGATACCCCTTAGCACATAAAGGAATATTATTTGGGTGTCCAGCCATGGAGAAGAATTTAGACACGAGGAGAACACAAGGAACACACCCATTATCAAGAAATCACATTAGGATTCTCTTTTTAACCTGTTCCTTAAAACACTAGTGCTTAGGAAATCTATTGGAGGCAGAAGCCGTCAAGGGTAGCTTAGGGTTAGGGTTAGGGTTAGGGTGAGGGTTAGGGTACGGCTTAGGGTACGGGTTCAGGGAGGGGTTCGGGTAGGGCATAGGGTATGGGTTATGGTTAGGGTTAGGGCTAGTGTTAGGGTTAGGGCCCGGTTTAGGGTACGGGTTAGGATTAGGGTACGCGTTAGGGTTAGGGTAGGGGTTAGGGTTAGGGTACGCGTTAGGGTGAGGGTAGTTATTAAACCTATCCCATTCTCTAGATACCCCTTAGCACGTAAAGGAATATTATTTGGGGGTCCAGCCATGGAGAAGAGTTTAGACACGAGGAGAAGATAAGGAACACACCCATTATCAAGAAATCACATTAGGATTCTCTTTTTAACCTGTTCCTTAAAACACTTGTGCTTAGGAAATCTATTGGAGGCAGAAGCAGTCAAGGGTAGCTTAGGGATAGGGTTAGGGTTAGGGTACGGCTTAGGGTACGGGTTCGGGGAGGGGTTCGGGTAGGGCGTAGGCTATGGGTTAGGGTTAGGGTTAGGGTTAGGGTTAGGGTTAGGGCTCGGTTTAGGGTACGCGTTAGGGTTAGGGTAGGGGTTAGGGTTAGGGTATGCGATAGGGTGAGGTTAGTTATTAAACCTATCCCACTCTCTAGATACCCCTTAGCACGTAAAGGAATATTATTTGGGGGTCCAGCCATGGAGAAGAGTTTAGACACTAGGAGAAGATAAGGAACACACCCATTATCAAGAAATCACATTACGATTCTCTTTTTAACCTGTTCCTTAAAACACTAGTGCTTAGGAAATCTATTGGAGGCAGAAGCCGTCAAGGGTAGCTTAGGGTTAGGGTTAGGGTTAGGGTGAGGGTTAGGGTACGGCTTACGATACGGGTTCGGGGAGGGGTTCGGGTAGGGCGTAGGGTATGGGTTAGGGTTAGGGTTAGGGCTAGTGTTAGGGTTAGGGCTCGGTTTAGGGTACAGGTTAGGATTAGGGTATGCGTTAGGGTTAGGGTAGGGGTTAGGTTTAGGGTACGCGTTAGGGTGAGGGTAGTTATTAAACCTATCCCACTCTCTAGATACCCCTTAGCACATAAAGGAATATTATTTGGGGTCCAGCCATGGAGAAGGGTTTAGACACGAGGAGAAGATAAGGAACACACCCATTATCAAGAAATCACATTAGGATTCTCCTTTAAACCTGTTCCTTAAATCACTAGTGCTTAGGAAATCTATTGGAGGCAGAAGCCGTCAAGTGTAGCTTAGGGTTAGGGTTAGGGTTAGGGTGAGGGTTAGGGTACGGCTTAGGGTACGGGTTCGGGGAGGGGTTCGTGTAGGGCGTAGGGTATGGGTTAGAGTTAGGGTTAGGTTAGTGTTAGGGTTAGGGCTCAGTTTAGGGTACGGGTTAGGATTAGGGTACGCGTTAGTGTTACGGTAGGGGTTAGGGTTAGGGTACGCTTTAGGGTGAGGGTAGTTATTAAACCTATCCCACTCTCTAGATACCCCTTAGCACGTAAAGGAATATTATTTGGGGGTCCAGCCATGGAGAAGGGTTTAGACACTAGAAGAAGATAAGGAACACACCCATTATCAAGAAATCACAATATGATTCTCTTTTTAAACTGTTCCTTAAAACACTAGTGGTTAGGAAATCTATTGGAGGCAGAAGCAGTGAAGGGTAGCTTAGGGTTACGGTTAGGGTTAGGGTGAGGGTTAGGGTACGGCTTAGGGTACGGGTTCGGGGAGGGTTTCGGGTAGGGCGTAGGGTATGGGTTAGGGTTAGGGTTAGGGTTAGTGTTAGGGTTAGGGCTCGGTTTAGGGTACGGGTTAGGATTAGGGTACTCGTTAGGGTTAGGGTAGCGGTTAGGGTTAGGGTACGCGTTAGGGTGAGGGTAGTTATTAAACCTATCTCACTCTCTAGATACCCCTTAGCACGTAAAGGAATATTATTTGGGGGTCCAGCCATGGAGAAGAGTTTAGACACGAGGAGAAGATAAGGAACACACCCATTATCAAGAAATCACATTAGGATTCTCTTTTTAACCTGTTCCTTAAAACACTAGTGCTTAGGAAATCTATCGGAGGCAGAAGCCGTCAAGGGTAGCTTAGGGTTAGGGTTAGGGTGAGGGTGAGGGTTAGGGTACGGCTTAGGGTACGGGTTCGGGGAGGGGTTCGGGTAGGGCGTAGGCTATGCGTTAGGGTTAGGGTTAGGGTTAGTGTTAGGGTTAGGGCTCGGTTTAGGGTACGGGTTAGGATTAGGGTACGCGTTAGGGTTAGGGTAGGGGTTAGGGTTAGGGTATGCGATAGGGTGAGGTTAGTTATTAAACCTATCCCACTCTCTAGATACCCCTTAGCACGTAAAGGAATATTATTTGGGGGTCCAGCCATGGAGAAGAGTTTAGACACTAGGAGAAGATAAGGAACACACCCATTATCAAGAAATCACATTAGGATTCTCTTTTTAACCTGTTCCTTAAAACACTAGTGCTTAGGAAATCTATTGGAGGCAGAAGCCGTCAAGGGTAGCTTAGGGTTAGGGTTAGGGTTAGGGTGAGGGTTAGGGTACGGCTTACGATACGGGTTCGGGGAGGGGTTCGGGTAGGGCATAGGGTATGGGTTAGGGTTAGGGTTAGGGCTAGTGTTAAGGTTAGGGCTCGGTTTAGGATACGGGTTAGGATTAGGGTACGCGTTAGGGGTAGGGTAGGGGTTAGGGTTAGGGTACGCGTTAGGGTGAGGGTAGTTATTAAGCCTATCCCACTCTCTAGATACCCCTTAGCACGTAAAGGAATATTATTTCGGGGTCCAGCCATGGAGAAGAGTTTAGACACGAGGAGAAGATAAGGAACACACCCATTATCAAGAAATCACATTAGGATTCTCTTTTTAACATGTTCCTTAAAACACTAGTGCTTAGGAAATCTATTGGAGGCAGAAGCCGTCAAGGGTAGCTTAGGGTTAGGGTTAGGGTTAGGGTGAGGGTTAGGGTACGGTTTAGGGTACGGGTTCAGGGAGGGTTTCGGGTAGGGAGTAGGGTATTGGTTAGGGTTAGGGTTAGAGTTAGTGTTAGGGATAGGGCTCGGTTTAGGGTACGGGTTAGGATTAGGGTACGCGTTAGGGTTAGGGTAGGGGTTAGGGTTAGGGTACGCGTTAGGGTGAGGGTAGTTATTAAACCTATCCCACTCTCTAGATACCCCTTAGCACGTAAAGGAATATTATTTGGGGGTCCAGCCATGGAGAAGAGTTTAGACACGAGGAGAAGATAAGGAACACAACCATTATCAAGAAATCACATTAGGATTCTCTTTTTAACCTGTTCCTTAAAACACTTGTGCTTAGGAAATCTATTGGAGGCAGAAGCAGTCAAGGGTAGCTTAGGGTTAGGGTTAGGGTTAGGGTACGGCTTAGGGTACGGGTTCGGGGAGGGGTTCGCGTAGGGCGTAGGGTATGGGTTAGTGTTAGGGTTAGGGTTAGTGTTAGGGTTAGGGCTCGGTTTAGGGTACGGGTTAGGATTAGGGTACGCGTTAGGGTTAGGGTAGGGGTTAGGGTTAGGGTATGCGATAGGGTGAGGTTAGTTATTAAACCTATCCCACTCTCTAGATACCCCTTAGCACGTAAAGGAATATTATTTGGGGGTCCAGCCATGGAGAAGAGTTTCGACACTAGGAGAAGATAAGGAACACACCCATTATCAAGAAATCACATTAGGATTCTCTTTTTAACCTGTTCCTTAAAACACTAGTGCTTAGGAAATATATTGGAGGCAGAAGCCGTCAAGGGTAGCTTAGGGTTAGGGTTAGGGTGAGGGTTAGGGTACGGCTTAGGGTACGGGTTCGGGGAGGGGTTCGGGTAGGGCGTAGGGTATGGGTTAGGGTTAGGGTTAGGGCTAGTGTTAGGGTTAGGGCTCGGTTTAGGGTACGGGTTAGGATTAGGGTATGCGTTAGGGTTAGGGTAGGGGTTAGGGTTAGGATACGCGTTAGGGTGAGGGTAGTTATTAAACCTATCCCACTCTCTAGATACCCCTTAGCACGTAAAGGAATATTATTTGGGGGTCCAGCCATGGAGAAGAGTTTAGACACGAGGAGAAGATAAGGAACACACCCATTATCAAGAAATCACATTAGGATTCTCTTTTTAACCTGTTCCTTAAAACACTTGTGCTTAGGAAATCTATTGGAGGCAGAAGCAGTCAAGGGTAGCTTAGGGATAGGGTTAGGGTTAGGGTACGGCTTAGGGTACGGGTTCGGGGAGGGGTTCGGGTAGGGCGTAGGCTATGGGTTAGGGTTAGGGTTAGGGTTAGTGTTAGGGTTAGGGCTCGGTTTAGGGTACGCGTTAGGGTTAGGGTAGGGGTTAGGGTTAGGGTATGCGATAGGGTGAGGTTAGTTATTAAACCTATCCCACTCTCTAGATACCCCTTAGCACGTAAAGGAATATTATTTGGGGGTCCAGCCATGGAGAAGAGTTTAGACACTAGGAGAAGATAAGGAACACACCCATTATCAAGAAATCACATTACGATTCTCTTTTTAACCTGTTCCTTAAAACACTAGTGCTTAGGAAATCTATTGGAGGCAGAAGCCGTCAAGGGTAGCTTAGGGTTAGGGTTAGGGTTAGGGAGAGGGTTAGGGTACGGCTTACGATACGGGTTCGGGGAGGGGTTCGGGTAGGGCGTAGGGTATGGGTTAGGGTTAGGGTTAGGGCTAGTGTTAGGGTTAGGGCTCGGTTTAGGGTACAGGTTAGGATTAGGGTATGCGTTAGGGTTAGGGTAGGGGTTAGGTTTAGGGTACGCGTTAGGGTGAGGGTAGTTATTAAACCTATCCCACTCTCTAGATACCCCTTAGCACATAAAGGAATATTATTTGGGGTCCAGCCATGGAGAAGGGTTTAGACACGAGGAGAAGATAAGGAACACACCCATTATCAAGAAATCACATTAGGATTCTCCTTTAAACCTGTTCCTTAAATCACTAGTGCTTAGGAAATCTATTGGAGGCAGAAGCCGTCAAGTGTAGCTTAGGGTTAGGGTTAGGGTTAGGGTGAGGGTTAGGGTACGGCTTAGGGTACGGGTTCGGGGAGGGGTTCGTGTAGGGCGTAGGGTATGGGTTAGAGTTAGGGTTAGGTTAGTGTTAGGGTTAGGGCTCAGTTTAGGGTACGGGTTAGGATTAGGGTACGCGTTAGTGTTACGGTAGGGGTTAGGGTTAGGGTACGCTTTAGGGTGAGGGTAGTTATTAAACCTATCCCACTCTCTAGATACCCCTTAGCACGTAAAGGAATATTATTTGGGGGTCCAGCCATGGAGAAGGGTTTAGACACTAGAAGAAGATAAGGAACACACCCATTATCAAGAAATCACAATATGATTCTCTTTTTAAACTGTTCCTTAAAACACTAGTGGTTAGGAAATCTATTGGAGGCAGAAGCAGTGAAGGGTAGCTTAGGGTTACGGTTAGGGTTAGGGTGAGGGTTAGGGTACGGCTTAGGGTACGGGTTCGGGGAGGGTTTCGGGTAGGGCGTAGGGTATGGGTTAGGGTTAGGGTTAGGGTTAGTGTTAGGGTTAGGGCTCGGTTTAGGGTACGGGTTAGGATTAGGGTACTCGTTAGGGTTAGGGTAGCGGTTAGGGTTAGGGTACGCGTTAGGGTGAGGGTAGTTATTAAACCTATCCCACTCTCTAGATACCCCTTAGCACGTAAAGGAATATTATTTGGGGGTCCAGCCATGGAGAAGAGTTTAGACACGAGGAGAAGATAAGGAACACACCCATTATCAAGAAATCACATTAGGATTCTCTTTTTAACCTGTTCCTTAAAACACTAGTGCTTAGGAAATCTATCGGAGGCAGAAGCCGTCAAGGGTAGCTTAGGGTTAGGGTTAGGGTGAGGGTGAGGGTTAGGGTACGGCTTAGGGTACGGGTTCGGGGAGGGGTTCGGGTAGGGCGTAGGCTATGCGTTAGGGTTAGGGTTAGGGTTAGTGTTAGGGTTAGGGCTCGGTTTAGGGTACGGGTTAGGATTAGGGTACGCGTTAGGGTTAGGGTAGGGGTTAGGGTTAGGGTATGCGATAGGGTGAGGTTAGTTATTAAACCTATCCCACTCTCTAGATACCCCTTAGCACGTAAAGGAATATTATTTGGGGGTCCAGCCATGGAGAAGAGTTTAGACACTAGGAGAAGATAAGGAACACACCCATTATCAAGAAATCACATTAGGATTCTCTTTTTAACCTGTTCCTTAAAACACTAGTGCTTAGGAAATCTATTGGAGGCAGAAGCCGTCAAGGGTAGCTTAGGGTTAGGGTTAGGGTTAGGGTGAGGGTTAGGGTACGGCTTACGATACGGGTTCGGGGAGGGGTTCGGGTAGGGCATAGGGTATGGGTTAGGGTTAGGGTTAGGGCTAGTGTTAAGGTTAGGGCTCGGTTTAGGATACGGGTTAGGATTAGGGTACGCGTTAGGGGTAGGGTAGGGGTTAGGGTTAGGGTACGCGTTAGGGTGAGGGTAGTTATTAAGCCTATCCCACTCTCTAGATACCCCTTAGCACGTAAAGGAATATTATTTCGGGGTCCAGCCATGGAGAAGAGTTTAGACACGAGGAGAAGATAAGGAACACACCCATTATCAAGAAATCACATTAGGATTCTCTTTTTAACATGTTCCTTAAAACACTAGTGCTTAGGAAATCTATTGGAGGCAGAAGCCGTCAAGGGTAGCTTAGGGTTAGGGTTAGGGTTAGGGTGAGGGTTAGGGTACGGTTTAGGGTACGGGTTCAGGGAGGGTTTCGGGTAGGGAGTAGGGTATTGGTTAGGGTTAGGGTTAGAGTTAGTGTTAGGGATAGGGCTCGGTTTAGGGTACGGGTTAGGATTAGGGTACGCGTTAGGGTTAGGGTAGGGGTTAGGGTTAGGGTACGCGTTAGGGTGAGGGTAGTTATTAAACCTATCCCACTCTCTAGATACCCCTTAGCACGTAAAGGAATATTATTTGGGGGTCCAGCCATGGAGAAGAGTTTAGACACGAGGAGAAGATAAGGAACACAACCATTATCAAGAAATCACATTAGGATTCTCTTTTTAACCTGTTCCTTAAAACACTTGTGCTTAGGAAATCTATTGGAGGCAGAAGCAGTCAAGGGTAGCTTAGGGTTAGGGTTAGGGTTAGGGTACGGCTTAGGGTACGGGTTCGGGGAGGGGTTCGCGTAGGGCGTAGGGTATGGGTTAGTGTTAGGGTTAGGGTTAGTGTTAGGGTTAGGGCTCGGTTTAGGGTACGGGTTAGGATTAGGGTACGCGTTAGGGTTAGGGTAGGGGTTAGGGTTAGGGTATGCGATAGGGTGAGGTTAGTTATTAAACCTATCCCACTCTCTAGATACCCCTTAGCACGTAAAGGAATATTATTTGGGGGTCCAGCCATGGAGAAGAGTTTCGACACTAGGAGAAGATAAGGAACACACCCATTATCAAGAAATCACATTAGGATTCTCTTTTTAACCTGTTCCTTAAAACACTAGTGCTTAGGAAATATATTGGAGGCAGAAGCCGTCAAGGGTAGCTTAGGGTTAGGGTTAGGGTGAGGGTTAGGGTACGGCTTAGGGTACGGGTTCGGGGAGGGGTTCGGGTAGGGCGTAGGGTATGGGTTAGGGTTAGGGTTAGGGCTAGTGTTAGGGTTAGGGCTCGGTTTAGGGTACGGGTTAGGATTAGGGTATGCGTTAGGGTTAGGGTAGGGGTTAGGGTTAGGATACGCGTTAGGGTGAGGGTAGTTATTAAACCTATCCCACTCTCTAGATACCCCTTAGCACGTAAAGGAATATTATTTGGGGGTCCAGCCATGGAGAAGAGTTTAGACACGAAGAGAAGATAAGGAACACACCCATTATCAAGAAATCACATTAGGATTCTCTTTTAAACCTGTTCCTTAAATCACTAGTGCTTAGGAAATCTATTGGAGGCAGAAGCCGTCAAGGGTAGCTTAGGGTTAGGGTTAGGGTTAGGGTGAGGGTTAGGGTACGGTTTAGGGTACGGGTTCGGGGAGGGGTTCGGGTAGGGCGTAGGGTATGGGTTAAAGTTAGGGTTAGGGTTAGTGTTAGGGTTAGGGCTCAGTTTAGGGTACGGGTTAGGATTAGGGTACGCGTTAGGGTTAGGGTAGGGGTTAGGGTTAGGGTACGCGTTAGGGTGAGGGTAGTTATTAAACCTATCACACTCTCTAGATACCCCTTAGCACATAAAGGAATATTATTTGGGGGTCCAGCCATGGAGAAGAGTTTAGACACGAGGAGAAGATAAGGAACACACCCATTATCAAGAAATCACATTAGGATTCTCTTTTTAACATGTTCCTTAAAACACTAGTGCTTAGGAAATCTATTGGAGGCAGAAGCCGTCAAGGGTAGCTTAGGGTTAGGGTTAGGGTTAGGGTGAGGGTTAGGGTATGGCTTAGGGTACGGGTTCGGGGAGGGGTTCGGGTAGGGCGTAGGGTATGTGTTAGGGTTAGGGTTAGGGCTAGTGTTAGGGTTAGGGCTCGGTTTAGGGTACAGGTTAGGATTAGGGTACGCGTTAGGGTTCGGGTAGGGGTTAGGGTTAGTGTACGCGTTAGGGTGAGGGTAGTTATTAAACCTATCCCACTCTCTAGATACCCCTTAGCACGTACAGGAATATTATTGGGGGTCCAGCCATGGAGAAGAGTTTCGACACTAGGAGAAGATAAGGAACACACCCATTATCACGAAATCACATTAGGATTCTCTTTTTAATATTTTCCTTAAAACACTAGTGCTTAGGAAATCTATTGGAGGCAGAAGCAGTCAAGGGAAGCTTAGGGTTAGGGTTAGGGTTAGGGTGAGGGTTAGGGTACGGTTTAGGGTACGGGTTCAGGGAGGGGTTCGGGTAGGGCGTAGGGTATGGGTTATGGTTAGGGTTAGAGTTAGTGTTAGGGTTAGGGCTCGGTTTAGGGTACGGGTTAGGATTAGGGTACGCGCTAGGGTTAGGGTAGGGGTTAGGGTTAGGGTACGCGTTAGGGTGAGGGTAGTTATTAAACCTATCACACTCTCTAGATACCCCTTAGCACATAAAGGAATATTATTTGGGTGTCCAGCCATGGAGAAGAATTTAGACACGAGGAGAACACAAGGAACACACCCATTATCAAGAAATCACATTAGGATTCTCTTTTTAACCTGTTCCTTAAAACACTAGTGCTTAGGAAATCTATTGGAGGCAGAAGCCGTCAAGGGTAGCTTAGGGTTAGGGTTAGGGTTAGGGTGAGGGTTAGGGTACGGCTTAGGGTACGGGTTCAGGGAGGGGTTCGGGTAGGGCATAGGGTATGGGTTATGGTTAGGTTTAGGGCTAGTGTTAGGGTTAGGGCCCGGTTTAGGGTACGGGTTAGGATTAGGGTACGCGTTAGGGTTAGGGTAGGGGTTAGGGTTAGGGTACGCGTTAGGGTGAGGGTAGTTATTAAACCTATCCCATTCTCTAGATACCCCTTAGCACGTAAAGGAATATTATTTGGGGGTCCAGCCATGGAGAAGAGTTTAGACACGAGGAGAAGATAAGGAACACACCCATTATCAAGAAATCACATTAGGATTCTCTTTTTAACCTGTTCCTTAAAACACTTGTGCTTAGGAAATCTATTGGAGGCAGAAGCAGTCAAGGGTAGCTTAGGGATAGGGTTAGGGTTAGGGTACGGCTTAGGGTACGGGTTCGGGGAGGGGTTCGGGTAGGGCGTAGGCTATGGGTTAGGGTTAGGGTTAGGGTTAGTGTTAGGGTTAGGGCTCGGTTTAGGGTACGGGTTAGGATTAGGGTACGCGTTAGGGTTAGGGTAGGGGTTAGGGTTAGGGTATGCGATAGGGTGAGGTTAGTTATTAAACCTATCCCACTCTCTAGATACCCCTTAGCACGTAAAGGAATATTATTTGGGGGTCCAGCCATGGAGAAGAGTTTAGACACTAGGAGAAGATAAGGAACACACCCATTATCAAGAAATCACATTACGATTCTCTTTTTAACCTGTTCCTTAAAACACTAGTGCTTAGGAAATCTATTGGAGGCAGAAGCCGTCAAGGGTAGCTTAGGGTTAGGGTTAGGGTTAGGGTGAGGGTTAGGGTACGGCTTACGATACGGGTTCGGGGAGGGGTTCGGGTAGGGCGTAGGGTATGGGTTAGGGTTAGGGTTAGGGCTAGTGTTAGGGTTAGGGCTCGGTTTAGGGTACAGGTTAGGATTAGGGTATGCGTTAGGGTTAGGGTAGGGGTTAGGTTTAGGGTACGCGTTAGGGTGAGGGTAGTTATTAAACCTATCCCACTCTCTAGATACCCCTTAGCACGTAAAGGAATATTATTTGGGGTCCAGCCATGGAGAAGGGTTTAGACACGAGGAGAAGATAAGGAACACACCCATTATCAAGAAATCACATTAGGATTCTCCTTTAAACCTGTTCCTTAAATCACTAGTGCTTCGGAAATCTATTGGAGGCAGAAGCCGTCAAGTGTAGCTTAGGGTTAGGGTTAGGGTTAGGGTGAGGGTTAGGGTACGGCTTAGGGTACGGGTTCGGGGAGGGGTTCGTGTAGGGCGTAGGGTATGGGTTAGAGTTAGGGTTAGGTTAGTGTTAGGGTTAGGGCTCAGTTTAGGGTACGGGTTAGGATTAGGGTACGCGTTAGTGTTACGGTAGGGGTTAGGGTTAGGGTACGCTTTAGGGTGAGGGTAGTTATTAAACCTATCCCACTCTCTAGATACCCCTTAGCACGTAAAGGAATATTATTTGGGGGTCCAGCCATGGAGAAGGGTTTAGACACTAGAAGAAGATAAGGAACACACCCATTATCAAGAAATCACAATATGATTCTCTTTTTAAACTGTTCCTTAAAACACTAGTGGTTAGGAAATCTATTGGAGGCAGAAGCAGTGAAGGGTAGCTTAGGGTTACGGTTAGGGTTAGGGTGAGGGTTAGGGTACGGCTTAGGGTACGGGTTCGGGGAGGGTTTCGGGTAGGGCGTAGGGTATGGGTTAGGGTTAGGGTTAGGGTTAGTGTTAGGGTTAGGGCTCGGTTTAGGGTACGGGTTAGGATTAGGGTACTCGTTAGGGTTAGGGTAGCGGTTAGGGTTAGGGTACGCATTAGGGTGAGGGTAGTTATTAAACCTATCCCACTCTCTAGATACCCCTTAGCACGTAAAGGAATATTATTTGGGGGTCCAGCCATGGAGAAGAGTTTAGACACGAGGAGAAGATAAGGAACACACCCATTATCAAGAAATCACATTAGGATTCTCTTTTTAACCTGTTCCTTAAAACACTAGTGCTTAGGAAATCTATCGGAGGCAGAAGCCGTCAAGGGTAGCTTAGGGTTAGGGTTAGGGTGAGGGTGAGGGTTAGGGTACGGCTTAGGGTACGGGTTCGGGGAGGGGTTCGGGTAGGGCGTAGGCTATGCGTTAGGGTTAGGGTTAGGGTTAGTGTTAGGGTTAGGGCTCGGTTTAGGGTACGGGTTAGGATTAGGGTACGCGTTAGGGTTAGGGTAGGGGTTAGGGTTAGGGTATGCGATAGGGTGAGGTTAGTTATTAAACCTATCCCACTCTCTAGATACCCCTTAGCACGTAAAGGAATATTATTTGGGGGTCCAGCCATGGAGAAGAGTTTAGACACTAGGAGAAGATAAGGAACACACCCATTATCAAGAAATCACATTAGGATTCTCTTTTTAACCTGTTCCTTAAAACACTAGTGCTTAGGAAATCTATTGGAGGCAGAAGCCGTCAAGGGTAGCTTAGCGTTAGGGTTAGGGTTAGGGTGAGGGTTAGGGTACGGCTTACGATACGGGTTCGGGGAGGGGTTCGGGTAGGACATAGGGTATGGGTTAGGGTTAGGGTTAGGACTAGTGTTAAGGTTAGGGCTCGGTTTAGGATACGGTTTAGGATTAGGGTATGCGTTAGGGTTAGGGTAGGGGTTAGGGTTAGGGTACGCGTTAGGGTGAGGGTAGTTATTAAACCTATCCCACTCTCTAGATACCCCTTAGCACGTAAAGGAATATTATTTGGGGGTCCAGCCATGGAGAAGAGTTTAGACACGAGGAGAAGATAAGGAACACACCCATTATCAAGAAATCACATTAGGATTCTACTTTAAACCTGTTCCTTAAATCACTAGTGCTTAGGAAATCTATTGGAGGCAGAAGCCGTCAAGGGTAGCTTAGGGTTAGGGTTACGGTTAGGGTGAGGGTTAGGGTACGGCTTAGTGTACGGGTTCGGGGATGGGTTCGGGTAGGGCGTAGGGTATGGGTTAGAGTTAGGGTTAGGGTTAGTGTTAGGGTTAGGGCTCAGTTTAGGGTACGGGTTAGGATTAGGGTACGCGTTAGTGTTAGGGTAGGGGTTAGGGTTAGGGTACGCTTTAGGGTGAGGGTAGTTATTAAACCTATCCCACTCTCTAGATACCCCTTAGCACGTAAAGGAATATTATTTGGGGGTCCAGCCATGGAGAAGGGTTTAGACACTAGGAGAAGTTAAGGAACACACCCATTATCACGAAATCACATTAGGATTCTCTTTTTAACCTGTTCCTTAAAACACTAGTGCTTAGGAAATCTATTGGAGGCAGAAGCAGTCAAGGGTAGCTTAGGGATAGGGTTAGGGTTAGGGTGAGGGTTAGGGTACGGCTTAGGGTACGGGTTCGGGGAGGGGTTCGGGTAGGGCGTAGGGTATGGGTTAGGGTTAGGGTTAGGGTTAGTGTTAGGGTTAGGGCTCGGTTTAGGGTACGGGTTAGGATTAGTGTATGCGTTAGGGTTAGGGTAGGGGTTAGGGTTAGGGTACGCGTTAGGGTGAGGGTAGTTATTAAAACTATCCCACTCTCTAGATACCCCTTAGCACGTAAAGGAATATTATTTGGGGGTCCAGCCATGGAGAAGAGTTTAGACACGAGGAGAAGATAAGGAACACACCCATTATCAAGAAATCACATTAGGATTCTCTTTTTAACCTGTTCCTTAAAACACTAGTGCTTAGGAAATCTATTGGAGGCAGAAGCCGTCAAGGGTAGCTTAGGGTTAGGGTTAGGGTTAGGGTGAGGGTTAGGGTACGGTTTAGGTTACGGGTTCAGGGAGGGGTTCGGGTAGGGCGTAGGGTATGGGTTAGGGTTAGGGTTAGAGTTAGTGTTAGGGTTAGGGCTCGGTTTAGGGTACGGGTTAGGATTAGGGTACGCGCTAGTGTGAGGGTAGAGGTTAGGGTTAGGGTACGCGTTAGGGTGAGGGTAGTTATTAAACCTATCACACTCTCTAGATACCCCTTAGCACATAAAGGAATATTATTTGGGGGTTCAGCCATGGAGAAGAGTTTAGACACGAGGAGAAGATAAGGAACACACCCATTATCAAGAAATCTCATTAGGATTCTCTTTTTAACATGTTCCTTAAAACACTAGTGCTTAGGAAATCTATTGGAGGCAGAAGCCGTCAAGGGTAGCTTAGGGTTAGGGTTAGGGTTAGGGTGAGGGTTCGGGTAGGGCGTAGGGTATGTGTTAGGGTTAGGGTTAGGGCTAGTGTTAGGGTTAGGGCTCGGTTTAGGGTACAGGTTAGGATTAGGGTATGCGTTAGGGTTCGGGTAGGGGTTAGTGTTAGTGTACGCGTTAGGGTGAGGGTAGTTATTAAACCTATCCCACTCTCTAGATACCCCTTAGCACGTACAGGAATATTATTGGGGGTCCAGCCATGGAGAAGAGTTTAGACACTAGGAGAAGATAAGGAACACACCCATTATCACGAAATCACATTAGGATTCTCTTTTTAATATTTTCCTTAAAACACTAGTGCTTAGGAAATCTATTGGAGGCAGAAGCAGTCAAGGGAAGCTTAGGGTTAGGGTTAGGGTTAGGGTGAGGGTTAGGGTACGGTTTAGGGTACGGGTTCAGGGAGGGGTTCGGGTAGGGCATAGGGTATGGGTTATGGTTAGGGTTAGAGTTAGTGTTAGGGTTAGGGCTCGGTTTAGGGTACGGGTTAGGATTAGGGTACGCGCTAGGGTTATGGTAGGGGTTAGGGTTAGGGTACGCGTTAGGGTGAGGGTAGTTATTAAACCTATCACACTCTCTAGATACCCCTTAGCACATAAAGGAATATTATTTGGGTGTCCAGCCATGGAGAAGAATTTAGACACGAGGAGAACACAAGGAACACACCCATTATCAAGAAATCACATTAGGATTCTCTTTTTAACATGTTCCTTAAAACACTAGTGCTTAGGAAATCTATTGGAGGCAGAAGCCGTCAAGGGTAGCTTAGGGTTAGGGTTAGGGTTAGGGTGAGGGTTAGGGTACGGCTTAGGGTACGGGTTCAGGGAGGGGTTCGGGTAGGGCATAGGGTATGGGTTATGGTTAGGGTTAGGGCTAGTGTTAGGGTTAGGGCCCGGTTTAGGGTACGGGTTAGGATTAGGGTACGCGTTAGGGTTAGGGTAGGGGTTAGGGTTAGGGTACGCGTTAGGGTGAGGGTAGTTATTAAACCTATCCCATTCTCTAGATACCCCTTAGCACGTAAAGGAATATTATTTGGGGGTCCAGCCATGGAGAAGAGTTTAGACACGAGGAGAAGATAAGGAACACACCCATTATCAAGAAATCACATTAGGATTCTCTTTTTAACCTGTTCCTTAAAACACTTGTGCTTAGGAAATCTATTGGAGGCAGAAGCAGTCAAGGGTAGCTTAGGGATAGGGTTAGGGTTAGGGTACGGCTTAGGGTACGGGTTCGGGGAGGGGTTCGGGTAGGGCGTAGGCTATGGGTTAGGGTTAGGGTTAGGGTTAGTGTTAGGGTTAGGGCTCGGTTTAGGGTACGGGTTAGGATTAGGGTACGCGTTAGGGTTAGGGTAGGGGTTAGGGTTAGGGTATGCGATAGGGTGAGGTTAGTTATTAAACCTATCCCACTCTCTAGATACCCCTTAGCACGTAAAGGAATATTATTTGGGGGTCCAGCCATGGAGAAGAGTTTAGACACTAGGAGAAGATAAGGAACACACCCATTATCAAGAAATCACATTACGATTCTCTTTTTAACCTGTTCCTTAAAACACTAGTGCTTAGGAAATCTATTGGAGGCAGAAGCCGTCAAGGGTAGCTTAGGGTTAGGGTTAGGGTTAGGGTGAGGGTTAGGGTACGGCTTACGATACGGGTTCGGGGAGGGGTTCGGGTAGGGCGTAGGGTATGGGTTAGGGTTAGGGTTAGGGCTAGTGTTAGGGTTAGGGCTCGGTTTAGGGTACAGGTTAGGATTAGGGTATGCGTTAGGGTTAGGGTAGGGGTTAGGTTTAGGGTACGCGTTAGGGTGAGGGTAGTTATTAAACCTATCCCACTCTCTAGATACCCCTTAGCACGTAAAGGAATATTATTTGGGGTCCAGCCATGGAGAAGGGTTTAGACACGAGGAGAAGATAAGGAACACACCCATTATCAAGAAATCACATTAGGATTCTCCTTTAAACCTGTTCCTTAAATCACTAGTGCTTCGGAAATCTATTGGAGGCAGAAGCCGTCAAGTGTAGCTTAGGGTTAGGGTTAGGGTTAGGGTGAGGGTTAGGGTACGGCTTAGGGTACGGGTTCGGGGAGGGGTTCGTGTAGGGCGTAGGGTATGGGTTAGAGTTAGGGTTAGGTTAGTGTTAGGGTTAGGGCTCAGTTTAGGGTACGGGTTAGGATTAGGGTACGCGTTAGTGTTACGGTAGGGGTTAGGGTTAGGGTACGCTTTAGGGTGAGGGTAGTTATTAAACCTATCCCACTCTCTAGATACCCCTTAGCACGTAAAGGAATATTATTTGGGGGTCCAGCCATGGAGAAGGGTTTAGACACTAGAAGAAGATAAGGAACACACCCATTATCAAGAAATCACAATATGATTCTCTTTTTAAACTGTTCCTTAAAACACTAGTGGTTAGGAAATCTATTGGAGGCAGAAGCAGTGAAGGGTAGCTTAGGGTTACGGTTAGGGTTAGGGTGAGGGTTAGGGTACGGCTTAGGGTACGGGTTCGGGGAGGGTTTCGGGTAGGGCGTAGGGTATGGGTTAGGGTTAGGGTTAGGGTTAGTGTTAGGGTTAGGGCTCGGTTTAGGGTACGGGTTAGGATTAGGGTACTCGTTAGGGTTAGGGTAGCGGTTAGGGTTAGGGTACGCGTTAGGGTGAGGGTAGTTATTAAACCTATCCCACTCTCTAGATACCCCTTAGCACGTAAAGGAATATTATTTGGGGGTCCAGCCATGGAGAAGAGTTTAGACACGAGGAGAAGATAAGGAACACACCCATTATCAAGAAATCACATTAGGATTCTCTTTTTAAACTGTTCCTTAAAACACTAGTGCTTAGGAAATCTATCGGAGGCAGAAGCCGTCAAGGGTAGCTTAGGGTTAGGGTTAGGGTGAGGGTGAGGGTTAGGGTACGGCTTAGGGTACGGGTTCGGGGAGGGGTTCGGGTAGGGCGTAGGCTATGGGTTAGGGTTAGGGTTAGGGCTAGTGTTAGGGTTAGGGCTCGGTTTAGGGTACGGGTTAGGATTAGGGTACGCGTTAGGGTTAGGGTAGGGGTTAGGGTTAGGGTACGCGTTAGGGTGAGGGTAGTTATTAAACCTATCCCACTCTCTAGATACCCCTTAGCACGTAAAGGACTATTATTTGGGGGTCCAGCCATGGAGAAGAGTTTAGACACGAGGAGAAGATAAGGAACACACCCATTATCAAGAAATCACATTAGGATTCTCTTTTTAACCTGTTCCTTAAAACACTAGTTCTTAGGAAATCTATTGGAGGCAGAAGCCGTCAAGGGTAGCTTAGGGTTAGGGTTAGGGTTAGGGTGAGGGTTAGGGTACGGTTTAGGGTATGGGTTCATGGAGGGGTTCGGGTAGGGCGTAGGGTATGGGTTAGGGTTAGGTTTAGAGTTAGTGTTAGGGTTAGGGCTCGGTTTAGGTTACGGGTTAGGATTAGGGTACCCGCTAGGGTTAGGGTAGGGGTTAGGGTTAGGGAACGCGTTAGGGTGAGGGTAGTTATTATACCTATCACACTCTCTAGATACCCCTTAGCACATAAAGGAATATTATTTGGGGGTCCAGCCATGGAGAAGAGTTTAGACACGAGGAGAAGATAAGGAACACACCCATTATCAAGAAATCACATTAGGATTCTCTTTTTAACCTGTTCCTTAAAACACTAGTGCTTAGGAAATCTATTGGAGGCAGAAGCAGTCAAGGGTAGCTTAGGGTTAGGGTTAGGGTTAGGGTGAGGGTTAGGGTACGGCTTATGATACGGGTTCGGGGAGGTGTTCGGGTAGGGCGTAGGGTATGGGTTAGGGTTAGGGTTAGGGCTAGTGTTAGGGTTAGGGCTCAGTTTAGGGTACGGGTTAGGATTAGGGTATGCGTTAGGGTTAGGGTAGGGGTTAGGGTTAGGGTACGCGTTAGGGTGAGGGTAGTTATTAAACCTATCCCACTCTCTAGATACCCCTTAGCACGTAAAGGAATATTATTTGGGGGTCCAGCCATGGAGAAGAGTTTAGACACGAGGAGAAGATAAGGAACACACCCATTATCAAGAAATCACATTAGGATTCTCCTTTAAACCTGTTCCTTAAATCACTAGTGCTTAGGAAATCTATTGGAGGCAGAAGCCCTCAAGGGTAGCCTAGGGTTAGGGTTAGGGTTAGGGTGAGGGTTAGGGTACGGCTTAGGGTACGGGTTCGGGGAGGGATTCGGGTAGGGCGTAGGGTATGTGTTAGAGTTAGGGTTAGGGTTAGTGTTAGGGTTAGGGCTCAGTTTAGGGTACGGGTTAGGATTAGGGTACGCGTTAGTGTTAGGGTAGGGGTTAGGGTTAGGGTACGCTTTAGGGTGAGGGTAGTTATTAAACCTATCCCACTCTCTAGATACCCCTTAGCACGTAAAGGAATATTATTTGTGGGTCCAGCCATGGAGAAGGGTTTAGACACTAGGAGAAGATAAGGAACACACCCATTATCAAGAAATCACAATATGATTCTCTTTTTAAACTGTTCCTTAAAACACTAGTGCTTAGGAAATCTATTGGAGGCAGAAGCAGTCAAGGGTAGCTTAGGGTTAGGTTTAGGGTTAGGGTGAGGGTTAGGGTACGGCTTAGGGTACGGGTTCGGGGAGGGTTTCGGGTAGGGCGTAGGGTATGGGTTAGGGTTAGGGTTAGGGTTAGTGTTAGGGTTAGGGCTGGGTTTAGGGTACGGGTTAGGATTAGGGTACTCGTTAGGGTTAGGGTAGCGGTTAGGGTTAGGGTACGCGTTAGGGTGAGGGTAGTTATTAAACCTATCCCACTCTCTAGATACCCCTTAGCACGTAAAGGAATATTTTTGGGGGGTCGAGCCATGGAGAAGAGTTTAGACACTAGGAGAAGATAAGGAACACACACATTATCACGAAATCACATTAGGATTCTCTTTTTAACCTGTTCCTTAAAACACTAGTGCTTAGGAAATCTATTGGAGGCAGAAGCAGTCAAGGGTAGCTTAGGGTTAGTGTTAGGGTTAGGGTGAGGGTTAGGGTACGGCTTAGGGTACGGGTTCGGGGAGGGGTTCGGGTAGGGCGTAGGGTATGTGTTAGGGTTAGGGTTAGGGCTAGTGTTAGGGTTAGGGCTCAGTTTAGGGTATGGGTTAGGATTAGGGTACGCGTTAGGTTTAGGGTAGGGGTTAGGGTTAGGGTACGCGTTAGGGTGAGGGTAGTTATTAAGCCTATCCCACTCTCTAGATACCCCTTAGCACGTAAAGGAATATTATTTCGGGGTCCAGCCATGGAGAAGAGTTTAGACACGAGGAGAAGATAAGGAACACACCCATTATCAAGAAATCACATTAGGATTCTCTTTTTAACATGTTCCTTAAAACACTAGTGCTTAGGAAATCTATTGGAGGCAGAAGCCGTCAAGGGTAGCTTAGGGTTAGGGTTAGGGTTAGGGTGAGGGTTAGGGTACGGTTTAGGATACGGGTTCAGGGAGGGTTTCGGGTAGGGAGTAGGGTATTGGTTAGGGTTAGGGTTAGAGTTAGTGTTAGGGATAGGGCTCGGTTTAGGGTACGGGTTAGGATTAGGGTACGCGTTAGGGTTAGGGTAGGGGTTAGGGTTAGGGTACGCGTTAGGGTGAGGGTAGTTATTAAACCTATCCCACTCTCTAGATACCCCTTAGCACGTAAAGGAATATTATTTGGGGGTCCAGCCATGGAGAAGAGTTTAGACACGAGGAGAAGATAAGGAACACACCCATTATCAAGAAATCACATTAGGATTCTCTTTTTACCTGTTCCTTAAAACACTTGTGCTTAGGAAATCTATTGGAGGCAGAAGCAGTCAAGGGTAGCTTAGGGTTAGGGTTAGGGTTATGGTACGGCTTAGGGTACGGGTTCGGGGAGGGGTTCGCGTAGGGCGTAGGGTATGGGTTAGTGTTAATGTTAGGGTTAGTGTTAGGGTTAGGGCTCGGTTTGGGGTACGGGTTAGGATTAGGGTACGCGTTAGGGTTAGGGTAGGGGTTAGGGTTAGGGTATGCGATAGGGTGAGGTTAGTTATTAAACCTATCCCACTCTCTAGATACCCCTTAGCACGTAAAGGAATATTATTTGGGGGTCCAGCCATGGAGAAGAGTTTCGACACTAGGAGAAGATAAGGAACACACCCATTATCAAGAAATCACATTAGGATTCTCTTTTTAACCTGTTCCTTAAAACACTAGTGCTTAGGAAATATATTGGAGGCAGAAGCCGTCAAGGGTAGCTTAGGGTTAGGGTTAGGGTTAGGGTGAGGGTTAGGGTACGGCTTAGGGTACGGGTTCGGGGAGGGGTTCGGGTAGGGCGTAGGGTATGGGTTAGGGTTAGGGTTAGGGCTAGTGTTAGGGTTAGGGCTCGGTTTAGGGTACGGGTTAGGATTAGGGTATGCGTTAGGGTTAGGGTAGGGGTTAGGGTTAGGGTACGCGTTAGGGTGACGGTAGTTAGTAAACCTATCCCATTCTCTAGATACCCCTTAGCACGTAAAGGAATATTATTTGGGGGTCCAGCCATGGAGAAGAGTTTAGACACGAGGAGAAGATAAGGAATACACCCATTATCAAGAAATCACATTAGGATTCTCTTTTAAACCTGTTCCTTAAATCACTAGTGCTTAGGAAATCTATTGGAGGCAGAAGCCGTCAAGGGTAGCTTAGGGTTAGGGTTAGGGTTAGGGTGAGGGTTAGGGTACGGCTTAGGGTACGGGTTCGGGGAGGGGTTCGGGTAGGGCGTAGGGTATGGGTTAAGGTTAGGGTTAGGGTTAGTGTTAGGGTTAGGGCTCAGTTTAGGGTACGGGTTAGGATTAGGGTACGTGTTAGGGTTAGGGAAGGGGTTAGGGTTAGGGTACGCTTTAGGGTGAGGGTAGTTATTAAACCTATCCCACTCTCTTGATACCCCTTAGCACGTAAAGGAATATTATTTGGGGGTCCAGCCATGGAGAAGAGTTTCGACACTAGTAGAAGATAAGGAACACACCCATTATCACGACATCACATTAGGATTCTCTTTTTAACCTGTTCCTTAAAACACTAGTGCTTAGGAAATCTATTGGAGGCAGAAGCCGTCAAGGGTAGCTTAGGGTTAGGGTTAGGGTTAGGGTGAGGGTTAGGGTACGGTTTAGGTTACGGGTTCAGGGAGGGGTTCGGGTAGGGCGTAGGGTATGGGTTAGGGTTAGGGTTAGAGTTAGTGTTAGGGTTAGGGCTCGGTTTAGGGTACGGGTTAGGATTAGGGTACGCGCTAGTGTGAGGGTAGAGGTTAGGGTTAGGGTACGCGTTAGGGTGAGGGTAGTTATTAAACCTATCACACTCTCTAGATACCCCTTAGCACATAAAGGAATATTATTTGGGGGTCCAGCCATGGAGAAGAGTTTAGACACGAGGAGAAGATAAGGAACACACCCATTATCAAGAAATCACATTAGGATTCTCTTTTTAACATGTTCCTTAAAACACTAGTGCTTAGGAAATCTATTGGAGGCAGAAGCCGTCAACGGTAGCTTAGGGTTAGGGTTAGGGTTAGGGTGAGGGTTAGGGTACGGCTTAGGGTACGGGTTCGGGGAGGGGTTCGGGTAGGGCGTAGGGTATGTGTTAGGGTTAGGGTTAGGGCTAGTGTTAGGGTTAGGGCTCGGTTTAGGGTACAGGTTAGGATTAGGTTACGCGTTAGGGTTAGGGTAGGGGTTAGGGTTAGTGTACGCGTTAGGGTGAGGGTAGTTATTAAACCTATCCCACTCTCTAGATACCCCTTAGTACGTACAGGAATATTATTGGGGGTCTAGCCATGGAGAAGAGTTTAGACACTAGGAGAAGATAAGGAACACACCCATTATCAAGAAATCACATTAGGATTCTCTTTTTAACCTGTTCCTTAAAACACTTGTGCTTAGGAAATCTATTGGAGGCAGAAGCAGTCAAGGGTAGCTTAGGGATAGGGTTAGGGTTAGGGTACGGCTTAGGGTACGGGTTCGGGGAGGGGTTCGGGTAGGGCGTAGGCTATGGGTTAGGGTTAGGGTTAGGGTTAGAGTTAGGGTTAGGGCTCGGTTTAGGGTACGGGTTAGGATTAGGGTATGCGTTAGGGTTAGGGTAGGGGTTAGGTTTAGGGTACGCGTTAGGGTGAGGGTAGTTATTAAACCTATCCCACTCTCTAGATACCCCTTAGCACGTAAAGGAATATTATTTGGGGTCCAGCCATGGAGAAGGGTTTAGACACGAGGAGAAGATAAGGAACACACCCATTATCAAGAAATCACATTAGGATTCTCCTTTAAACCTGTTCCTTAAATCACTAGTGCTTAGGAAATCTATTGGAGGCAGAAGCCGTCAAGTGTAGCTTAGGGTTAGGGTTAGGGTTAGGGTGAGGGTTAGGGTACGGCTTAGGGTACGGGTTCGGGGAGGGGTTCGTGTAGGGCGTAGGGTATGGGTTAGAGTTAGGGTTAGGTTAGTGTTAGGGTTAGGGCTCAGTTTAGGGTACGGTTTAGGATTAGGGTACGCGTTAGTGTTACGGTAGGGGTTAGGGTTAGGGTACGCTTTAGGGTGAGGGTAGTTATTAAACCTATCCCACTCTCTAGATACCCCTTAGCACGTAAAGGAATATTATTTGGGGGTCCAGCCATGGAGAAGGGTTTAGACACTAGAAGAAGATAAGGAACACACCCATTATCAAGAAATCACAATATGATTCTCTTTTTAAACTGTTCCTTAAAACACTAGTGGTTAGGAAATCTATTGGAGGCAGAAGCAGTGAAGGGTAGCTTAGGGTTACGGTTAGGGTTAGGGTGAGGGTTAGGGTACGGCTTAGGGTACGGGTTCGGGGAGGGTTTCGGGTAGGGCGTAGGGTGTGGGTTAGGGTTAGGGTTAGGGTTAGTGTTAGGGTTAGGGCTCGGTTTAGGGTACGGGTTAGGATTAGGGTACTCGTTAGGGTTAGGGTAGCGGTTAGGGTTAGGGTACGCGTTAGGGTGAGGGTAGTTATTAAACCTATCCCACTCTCTAGATACCCCTTAGCACGTAAAGGAATATTATTTGGGGGTCCAGCCATGGAGAAGAGTTTAGACACGAGGAGAAGATAAGGAACACACCCATTATCAAGAAATCACATTAGGATTCTCTTTTTAACCTGTTCCTTAAAACACTAGTGCTTAGGAAATCTATTGGAGGCAGAAGCCGTCAAGGGTAGCTTAGGGTTAGGGTTAGGGTTAGGGTGAGGGTTAGGGTACGGTTTAGGTTACGGGTTCAGGGAGGGGTTCGGGTAGGGCGTAGGGTATGGGTTAGGGTTAGGGTTAGAGTTAGTGTTAGGGTTAGGGCTCGGTTTAGGGTACGGGTTAGGATTAGGGTACGCGCTAGTGTGAGGGTAGAGGTTAGGGTTAGGGTACGCGTTAGGGTGAGGGTAGTTATTAAACCTATCACACTCTCTAGATACCCCTTAGCACATAAAGGAATATTATTTGGGGGTCCAGCCATGGAGAAGAGTTTAGACACGAGGAGAAGATAAGGAACACACCCATTATCAAGAAATCACATTAGGATTCTCTTTTTAACATGTTCCTTAAAACACTAGTGCTTAGGAAATCTATTGGAGGCAGAAGCCGTCAACGGTAGCTTAGGGTTAGGGTTAGGGTTAGGGTGAGGGTTAGGGTACGGCTTAGGGTACGGGTTCGGGGAGGTGTTCGGGTAGGGCGTAGGGTATGTGTTAGGGTTAGGATTAGGGCTAGTGTTAGGGTTAGGGCTCGGTTTAGGGTACAGGTTAGGATTAGGGTACGCGTTAGGGTTAGGGTAGGGGTTAGGGTTAGTGTACGCGTTAGGGTGAGGGTAGTTATTAAACCTATCCCACTCTCTAGATACCCCTTAGCACGTACAGGTATATTATTGGGGGTCCAGCCATGGAGAAGAGTTTAGACACTAGGAGAAGATAAGGAACACATCCATTATCAAGAAATCACATTAGGATTCTCTTTTTAACCTGTTCCTTAAAACACTTGTGCTTAGGAAATCTATTGGAGGCAGAAGCAGTCAAGGGTAGCTTAGGGATAGGGTTAGGGTTAGGGTACGGCTTAGGGTACGGGTTCGGGGAGGGGTTCGGGTAGGGCGTAGGCTATGGGTTAGGGTTAGGGTTAGGGTTAGTGTTAGGGTTAGGGCTCGGTTTAGGGTACGGGTTAGGATTAGGGTACGCGTTAGGGTTAGGGTAGGGGTTAGGGTTAGGGTATGCGATAGGGTGAGGTTAGTTATTAAACCTATCCCACTCTCTAGATACCCCTTAGCACGTAAAGGAATATTATTTGGGGGTCCAGCCATGGAGAAGAGTTTAGACACTAGGAGAAGATAAGGAACACACCCATTATCAAGAAATCACATTACGATTCTCTTTTTAACCTGTTCCTTAAAACACTAGTGCTTAGGAAATCTATTGGAGGCAGAAGCCGTCAAGGGTAGCTTAGGGTTAGGGTTAGGGTTAGGGTGAGGGTTAGGGTACGGCTTACGATACGGGTTCGGGGAGGGGTTCGTGTAGGGCGTAGGGTATGGGTTAGGGTTAGGGTTAGGGCTAGTGTTAGGGTTAGGGCTCGGTTTAGGGTACAGGTTAGGCTTAGGGTATGCGTTAGGGTTAGGGTAGGGGTTAGGTTTAGGGTACGCGTTAGGGTGAGGGTAGTTATTAAACCTATCCCACTCTCTAGATACCCCTTAGCACGTAAAGGAATATTATTTGGGGTCCAGCCATGGAGAAGGGTTTAGACACGAGGAGAAGATAAGGAACACACCCATTATCAAGAAATCACATTAGGATTCTCCTTTAAACCTGTTCCTTAAATCACTAGTGCTTAGGAAATCTATTGGAGGCAGAAGCCGTCAAGTGTAGCTTAGGGTTAGGGTTAGGGTTAGGGTGAGGGTTAGGGTACGGCTTAGGGTACGGGTTCGGGGAGGGGTTCGTGTAGGGCGTAGGGTATGGGTTAGAGTTAGGGTTAGGTTAGTGTTAGGGTTAGGGCTCAGTTTAGGGTACGGGTTAGGATTAGGGTACGCGTTAGTGTTACGGTAGGGGTTAGGGTTAGGGTACGCTTTAGGGTGAGGTTAGTTATTAAACCTATCCCACTCTCTAGATGCCCCTTAGCACGTAAAGGAATATTATTTGGGGGTCCAGCCATGGAGAAGGGTTTAGACACTAGAAGAAGATAAGGAACACACCCATTATCAAGAAATCACAATATGATTCTCTTTTTAAACTGTTCCTTAAAACACTAGTGGTTAGGAAATCTATTGGAGGCAGAAGTAGTGAAGGGTAGCTTAGGGTTACGGTTAGGGTTAGGGTGAGGGTTAGGGTACGGCTTAGGGTACGGGTTCGGGGAGGGTTTCGGGTAGGGCGTAGGGTGTGGGTTAGGGTTAGGGTTAGGGTTAGTGTTAGGGTTAGGGCTCGGTTTAGGGTACGGGTTAGGATTAGGGTACTCGTTAGGGTTAGGGTAGCGGTTAGGGTTAGGGTACGCGTTAGGGTGAGGGTAGTTATTAAACCTATCCCCCTCTCTAGATACCCCTTAGCACGTAAAGGAATATTATTTGGGGGTCCAGCCATGGAGAAGAGTTTAGACACGAGGAGAAGATAAGGAACACACCCATTATCAAGAAATCACATTAGGATTCTCTTTTTAACCTGTTCCTTAAAACAGTAGTGCTTAGGAAATCTATCGGAGGCAGAAGCCGTCAAGGGTAGCTTAGGGTTAGGGTTAGGGTGAGGGTGAGGGTTAGGGTACGGCTTAGGGTACGGGTTCGGGGAGGGGTTCGGGTAGGGCGTAGGCTATGCGTTAGGGTTAGGGTTAGGGTTAGTGTTAGGGTTAGGGCTCGGTTTAGGGTACGGTTTAGGATTAGGGTACGCGTTAGGGTTAGGGTAGGGGTTAGGGTTAGGGTATGCGATAGGGTGAGGTTAGTTATTAAACCTATCCCACTCTCTAGATACCCCTTAGCACGTAAAGGAATATTATTTGGGGGTCCAGCCATGGAGAAGAGTTTAGACACTAGGAGAAGATAAGGAACACACCCATTATCAAGAAATCACATTAGGATTCTCTTTTTAACCTGTTCCTTAAAACACTAGTGCTTAGGAAATCTATTGGAGGCAGAAGCCGTCAAGGGTAGCTTAGGGTTAGGGTTAGGGTTAGGGTGAGAGTTAGGGTACGGCTTACGATACGGGTTCGGGGAGGGGTTCGGGTAGGGCGTAGGGTATGGGTTAGGGTTAGGCTTAGGGCTAGTGTTAAGGTTAGGGCTCGGTTTAGGATACGGGTTAGGATTAGGGTATGCGTTAGGGTTAGGGTAGGGGTTAGGGTTAGGGTATGCGTTAGGGTGAGGTTAGTTATTAAACCTATCCCACTCTCTAGATACCCCTTAGCACGTAAAGGAATATTATTTGGGGGTCCAGCCATGGAGAAGAGTTTAGACACGAGGAGAAGATAAGGAACACACCCATTATCAAGAAATCACATTAGGATTCTACTTTAAACCTGTTCCTTAAATCACTAGTGCTTAGGAAATCTATTGGAGGCAGAAGCCGTCAAGGGTAGCTTAGGGTTAGGGTTAGGGTTAGGGTGAGGGTTAGGGTACGGCTTAGTGTACGGGTTCGGGGAGGGGTTCGGGTAGGGCGTAGGGTATGGGTTAGAGTTAGGGTTAGGGTTAGTGTTAGGGTTAGGGCTCAGTTTAGGGTACGGGTTAGGATTAGGGTACGCGTTAGTGTTAGGGTAGGGGTTAGGGTTAGGGTACGCTTTAGGGTGAGGGTAGTTATTAAACCTATCCCACTCTCTAGATACCCCTTAGCACGTAAATGAATATTATTTGGGGGTCCAGCCATGGAGAAGGGTTTAGACACTAGGAGAAGATAAGGAACACACCCATTATCAAGAAATCACAATATGATTCTCTTTTTAAACTGTTCCTTAAAACACTAGTGGTTAGGAAATCTATTGGAGGCAGAAGCAGTGAAGGGTAGCTTAGGGTTACGGTTAGGGTTAGGGTGAGGGTTAGGGTACGGCTTAGGGTACGGGTTCGGGGAGGGTTTCGGGTAGGGCGTAGGGTATGGGTTAGGGTTAGGGTTAGGGTTAGTGTTAGGGTTAGGGCTCGGTTTAGGGTACGGGTTAGGATTTGGGTACTCGTTAGGGTTAGGGTAGCGGTTAGGGTTAGGGTACGCGTTAGGGTGAGGGTAGTTATTAAACCTATCCCACTCTCTAGATACCCCTTAGCACGTAAAGGAATATTATTTGGGGGTCCAGCCATGGAGAAGAGTTTAGACACTAGGAGAAGATAAGGAACACACCCATTATAACGAAATCACATTAGGATTCTCTTTTTAACCTGTTCCTTAAAACACTAGTGCTTAGGAAATCTATTGGAGGCAGGAGCAGTCAAGGGTAGTTTAGGGTTCGGGTTAGGGTTAGGGTGAGGGTTAGGGTACAGCTTAGGGTACGGGTTCGGGGAGGGGTTCGGGTAGGGCGTAGGGTATGGGTTAGGGTTAGGGTTAGGGCTAGTGTTAGGGTTAGGGCTCGGTTTAGGGTACGGGTTAGGATTAGGGTACGCGTTAGGGTTAGGGTAGGGGTTAGGGTTAGGGTACGCGTTAGGGTGAGGGTAGTTATTAAACCTATCACACTCTCTAGATACCCCTTAGCACGTAAAGGACTATTATTTGGGGGTCCAGCCATGGAGAAGACTTTAGACACGAGGAGAAGATAAGGAACACACCCATTATCAAAAAATCACATTAGGATTCTCTTTTTAACCTGTTCCTTAAAACACTAGTTCTTAGGAAATCTATTGGAGGCAGAAGCCGTCAAGGGTAGCTTAGGGTTAGGGTTAGGGTTAGGGTGAGGGTTAGGGTACGGTTTAGGGTATGGGTTCAGGGAGGGGTTCGGGTAGGGCGTAGGGTATGGGTTAGGGTTAGGGTTAGAGTTAGTGTTAGGGTTAGGGCTCGGTTTAGGGTACGGGTTAGGATTAGGGTACGCGCTAGGGTTAGGGTAGGGGTTAGGGTTAGGGAACGCGTTAGGGTGAGGGTAGTTATTATACCTATCACACTCTCTAGATACCCCTTAGCACATAAAGGAATATTATTTGGGGGTCCAGCCATGGAGAAGAGTTTAGACACGAGGAGAAGATAAGGAACACACCCATTATCAAGAAATCACATTAGGATTCTCTTTTTAACCTGTTCCTTAAAACACTAGTGCTTAGGAAATCTATTGGAGGCAGAAGCCGTCAAGGGTAGCTTAGGGTTAGGGTTAGGGTTAGGGTGAGGGTTAGGGTACGGCTTATGATACGGGTTCGGGGAGGTGTTCGGGTAGGGCGTAGGGTATGGGTTAGGGTTAGGGTTAGGGCTAGTGTTAGGGTTAGGGCTCGGTTTAGGGTACGGGTTAGGATTAGGGTATGCGTTAGGGTTAGGGTAGGGGTTAGGGTTAGGGTACGCGTTAGGGTGAGGGTAGTTATTAAACCTATCCCACTCTCTAGATACCCCTTAGCACGTAAAGGAATATTATTTGGGGGTCCAGCCATGGAGAAGAGTTTAGACACGAGGAGAAGATAAGGAACACACCCATTATCAAGAAATCACATTAGGATTCTCCTTTAAACCTGTTCCTTAAATCACTAGTGCTTAGGAAATCTATTGGAGGCAGAAGCCATCAAGGGTAGCCTAGGGTTAGGGTTAGGGTTAGGGTGAGGGTTAGGGTACGGCTTAGGGTACGGGTTCGGGGAGGGATTCGGGTAGGGCGTAGGGTATGGGTTAGAGTTAGGGTTAGGGTTAGTGTTAGGGTTAGGGCTCAGTTTAGGGTACGGGTTAGGATTAGGGTACGCGTTAGTGTTAGGGTAGGGGTTAGGGTTAGGGTACGCTTTAGGGTGAGGGTAGTTATTAAACCTATCCCACTCTCTAGATACCCCTTAGCACGTAAAGGAATATTATTTGTGGGTCCAGCCATGGAGAAGGGTTTAGACACTAGGAGAAGATAAGGAACACACCCATTATCAAGAAATCACAATATGATTCTCTTTTTAAACTGTTCCTTAAAACACTAGTGCTTAGGAAATCTATTGGAGGCAGAAGCAGTCAAGGGTAGCTTAGGGTTAGGGTTAGGGTTAGGGTGAGGGTTAGGGTACGGCTTAGGGTACGGGTTCGGGGAGGGTTTCGGGTAGGGCGTAGGGTATGGGTTAGGGTTAGGGTTAGGGTTAGTGTTAGGGTTAGGGCTCGGTTTAGGGTACGGGTTAGGATTAGGGTACGCGTTAGGGTTAGGGTAGGGGTTAGGGTTAGGGTATGCGATAGGGTGAGGTTAGTTATTAAACCTATCCCACTCTCTAGATACCCCTTAGCACGTAAAGGAATATTATTTGGGGGTCCAGCCATGGAGAAGAGTTTAGACACTAGGAGAAGATAAGGAACACAGCCATTATCAAGAAATCACATTAGGATTCTCCTTTAAACCTGTTCCTTAAATCACTAGTGCTTAGGAAATCTATCGGAGGCAGAAGCCGTCAAGGGTAGCTTAGGGTTAGGGTTAGGGTGAGGGTGAGGGTTAGGGTACGGCTTAGGGTAGGGGTTCGGGGAGGGGTTCGGGTAGGGCGTAGGCTATGCGTTAGGGTTAGGGTTAGGGTTAGTGTTAGGGTTAGGGCTCGGTTTAGGGTACGGGTTAGGATTAGGGTACGCGTTAGGGTTAGGGTAGGGGTTAGGGTTAGGGTATGCGATAGGGTGAGGTTAGTTATTAAACCTATCCCACTCTCTAGATACCCCTTAGCACGTAAAGGAATATTATTTGGGGGTCCAGCCATGGAGAAGAGTTTAGACACTAGGAGAAGATAAGGAACACACCCATTATCAAGAAATCACATTAGGATTCTCTTTTTAACCTGTTCCTTAAAACACTAGTGCTTAGGAAATCTATTGGAGGCAGAAGCCGTCAAGGGTAGCTTAGGGTTAGGGTTAGGGTTAGGGTGAGGGTTAGGGTACGGCTTAGGGTACGGGTTCGGGGAGGGGTTCGTGTAGGGCGTAGGGTATGGGTTAAGGTTAGGGTTAGGGTTAGTGTTAGGGTTAGGGCTCAGTTTAGGGTACGGGTTAGGATTAGGGTACGCGTTAGGGTTAGGGTAGGGGTTAGGGTTAGGGTATGCTTTAGGGTGAGGGTAGTTATTAAACCTATCCCACTCTCTTGATACCCCTTAGCACGTAAAGGAATATTATTTGGGGGTCCAGCCATGGAGAAGAGTTTCGACACTAGTAGAAGATAAGGAACACACCCATTATCACGAAATCACATTAGGATTCTCTTTTTAACCTGTTCCTTAAAACACTAGTGCTTAGGAAATCTATTGGAGGCAGAAGCAGTCAAGGGTAGCTTAGGGTTAGGGTTAGGGTTAGGGTGAGGGTTAGGGTACAGCTTAGGGTACGGGTTCGGGGAGGGGTTCGGGTAGGACGTAGGGTATGGGTTAGGGTTAGGGTTAGGGTTAGGGCTAGTGTTAGGGTTAGGGCTCGGTTTAGGGTACGGGTTAGGATTAGTGTACGCGTTAGGGTTAGGGTAGGGGTTAGGGTTAGGGTACGCGTTAGGGTGAGGGTAGTTATTAAACCTATCCCACTCTCTAGATACCCCTTAGCACGTAAAGGAATATTATTTGGGGGTCCAGCCATGGAGAAGAGTTTAGACACGAGGAGAAGATAAGGAACACACCCATTATCAAGAAATCACATTAGGATTCTCTTTTTAACCTGTTCCTTAAAACACTAGTGCTTAGGAAATCTATTGGAGGCAGAAGCCGTCAAGGGTAGCTTAGGGTTAGGGTTAGGGTTAGGGTGAGGGTTAGGGTACGGTTTAGGTTACGGGTTCAGGGAGGGGTTCGGGTAGGGCGTAGGGTATGGGTTAGGGTTAGGGTTAGAGTTAGTGTTAGGGTTAGGGCTCGGTTTAGGGTACAGGTTAGGATTAGGGTACGCGTTAGTGTTAGGGTAGGGGTTAGGGTTAGTGTACGCGTTAGGGTGAGGGTAGTTATTAAACCTATCCCACTCTCTAGATACCCCTTAGCACGTACAGGTATATTATTGGGGGTCCAGCCATGGAGAAGAGTTTAGACACTAGGAGAAGATAAGGAACACATCCATTATCAAGAAATCACATTAGGATTCTCTTTTTAACCTGTTCCTTAAAACACTTGTGCTTAGGAAATCTATTGGAGGCAGAAGCAGTCAAGGGTAGCTTAGGGATAGGGTTAGGGTTAGGGTACGGCTTAGGGTACGGGTTCGGGGAGGGGTTCGGGTAGGGCGTAGGCTATGGGTTAGGGTTAGGGTTAGGGTTAGTGTTAGGGTTAGGGCTCGGTTTAGGGTACGGGTTAGGATTAGGGTACGCGTTAGGGTTAGGGTAGGGGTTAGGGTTAGGGTATGCGATAGGGTGAGGTTAGTTATTAAACCTATCCCACTCTCTAGATACCCCTTAGCACGTAAAGGAATATTATTTGGGGGTCCAGCCATGGAGAAGAGTTTAGACACTAGGAGAAGATAAGGAACACACCCATTATCAAGAAATCACATTACGATTCTCTTTTTAACCTGTTCCTTAAAACACTAGTGCTTAGGAAATCTATTGGAGGCAGAAGCCGTCAAGGGTAGCTTAGGGTTAGGGTTAGGGTTAGGGTGAGGGTTAGGGTACGGCTTATGATACGGGTTCGGGGAGGGGTTCGGGTAGGGCGTAGGGTATGGGTTAGGGTTAGGGTTAGGGCTAGTGTTAGGGTTAGGGCTCGGTTTAGGGTACAGGTTAGGATTAGGGTATGCGTTAGGGTTAGGGTAGGGGTTAGGTTTAGGGTACGCGTTAGGGTGAGGGTAGTTATTAAACCTATCCCACTCTCTAGATACCCCTTAGCACGTAAAGGAATATTATTTGGGGTCCAGCCATGGAGAAGGGTTTAGACACGAGGAGAAGATAAGGAACACACCCATTATCAAGAAATCACATTAGGATTCTCCTTTAAACCTGTTCCTTAAATCACTAGTGCTTAGGAAATCTATTGGAGGCAGAAGCAGTCAAGGGTAGCTTAGGGTTAGGGTTAGGGTTAGGGTGATGGTTAGGGTACAGCTTAGGGTACGGGTTCGGGGAGGGGTTCGGGTAGGACGTAGGGTATGGGTTAGGGTTAGGGTTAGGGTTAGGGCTAGTGTTAGGGTTAGGGCTCGGTTTAGGGTACGGGTTAGGATTAGTGTACGCGTTAGGGTTAGGGTAGGGGTTAGGGTTAGGGTACGCGTTAGGGTGAGGGTAGTTATTAAACCTATCCCACTCTCTAGATACCCCTTAGCACGTAAAGGAATATTATTTGGGGGTCCAGCCATGGAGAAGAGTTTAGACACGAGGAGAAGATAAGGAACACACCCATTATCAAGAAATCACATTAGGATTCTCTTTTTAACCTGTTCCTTAAAACACTAGTGCTTAGGAAATCTATTGGAGGCAGAAGCCGTCAAGGGTAGCTTAGGGTTAGGGTTAGGGTTAGGGTGAGGGTTAGGGTACGGTTTAGGTTACGGGTTCAGGGAGGGGTTCGGGTAGGGCGTAGGGTATGGGTTAGGGTTAGGGTTAGAGTTAGTGTTAGGGTTAGGGCTCGGTTTAGGGTACGGGTTAGGATTAGGGTACGCGCTAGTGTGAGGGTAGAGGTTAGGGTTAGGGTACGCGTTAGGGTGAGGGTAGTTATTAAACCTATCACACTCTCTAGATACCCCTTAGCACATAAAGGAATATTATTTGGGGGTCCAGCCATGGAGAAGAGTTTAGACACGAGGAGAAGATAAGGAACACACCCATTATCAAGAAATCACATTAGGATTCTCTTTTTAACATGTTCCTTAAAACACTAGTGCTTAGGAAATCTATTGGAGGCAGAAGCCGTCAACGGTAGCTTAGGGTTAGGGTTAGGGTTAGGGTGAGGGTTAGGGTACGGCTTAGGGTACGGGTTCGGGGAGGGGTTCGGGTAGGGCGTAGGGTATGTGTTAGGGTTAGGATTAGGGCTAGTGTTAGGGTTAGGGCTCGGTTTAGGGTACAGGTTAGGATTAGGGTACGCGTTAGGGTTAGGGTAGGGGTTAGGGTTAGTGTACGCGTTAGGGTGAGGGTAGTTATTAAACCTATCCCACTCTCTAGATACCCCTTAGCACGTACAGGTATATTATTGGGGGTCCAGCCATGGAGAAGAGTTTAGACACTAGGAGAAGATAAGGAACACATCCATTATCAAGAAATCACATTAGGATTCTCTTTTTAACCTGTTCCTTAAAACACTTGTGCTTAGGAAATCTATTGGAGGCAGAAGCAGTCAAGGGTAGCTTAGGGATAGGGTTAGGGTTAGGGTACGGCTTAGGGTACGGGTTCGGGGAGGGGTTCGGGTAGGGCGTAGGCTATGGGTTAGGGTTAGGGTTAGGGTTAGTGTTAGGGTTAGGGCTCGGTTTAGGGTACGGGTTAGGATTAGGGTACGCGTTAGGGTTAGGGTAGGGGTTAGGGTTAGGGTATGCGATAGGGTGAGGTTAGTTATTAAACCTATCCCACTCTCTAGATACCCCTTAGCACGTAAAGGAATATTATTTGGGGGTCCAGCCATGGAGAAGAGTTTAGACACTAGGAGAAGATAAGGAACACACCCATTATCAAGAAATCACATTACGATTCTCTTTTTAACCTGTTCCTTAAAACACTAGTGCTTAGGAAATCTATTGGAGGCAGAAGCCGTCAAGGGTAGCTTAGGGTTAGGGTTAGGGTTAGGGTGAGGGTTAGGGTACGGCTTATGATACGGGTTCGGGGAGGGGTTCGGGTAGGGCGTAGGGTATGGGTTAGGGTTAGGGTTAGGGCTAGTGTTAGGGTTAGGGCTCGGTTTAGGGTACAGGTTAGGATTAGGGTATGCGTTAGGGTTAGGGTAGGGGTTAGGTTTAGGGTACGCGTTAGGGTGAGGGTAGTTATTAAACCTATCCCACTCTCTAGATACCCCTTAGCACGTAAAGGAATATTATTTGGGGTCCAGCCATGGAGAAGGGTTTAGACACGAGGAGAAGATAAGGAACACACCCATTATCAAGAAATCACATTAGGATTCTCCTTTAAACCTGTTCCTTAAATCACTAGTGCTTAGGAAATCTATTGGAGGCAGAAGCCGTCAAGTGTAGCTTAGGGTTAGGGTTAGGGTTAGGGTGAGGGTTAGGGTACGGCTTAGGGTACGGGTTCGGGGAGGGGTTCGTGTAGGGCGTAGGGTATGGGTTAGAGTTAGGGTTAGGTTAGTGCTAGGGTTAGGGCTCAGTTTAGGGTACGGGTTAGGATTAGGGTACGCGTTAGTGTTACGGTAGGGGTTAGGGTTAGGGTACGCTTTAGGGTGAGGTTAGTTATTAAACCTATACCACTCTCTAGATACCCCTTAGCACGTAAAGGAATATTATTTGGGGGTCCAGCCATGGAGAAGGGTTTAGACACTAGAAGAAGATAAGGAACACACCCATTATCAAGAAATCACAATATGATTCTCTTTTTAAACTGTTCCTTAAAACACTAGTGGTTAGGAAATCTATTGGAGGCAGAAGCAGTGAAGGGTAGCTTAGGGTTACGGTTAGGGTTAGGGTGAGGGTTAGGGTATGGCTTAGGGTACGGGTTCGGGGAGGGTTTCGGGTAGGGCGTAGGGTGTGGGTTAGGGTTAGGGTTAGGGTTAGTGTTAGGGTTAGGGCTCGGTTTAGGGTACGGGTTAGGATTAGGGTACTCGTTAGGGTTAGGGTAGCGGTTAGGGTTAGGGTACGCGTTAGGGTGAGGGTAGTTATTAAACCTATCCCCCTCTCTAGATATCCCTTAGCACGTAAAGGAATATTATTTGGGGGTCCAGCCATGGAGAAGAGTTTAGACACGAGGAGAAGATAAGGAACACACCCATTATCAAGAAATCACATTAGGATTCTCTTTTTAACCTGTTCCTTAAAACACTAGTGCTTAGGAAATCTATCGGAGGCAGGAGCCGTCAAGGGTAGCTTAGGGTTAGGGTTAGGGTGAGGGTGAGGGTTAGGGTACGGCTTAGGGTACGGGTTCGGGGAGGGGTTCGGGTAGGGCGTAGGCTATGCGTTAGGGTTAGGGTTAGGGTTAGTGTTAGGGTTAGGGCTCGGTTTAGGGTACGGGTTAGGATTAGGGTACGCGTTAGGGTTAGGGTAGGGGTTAGGGTTAGGGTACGCGTTAGGGTGAGGGTAGTTATTAAACCTATCACACTCTCTAGATACCCCTTAGCACGTAAAGGACTATTATTTGGGGGTCCAGCCATGGAGAAGAGTTTAGACACGAGGAGAAGATAAGGAACACACCCATTATCAAGAAATCACATTAGGATTCTCTTTTTAACCTGTTCCTTAAAACACTAGTTCTTAGGAAATCTATTGGAGGCAGAAGCCGTCAAGGGTAGCTTAGGGTTAGGGTTAGGGTTAGGGTGAGGGTTAGGGTACGGTTTAGGGTATGGGTTCAGGGAGGGGTTCGGGTAGGGCGTAGGGTATGGGTTAGGGTTAGGGTTAGGGTTAGTGTTAGGGTTAGGTCTGGGTTTAGGGTACGGGTTAGGATTAGGGTACTCGTTAGGGTTAGGGTAGCGGTTAGGGTTAGGATACGCGTTAGGGTGAGGGTAGTTATTAAGCCTATCCCACTCTCTAGATACTCCTTAGCACGTAAAGGAATATTATTTCGGGGTCCAGCCATGGAGAAGAGTTTAGACACGAGGAGAAGATAAGGAACACACCCATTATCAAGAAATCACATTAGGATTCTCTTTTTAACATGTTCCTTAAAACACTAGTGCTTAGGAAATCTATTGGAGGCAGAAGCCGTCAAGGGTAGCTTAGGGTTAGGGTTAGGGTTAGGGTGAGGGTTAGGGTACGGTTTAGGGTACGGGTTCAGGGAGGGTTTCGGGTAGGGAGTAGGGTATTGGTTAGGGTTAGGGTTAGAGTTAGTGTTAGGGATAGGGCTCGGTTTAGGGTACGGGTTAGGATTAGGGTACGCGTTAGGGTTAGGGTAGGGGTTAGGTTTAGGGTACGCGTTAGGGTGAGGGTAGTTATTAAACCTATCCCACTCTCTAGATACCCCTTAGCACGTAAAGGAATATTATTTGGGGTCCAGCCATGGAGAAGGGTTTAGACACGAGGAGAAGATAAGGAACACACCCATTATCAAGAAATCACATTAGGATTCTCCTTTAAACCTGTTCCTTAAATCACTAGTGCTTAGGAAATCTATTGGAGGCAGAAGCCGTCAAGTGTAGCTTAGGGTTAGGGTTAGGGTTAGGGTGAGGGTTAGGGTACGGCTTAGGGTACGGGTTCGGGGAGGGGTTCGGGTAGGGCGTAGGCTATGCGTTAGGGTTAGGGTTAGGGTTAGTGTTAGGGTTAGGGCTCGGTTTAGGGTACGGGTTAGGATTAGTGTACGCGTTAGGGTTAGGGTAGGGGTTAGGGTTAGGGTACGCGTTAGGGTGAGGGTAGTTATTAAACCTATCACACTCTCTAGATACCCCTTAGCACGTAAAGGACTATTATTTGGGGGTCCAGCCATGGAGAAGAGTTTAGACACGAGGAGAAGATAAGGAACACACCCATTATCAAGAAATCACATTAGGATTCTCTTTTTAACCTGTTCCTTAAAACACTAGTTCTTAGGAAATCTATTGGAGGCAGAAGCCGTCAAGGGTAGCTTAGGGTTAGGGTTAGGGTTAGGGTGAGGGTTAGGGTACGGTTTAGGGTATGGGTTCAGGGAGGGGTTCGGGTAGGGCGTAGGGTATGGGTTAGGGTTAGGGTTAGAGTTAGTGTTAGGGTTAGGGCTCGGTTTAGGGTACGGGTTAGGATTAGGGTACGCGCTAGGGTTAGGGTAGGGGTTAGGGTTAGGGAACGCGTTAGGGTGAGGGTAGTTATTATACCTATCACACTCTCTAGATACCCCTTAGCACATAAAGGAATATTATTTGGGGGTCCAGCCATGGAGAAGAGTTTAGACACGAGGAGAAGATAAGGAACACACCCATTATCAAGAAATCACATTAGGATTCTCTTTTTAACCTGTTCCTTAAAACACTAGTGCTTAGGAAATCTATTGGAGGCAGAAGCCGTCAAGGGTAGCTTAGGGTTAGGGTTAGGGTTAGGGTGAGGGTTAGGGTACGGCTTATGATACGGGTTCGGGGAGGTGTTCGGGTAGGGCGTAGGGTATGGGTTAGGGTTAGGGTTAGGGCTAGTGTTAGGGTTAGGGCTCGGTTTAGGGTACGGGTTAGGATTAGGGTATGCGTTAGGGTTAGGGTAGGGGTTAGGGTTAGGGTACGCGTTAGGGTGAGGGTAGTTATTAAACCTATCCCACTCTCTAGATACCCCTTAGCACGTAAAGGAATATTATTTGGGGGTCCAGCCATGGAGAAGAGTTTAGACACGAGGAGAAGATAAGGAACACACCCATTATCAAGAAATCACATTAGGATTCTCCTTTAAACCTGTTCCTTAAATCACTAGTGCTTAGGAAATCTATTGGAGGCAGAAGCCATCAAGGGTAGCCTAGGGTTAGGGTTAGGGTTAGGGTGAGGGTTAGGGTACGGCTTAGGGTACGGGTTCGGGGAGGGATTCGGGTAGGGCGTAGGGTATGGGTTAGAGTTAGGGTTAGGGTTAGTGTTAGGGTTAGGGCTCAGTTTAGGGTACGGGTTAGGATTAGGGTACGCGTTATTGTTAGGGTAGGGGTTAGGGTTAGGGTACGCTTTAGGGTGAGGGTAGTTATTAAACCTATCCCACTCTCTAGATACCCCTTAGCACGTAAAGGAATATTATTTGTGGGTCCAGCCATGGAGAAGGGTTTAGACACTAGGAGAAGATAAGGAACACACCCATTATCAAGAAATCACAATATGATTCTCTTTTTAAACTGTTCCTTAAAACACTAGTGCTTAGGAAATCTATTGGAGGCAGAACCAGTCAAGGGTAGCTTAGGGTTAGGGTTAGGGTTAGGGTGAGGGTTAGGGTACGGCTTAGGGTACGGGTTCGGGGAGGGTTTCGGGTAGGGCGTAGGGTATGGGTTAGGGTTAGGGTTAGGGTTAGTGTTAGGGTTAGGTCTGGGTTTAGGGTACGGGTTAGGATTAGGGTACTCGTTAGGGTTAGGGTAGCGGTTAGGGTTAGGGTACGCGTTAGGGTGAGGGTAGTTATTAAGCCTATCCCACTCTCTAGATACTCCTTAGCACGTAAAGGAATATTATTTCGGGGTCCAGCCATGGAGAAGAGTTTAGACACGAGGAGAAGATAAGGAACACACCCATTATCAAGAAATCACATTAGGATTCTCTTTTTAACATGTTCCTTAAAACACTAGTGCTTAGGAAATCTATTGGAGGCAGAAGCCGTCAAGGGTAGCTTAGGGTTAGGGTTAGGGTTAGGGTGAGGGTTAGGGTACGGTTTAGGGTACGGGTTCAGGGAGGGTTTCGGGTAGGGAGTAGGGTATTGGTTAGGGTTAGGGTTAGAGTTAGTGTTAGGGATAGGGCTCGGTTTAGGGTACGGGTTAGGATTAGGGTACGCGTTAGGGTTAGGGTAGGGGTTAGGTTTAGGGTACGCGTTAGGGTGAGGGTAGTTATTAAACCTATCCCACTCTCTAGATACCCCTTAGCACGTAAAGGAATATTATTTGGGGTCCAGCCATGGAGAAGGGTTTAGACACGAGGAGAAGATAAGGAACACACCCATTATCAAGAAATCACATTAGGATTCTCCTTTAAACCTGTTCCTTAAATCACTAGTGCTTAGGAAATCTATTGGAGGCAGAAGCCGTCAAGTGTAGCTTAGGGTTAGGGTTAGGGTTAGGGTGAGGGTTAGGGTACGGCTTAGGGTACGGGTTCGGGGAGGGGTTCGGGTAGGGCGTAGGGTATGGGTTAGAGTTAGGGTTAGGTTAGTGTTAGGGTTAGGGCTCAGTTTAGGGTACGGGTTAGGATTAGGGTACGCGTTAGTGTTACGGTAGGGGTTAGGGTTAGGGTACGCTTTAGGGTGAGGGTAGTTATTAAACCTATCCCACTCTCTAGATACCCCTTAGCACGTAAAGGAATATTATTTGGGGGTCCAGCCATGGAGAAGGGTTTAGACACTAGAAGAAGATAAGGAACACACCCATTATCAAGAAATCACAATATGATTCTCTTTTTAAACTGTTCCTTAAAACACTAGTGGTTAGGAAATCTATTGGAGGCAGAAGCAGTGAAGGGTAGCTTAGGGTTAGGGTTAGGGTTAGGGTGAGGGTTAGGGTACGGCTTAGGGTACGGGTTCGGGGAGGGTTTCGGGTAGGGCGTAGGTTGTGGGTTAGGGTTAGGGTTAGGGTTAGTGTTAGGGTTAGGGCTCGGTTTAGGGTACGGGTTAGGATTAGGGTACTCGTTAGGGTTAGGGTAGCGGTTAGGGTTAGGGTACGCGTTAGGGTGAGGGTAGTTATTAAACCTATCCCACTCTCTAGATACCCCTTAGCACGTAAAGGAATATTATTTGGGGGTCCAGCCATGGAGAAGAGTTTAGACACGAGGAGAAGATAAGGAACACACCCATTATCAAGAAATCACATTAGGATTCTCTTTTTAACCTGTTCCTTAAAACACTAGTGCTTAGGAAATCTATCGGAGGCAGAAGCCGTCAAGGGTAGCTTAGGGTTATGGTTAGGGTGAGGGTGAGGGTTAGGGTACGGCTTAGGGTACGGGTTCGGGGAGGGGTTCGGGTAGGGCGTAGGCTATGCCTTAGGGTTAGGGTTAGGGTTAGTGTTAGGGTTAGGGCTCGGTTTAGGGTACGGGTTAGGATTAGGGTACGCGTTAGGGTTAGGGTAGGGGTTAGGGTTAGGGTATGCGATAGGGTGAGGTTAGTTATTAAACCTATCCCACTCTCTAGATACCCCTTAGCACGTAAAGGAATATTATTTGGGGGTCCAGCCATGGAGAAGAGTTTAGACACTAGGAGAAGATAAGGAACACACCCATTATCAAGAAATCACATTAGGATTCTCTTTTTAACCTGTTCCTTAAAACACTAGTGCTTAGGAAATCTATTGGAGGCAGAAGCCGTCAAGGGTAGCTTAGGGTTAGGGTTAGGGTTAGGGTGAGAGTTAGGGTACGGCTTACGATACGGGTTCGGGGAGGGGTTCGGGTAGGGCGTAGGGTATGGGTTAGGGTTAGGGTTAGGGCTAGTGTTAAGGTTAGGGCTCGGTTTAGGATACGGGTTAGGATTAGGGTATGCGTTAGGGTTAGGGTAGGGGTTAGGGTTAGGGTACGCGTTAGGGTGAGGGTAGTTATTAAACCTATCCCACTCTCTAGATACCCCTTAGCACGTAAAGGAATATTATTTGGGGGTCCAGCCATGGAGAAGAGTTTAGACACGAGGAGAAGATAAGGAACACACCCATTATCAAGAAATCACATTAGGATTCTACTTTAAACCTGTTCCTTAAATCACTAGTGCTTAGGAAATCTATTGGAGGCAGAAGCCGTCAAGGGTAGCTTAGGGTTAGGGTTAGGGTTAGGGTGAGGGTTAGGGTACGGCTTAGTGTACGGGTTCGGGGAGGGGTTCGGGTAGGGCGTAGGGTATGGGTTAGAGTTAGGGTTAGGGTTAGTGTTAGGGTTAGGGCTCAGTTTAGGGTACGGGTTAGGATTAGGGTACGCGTTAGTGTTAGGGTAGGGGTTAGGGTTAGGGTACGCTTTAGGGTGAGGGTAGTTATTAAACCTATCCCACTCTCTAGATACCCCTTAGCACGTAAAGGAATATTATTTGGGGGTCCAGCCATGGAGAAGGGTTTAGACACTAGGAGAAGATAAGGAACACACCCATTATCAAGAAATCACAATATGATTCTCTTTTTAAACTGTTCCTTAAAACACTAGTGGTTAGGAAATCTATTGGAGGCAGAAGCAGTGAAGGGTAGCTTAGGGTTACGGTTAGGGTTAGGGTGAGGGTTAGGGTACGGCTTAGGGTACGGGTTCGGGGAGGGTTTCGGGTAGGGCGTAGGGTATGGGTTAGGGTTAGGGTTAGGGTTAGTGTTAGGGTTAGGGCTCGGTTTAGGGTACGGGTTAGGATTTGGGTACTCGTTAGGGTTAGGGTAGCGGTTAGGGTTAGGGTACGCGTTAGGGTGAGGGTAGTTATTAAACCTATCCCACTCTCTAGATACCCCTTAGCACGTAAAGGAATATTATTTGGGGGTCCAGCGATGGAGAAGAGTTTAGACACTAGGAGAAGATAAGGAACACACCCATTATCACGAAATCACATTAGGATTCTCTTTTTAACCTGTTCCTTAAAACACTAGTGCTTAGGAAATCTATTGGAGGCAGAAGCAGTCAAGGGTAGTTTAGGGTTAGGGTTAGGGTTAGGGTGAGGGTTAGGGTACGGCTTAGGGTACGGGTTCGGGGAGGGGTTCGGGTAGGGCGTAGGGTATGGGTTAGGGTTAGGGTTAGGGCTAGTGTTAGGGTTAGGGCTCGGTTTAGGGTAC
Source organism: Balaenoptera acutorostrata (assembly GCF_949987535.1). NCBI lineage: Eukaryota > Metazoa > Chordata > Mammalia > Artiodactyla > Balaenopteridae > Balaenoptera > Balaenoptera acutorostrata. The sequence continues at coordinate 413,017 of NW_026645686.1, read as the reverse complement.
GGGTTAGGATTAGGGTACGCGTTAGGGTTAGGGTAGGGGTTAGGGTTAGGTTACGCGTTAGGGTGAGGGTAGTTATTAAACCTATCACACTCTCTAGATACCCCTTAGCACGTAAAGGACTATTATTTGGGGGTCCAGCCATGTAGAAGAGTTTAGACACGAGGAGAAGATAAGGAACACACCCATTATCAAGAAATCACATTAGGATTCTCTTTTTAACCTGTTCCTTAAAACACTAGTGCTTAGGAAATCTATTGGAGGCAGAAGCCGTCAAGGGTAGCTTAGGGTTAGGTTTAGGGTTAGGGTGAGGGTTAGGGTACGGCTTATGATACGGGTTCGGGGAGGTGTTCGGGTAGGGCGTAGGGTATGGGTTAGGGTTAGGGTTAGGGCTAGTGTTAGGGTTAGGGCTCGGTTTAGGGTATGGGTTAGGATTAGGGTATGCGTTAGGGTTAGGGTAGGGGTTAGGGTTAGGGTACGCGTTAGGGTGAGGGTAGTTATTAAACCTATCCCACTCTCTAGATACCCCTTAGCACGTAAAGGAATATTATTTGGGGGTCCAGCCATGGAGAAGAGTTTAGACACGAGGAGAAGATAAGGAACACACCCATTATCAAGAAATCACATTAGGATTCTCCTTTAAACCTGTTCCTTAAATCACTAGTGCTTAGGAAATCTATTGGAGGCAGAAGCCGTCAAGGGTAGCTTAGGGTTAGGGTTAGGGTTAGGGTGAGGGTTAGGGTACGGTTTAGGGTACGGGTTCAGGGAGGGTTTCGGGTAGGGAGTAGGGTATTGGTTAGGGTTAGGGTTAGAGTTAGTGTTAGGGATAGGGCTCGGTTTAGGGTACGGGTTAGGATTAGGGTACGCGTTAGGGTTAGGGTAGGGGTTAGGGTTAGGGTACGCGTTAGGATGAGGGTAGTTATTAAACCTATCCCACTCTCTAGATACCCCTTAGCACGTAAAGGAATATTATTTGGGGGTCCAGCCATGGAGAAGAGTTTAGACACGAGGAGAAGATAAGGAACACACCCATTATCAAGAAATCACATTAGGATTCTCTTTTTAACCTGTTCCTTAAAACACTTGTGCTTAGGAAATCTATTGGAGGCAGAAGCAGTCAAGGGTAGCTTAGGGTTAGGGTTAGGGTTATGGTACGGCTTAGGGTACGGGTTCGGGGAGGGGTTCGCGTAGGGCGTAGGGTATGGGTTAGTGTTAGGGTTAGGGTTAGTGTTAGGGTTAGGGCTCGGTTTGGGGTACGGGTTAGGATTAGGGTACGCGTTAGGGTTAGGGTAGGGGTTAGGGTTAGGGTATGCGATAGGGTGAGGTTAGTTATTAAACCTATCCCACTCTCTAGATACCCCTTAGCACGTAAAGGAATATTATTTGGGGGTCCAGCCATGGAGAAGAGTTTCGACACTAGGAGAAGATAAGGAACACACCCATTATCAAGAAATCACATTAGGATTCTCTTTTTAACCTGTTCCTTAAAACACTAGTGCTTAGGAAATATATTGGAGGCAGAAGCCGTCAAGGGTAGCTTAGGGTTAGGGTTAGGGTTAGGGTGAGGGTTAGGGTACGGCTTAGGGTACGGGTTCGGGGAGGGGTTCGGGTAGGGCGTAGGGTATGGGTTAGGGTTAGGGTTAGGGCTAGTGTTAGGGTTAGGGCTCGGTTTAGGGTACGGGTTAGGATTAGGGTATGCGTTAGGGTTAGGGTAGGGGTTAGGGTTAGGATACGCGTTAGGGTGAGGGTAGTTATTAAACCTATCCCACTCTCTAGATACCCCTTAGCACGTAAAGGAATATTATTTGGGGGTCCAGCCATGGAGAAGAGTTTAGACACGAGGAGAAGATAAGGAATACACCCATTATCAAGAAATCACATTAGGATTCTCTTTTAAACCTGTTCCTTAAATCACTAGTGCTTAGGAAATCTATTGGAGGCAGAAGCCGTCAAGGGTAGCTTAGGGTTAGGGTTAGGGTTAGGGTGAGGGTTAGGGTACGGCTTAGGGTACGGGTTCGGGGAGGGGTTCTGGTAGGGCGTAGGGTATGGGTTAAGGTTAGGGTTAGGGTTAGGGTTAGGGTTAGGGCTCAGTTTAGGGTACGGGTTAGGATTAGGGTACGCGTTAGGGTTAGGGTAGGGGTTAGGGTTAGGGTACGCTTTAGGGTGAGGGTAGTTATTAAACCTATCCCACTCTCTTGATACCCCTTAGCACGTAAAGGAATATTATTTGGGGGTCCAGCCATGGAGAAGAGTTTCGACACTAGTAGAACATAAGGAACACACCCATTATCACGAAATCACATTAGGATTCTCTTTTTAACCTGTTCCTTAAAACACTAGTGCTTAGGAAATCTATTGGAGGCAGAAGCAGTCAAGGGTAGCTTAGGGTTAGGGTTAGGGTTAGGGTGAGGGTTAGGGTACAGCTTAGGGTACGGGTTCGGGGAGGGGTTCGGGTAGGGCGTAGGGTATGGGTTAGGGTTAGGGTTAGGGCTAGTGTTAGTGTTAGGGCTCGGTTTAGGTTACGGGTTAGGATTAGTGTACGCGTTAGGGTTAGGGTAGGGGTTAGGGTTAGGGTACGCGTTAGGGTGAGGGTAGTTATTAAACCTATCACACTCTCTAGATACCCATTAGCACATAAAGGAATATTATTTGGTTGTCCAGCCATGGAGAAGAGTTTAGACACGAGGAGAAGATAAGGAACACACCCATTATCAAGAAATCACATTAGGATTCTCTTTTTAACCTGTTCCTTAAAACACTAGTGCTTAGGAAATCTATTGGAGGCAGAAGCCGTCAAGGGTAGCTTAGGGTTAGGGTTAGGGTTAGGGTGAGGGTTAGGGTACGGTTTAGGTTACGGGTTCAGGGAGGGGTTCGGGTAGGGCGTAGGGTATGGGTTAGGGTTAGGGTTAGAGTTAGTGTTAGGGTTAGGGCTCGGTTTAGGGTACGGGTTAGGATTAGGGTACGTGCTAGTGTGAGGGTAGAGGTTAGGGTTAGGGTACGCGTTAGGGTGAGGGTAGTTATTAAACCTATCACACTCTCTAGATACCCCTTAGCACATAAAGGAATATTATTTGGGGGTCCAGCCATGGAGAAGAGTTTAGACACGAGGAGAAGATAAGGAACACACCCATTATCAAGAAATCACATTAGCATTCTCTTTTTAACATGTTCCTTAAAACACTAGTGCTTAGGAAATCTATTGGAGGCAGAAGCCGTCAAGGGTAGCTTAGGGTTAGGGTTAGGGTTAGGGTGAGGGTTAGGGTACGGCTTAGGGTACGGGTTCGGGGAGGGGTTCGAGTAGGGCGTAGGGTATGTGTTAGGGTTAGGGTTAGGGCTAGTGTTAGGGTTAGGGCTCGGTTTAGGGTACAGGTTAGGATTAGGGTACGCGTTAGGGTTAGGGTAGGGGTTAGGGTTAGTGTAAGCGTTAGGGTGAGGGTAGTTATTAAACCTATCCCACTCTCTAGATACCCCTTAGCACGTACAGGAATATTATTGGGGGTCCAGCCATGGAGAAGAGTTTAGACACTAGGAGAAGATAAGGAACACACCCATTATCACGAAATCACATTAGGATTCTCTTTTTAACCTGTTCCTTAAAACACTAGTGCTTAGGAAATCTATTGGAGGCAGAAGCAGTCAAGGGTAGCTTAGGGTTAGGGTTAGGGTTAGGGTGAGGGTTAGGGTACGGCTTAGGTTACGGGTTCGGGGAGGGGTTCGGGTAGGGCGTAGGGTATGGGTTAGGGTTAGGGTTAGGGCTAGTGTTAGGGTTAGGGCTCGCTTTAGGGTACGGGTTAGGATTAGGGTACGCGTTAGGGTTCGGGTAGGGGTTAGGGTTAGAGTACGCGTTAGGGTGAGGGTAGTTATTAAACCTATCCCTCTCTAGATACCCCTTAGCACGTAAAGGAATATTATTTGGGGGTCCAGCCATGGAGAAGAGTTTAGACACGAGGAGAAGATAAGGAACACACCCATTATCAAGAAATCACATTAGGATTCTCTTTTTAACCTATTCCTCAAAACACTAGTGCTTAGGAAATCTATTGGAGGCAGAAGCCGTCAAGGGTAGCTTAGGGTTAGGGTTAGGGTTAGGGTGAGGGTTAGGGTACGGCTTAGGGTACGGGTTCGTGGAGGTGTTCGGTAGGGCGTAGGGTATGGGTTAGGGTTAGGGTTAGGGCTAGGGTTAGGGTTAGGGCTCGATTTAGGGTACGGGTTAGGATTAGGGTACGCGTTAGGGTTAGGGTAGGGGTTAGGGTTAGGGTACGCGTTAGGGTGAGGGTAGTTATTAAACCTATCACACTCTCTAGATACCCCTTAGCACATAAGGAATATTATTTGGGGGTCCAGCCATGGAGAAGAGTTTAGACACGAGGAGAAGATAAGGAACACACCCATTATCAAGAAATCACATTAGGATTCTCTTTTTAACCTGTTCCTTAAAACACTTGTGCTTAGGAAATCTATTGGAGGCAGAAGCAGTCAAGGGTAGCTTAGGGATAGGGTTAGGGTTAGGGTACGGCTTAGGGTACGGGTTCGGGGAGGGGTTCGGGTAGGGCGTAGGCTATGGGTTAGGGTTAGGGTTAGGGTTAGTGTTAGGGTTAGGGCTCGGTTTAGGGTACGGGTTAGGTTTAGGGTACGCGTTAGGGTTAGGGTAGGGGTTAGGGTTAGGGTATGCGATAGGGTGAGGTTAGTTATTAAACCTATCCCACTCTCTAGATACCCCTTAGCACGTAAAGGAATATTATTTGGGGGTCCAGCCATGGAGAAGAGTTTAGACACTAGGAGAAGATAAGGAACACACCCATTATCAAGAAATCACAATATGAGTCTCTTTTTAAACTGTTCCTTAAAACACTAGTGGTTAGGAAATCTATTGGAGTCAGAAGCAGTGAAGGGTAGCTTAGGGTTAGGGTTAGGGTTAGGGTGAGGGTTAGGGTACGGCTTAGGGTACGGGTTCGGGGAGGGTTTCGGGTAGGGCGTAGGGTATGGGTTAGGGTTAGGGTTAGGGCTAGTGTTAGGGTTAGGTCTCGGTTTAGGGTACGGGTTAGGATTAGGGTACGCGTTAGGGTTAGGGTAGGGGTTAGGGTTAGGGTACGCGTTAGGGTGAGGGTAGTTATTAAACCTATCACACTCTCTAGATACCCCTTAGCACGTAAAGGAATATTATTTGGGGGTCCAGCCATGGAGAAGAGTTTAGACACTAGGATAAGATAAGGAACACACCCATTATCACGAAATCACATTAGGATTCTCTTTTTAACCTGTTCCTTAAAACACTAGTGCTTAGGAAATCTATTGGAGGCAGAAGCCGTCCAGGGTAGCTTAGGGTTAGGGTTAGGGTTAGGGTGAGGGTTATGGTACGGTTTAGGGTTTGGGTTCAGGGAGGGGTTCGGGTAGGGCGTAGGGTATGGGTTAGGGTTAGGGTTAGAGTTAGTGTTAGGGTTAGGGCTCGGTTTAGGGTACGGGTTAGGATTAGGGTACGCGCTAGGGTTAGGGTAGGGGTTAGGGTTAGGGTACGCGTTAGGGTGAGGGTAGTTATTATACCTATCACACTCTCTAGATACCCCTTAGCACATAAAGGAATATTATTTGGGGGTCCAGCCATGGAGAAGAGTTTAGACACGAGGAGAAGATAAGAAACACACCCATTATCAAGAAATCACATTAGGATTCTCTTTTTAACCTGTTCCTTAAAACACTAGTGCTTAGGAAATCTATTGGAGGCAGAAGCCGTCAAGGGTAGCTTAGGGTTAGGGTTAGGGTTAGGGTGAGGGTTAGGGTACGGCTTACGATACGGGTACGGGGAGGGGTTCGAGTAGGGCGTAGGGTATGGGTTAGGGTTAGGGTTAGGGCTAGGGTTAGGGTTAGGGCTCGGTTTAGGGTACGGGTTAGGATTAGGGTATGCGTTAGGGTTAGGGTAGGGGTTAGGGTTAGGGTACGCGTTAGGGTGAGGGTAGTTATTAAACCTATCCCACTCTCTAGATACCCCTTAGCACGTAAAGGAATATTATTTGGGGGTCCAGCCATGGAGAAGAGTTTAGACACTTGGAGAAGATAAGGAACACACCCATTATCACGAAATCACATTAGGATTCTCTTTTTAACCTGTTCCTTAAAACACTAGTGCTTAGGAAATCTATTGGAGGCAGAAGCAGTCAAGGGTAGCTTAGGGTTAGTGTTAGGGTTAGGGTGAGGGCTAGGGTATGGCTTAGGGTACGGGTTCGGGGAGGGGTTCGGGTAGGGCGTAGGGTATGGGTTAGGGTTAGGGTTAGGGCTAGTGTTAGGGTTAGGGCTCGGTTTAGGGTACGGGTTAGGATTAGGGTACGCGTTAGGGTTAGGGTAGGGGTTAGGGTTAGGGTACGCGTTAGGGTGAGGGTAGTTATTAAACCTATCCCACTCTCTAGATACCCCTTAGCACGTAAAGGAATATTATATGGGGGTCCAGCCATGGAGAAGAGTTTAGACACGAGGAGAAGATAAGGAACACACCCATTATCACGAAATCACATTAGGATTCTCTTTTTAACCTGTTCCTTAAAACACTAGTGCTTAGGAAACCTATTGGAGGCAGAAGCAGTCAAGGGTAGCTTAGGGTTAGGGTTAGGGTTAGGGTGAGGGTTAGGGTACGGCTTAGGGTACGGGTTCGGGGAGGGGTTCGGGTAGGGCGTAAGGTATGGGTTAGGGTTAGGGTTAGGGCTAGTGTTAGGGTTAGGGCTCGGTTTAGGGTACGGGTTAGGATTAGGGTACGCGTTAGGGATAGGGTAGGGGTTAGGGTTAGGGTACGCGTTAGGGTGAGGGTAGTTATTAAACCTATCCCACTCTCTAGATACCCCTTAGCACGTAAAGGAATATTATTTGGGGGTCCAGCCATGGAGAAGAGTTTAGACACGAGGAGAAGATAAGGAACACACCCATTATCACGAAATCACATTAGGATTCTCTTTTTAACCTGTTCCTTAAAACACTAGTGCTTAGGAAATCTATTGGAGGCAGAAGCAGTCAAGGGTAGCTTAGGGTTAGGGTTAGGGTTAGGGTGAGGGTTAGGGTACGGCTTAGGGTACGGGTTCAGGGAGGGGTTCGGGTAGGGCGTAGGGTATGGGTTAGGGTTAGGGTTAGGGCTAGTGTTAGGGTTAGGGCTCGGTTTAGGATTAGGGTACGCGTTAGGGTTAGGGTAGGGGTTAGGGTTAGGGCACGCGTTAGGGTGAGGGTAGTTATTAAACCTATCCCACTCTCTAGATACCCCTTAGCACGTAAAGGAATATTATTTGGGGGTCCAGCCATGGAGAAGAGTTTAGACACGAGGAGAAGATATGGAACACACCCATTATCACGAAATCACATTAGGATTCTCTTTTTAACCTGTTCCTTAAAACACTAGTGCTTAGGAAATCTATTGGAGGCAGAAGCAGTCAAGGGTAGCTTAGGGTTAGGGTTAGGGTTAGGGTGAGGGTTAGGGTACGGCTTAGGGTACGGGTTCGGGGAAGGGTTCGGGTAGGGCGTAGGGTATGGGTTAGGGTTAGGGTTAGGGCTAGTGTTAGGGTTAGGGCTCGGTTTAGGGTACGGGTTAGGATTAGGGTACGCGTTAGGGATAGGGTACGGGTTAGGGTTAGGGTACGCGTTAGGGTGAGGGTAGTTATTAAACCTATCCCACTCTCTAGATACCCCTTAGCACGTAAAGGAATATTATTTGGGGGTCCAGCCATGGAGAAGAGTTTAGACACGAGGAGAAGATAAGGAACACACCCATTATCACGAAATCACATTAGGATTCTCTTTTTAACCTGTTCCTTAAAACACTAGTGCTTAGGAAATCTATTGGAGGCAGAAGCAGTCAAGGGTAGCTTAGGGTTAGGGTTAGGGTTAGGGTGAGGGTTAGGGTACGGCTTAGGGTACGGGTTCGTGGAGGGGTTCGAGTAGGGCGTAGGGTATGGGTTAGGGTTAGGGTTAGGGCTAGTGTTAGGGTTAGGGCTCGGTTTAGGGTACGGGTTAGGATTAGGGTATGCGTTAGTGTTAGGGTAGGGTTTAGGGTTAGGGTACGCGTTAGGGTGAGGGTAGTTATTAAACCTATCCCACTCTCTAGATACCCCTTAGCACGTAAAGGAATATTATTTGGGGGTCCAGCCATGGAGAAGAGTTTACACACTAGGAGAAGATATGGAACACACCCATTATCACGAAATCACATTAGGATTCTCTTTTTAACCTGTTCCTTAAAACACTAGTGCTTAGGAAATCTATTGGAGGCAGAAGCAGTCAACGGTAGCTTAGTGTTAGGGTTAGGGTTAGGGTGAGGGTTAGGGTACGGCTTAGGGTACGGGTTCGGGGAGGGATTCGGGTAGGGCGTAGGGTATGGGTTAGGGTTAGGGTTAGGGCTAGTGTTAGGGTTAGGGCTCGGTTTAGGGTACGGGTTAGGATTAGGGTACGCGCTAGGGTTAGGGTAGGGGTTAGGGTTAGGGTACGCGTTAGGGTGAGGGTAGTTATTATACCTATCACACTCTCTAGATACCCCTTAACACATAAAGGAATATTATTTGGGGGTCCAGCCATGGAGAAGTGTTTAGACACGAGGAGAAGATAAGGAACACACCCATTATCAAGAAATCACATTAGGATTCTCTTTTTAACCTGTTCCTTAAAACACTAGTGCTTAGGAAATCTATTGGAGGCAGAAGCCGTCAAGGGTAGCTTAGGGTTAGGGTTAGGGTTAGGGTGAGGGTTAGGGTACGGCTTAGGGTACGGGTTCGGGGAGGGGTTCGAGTAGGGCGTAGGGTATGGGTTAGGATTAGGGTTAGGGCTAGTGTTAGGGTCAGGGCTCGGTTTAGGGTACGGGTTAGGATTAGGGTATGCGTTAAGGTTAGGGTAGGGGTTAGGGTTAGGGTACGCGTTAGGGTGAGGATAGTTATTAAACCTATCCCACTCTCTAGATACCCCTTAGCACGTAAAGGAATATTATTTGGGGGTCCAGCCATGGAGAAGAGTTTAGACACGAGGAGAAGATAAGGAACACACCCATTATCAAGAAATCACATTAGGATTCTCCTTTAAACCTGTTCCTTAAATCACTAGTGCTTAGGAAATCTATTGGAGGCAGAAGCCGTCAAGGGTAGCCTAGGGTTAGGGTTAGGGTTAGGGTGAGGGTTAGGGTACGGCTTAGGGTACGGGTTCGGGGAGGGATTCGGGTAGGGCGTAGGGTATGGGTTAGAGTTAGGGTTAGGGTTAGTGTTAGGGTTAGGGCTCAGTTTCGGGTACGGGTTAGGATTAGGGTACGCGTTAGTGTTAGGGTAGGGGTTAGGGTTAGGGTACGCTTTAGGGTGAGGGTAGTTATTAAACCTATCCCACTCTCTAGATACCCCTTAGCACGTAAAGGAATATTATTTGGGGTTCCAGCCATGGAGAAGGGTTTAGACACTAGGAGAAGATAAGGAACACACCCATTATCAAGAAATCACAATATGATTCTCTTTTTAAACTGTTCCTTAAAACACTAGTGCTTAGGAAATCTATTGGAGGCAGAAGCAGTCAAGGGTAGCTTAGGGTTAGGGTAAGGGTTAGGGTGAGGGTTAGGGTACGGCTTAGGGTACGGGTTCGGGGAGGGGTTGGGGGAGGGGGTAGGGTATGGGTTAGGGTTAGGGTTAGGGCTAGTGTTAGGGTTAGGGCTCGGTTTAGGGTACGGGTTAGGATTCGGGTACGCGTTAGTGTTAGGGTAGGGGTTAGGGTTAGGGTACGCGTTAGGGTGAGGGTAATTATTAAACCTATGCCACTCTCTAGATACCCCTTAGCACGTAAAGGAATATTACTTGGGGTTCCAGCCATGGAGAAGAGTTTAGACACGAGGAGAAGATAAGGAACACACCCATTATCAAGAAATCACATTAGGATTCTCTTTTTAACCTGTTCCTAAAAACACTAGTGCTTAGGAAATCTATTGGAGGCAGAAGCCGTCAAGGGTAGCTTAGGGTTAGGGTTAGGGTTAGGGTGAGGGTTAGGGTACGGTTTAGGGTACGGGTTCAGGGAGGGGTTCGGGTAGGGCGTAGGGTATTGGTTAGGGTTAGGGTTAGAGTTAGTGTTAGGGTTAGGGCTCGGTTTAGGGTATGGGTTAGGATTAGGGTACGCGCTAGGGTTAGGGTAGGGGTTAGGGTTAGGGTACGCGTTAGGGTGAGGGTAGTTATTAAACCTATCACACTCTCTAGATACCCCTTAGCACGTAAAGGAATATTATTTGGGGGTCCAGCCATGGAGAAGAGTTTAGACACGAGGAGAAGATAAGGAACACACCCATTATCAAGAAATCACATTAGGATTCTCCTTTAAACCTGTTCCTTAAATCACTAGTGCTTAGGAAATCTATTGGAGGCAGAAGCCGTCAAGCGTAGCTTAGGGTTAGGGTTAGGGTTAGGGTGAGGGTTAGGGTACGGCTTAGGGTACGGGTTCGGGGAGGGGTTCGGGTAGGGCGTAGGGTATGGGTTAGAGTTAGGGTTAGGGTTAGTGTTAGGGTTAGGGCTCAGTTTAGGTTACGGGTTAGGATTAGGGTACGCGTTAGTGTTAGGGTAGGGGTTACGGTTACGGTACGCTTTACTGTGAGGGTAGTTATTAAACCTATCCCAATCTCTAGATACCCCTTAGCACGTAAAGGAATATTATTTGGGGGTCCAGCCATGGAGAAGGGTTTAGACACGAGGAGAAGATAAGGAACACACCCATTATCAAGAAATCACAATATGATTCTCTTTTTAAACTGTTCCTTAAAACACTACTGGTTAGGAAATCTATTGGAGGCAGAAGCAGTCAAGGGTAGCTTAGGGTTAGGGTTAGGGTTAGGGTGAGGGTGAGGGTACGGCTTAGGGTACGGGTTCGGGGAGGGTTTCGGGTAGGGCGTAGGGTATGGGTTAGGGTTAGGGTTAGGGTTAGTGTTAGGGTTAGGGCTCGGTTTAGGGTACGGGTTAGGATTAGGGTACTCGTTAGGGTTAGGGTAGCGGTTAGGGTTAGGGTACGCGTTAGGGTGAGGGTAGTTATTAAACCTAATCCACTCTCTAGATACCCCTTAGCACGTAAAGGAATATTATTTGGGGGTCCAGCCATGGAGAAGAGTTTAGACACGAGGAGAAGATAAGGAACACACCCATTATCAAGAAATCACATTAGGATTCTCTTTTTAACCTGTTACTTAAAACACTAGTGCTTAGGAAATCTATTGGAGGCAGAAGCCGTCAAGGGTAGCTTAGGGTTAGGGTTAGGGTTAGGGTGAGGGTTAGGGTACAGTTTAGGGTACGGGTTCAGGGAGGGGTTCGGGTAGGGCGTAGGGTATGGGTTAGGGTTAGGGTTAGAGTTACTGTTAGGGTTAGGGCTCGGTTTAGGGTACGGGTTAGGATTAGGGTAAGTGCTAGGGTTAGGGTAGGGGTTAGGGTTAGGGTACGCGTTAGGGTGAGGGTAGTTATTAAACCTATCACACTCTCTAGATACCCCTTAGCACATAAAGGAATATTATTTGGGGGTCCAGCCATGGAGAAGAGTTTAGACACGAGGAGAAGATAAGGAACACACCCATTATCAAGAAATCACATTAGGATTCTCTTTTTAACATGTTCCTTAAAACACTAGTGCTTAGGAAATCTATTGGAGGCAGAAGCCGTCAAGGGTAGCTTAGGGTTAGGGTTAGGGTTAGGGTGAGGGTTAGGGTACGGCTTAGGGTACGGGTTCGGGGAGGGGTTCGGGTAGGGCGTAGGGTATGGGTTAGGGTTAGGGTTAGTTCTAGTGTTAGGGTTAGGGCTCTGTTTAGGCTACAGGTTAGGATTAGGGTACGCGTTAGGGTTAGGGTAGGGGTTAGGGTTAGTGTACGCTTTAGGGTGAGGGTAGTTATTAAACCTATCCCACTCTCTAGATACCCCTTAGCACGTACAGGAATATTATTGGGGGTCCAGCCATGGAGAAGAGTTTAGACACTAGGAGAAGATAAGGAACACACCCATTATCACGAAATCACATTAGGATTCTCTTTTTAACCTGTTCCTTAAAACACTAGTGCTTAGGAAATCTATTGGAGGCAGAAGCAGTCAAGGGTAGCTTAGGGTTAGGGTTAGGGTTAGGGTGAGGGTTAGGGTACGGCTTAGGGTACGGGTTCGGGGAGGGGTTCGGGTAGGGGGTAGGGTATGGGTTAGGGTTAGGGTTAGGGCTAGTGTTAGGGTTAGGGCTCGGTTTAGGGTACGGGTTAGGATTCGGGTACGTGTTAGGGTTAGGGTAGGGGTTAGGGTTAGGGTACGCGTTAGGGTGAGGGTAATTATTAAACCTATGCCACTCTCTAGATACCCCTTAGCACGTAAAGGAATATTATTTGGGGTTCCAGCCATGGAGAAGAGTTTAGACAAGAGGAGAAGATAAGAAACACACCCATTATCAAGAAATCACATTAGGATTCTCTTTTTAACCTGTTCCTTAAAACACTAGTGCTTAGGAAATCTATTGGAGGCAGAAGCCGTCAAGGGTAGCTTAGGGTTAGGGTTAGGGTTAGGGTGAGGGTTAGGGTACGGTTTAGGGTACGGGTTCAGGGAGGGGTTCGGGTAGGGCGTAGGGTATTGGTTAGGGTTAGGGTTAGAGTTAGTGTTAGGGTTAGGGCTCGGTTTAGGGTATGGGTTAGGATTAGGGTACGCGCTAGGGTTAGGGTAGGGGTTAGGGTTAGGGTACGCGTTAGGGTGAGGGTAGTTATTAAACCTATCACACTCTCTAGATACCCCTTAGCACGTAAAGGAATATTATTTGGGGGTCCAGCCATGGAGAAGAGTTTAGACACGAGGAGAAGATAAGGAACACACCCATTATCAAGAAATCACATTAGGATTCTCCTTTAAACCTGTTCCTTAAATCACTAGTGCTTAGGAAATCTATTGGAGGCAGAAGCCGTCAAGCGTAGCTTAGGGTTAGGGTTAGGGTTAGGGTGAGGGTTAGGGTACGGCTTAGGGTACGGGTTCGGGGAGGGGTTCGGGTAGGGCGTAGGGTATGGGTTAGAGTTAGGGTTAGGGTTAGTGTTAGGGTTAGGGCTCAGTTTAGGTTACGGGTTAGGATTAGGGTACGCGTTAGTGTTAGGGTAGGGGTTACGGTTACGGTACGCTTTACTGTGAGGGTAGTTATTAAACCTATCCCAATCTCTAGATACCCCTTAGCACGTAAAGGAATATTATTTGGGGGTCCAGCCATGGAGAAGGGTTTAGACACGAGGAGAAGATAAGGAACACACCCATTATCAAGAAATCACAATATGATTCTCTTTTTAAACTGTTCCTTAAAACACTACTGGTTAGGAAATCTATTGGAGGCAGAAGCAGTCAAGGGTAGCTTAGGGTTAGGGTTAGGGTTAGGGTGAGGGTGAGGGTACGGCTTAGGGTACGGGTTCGGGGAGGGTTTCGGGTAGGGCGTAGGGTATGGGTTAGGGTTAGGGTTAGGGTTAGTGTTAGGGTTAGGGCTCGGTTTAGGGTACGGGTTAGGATTAGGGTACTCGTTAGGGTTAGGGTAGCGGTTAGGGTTAGGGTACGCGTTAGGGTGAGGGTAGTTATTAAACCTAATCCACTCTCTAGATACCCCTTAGCACGTAAAGGAATATTATTTGGGGGTCCAGCCATGGAGAAGAGTTTAGACACGAGGAGAAGATAAGGAACACACCCATTATCAAGAAATCACATTAGGATTCTCTTTTTAACCTGTTACTTAAAACACTAGTGCTTAGGAAATCTATTGGAGGCAGAAGCCGTCAAGGGTAGCTTAGGGTTAGGGTTAGGGTTAGGGTGAGGGTTAGGGTACAGTTTAGGGTACGGGTTCAGGGAGGGGTTCGGGTAGGGCGTAGGGTATGGGTTAGGGTTAGGGTTAGAGTTACTGTTAGGGTTAGGGCTCGGTTTAGGGTACGGGTTAGGATTAGGGTAAGTGCTAGGGTTAGGGTAGGGGTTAGGGTTAGGGTACGCGTTAGGGTGAGGGTAGTTATTAAACCTATCACACTCTCTAGATACCCCTTAGCACATAAAGGAATATTATTTGGGGGTCCAGCCATGGAGAAGAGTTTAGACACGAGGAGAAGATAAGGAACACACCCATTATCAAGAAATCACATTAGGATTCTCTTTTTAACATGTTCCTTAAAACACTAGTGCTTAGGAAATCTATTGGAGGCAGAAGCCGTCAAGGGTAGCTTAGGGTTAGGGTTAGGGTTAGGGTGAGGGTTAGGGTACGGCTTAGGGTACGGGTTCGGGGAGGGGTTCGGGTAGGGCGTAGGGTATGGGTTAGGGTTAGGGTTAGTTCTAGTGTTAGGGTTAGGGCTCTGTTTAGGCTACAGGTTAGGATTAGGGTACGCGTTAGGGTTAGGGTAGGGGTTAGGGTTAGTGTACGCTTTAGGGTGAGGGTAGTTATTAAACCTATCCCACTCTCTAGATACCCCTTAGCACGTACAGGAATATTATTGGGGGTCCAGCCATGGAGAAGAGTTTAGACACTAGGAGAAGATAAGGAACACACCCATTATCACGAAATCACATTAGGATTCTCTTTTTAACCTGTTCCTTAAAACACTAGTGCTTAGGAAATCTATTGGAGGCAGAAGCAGTCAAGGGTAGCTTAGGGTTAGGGTTAGGGTTAGGGTGAGGGTTAGGGTACGGCTTAGGGTACGGGTTCGGGGAGGGGTTCGGGTAGGGGGTAGGGTATGGGTTAGGGTTAGGGTTAGGGCTAGTGTTAGGGTTAGGGCTCGGTTTAGGGTACGGGTTAGGATTCGGGTACGTGTTAGGGTTAGGGTAGGGGTTAGGGTTAGGGTACGCGTTAGGGTGAGGGTAATTATTAAACCTATGCCACTCTCTAGATACCCCTTAGCACGTAAAGGAATATTATTTGGGGTTCCAGCCATGGAGAAGAGTTTAGACAAGAGGAGAAGATAAGAAACACACCCATTATCAAGAAATCACATTAGGATTCTCTTTTTAACCTGTTCCTTAAAACACTAGTGCTTAGGAAATCTATTGGAGGCAGAAGCCGTCAAGGGTAGCTTAGGGTTAGGGTTAGGGTTAGGGTGAGGGTTAGGGTACGGTTTAGGGTACGGGTTCAGGGAGGGGTTCGGGTAGGGCGTAGGGTATTGGTTAGGGTTAGGGTTAGAGTTAGTGTTAGGGTTAGGGCTCGGTTTAGGGTATGGGTTAGGATTAGGGTACGCGCTAGGGTTAGGGTAGGGGTTAGGGTTAGGGTACGCGTTAGGGTGAGGGTAGTTATTAAACCTATCACACTCTCTAGATACCCCTTAGCACGTAAAGGAATATTATTTGGGGGTCCAGCCATGGAGAAGAGTTTAGACACGAGGAGAAGATAAGGAACACACCCATTATCAAGAAATCACATTAGGATTCTCCTTTAAACCTGTTCCTTAAATCACTAGTGCTTAGGAAATCTATTGGAGGCAGAAGCCGTCAAGGGTAGCTTAGGGTTAGGGTTAGGGTTAGGGTGAGGGTTAGGGTACGGCTTAGGGTACGGGTTCGGGGAGGGGTTCGGGTAGGGCGTAGGGTATGGGTTAGAGTTAGGGTTAGGGTTAGTGTTAGGGTTAGGGCTCAGTTTAGGTTACGGGTTAGGATTAGGGTACGCGTTAGTGTTAGGGTAGGGGTTACGGTTACGGTACGCTTTACTGTGAGGGTAGTTATTAAACCTATCCCAATCTCTAGATACCCCTTAGCACGTAAAGGAATATTATTTGGGGGTCCAGCCATGGAGAAGGGTTTAGACACTAGGAGAAGATAAGGAACACACCCATTATCAAGAAATCACAATATGATTCTCTTTTTAAACTGTTCCTTAAAACACTACTGGTTAGGAAATCTATTGGAGGCAGAAGCAGTCAAGGGTAGCTTAGGGTTAGGGTTAGGGTTAGGGTGAGGGTGAGGGTACGGCTTAGGGTACGGGTTCGGGGAGGGTTTCGGGTAGGGCGTAGGGTATGGGTTAGGGTTAGGGTTAGGGTTAGTGTTAGGGTTAGGGCTCGGTTTAGGGTACGGGTTAGGATTAGGGTACTCGTTAGGGTTAGGGTAGCGGTTAGGGTTAGGGTACGCGTTAGGGTGAGGGTAGTTATTAAACCTATCCCACTCTCTAGATACCCCTTAGCACGTAAAGGAATATTATTTGGGGGTCCAGCCATGGAGAAGAGTTTAGACACGAGGAGAAGATAAGGAACACACCCATTATCAAGAAATCACATTAGGATTCTCTTTTTAACCTGTTACTTAAAACACTAGTGCTTAGGAAATCTATTGGAGGCAGAAGCCGTCAAGGGTAGCTTAGGGTTAGGTTTAGGGTTAGGGTGAGGGTTAGGGTACGGTTTAGGGTACGGGTTCAGGGAGGGGTTCGGGTAGGGCGTAGGGTATGGGTTAGGGTTAGGGTTAGAGTTAGTGTTAGGGTTAGGGCTCGGTTTAGGGTACGGGTTAGGATTAGGGTAAGTGCTAGGGTTAGGGTAGGGGTTAGGGTTAGGGTACGCGTTAGGGTGAGGGTAGTTATTAAACCTATCACACTCTCTAGATACCCCTTAGCACATAAAGGAATATTATTTGGGGGTCCAGCCATGGAGAAGAGTTTAGACACGAGGAGAAGATAAGGAACACACCCATTATCAAGAAATCACATTAGGATTCTCTTTTTAACATGTTCCTTAAAACACTAGTGCTTAGGAAATCTATTGGAGGCAGAAGCCGTCAAGGGTAGCTTAGGGTTAGGGTTAGGGTTAGGGTGAGGGTTAGGGTACGGCTTAGGGTACGGGTTCGGGGAGGGGTTCGGGTAGGGCGTAGGGTATGGGTTAGGGTTAGGGTTAGTTCTAGTGTTAGGGTTAGGGCTCTGTTTAGGCTACAGGTTAGGATTAGGGTACGCGTTAGGGTTAGGGTAGGGGTTAGGGTTAGTGTACGCTTTAGGGTGAGGGTAGTTATTAAACCTATCCCACTCTCTAGATACCCCTTAGCACGTACAGGAATATTATTGGGGGTCCAGCCATGGAGAAGAGTTTAGACACTAGGAGAAGATAAGGAACACACCCATTATCACGAAATCACATTAGGATTCTCTTTTTAACCTGTTCCTTAAAACACTAGTGCTTAGGAAATCTATTGGAGGCAGAAGCAGTCAAGGGTAGCTTAGGGTTAGGGTTAGGGTTAGGGTGAGGGTTAGGGTACGGCTTAGGGTACGGGTTCGGGGAGGGGTTCGGGTAGGGGGTAGGGTATGGGTTAGGGTTAGGGTTAGGGCTAGTGTTAGGGTTAGGGCTCGGTTTAGGGTACGGGTTAGGATTCGGGTACGTGTTAGGGTTAGGGTAGGGGTTAGGGTTAGGGTACGCGTTAGGGTGAGGGTAATTATTAAACCTATGCCACTCTCTAGATACCCCTTAGCACGTAAAGGAATATTATTTGGGGTTCCAGCCATGGAGAAGAGTTTAGACAAGAGGAGAAGATAAGGAACACACCCATTATCAAGAAATCACATTAGGATTCTCTTTTTAACCTGTTCCTTAAAACACTAGTGCTTAGGAAATCTATTGGAGGCAGAAGCCGTCAAGGGTAGCTTAGGGTTAGGGTTAGGGTTAGGGTGAGGGTTAGGGTACGGTTTAGGGTACGGGTTCAGGGAGGGGTTCGGGTAGGGCGTAGGGTATTGGTTAGGGTTAGGGTTAGAGTTAGTGTTAGGGTTAGGGCTCGGTTTAGGGTATGGGTTAGGATTAGGGTACGCGCTAGGGTTAGGGTAGGGGTTAGGGTTAGGGTACGCGTTAGGGTGAGGGTAGTTATTAAACCTATCACACTCTCTAGATACCCCTTAGCACGTAAAGGAATATTATTTGGGGGTCCAGCCATGGAGAAGAGTTTAGACACGAGGAGAAGATAAGGAACACACCCATTATCAAGAAATCACATTAGGATTCTCCTTTAAACCTGTTCCTTAAATCACTAGTGCTTAGGAAATCTATTGGAGGCAGAAGCCGTCAAGGGTAGCTTAGGGTTAGGGTTAGGGTTAGGGTGAGGGTTAGGGTACGGCTTAGGATACGGGTTCGGGGAGGGGTTCGGGTAGGGCGTAGGGTATGGGTTAGAGTTAGGGTGAGGGTTAGTGTTAGGGTTAGGGCTCAGTTTAGGGTACGGGTTAGGATTAGGGTACGCGTTAGTGTTAGGGTAGGGGTTAGGGTTACGGTACGCTTTACTGTGAGGGTAGTTATTAAACCTATCCCAATCTCTAGATACCCCTTAGCACGTAAAGGAATATTATTTGGGGGTCCAGCCATGGAGAAGGGTTTAGAAACTAGGAGAAGATAAGGAACACACCCATTATCAAGAAATCACAATATGATTCTCTTTTTAAACTGTTCCTTAAAACACTACTGGTTAGGAAATCTATTGGAGGCAGAAGCAGTCAAGGGTAGCTTAGGGTTAGGGTTAGGGTTAGGGTGAGGGTGAGGGTACGGCTTAGGGTACGGGTTCGGGGAGGGTTTCGGGTAGGGCGTAGGGTATGGGTTAGGGTTAGGGTTAGGGTTAGTGTTAGGGTTAGGGCTCGGTTTAGGGTACGGGTTAGGATTAGGGTACTCGTTAGGGTTATGGTAGCGGTTAGGGTTAGGGTACGCGTTAGGATGAGGGTAGTTATTAAACCTATCCCACTCTCTAGATACCCCTTAGCACGTAAAGGAATATTATTTGGGGGTCCAGCCATGGAGAAGAGTTTAGACACGAGGAGAAGGTAAGGAACACACCCATTATCAAGAAACCACATTAGGATTCTCTTTTTAACCTGTTCCTTAAAACACTAGTGCTTAGGAAATCTATTGGAGGCAGAAGCCGTCAAGGGTAGCTTAAAGGTTAGGGTTAGGGTTAGGGTGAGGGTTAGGGTACGGTTTAGGGTACGGGTTCAGGGAGGGGTTCGGGTAGGGCGTAGGGTATTGGTTAGGGTTAGGGTTAGAGTTAGTGTTAGGGTTAGGGCTCGGTTTAGGGTACGGGTTAGGATTAGGGTACGCGCTAGGGTTAGGGTAGGGGTTAGGGTTAGGGTACGCGTTAGGGTGAGGGTAGTTATTAAACCTATCACACTCTCTAGATACCCCTTAGCACGTAAAGGAATATTATTTGGGGGTCCAGCCATGGAGAAGAGTTTAGACACGAGGAGAAGATAAGGAACACACCCATTATCAAGAAATCACAATATGATTCTCTTTTTAAACTGTTCCTTAAAACACTAGTGGTTAGGAAATCTATTGGAGGCAGAAGCAGTCAAGGGTAGCTTAGGGTTAGGGTTAGGGTTAGGGTGAGGGTTAGGGTACGGCTTAGGGTACGGGTTCGGGGAGGGTTTCGGGTAGGGCGTAGGGTATGGGTTAGGGTTAGGGTTAGGGTTAGTGTTAGGGTTAGGGCTCGGTTTAGGGTACGGGTTAGGATTAGGGTACTCGTTAGGGTTAGGGTAGCGGTTAGGGTTAGGGTACGCGTTAGGGTGAGGGTAGTTATTAAACTTATCACACTCTCTAGATACCCCTTAGCACGTAAAGGAATATTATTTGGGGGTCGAGCCATGGAGAAGAGTTTAGACACTAGGAGAAGATAAGGAACACACCCATTATCAAGAAATCACATTAGGATTCTCTTTTTAACCTGTTCCTTAAAACACTAGTGCTTAGGAAATCTATTGGAGGCAGAAGCAGTCAAGGGTAGCTTAGGGTTAGGGTTAGGGTTAGGGTGAGGCTTAGGGTACGGCTTAGGGTACGGGTTCGGGGAGGGTTTCGGGTAGGGCGTAGGGTATGGGTTAGGGTTAGGGTTAGGGTTAGTGTTAGGGTTAGGGCTCGGTTTAGGGTACGGGTTAGGATTAGGGTACTCGTTAGGGTTAGGGTAGCGGTTAGGGTTAGGGTACGCGTTAGGGTGAGGGTAGTTATTAAACTTATCACACTCTCTAGATACCCCTTAGCACGTAAAGGAATATTATTTGGGGGTCCAGCCATGGAGAAGAGTTTAGACACTAGGAGAAGATAAGGAACACACCCATTATCAAGAAATCACATTAGGATTCTCTTTTTAACCTGTTCCTTAAAACACTAGTGCTTAGGAAATCTATTGGAGGCAGAAGCAGTCAAGGGTAGCTTAGGGTTAGGGTTAGGGTTAGGGTGAGGCTTAGGGTACGGCTTAGGGTACGGGTTCGGGGAGGGGCTCGGGTAGGGCGTAGGGTATGGGTTAGGGTTAGGGTTAGGGCTAGTGTTAGGGTTGGGGCTCGGTTTAGGGTACGGGTTAGGATTAGGGTACGCGTTAGGGTTAGGGTAGGGGTTAGGGTTAGGATACGCGTTAGGGTGAGGGTAATTATTAAACCTATCCCACTCTCTAGATACCCCTTAGCACGTAAAGGAATATTATTTGGGGGTCCAGCCATGGAGAAGAGTTTAGACACGAGGAGAAGATAAGGAACACACCCATTATCAAGAAACCACATTAGGATTCTCTTTTTAACCTGTTCCTTAAAACACTAGTGCTTAGGAAATCTATTGGAGGCAGAAGCCGTCAAGGGTAGCTTAAAGGTTAGGGTTAGGGTTAGGGTGAGGGTTAGGGTACGGTTTAGGGTACGGGTTCAGGGAGGGGTTCGGGTAGGGCGTAGGGTATTGGTTAGGGTTAGGGTTAGAGTTAGTGTTAGGGTTAGGGCTCGGTTTAGGGTACGGGTTAGGATTAGGGTACGCGCTAGGGTTAGGGTAGGGGTTAGGGTTAGGGTACGCGTTAGGGTGAGGGTAGTTATTAAACCTATCACACTCTCTAGATACCCCTTAGCACGTAAAGGAATATTATTTGGGGGTCCAGCCATGGAGAAGAGTTTAGACACGAGGAGAAGATAAGGAACACACCCATTATCACGAAATCACATTAGGATTCTCTTTTTAACCTGTTCCTTAAAACACTAGTGCTTAGGAAATCTATTGGAGGCAGAAGCAGTCAAGGGTAGCTTAGGGTTAGGGTTAGGGTTAGGGTGAGGGTTAGGGTACGGCTTAGGGTACGGGTTCGGGGAGGGGCTCGGGTAGGGCGTAGGGTATGGGTTAGGGTTAGGGTTAGGGCTAGTGTTAGGGTTGGGGCTCGGTTTAGGGTACGGGTTAGGATTAGGGTACGCGTTAGGGTTAGGGTAGGGGTTAGGGTTAGGATACGCGTTAGGGTGAGGGTAATTATTAAACCTATCCCACTCTCTAGATACCCCTTAGCACGTAAAGGAATATTATTTGGGGGTCCAGCCATGGAGAAGAGTTTAGACACGAGGAGAAGATAAGGAACACACCCATTATCAAGAAATCACATTAGGATTCTCTTTTTAACCTGTTCCTTAAAACACTAGTGCTTAGGAAATCTATTGGAGGCAGAAGCCGTCAAGGGTAGCTTAAAGGTTAGGGTTAGGGTTAGGGTGAGGGTTAGGGTACGGTTTAGGGTACGGGTTCAGGGAGGGGTTCGGGTAGGGCGTAGGGTATTGGTTAGGGTTAGGGTTAGAGTTAGTGTTAGGGTTAGGGCTCGGTTTAGGGTACGGGTTAGGATTAGGGTACGCGCTAGGGTTAGGGTAGGGGTTAGGGTTAGGGTACGCGTTAGGGTGAGGGTAGTTATTAAACCTATCACACTCTCTAGATACCCCTTAACACGTAAAGGAATATTATTTGGGGGTCCAGCCATGGAGAAGAGTTTAGACACGAGGAGAAGATAAGGAACACACCCATTATCAAGAAATCACAATATGATTCTCTTTTTAAACTGTTCCTTAAAACACTAGTGGTTAGGAAATCTATTGGAGGCAGAAGCAGTCAAGGGTAGCTTAGGGTTAGGGTTAGGTTTAGGGTGAGGGTTAGGGTACGGGTTCGGGGAGGGTTTCGGGTAGGGCGTAGGGTATGGGTTAGGGTTAGGGTTAGGGTTAGTGTTAGGGTTAGGGCTCGGTTTAGGGTACGGGTTAGGATTAGGGTACTCGTTAGGGTTAGGGTAGCGGTTAGGGTTAGGGTACGCGTTAGGGTGAGGGTAGTTATTAAACCTATCACACTCTCTAGATACCCCTTAGCACGTAAAGGAATATTATTTGGGGGTCGAGCCATGGAGAAGAGTTTAGACACTAGGAGAAGATAAGGAACACACCCATTATCACGAAATCACATTAGGATTCTCTTTTTAACCTGTTCCTTAAAACACTAGTGCTTAGGAAATCTATTGGAGGCAGAAGCAGTCAAGGGTAGCTTAGGGTTAGGGTTAGGGTTAGGGTGAGGGTTAGGGTACGGCTTAGGGTACGGGTTCGGGGAGGGGTTCGGGTAGGGCGTAGGGTATGGGTTAGGGTTAGGGTTAGGGCTAGTGTTAGGGTTAGGGCTCGGTTTAGGGTACGGGTTAGGATTAGGGTACGCGTTAGGGTTAGGGTAGGGGTTAGGGTTAGGGTACGCGTTAGGGTGAGGGTAATTATTAAACCTATCCCACTCTCTAGATACCCCTTAGCACGTAAAGGAATATTATTTGGGGGTCCAGCCATGGAGAAGAGTTTAGACACGAGGAGAAAATAAGGAACACACCCATTATCAAGAAATCACATTAGGATTCTCTTTTTAACCTGTTCCTTAAAAGACTAGTGCTTAGGAAATCTATTGGAGGCAGAAGCCGTCAAGGGTAGCTTAAAGGTTAGGGTTAGGGTTAGGGTGAGGGTTAGGGTACGGTTTAGGGTACGGGTTCGGGGAGGGGTTCGGGTAGGGCGTAGGGTATGGGTTAGAGTTAGGGTTAGGGTTAGTGTTAGGGTTAGGGCTCTGTTTAGGGTACGGGTTAGGATTAGAGTACGCGTTAGGGTTAGGGTAGGGGTTAGGGTTAGGGTACGCGTTAGGGTGAGGGTAGTTATTAAACCTATCCCACTCTCTAGATACCCCTTAGCACGTAAAGGAATATTATTTGGGGGTCCAGCCATGGAGAAGAGTTTAGACACGAGGAGAAGGTAAGGAACACACCCATTATCAAGAAATCCCATTAGGATTCTCTTTTTAACCTGTTCCTTAAAAGACTAGTGCTTAGGAAATCTATTGGAGGCAGAAGCCGTCAAGGGTAGCTTAGGGTTAGGGTTAGGGTTAGGGTGAGGGTTAGGGTACGGTTTAGGGTACGGGTTCAGGGAGGGGTTCAGGTAGGGCGTAGGGTATGGGTTAGGGTTAGGGTTAGAGTTAGTGTTAGGGTTAGGGCGCGGTTTAGGCTACGGGTTAGGATTAGGGTACGCGCTAGGGTTAGGGTAGGGGTTAGGGTTAGGGTACGCGTTAGGGTGAGGGTAGTTATTATACCTATCACACTCTCTAGATACCCCTTAGCACATAAAGGAACATTATTTGGGGGTCCAGCCATGGAGAAGAGTTTAGACACGAGGAGAAGATAAGGAACACACCCATTATCAAGAAATCACATTAGGATTCTCTTTTTAACCTGTTCCTTAAAACACTAGTGCTTAGGAAATCTATTGGAGGCAGAAGCAGTCAAGGGTAGCTTAGGGTTAGGGTTAGGGTTAGGGTGAGGGTTAGGGTACGGCTTAGGGTACGGGTTCGGGGAGGGGTTCGGGTAGGGCGTAGGGTATGGGTTAGGGTTAGGGTTAGGGTTAGTGTTAGGGTTAGGGCTCGGTTTAGGGTACGGGTTAGGATTAGGGTACTCGTTAGGGTTAGGGTAGCGGTTAGGGTTAGGGTACGCGTTAGGGTGAGGGTAGTTATTAAACTTATCACACTCTCTAGATACCCCTAAGCACGTAAAGGAATATTATTTGGGGGTCGAGCCATGGAGAAGAGTTTAGACACTAGGAGAAGATAAGGAACACACCCATTATCACGAAATCACATTAGGATTCTCTTTTTAACCTGTTCCTTAAAACACTAGTGCTTAGGAAATCTATTGGAAGCAGAAGCAGTCAAGGGTAGCTTAGGGTTAGGGTTAGGGTTAGGGTGAGGGTTAGGGTATGGCTTACGGTACGGGTTCGGGGAGGGGCTCGGGTAGGGCGTAGGGTATGGGTTAGGGTTAGGGTTAGGGCTAGTGTTAGGGTTGGGGCTCGGTTTAGGTTACGGGTTAGGATTAGGGTACGCGTTAGGGTTAGGGTAGGGGTTAGGGTTAGGATACGCGTTAGGGTGAGGGTAATTATTAAACCTATCCCACTCTCTAGATACCCCTTAGCACGTAAAGGAATATTATTTGGGGGTCCAGCCATGGAGAAGAGTTTAGACACTAGGAGAAGATAAGGAACACACCCATTATCAAGAAATCACATTAGGATTCTCTTTTTAACCTGTTCCTTAAAACACTAGTGCTTAGGAAATCTATTGGAGGCAGAAGCAGTCAAGGGTAGCTTAAAGGTTAGGGTTAGGGTTAGGGTGAGGGTTAGGGTACGGTTTAGGGTACGGGTTCAGGGAGGGGTTCGGGTAGGGCGTAGGGTATTGGTTAGGGTTAGGGTTAGAGTTAGTGTTAGGGTTAGGGCTCGGTTTAGGGTACGGGTTAGGATTAGGGTACGCGCTAGGGTTAGGGTAGGGGTTAGGGTTAGGGTACGCGTTAGGGTGAGGGTAGTTATTAAACCTATCACACTCTCTAGATACCCCTTAGCACGTAAAGGAATATTATTTGGGGGTCCAGCCATGGAGAAGAGTTTAGACACGAGGAGAAGATAAGGAACACACCCATTATCAAGAAATCACAATATGATTCTCTTTTTAAACTGTTCCTTAAAACACTAGTGGTTAGGAAATCTATTGGAGGCAGAAGCAGTCAAGGGTAGCTTAGGGTTAGGGTTAGGGTTAGGGTGAGGGTTAGGGTACGGCTTAGGGTACGGGTTCGGGGAGGGTTTCGGGTAGGGCGTAGGGTATGGGTTAGGGTTAGGGTTAGGGTTAGTGTTAGGGTTAGGGCTCGGTTTAGGGTACGGGTTAGGATTAGGGTACTCGTTAGGGTTAGGGTAGCGGTTAGGGTTAGGGTACGCGTTAGGGTGAGGGTATTTATTAAACCTATCACACTCTCTAGATACCCCTTAGCACGTAAAGGAATATTATTTGGGGGTCGAGCCATGGAGAAGAGTTTAGACACTAGGAGAAGATAAGGAACACACCCATTATCACGAAATCACATTAGGATTCTCTTTTTAACCTGTTCCTTAAAACACTAGTGCTTAGGAAATCTATTGGAGGCAGAAGCAGTCAAGGGTAGCTTAGGGTTAAGGTTAGGGTTAGGGTGAGGGTTAGGGTACGGCTTAGGGTATGGGTTCGGGGAGGGGTTCGGGTAGGGCGTAGGGTATGGGTTAGGGTTAGGGTTAGGGCTAGTGTTAGGGTTAGGGCTCGGTTTAGGGTACGGGTTAGGATTAGGGTACGCGTTAGGGTTAGGGTAGGGGTTAGGGTTAGGGTACGCGTTAGGGTGAGGGTAATTATTAAACCTATCGCACTCTCTAGATACCCCTTAGCACGTAAAGGAATATTATTTGGGGGTCCAGCCATGGAGAAGAGTTTAGACACGAGGAGAAGATAAGGAACACACCCATTATCAAGAAATCACATTAGGATTCTCTTTTTAACCTGTTCCTTAAAAGACTAGTGCTTAGGAAATCTATTGGAGGCAGAAGCCGTCAAGGGTAGCTTAAAGGTTAGGGTTAGGGTTAGGGTGAGGGTTAGGGTACGGTTTAGGGTACGGGTTCAGGGAGGGGTTCGGGTAGGGCGTAGGGTATTGGTTAGGGTTAGGGTTAGAGTTAGTGTTAAGGTTAGGGCTCGGTTTAGGGTACGGGTTAGGATTAGGGTACGCGCTAGGGTTAGGGTAGGGGTTAGGGTTAGGGTACGCGTTAGGGTGAGGGTAGTTATTAAACCTATCACACTCTCTAGATACCCCTTAGCACGTAAAGGAATATTATTTGGGGGTCCAGCCATGGAGAAGAGTTTAGACACGAGGAGAAGATAAGGAACACACCCATTATCAAGAAATCACAATATGATTCTCTTTTTAAACTGTTCCTTAAAACACTAGTGGTTAGGAAATCTATTGGAGGCAGAAGCAGTCAAGGGTAGCTTAGGGTTAGGGTTAGGGTTAGGGTGAGGGTTAGGGTACGGCTTAGGGTACGGGTTCGGGGAGGGTTTCGGGTAGGGCGTAGGGTATGGGTTAGGGTTAGGGTTAGGGTTAGTGTTAGGGTTAGGGCTCGGTTTAGGGTACGGGTTAGGATTAGGGTACTCGTTAGGGTTAGGGTAGCGGTTAGGGTTAGGGTACGCGTTAGGGTGAGGGTATTTATTAAACCTATCACACTCTCTAGATACCCCTTAGCACGTAAAGGAATATTATTTGGGGGTCGAGCCATGGAGAAGAGTTTAGACACTAGGAGAAGATAAGGAACACACCCATTATCACGAAATCACATTAGGATTCTCTTTTTAACCTGTTCCTTAAAACACTAGTGCTTAGGAAATCTATTGGAGGCAGAAGCAGTCAAGGGTAGCTTAGGGTTAAGGTTAGGGTTAGGGTGAGGGTTAGGGTACGGCTTAGGGTATGGGTTCGGGGAGGGGTTCGGGTAGGGCGTAGGGTATGGGTTAGGGTTAGGGTTAGGGCTAGTGTTAGGGTTAGGGCTCGGTTTAGGGTACGGGTTAGGATTAGGGTACGCGTTAGGGTTAGGGTAGGGGTTAGGGTTAGGGTACGCGTTAGGGTGAGGGTAATTATTAAACCTATCGCACTCTCTAGATACCCCTTAGCACGTAAAGGAATATTATTTGGGGGTCCAGCCATGGAGAAGAGTTTAGACACGAGGAGAAGATAAGGAACACACCCATTATCAAGAAATCACATTAGGATTCTCTTTTTAACCTGTTCCTTAAAAGACTAGTGCTTAGGAAATCTATTGGAGGCAGAAGCCGTCAAGGGTAGCTTAAAGGTTAGGGTTAGGGTTAGGGTGAGGGTTAGGGTACGGTTTAGGGTACGGGTTCGGGGAGGGGTTCGGGTAGGGCGTAGGGTATGGGTTAGAGTTAGGGTTAGGGTTAGTGTTAGGGTTAGGGCTCTGTTTAGGGTACGGGTTAGGATTAGAGTACGCGTTAGGGTTAGGGTAGGGGTTAGGGTTAGGGTACGCGTTAGGGTGAGGGTAGTTATTAAACCTATCCCACTCTCTAGATACCCCTTAGCACGTAAAGGAATATTATTTGGGGGTCCAGCCATGGAGAAGAGTTTAGACACGAGGAGAAGGTAAGGAACACACCCATTATCAAGAAATCCCATTAGGATTCTCTTTTTAACCTGTTCCTTAAAAGACTAGTGCTTAGGAAATCTATTGGAGGCAGAAGCCGTCAAGGGTAGCTTAGGGTTAGGGTTAGGGTTAGGGTGAGGGTTAGGGTACGGTTTAGGGTACGGGTTCAGGGAGGGGTTCAGGTAGGGCGTAGGGTATGGGTTAGGGTTAGGGTTAGAGTTAGTGTTAGGGTTAGGGCGCGGTTTAGGCTACGGGTTAGGATTAGGGTACGCGCTAGGGTTAGGGTAGGGGTTAGGGTTAGGGTACGCGTTAGGGTGAGGGTAGTTATTATACCTATCACACTCTCTAGATACCCCTTAGCACATAAAGGAACATTATTTGGGGGTCCAGCCATGGAGAAGAGTTTAGACACGAGGAGAAGATAAGGAACACACCCATTATCAAGAAATCACATTAGGATTCTCTTTTTAACCTGTTCCTTAAAACACTAGTGCTTAGGAAATCTATTGGAGGCAGAAGCAGTCAAGGGTAGCTTAGGGTTAGGGTTAGGGTTAGGGTGAGGGTTAGGGTACGGCTTAGGGTACGGGTTCGGGGAGGGGTTCGGGTAGGGCGTAGGGTATGGGTTAGGGTTAGGGTTAGGGTTAGTGTTAGGGTTAGGGCTCGGTTTAGGGTACGGGTTAGGATTAGGGTACTCGTTAGGGTTAGGGTAGCGGTTAGGGTTAGGGTACGCGTTAGGGTGAGGGTAGTTATTAAACTTATCACACTCTCTAGATACCCCTTAGCACGTAAAGGAATATTATTTGGGGGTCGAGCCATGGAGAAGAGTTTAGACACTAGGAGAAGATAAGGAACACACCCATTATCACGAAATCACATTAGGATTCTCTTTTTAACCTGTTCCTTAAAACACTAGTGATTAGGAAATCTATTGGAAGCAGAAGCAGTCAAGGGTAGCTTAGGGTTAGGGTTAGGGTTAGGGTGAGGGTTAGGGTACGGCTTACGGTACGGGTTCGGGGAGGGGCTCGGGTAGGGCGTAGGGTATGGGTTAGGGTTAGGGTTAGGGCTAGTGTTAGGGTTGGGGCTCGGTTTAGGTTACGGGTTAGGATTAGGGTACGCGTTAGGGTTAGGGTAGGGGTTAGGGTTAGGATACGCGTTAGGGTGAGGGTAATTATTAAACCTATCCCACTCTCTAGATACCCCTTAGCACGTAAAGGAATATTATTTGGGGGTCCAGCCATGGAGAAGAGTTTAGACACTAGGAGAAGATAAGGAACACACCCATTATCAAGAAATCACATTAGGATTCTCTTTTTAACCTGTTCCTTAAAACACTAGTGCTTAGGAAATCTATTGGAGGCAGAAGCAGTCAAGGGTAGCTTAAAGGTTAGGGTTAGGGTTAGGGTGAGGGTTAGGGTACGGTTTAGGGTACGGGTTCAGGGAGGGGTTCGGGTAGGGCGTAAGGTATTGGTTAGGGTTAGGGTTAGAGTTAGTGTTAGGGTTAGGGCTCGGTTTAGGGTACGGGTTAGGATTAGGGTACGCGCTAGGGTTAGGGTAGGGGTTAGGGTTAGGGTACGCGTTAGGGTGAGGGTAGTTATTAAACCTATCACACTCTCTAGATACCCCTTAGCACGTAAAGGAATATTATTTGGGGGTCCAGCCATGGAGAAGAGTTTAGACACGAGGAGAAGATAAGGAACACACCCATTATCAAGAAATCACAATATGATTCTCTTTTTAAACTGTTCCTTAAAACACTAGTGGTTAGGAAATCTATTGGAGGCAGAAGCAGTCAAGGGTAGCTTAGGGTTAGGGTTAGGGTTAGGGTGAGGGTTAGGGTACGGCTTAGGGTACGGGTTCGGGGAGGGTTTCGGGTAGGGCGTAGGGTATGGGTTAGGGTTAGGGTTAGGGTTAGTGTTAGGGTTAGGGCTCGGTTTAGGGTACGGGTTAGGATTAGGGTACTCGTTAGGGTTAGGGTAGCGGTTAGGGTTAGGGTACGCGTTAGGGTGAGGGTATTTATTAAACCTATCACACTCTCTAGATACCCCTTAGCACGTAAAGGAATATTATTTGGGGGTCGAGCCATGGAGAAGAGTTTAGACACTAGGAGAAGATAAGGAACACACCCATTATCACGAAATCACATTAGGATTCTCTTTTTAACCTGTTCCTTAAAACACTAGTGCTTAGGAAATCTATTGGAGGCAGAAGCAGTCAAGGGTAGCTTAGGGTTAAGGTTAGGGTTAGGGTGAGGGTTAGGGTACGGCTTAGGGTATGGGTTCGGGGAGGGGTTCGGGTAGGGCGTAGGGTATGGGTTAGGGTTAGGGTTAGGGCTAGTGTTAGGGTTAGGGCTCGGTTTAGGGTACGGGTTAGGATTAGGGTACGCGTTAGGGTTAGGGTAGGGGTTAGGGTTAGGGTACGCGTTAGGGTGAGGGTAATTATTAAACCTATCGCACTCTCTAGATACCCCTTAGCACGTAAAGGAATATTATTTGGGGGTCCAGCCATGGAGAAGAGTTTAGACACGAGGAGAAGATAAGGAACACACCCATTATCAAGAAATCACATTAGGATTCTCTTTTTAACCTGTTCCTTAAAAGACTAGTGCTTAGGAAATCTATTGGAGGCAGAAGCCGTCAAGGGTAGCTTAAAGGTTAGGGTTAGGGTTAGGGTGAGGGTTAGGGTACGGTTTAGGGTACGGGTTCAGGGAGGGGTTCGGGTAGGGCGTAGGGTATTGGTTAGGGTTAGGGTTAGAGTTAGTGTTAAGGTTAGGGCTCGGTTTAGGGTACGGGTTAGGATTAGGGTACGCGCTAGGGTTAGGGTAGGGGTTAGGGTTAGGGTACGCGTTAGGGTGAGGGTAGTTATTAAACCTATCACACTCTCTAGATACCCCTTAGCACGTAAAGGAATATTATTTGGGGGTCCAGCCATGGAGAAGAGTTTAGACACGAGGAGAAGATAAGGAACACACCCATTATCAAGAAATCACAATATGATTCTCTTTTTAAACTGTTCCTTAAAACACTAGTGGTTAGGAAATCTATTGGAGGCAGAAGCAGTCAAGGGTAGCTTAGGGTTAGGGTTAGGGTTAGGGTGAGGGTTAGGGTACGGCTTAGGGTACGGGTTCGGGGAGGGTTTCGGGTAGGGCGTAGGGTATGGGTTAGGGTTAGGGTTAGGGTTAGTGTTAGGGTTAGGGCTCGGTTTAGGGTACGGGTTAGGATTAGGGTACTCGTTAGGGTTAGGGTAGCGGTTAGGGTTAGGGTACGCGTTAGGGTGAGGGTATTTATTAAACCTATCACACTCTCTAGATACCCCTTAGCACGTAAAGGAATATTATT
Organism: Balaenoptera acutorostrata; assembly: GCF_949987535.1. Classification (NCBI taxonomy): domain Eukaryota; kingdom Metazoa; phylum Chordata; class Mammalia; order Artiodactyla; family Balaenopteridae; genus Balaenoptera; species Balaenoptera acutorostrata. Next base: position 382,553 of record NW_026645686.1, on the reverse strand, counting down.
TGGGGGTCGAGCCATGGAGAAGAGTTTAGACACTAGGAGAAGATAAGGAACACACCCATTATCACGAAATCACATTAGGATTCTCTTTTTAACCTGTTCCTTAAAACACTAGTGCTTAGGAAATCTATTGGAGGCAGAAGCAGTCAAGGGTAGCTTAGGGTTAAGGTTAGGGTTAGGGTGAGGGTTAGGGTACGGCTTAGGGTATGGGTTCGGGGAGGGGTTCGGGTAGGGCGTAGGGTATGGGTTAGGGTTAGGGTTAGGGCTAGTGTTAGGGTTAGGGCTCGGTTTAGGGTACGGGTTAGGATTAGGGTACGCGTTAGGGTTAGGGTAGGGGTTAGGGTTAGTGTACGCGTTAGGGTGAGGGTAATTATTAAACCTATCGCACTCTCTAGATACCCCTTAGCACGTAAAGGAATATTATTTGGGGGTCCAGCCATGGAGAAGAGTTTAGACACGAGGAGAAGATAAGGAACACACCCATTATCAAGAAATCACATTAGGATTCTCTTTTTAACCTGTTCCTTAAAAGACTAGTGCTTAGGAACTCTATTGGAGGCAGAAGCCGTCAAGGGTAGCTTAAAGGTTAGGGTTAGGGTTAGGGTGAGGGTTAGGGTACGGTTTAGGGTACGGGTTCAGGGAGGGGTTCGGGTAGGGCGTAGGGTATTGGTTAGGGTTAGGGTTAGAGTTAGTGTTAAGGTTAGGGCTCGGTTTAGGGTACGGGTTAGGATTAGGGTACGCGCTAGGGTTAGGGTAGGGGTTAGGGTTAGGGTACGCGTTAGGGTGAGGGTAGTTATTAAACCTATCACACTCTCTAGATACCCCTTAGCACGTAAAGGAATATTATTTGGGGGTCCAGCCATGGAGAAGAGTTTAGACACGAGGAGAAGATAAGGAACACACCCATTATCAAGAAATCACATTAGGATTCTCCTTTAAACCTGTTCCTTAAATCACTAGTGCTTAGGAAATCTATTGGAGGCAGAAGCCGTCAAGGGTAGCTTAGGGTTAGGGTAAGGGTTAGGGTGAGGGTTAGGGTACGGCTTAGGGTACGGGTTCGGGGAGGGGTTCGGGTAGGGCGTAGGGTATGGGTTAGAGTTAGGGTTAGGGTTAGTGTTAGGGTTAGGGCTCAGTTTAGGGTACGGGTTAGGATTAGGGTACGCGTTAGTGTTAGGGTAGGGGTTAGGGTTAGGGTACGCTTTAGGGTGAGGGTAGTTATTAAACCTATCCCACTCTCTAGATACCCCTTGGCACGTAAAGGAATATTATTTGGGGTTCCAGCCATGGAGAAGGGTTTAGACACTAGGAGAAGATAAGGAACACACCCATTATCAAGAAATCACAATATGATTCTCTTTTTAAACTGTTCCTTAAAACATTAGTGGTTAGGAAATCTATTGGAGGCAGAAGCAGTCAAGGGTAGCTTAGGGTTAGGGTTAGGGTTAGGGTGAGGGTTAGGGTACGGCTTAGGGTACGGGTTCGGGGAGGGGTTCGGGTAGGGCGTAGGGTATGGGTTAGGGTTAGGGTTAGGGCTAGTGTTAGGGTTAGGGCTCGGTTTAGGGTACGGGTTAGGATTAGGGTACGCGTTAGGGTTAGGGTAGGGGTTAGGGTTAGGGTACGCGTTAGGGTGAGGGTAGTTATTAAACCTATCCCACTCTCTAGATACCCCTTAGCACGTAAAGGAATATTATTTGGGGGTCCAGCCATGGAGAAGAGTTTAGACACGAGGAGAAGATAAGGAACACACCCATTATCAAGAAATCACATTAGGATTCTCTTTTTAACCTGTTCCTTAAAACACTAGTGCTTAGGAAATCTATTGGAGGCAGAAGCCGTCAAGGGTAGCTTAGGGTTAGGGTTAGGGTTAGGGTGAGGGTTAGGGTACGGTTTAGGGTACGGGTTCAGGGAGGGTTTCGGGAAGGGCGTAGGGTATGGGTTAGGGTTAGGGTTAGAGTTAGTGTTAGGGTTAGGGCTCGGTTTAGGGTACGGGTTAGGATTAGGGTAAGTGCTAGGGTTATGGTAGGGGTTAGGGTTAGGGTACGCGTTAGGGTGAGGGTAGTTATTAAACCTATCACACTCTCTAGATACCCCTTAGCACATAAAGGAATATTATTTGGGGGTCCAGCCATGGAGAAGAGTTTAGACACGAGGAGAAGATAAGGAACACACCCATTATCAAGAAATCACATTAGGATTCTCTTTGTAACATGTTCCTTAAAACACTAGTGCTTAGGAAATCTATTGGAGGCAGAAGCCGTCAAGGGTAGCTTAGGGTTAGGGTTAGGGTTAGGGTGAGGGTTAGGGTACGGCTTAGGGTACGGGTTCGGGGAGGGGTTCAGGTAGGGCGTAGGGTATGGGTTAGGGTTAGGGTTAGGGCTAGTGTTAGGGTTAGGGCTCGGTTTAGGCTACAGGTTAGGATTAGGGTACGCGTTAGGGTTAGGGTAGGGGTTAGGGTTAGTGTACGCGTTAGGGTGAGGGTAGTTATTAAACCTATCCCACTCTCTAGATACCCCTTAGCACGTACAAGAATATTATTGGGGGTCCAGCCATGGAGAAGAGTTTAGACACTAGGAAAAGATAAGGAACACACTCATTATCACGAAATCACATTAGGATTCTCTTTTTAACCTGTTCCTTAAAACACTAGTGCTTAGGAAATCTATTGGAGGCAGAAGCAGTCAAGGGTAGCTTAGGGTTAGGGTTAGGGTTAGGGTGAGGGTTAGGGTATGGCTTAGGGTACGGGTTCGGGGAGGGGTTCGGGTAGGGCGTAGGTTATGGGTTAGGGTTAGGGTTAGGGTTAGTGTTAGGGTTAGGGCTCGGTTTAGGGTACGGGTTAGGATTAGGGTACCCGTTAGGGTTAGGGTAGGGGTTAGGGTTAGGGTACGCGTTAGGGTGGGGGTAGTTATTAAACCTATCACACTCTCTAGATACCCCTTAGCACGTAAAGGAATATTATTTGGGGGTCCAGACATGGAGAAGAGTTTAGACACTAGGAGAAGATAAGGAACACACCCATTATCACGAAATCACATTAGGATTCTCTTTTTAACATGTTCCTTAAAACACTAGTGCTTAGGAAATCTATTGGAGGCAGAAGCCGTCAAGGGTAGCTTAGGGTTAGGGTTAGGGTTAGGGTGAGGGTTAGGGTACGGCTTAGGGTACGGGTTCGGGGAGGTGTTCGGGTAGGGCGTAGGGTATGGGTTAGGGTTAGGGCTAGTGTTAGGGTTAGGTCTCTGTTTAGGGTAAAGGTTAGGATTAGGGTACGCGTTAGGGTTATGGTAGGGGTTACGGTTAGTGTACGCGTTAGGGTGAGGGTAGTTATTAAACCTATCCCACTCTCTAGATACCCTTTAGCACGTACAGGAATATTATTGGGGGTCCAGCCATGGAGAAGAGTTTAGACACTAGGAGAAGATAAGGAACACACCCATTATCACGAAATCACATTAGGATTCTCTTTTTAACCTGTTCCTTGAAACACTAGTGCTTAGGAAATCTATTGGAGGCAGAAGCAGTCAAGGGTAGCTTAGGGTTAGGGTTAGGGTTAGGGTGAGGTTTAGGGTACGGCTTAGGGTACAGGTTCGGGGAGGGGTTCGGGTAGGGCGTAGGGTATGGGTTAGGGTTAGGGTTAGGGCTAGTGTTAGGGTTAGGGCTCGGTTTAGGGTACGGGTTAGGATTAGGGTATGCGTTAGGGTTAGGGTAGGGGTTAGGGTTACGGTACGCGTTAGGGTGAGGGTAGTTATTAAACCTATCCCACTCTCTAGATACCCCTTAGCACGTAAAGGAATATTATTTGGGGGTCCAGCCATGGAGAAGAGTTTAGACACGAGGAGAAGATAAGGAACACACCCATTATCAAGAAATCACATTAGGATTCTCCTTTAAACCTGTTCCTTAAATCACTAGTGCTTAGGAAATCTATTGGAGGCAGAAGCCGTCAAGGGTAGCCTAGGGTTAGGGTTAGGGTTAGGGTGAGGGTTAGGGTACGGCTTAGGGTACGGGTTCGGGGAGGGATTCGGGTAGGGCGTAGGGTATGGGTTAGAGTTAGGGTTAGGGTTAGTGTTAGGGTTAGGGCTCAGTTTAGGGTACGGGTTAGGATTAGGGTACGCGTTAGTGTTAGGGTAGGGGTTAGGGTTAGGGTACGCTTTAGGGTGAGGGTAGTTATTAAACCTATCCCACTCTCTAGATACCCCTTAGCAAGTAAAGGAATATTATTTGGGGGTCCAGCCATGGAGAAGGGTTTAGACACTAGGAGAAGATAAGGAACACACCCATTATCAAGAAATCACAATATGATTCTCTTTTTAAACTGTTCCTTAAAACACTAGTGGTTAGGAAATCTATTGGAGGCAGAAGCAGTCAAGGGTAGCTTAGGGTTAGGGTTAGGGTCAGGGTGAGGGTTAGGGTACGGCTTAGGGTACGGGTTCGGGGAGGGTTTCGGGTAGGGCGTAGGGTATGGGTTAGGGTTAGGGTTAGGGTTAGTGTTAGGGTTAGGGCTCGGTTTAGGGTACGGGTTAGGATTAGGGTACTCGTTAGGGTTAGGGTAGCGGTTAGGGTTAGGGTACGCGTTAGGGTGAGGGTAGTTATTAAACTTATCACACTCTCTAGATACCCCTTAGCACGTAAAGGAATATTATTTGGGGGTCGAGCCATGGAGAAGAGTTTAGACACTAGGAGAAGATAAGGAACACACCCATTATCACGAAATCACATTAGGATTCTCTTTTTAACCTGTTCCTTAAAACACTAGTGCTTAGGAAATCTATTGGAAGCAGAAGCAGTCAAGGGTAGCTTAGGGTTAGGGTTAGGGTTAGGGTGAGGGTTAGGGTACGGCTTAGGGTACGGGTTCGGGGAGGGGCTCGGGTAGGGCGTAGGGTATGGGTTAGGGTTAGGGTTAGGGCTAGTGTTAGGGTTGGGGCTCGGTTTAGGTTACGGGTTAGGATTAGGGTACGCGTTAGGGTTAGGGTAGGGGTTAGGGTTAGGATACGCGTTAGGGTGAGGGTAATTATTAAACCTATCCCACTCTCTAGATACCCCTTAGCAGGTAAAGGAATATTATTTGGGGGTCCAGCCATGGAGAAGAGTTTAGACACGAGGAGAAGATAAGGAACACACCCATTATCAAGAAATCACATTAGGATTCTCTTTTTAACCTGTTCCTTAAAACACTAGTGCTTAGGAAATCTATTGGAGGCAGAAGCAGTCAAGGGTAGCTTAAAGGTTAGGGTTAGGGTTAGGGTGAGGTTTAGGGTACGGTTTAGGGTACGGGTTCAGGGAGGGGTTTGGGTAGGGCGTAGGGTATTGGTTAGGGTTAGGGTTAGAGTTAGTGTTAGGGTTAGGGCTCGGTTTAGGGTATGGGTTAGGATTAGGGTACGCGCTAGGGTTAGGGTAGGGGTTAGGGTTAGGGTACGCGTTAGGGTGAGGGTAGTTATTAAACCTATCACACTCTCTAGGTACCCTTTAGCACGTAAAGGAATATTATTTGGGGGTCCAGCCATGGAGAAGAGTTTAGACACGAGGAGAAGATAAGGAACACACCCATTATCAAGAAATCACAATATGATTCTCTTTTTAAACTGTTCCTTAAAACACTAGTGGTTAGGAAATCTATTGGAGGCAGAAGCAGTCAAGGGTAGCTTAGGGTTAGGGTTAGGGTTAGGGTGAGGGTTAGGGTACGGCTTAGGGTACGGGTTCGGGGAGGGTTTCGGGTAGGGCGTAGGGTATGGGTTAAGGTTAGGGCTAGTGTTAGGGTTAGGTCTCTGTTTAGTGTAAAGGTTAGGATTAGGGTACGCGTTAGGGTTAGGGTAGGGGTTACGGTTAGTGTACGCGTTAGGGTGAGGGTAGTTATTAAACCTATCCCACTCTCTAGATACCCCTTAGCACGTACAGGAATATTATTGGGGGTCCAGCCATGGAGAAGAGTTTAGACACTAGGAGAAGATAAGGAACACACCCATTATCACGAAATCACATTAGGATTCTCTTTTTAACCTGTTCCTTAAAACACTAGTGCTTAGGAAATCTATTGGAGGCAGAAGCAGTCAAGGGTAGCTTAGGGTTAGGGTTAGGGTTAGGGTGAGGGCTAGGGTACGGCTTACGATACGGGTTCTGGGAGGGGTTCGGGTAGGGCGTAGGGTATGGGTTAGGGTTAGGGTTAGGGCTAGTGTTAGGGTTAGGGCTCGGTTTAGGGTACGGGTTAGGATTAGGGTATGCGTTAGGGTTAGGGTAGGGGTTAGGGTTAGGATACACGTTAGGGTGAGTGTAGTTATTAAACCTATCCCACTCTCTAGATACCCCTTAGCACGTAAAGGAATATTATTTGGGGGTCCAGCCATGGAGAAGGGTTTAGACACTAGGAGAAGATAAGGAACACACCCATTATCAAGAAATCACAATATGATTCTCTTTTTAAACTGTTCCTTAAAACACTAGTGGTTAGGAAATCTATTGGAGGCAGAAGCAGTCAAGGGTAGCTTAGGGTTAGGGTTAGGGTCAGGGTGAGGGTTAGGGTACGGCTTAGGGTACGGGTTCGGGGAGGGTTTCGGGTAGGGCGTAGGGTATGGGTTAGGGTTAGGGTTAGGGTTAGTGTTAGGGTTAGGGCTCGGTTTAGGTACGGGTTAGGATTAGGGTACTCGTTAGGGTTAGGGTAGCGGTTAGGGTTAGGGTACGCGTTACGGTGAGGGTAGTTATTAAACCTATCCCACCTCTAGATACCCCTTAGCACGTAAAGGAATATTATTTGGGGCTCTAGCCATCGAGAAGAGTTTAGACACTAGGAGAAGAAAGGAACACACCCATTATCACAAAATCACATTAGGATTCTCTTTTTAACCTGTTCCTTAAAACACTAGTGCTTAGGAAATCTAATTGGAGGCAGAAGAAGTCAAGGGTAGCTTAGGGTTAGGGTTAGGGTTAGGGTGAGGGTTAGGGTACGGCTTAGGGTACGGGTTCGGGGAGGGGTTCGGGTGTAGGGCGTAGGGTATGGGTTAGGGTTAGGGTTAGGGTTAGTGTTAGGGTTAGGGCTCGGTTTAGGGTACGGGTTAGGATTAGGGTACGCGTTAGGGTTAGGGTAGGGGTTATGGTTAGGGTACGCTTTAGGGTGGGGGTAGTTATTAAACCTATCACACTCTCTAGATACCGCTTAGCACGTAAAGGACTATTATTTGGGGGTCCAGCCATGGAGAACAGTTTAGACAACGAGGAGAAGATAAGGAACTCACACCCATTATCAAAGAAATCACAATGTGATTCTCTTTTTAAACTGTTCCTTAAAACACTAGTGCTTAGGAAATCTATTGGAGGCAGAAGCAGTCAAGAGGTAGCTTAGGGTTAGGGTTAGGGTTAGGGTGAGGGTTAGGGTACGGCTTTAGGGTACGGGTTCGGGGAGGGGGTTCGGGTAGGCCGTAGGAATGGGTTAGGGTTAGGAATAGGGTTAGTGTTAGGTTAGGGCTCGGTTTAAGGGTACGGGTTAGGATTAGGGTACGCGTTAGTGTTAGGGTAGTGGTTAGGGTTAGGGTACGCTTTAGGGTGAGGGTAGTTATTAAACCTATCCCACTCTCTAGATACCCCTTAGCACGTACAGGAATATTATTGGGGGTCCAGCCATGGAGAAGTGTTTAGACACTAGGAGAAGATAAGGAACACACCCATTATCAAGAAATCACATTAGGATTCTCTTTTTAACCTGTTCCTTAAAACACTAGTGCTTAGGAAATCTATTGGCGGGAGAAGCAGTCAAGGGTAGCTTAGGGTTAGGGTTAGGGTTAGGGTGAGGGTTAGGGTACGGCTTAGGGTACGGGTTCGGGGAGGTGTTCGGGTAGGGCGTAGGGTATGGGTTAAGGTTAGGGCTAGTGTTAGGGTTAGGTCTCTGTTTAGGGTAAAGGTTAGGATTAGGGTACGCGTTAGGGTTAGGGTAGGGGTTACGGTTAGTATACGCATTAGGGTTGAGGGTAGTTATTAAACCTATCCCACTCTCTAGATACCCCTTAGCACGTACAGGAATATTATTGGGGGTCCAGCCATGGAGAAGAGTTTAGACACTAGGAGAAGATAAGGAACACACCCATTATCACGAAATCACATTAGGATTCTCTTTTTAACCTGTTCCTTAAAACACTAGTGCTTAGGAAATCTATTGGAGGCAGAAGCAGTCAAGGGTAGCTTAGGGTTAGGGTTAGGGTTAGGGTGAGGGTTAAGGTACGGCTTACGATACGGGTTCGGGGAGGGGTTCGGGTAGGGCGTAGGGTATGGGTTAGGGTTAGGGTTAGGGCTAGTGTTAGGGTTAGGGCTCGGTTTAGGGTACGGGTTAGGATTAGGGTATGCGTTAGGGTTAGGGTAGGGGTTAGGGTTAGGATACACGTTAGGGTGAGTGTAGTTATTAAACCTATCCCACTCTCTAGATACCCCTTAGCACGTAAAGGAATATTATTTGGGGGTCCAGCCATGGAGAAGGGTTTAGACACTAGGAGAAGATAAGGAACACACCCATTATCAAGAAATCACAATATGATTCTCTTTTTAAACTGTTCCTTAAAACACTAGTGGTTAGGAAATCTATTGGAGGCAGAAGCAGTCAAGGGTAGCTTAGGGTTAGGGTTAGGGTCAGGGTGAGGGTTAGGGTACGGCTTAGGGTACGGGTTCGGGGAGGGTTTCGGGTAGGGCGTAGGGTATGGGTTAGGGTTAGGGTTAGGGTTAGTGTTAGGGTTAGGGCTCGGTTTAGGTACGGGTTAGGATTAGGGTACTCGTTAGGGTTAGGGTAGCGGTTAGGGTTAGGGTACGCGTTACGGTGAGGGTAGTTATTAAACCTATCCCACTCTCTAGATACCCCTTAGCACGTAAAGGAATATTATTTGGGGCTCTAGCCATCGAGAAGAGTTTAGACACTAGGAGAAGATAAGGAACACACCCATTATCACAAAATCACATTAGGATTCTCTTTTTAACCTGTTCCTTAAAACACTAGTGCTTAGGAAATCTATTGGAGGCAGAAGAAGTCAAGGGTAGCTTAGGGTTAGGGTTAGGGTTAGGGTGAGGGTTAGGGTACGGCTTAGGGTACGGGTTCGGGGAGGGGTTCGGGTAGGGCGTAGGGTATGGGTTAGGGTTAGGGTTAGGGTTAGTGTTAGGGTTAGGGCTCGGTTTAGGGTACGGGTTAGGATTAGGGTACGCGTTAGGGTTAGGGTAGGGGTTATGGTTAGGGTACGCTTTAGGGTGGGGGTAGTTATTAAACCTATCACACTCTCTAGATACCCCTTAGCACGTAAAGGACTATTATTTGGGGGTCCAGCCATGGAGAACAGTTTAGACACGAGGAGAAGATAAGGAACACACCCATTATCAAGAAATCACAATGTGATTCTCTTTTTAAACTGTTCCTTAAAACACTAGTGCTTAGGAAATCTATTGGAGGCAGAAGCAGTCAAGGGTAGCTTAGGGTTAGGGTTAGGGTTAGGGTGAGGGTTAGGGTACGGCTTAGGGTACGGGTTCGGGGAGGGGTTCGGGTAGGCCGTAGGGAATGGGTTAGGGTTAGGAATAGGGTTAGTGTTAGGGTTAGGGCTCGGTTTAGGGTACGGGTTAGGATTAGGGTACGCGTTAGTGTTAGGGTAGTGGTTAGGGTTAGGGTACGCTTTAGGGTGAGGGTAGTTATTAAACCTATCCCACTCTCTAGATACCCCTTAGCACGTACAGGAATATTATTGGGGGTCCAGCCATGGAGAAGTGTTTAGACACTAGGAGAAGATAAGGAACACACCCATTATCAAGAAATCACATTAGGATTCTCTTTTTAACCTGTTCCTTAAAACACTAGTGCTTAGGAAATCTATTGGCGGGAGAAGCAGTCAAGGGTAGCTTAGGGTTAGGGTTAGGGTTAGGGTGAGGGTTAGGGTACGGCTTAGGGTACGGGTTCGGGGAGGTGTTCGGGTAGGGCGTAGGGTATGGGTTAAGGTTAGGGCTAGTGTTAGGGTTAGGTCTCTGTTTAGGGTAAAGGTTAGGATTAGGGTACGCGTTAGGGTTAGGGTAGGGGTTACGGTTAGTATACGCATTAGGGTGAGGGTAGTTATTAAACCTATCCCACTCTCTAGATACCCCTTAGCACGTACAGGAATATTATTGGGGGTCCAGCCATGGAGAAGAGTTTAGACACTAGGAGAAGATAAGGAACACACCCATTATCACGAAATCACATTAGGATTCTCTTTTTAACCTGTTCCTTAAAACACTAGTGCTTAGGAAATCTATTGGAGGCAGAAGCAGTCAAGGGTAGCTTAGGGTTAGGGTTAGGGTTAGGGTGAGGGTTAAGGTACGGCTTACGATACGGGTTCGGGGAGGGGTTCGGGTAGGGCGTAGGGTATGGGTTAGGGTTAGGGTTAGGGCTAGTGTTAGGGTTAGGGCTCGGTTTAGGGTACGGGTTAGGATTAGGGTATGCGTTAGGGTTAGGGTAGGGGTTAGGGTTAGGATACACGTTAGGGTGAGTGTAGTTATTAAACCTATCCCACTCTCTAGATACCCCTTAGCACGTAAAGGAATATTATTTGGGGGTCCAGCCATGGAGAACGGTTTAGACACTAGGAGAAGATAAGGAACACACCCATTATCAAGAAATCACAATATGATTCTCTTTTTAAACTGTTCCTTAAAACACTAGTGGTTACGAAATCTATTGGAGGCAGAAGCAGTCAAGGGTAGCTTAGGGTTAGGGTTAGGGTTAGGGTGAGGGTTAGGGTACGGCTTAGGGTACGGGTTCGGGGAGGGGTTCGGGTAGGGCGTAGGGTATGGGTTAGGGTTAGGGTTAGGGCTAGTGTTAGGGTTAGGGCTCGGTTTAGGGTACGGGTTAGGATTAGGGTACGCGTTAGGGTTAGGGTAGGGGTTAGGGTTAGTGTACGCGTTAGGGTGAGGGTAGTTATTAAACCTATCCCACTCTCTAGATACCCCTTAGCACGTAAAGGAATATTATTTGGGGGTCCAGCCATGGAGAAGAGTTTAGACACGAGGAGAAGATAAGGAACACACCCATTATCAAGAAATCACATTAGGATTCTCTTTTTAACCTGTTCCTTAAAACACTAGTGCTTAGGAAATCTATTGGAGGCAGAAGCCGTCAAGGGTAGCTTAGGGTTAGGGTTAGGGTTAGGGTGAGGGTTAGGGTACGGTTTAGGGTACGGGTTCAGGGAGGGGTTCGGGTAGGGCGTAGGGTATGGGTTAGGGTTAGGGTTAGAGTTAGTGTTAGGGTTAGGGCTCGGTTTAGGGTACGGGTTAGGATTACGGTAAGTGCTAGGGTTAGGGTAGGGGTTAGGGTTAGGGTACGCGTTAGGGTGAGGGTAGTTATTAAACCTATCACACTCTCTAGATACCCCTTAGCACATAAAGGAATATTATTTGGGGGTCCACCCATGGAGAAGAGTTTAGACACGAGGAGAAGATAAGGAACACACCCATTATCAAGAAATCACATTAGGATTCTCTTTTTAACATGTTCCTTAAAACACTAGTGCTTAGGAAATCTATTGGAGGCAGAAGCCGTCAAGGGTAGCTTAGGGTTAGGGTTAGGGTTAGGGTGAGGGTTAGGGTACGGCTTAGGGTACGGGTTCGGGGAGGGGTTCGGGTAGGGCGTAGGGTATGGGTTAGGGTTAGGGTTAGGGCTAGTGTTAGGGTTAGGGCTCGGTTTAGGCTACAGGTTAGGATTAGGGTACGCGTTAGGGTTAGGGTAGGGGTTAGGGTTAGTGTACGCGTTAGGGTGAGGGTAGTTATTAAACCTATCCCACTCTCTAGATACCCCTTAGCACGTAAAGGAATATTATTTGGGGGTCCAGCCATGGAGAAGAGTTTAGACACTAGGAGAAGATAAGGAACACACCCATTATCAAGAAATCACAATATGATTCTCTTTTTAAACTGTTCCTTAAAACACTAGTGCTTAGGAAATCTATTGGAGTCAGAAGCAGTCAAGGGTAGCTTAGGGTTAGGGTTAGGGTTAGGGTGAGGGTTAGGGTACCGCTTAGGGTACAGGTTCGGGGAGGGGTTTGGGTAGGGCGTAGGCTATGGGTTAGGGTTAGGTTTAGGGTTAGTGTTAGGGTTAGGGCTCGGTTTAGGTTACGGGTTAGGATTAGGGTACGCGTTAGGGTTAGGGTAGGGGTTAGGGTTAGGGTATGTGATAGGGTGAGGTTAGTTATTAAACCTATCCCACTCTCTAGATACCCCTTAGCACGTAAAGGAATATTATTTGGGGGTCCAGCCATGGAGAAGAGTTTAGACACTAGGAGAAGATAAGGAACACACCCATTATCAAGAAATCACATTAGGATTCTCTTTTTAACCTGTTCCTTAAAACACTAGTGCTTAGGAAATCTATTGGAGGCAGAAGCCGTCAAGGGTAGCTTAGGGTTAGGGTTAGGGTTAGGGTGAGGGTTAGGGTACGGCTTACGATACGGGTTCGGGGAGGGGTTCGGGTAGGGCGTAGGGTATGGGTTAGGGTTAGGGTTAGGGCTAGTGTTAGGGTTAGGGCTCGGTTTAGGGTACGGGTTAGGATTAGGGTACGCGTTAGGGTTAGGGTAGGGGTTAGGGTTAGGATACGCGTTAGGGTGAGTGTAGTTATTAAACCTATCCCACTCTCTAGATACCCCTTAGCACGTAAAGGAATATTATTTGGGGGTCCAGCCATGGAGAAGGGTTTAGACACTAGGAGAAGATAAGGAACACACCCATTATCAAGAAATCACAATATGATTCTCTTTTTAAACTGTTCCTTAAAACACTAGTGGTTAGGAAATCTATTGGAGGCAGAAGCAGTCAAAGGTAGCTTAAGGTTAGGGTTAGGGTTAGGGTGAGGGTTAGGGTACGGCTTAGGGTACGGGTTCGGGGAGGGGTTCGGGTAGGGCGTAGGGTATGGGTTAGGGTTAGGGTTAGGGCTAGTTTTAGGGTTAGGGCTCGGTTTAGGGTACGGGTTAGGATTAGGGTACGCGCTAGGGTTAGGGTAGGGGTTAAGGTTAGGGTACGCGTTAGGGTGAGGGTAGTTATTATACCTATCACACTCTCTAGATACCCCTTAACACATAAAGGAATATTATTTGGGGGTTCAGCCATGGAGAAGAGTTTAGACACGAGGAGAAGATAAGGAACACACCCATTATCAAGAAATCACATTAGGATTCTCTTTTTAACATGTTCCTTAAAACACTAGTGCTTAGGAAATCTATTGGAGGCACAAGCCGTCAAGGGTAGCTTAGGGTTAGGGTTAGGGTTAGGGTGAGGGTTAGGGTACGGCTTAGGGTACGGGTTCGGGTAGGGGTTCGGTTAGGGCGTAGGGTATGGGTTAGGGTTAGGGTTAGGGCTAGTGTTAGGGTTAGGGCTCGGTTTAGGGTACAGGTTAGGATTAGGGTACGCGTTAGGGTTAGGGTAGGGGTTAGGGTTAGTGTACACGTTCGGGTGAGGGTAGTTATTAATCCTATCCCACTCTCTAGATAACCCTTAGCACGTACAGGAATATTATTGGGGGTCCAGCCATGGAGAAGAGTTTAGACACTAGGAGAAGATAAGGAACACACCCATTATCACGAAATCACATTAGGATTCTCTTTTTAACCTGTTCCTTAAAACACTAGTGCTTAGGAAATCTATTGGAGGCAGAAGCAGTCAAGGGTAGCTTAGGGTTAGGGTTAGGGTTAGGGTGAGGGTTAGGGTATGGCTTAGGGTACGGGTTCGGGGAGGGGTTCGGGTAGGGCGTAGGGTATGGGTTAGGGTTAGGGTTAGGGTTAGTGTTAGGGTTAGGGCTCGGTTTAGTGTACGGGTTAGGATTAGGGTACGCGTTAGTGTTAGGGTAGGTGTTAGGGTTAGGGTACGCGAGAGGGTGAGGTTAGTTATTAAACCTATCCCACTCTCTAGATACCCCTTAGTACGTAAAGGAATATTATTTGGGGGTCCAGCCATGGAGAAGAGTTTAGACACTAGGAGAAGATAAGGAACACACCCATTATCAAGAAATCACATTAGGATTCTCTTTTTAACCTGTTCCTTAAAACACTAGTGCTTAGGAAATCTATTGGAGGCAGAAGCAGTCAAGGGTAGCTTAGGGTTAGGGTTAGGGTGAGGGTTAGGGTATGGCTTAGGGTACGGGTTCGGGGAGGGGTTCGGGTAGGGCGTAGGGTATGGGTTAGGGTTAGGGTTAGGGTTAGTGTTAGGGTTAGGGCTCGGTTTAGGGTACGGGTTAGGATTAGGGTACGCGTTAGGGTTAGGGTAGGGGTTATGGTTAGGGTACGCGTTAGGGTGGGGGTAGTTATTAAACCTATCACACTCTCTAGATACCCCTTAGCACGTAAAGGACTATTATTTGGGGGTCCAGCCAAGGAGAACAGTTTAGACACGAGGAGAAGATAAGGAACACACCCATTATCAAGAAATCACATTAGGATTCTCCTTTAAACCTGTTCCTTAAATCACTAGTGCTTAGGAAATCTATTGGAGGCAGAAGCCGTCAAGGGTAGCCTAGGGTTAGGGTTAGGGTTAGGGTGAGGGTTAGGGTACGGCTTAGGGTATGGGTTCGGGGAGGGATTCGGTTAGGGCGTAGGGTATGGGTTAGAGTTAGGTTTAGGGTTAGTGTTAGGGTTAGGGCTCAGTTTAGGGTACGGGTTAGGATTAGGGTACGCGTTAGTGTTAGGGTAGGGGTTAGGGTTAGGGTACGCTTTAGGGTGAGGGTAGTTATTAAACCTATCCCACTCTCTAGATACCCCTAAGCACGTAAAGGAATATTATTTGGGGGTCCAGCCATGGAGAAGGATTTACACACTAGGAGAAGATAAGGAACACACCCATTATCAAGAAATCACAATATGATTCTCTTTTTAAACTGTTCCTTAAAACACTAGTGGTTAGGATATCTATTGGAGGCAGAAGCAGTCAAGGGTAGCTTAGGGTTAGGGTTAGGGTTAGGGTGAGGGTTAGGGTACGGCTTAGGGTACGGGTTCGGGGAGGGTTTCGGGTAGGGATTAGGGTATGGGTTAGGGTTAGGGTTAGGGTTAGTGTTAGGGTTAGGGCTCGGTTTAGGGTACGGGTTAGGATTAGGGTACTCGTTAGGGTTAGGGTAGCGGTTAGGGTTAGGGTACGCGTTAGGGTGAGGGTAGTTATTAAACCTATCACACTCTCTAGATACCCCTTAGCACGTAAAGGAATATTATTTGGGCGTCGAGCCATGGAGAAGAGTTTAGACACTAGGAGAAGATAAGGAACACACCCATTATCACGAAATCACATTAGGATTCTCTTTTTAACTTGTTCCTTAAAACACTAGTGCTTAGGAAATCTATTGGAGGCAGAAGCAGTCAAGGGTAGCTTAGGGTTAGGGTTAGGGTTAGGGTGAGGGTTAGGGTACGGCTTAGGGTACGGATTCGGGGAGGGGTTCGGGTAGGGCGTAGGGTATGTGTTAGGGTTAGGGTTAGGGCTAGTGTTAGGGTTAGGGCTCGGTTTAGGGTACGGGTTAGGATTAGGGTACGCGTTAGGGTTAGGGTAGGGGTTAGGGTTAGGGTACGCGTTAGGGTGAGGGTAGTTATTAAACCTATCCCACTCTCTAGATACCCCTTAGCACGTAAAGGAATATTATTTGGTGGTCCAGCCATGGAGAAGAGTTTAGACACGAGGAGAAGATAAGGAACACACCCATTATCAAGAAATCACATTAGGATTCTCTTTTTAACCTGTTCCTTAAAACACTAGTGCTTAGGAAATCTATTGGAGGAAGAAGCGGTCAAGGGTAGCTTAGGGTTAGGGTTAGGGTTAGGGTGAGGGTTAGGGTATGGCTTAGGGTACGGGTTCCGGGAGGGGTTCGGGTAGGGAGTAGGGTATGGGTTAGGGTTAGGGTTAGGGTTAGTGTTAGGGTTAGGGCTCGGTTTAGGGTACGGGTTAGGATTAGGGTACGCGTTAGGGTTAGGGTAGGGGTTATGGTTAGGGTACGCGTTAGGGTGGGGGTAGTTATTAAACCTATCACACTCTCTAGATACCCCTTAGCACGTAAAGGACTATTATTTGGGGGTCCAGCCATGGAGAACAGTTTAGACACGAGGAGAAGATAAGGAACACACCCATTATCAAGAAATCACAATGTGATTCTCTTTTTAAACTGTTCCTTAAAACACTAGTGCTTAGGAAATCTATTGGAGGCAGAAGCAGTCAAGGGTAGCTTAGGGTTAGGGTTAGGGTTAGGGTGAGGGTTAGGGTACGGCTTAGGGTACGGGTTCGGGGAGGGGTTCGGGTAGGCCGTAGGGTATGGGTTAGGGTTAGGATTAGGGTTAGTGTTAGGGTTAGGGCTCGGTTTAGGGTACGGGTTAGGATTAGGGTACGCGTTAGTGTTAGGGTAGTGGTTAGGGTTAGGGTACGCTTTAGGGTGAGGGTAGTTATTAAACCTATCCCACTCTCTAGATACCCCTTAGCACGTACAGGAATATTATTGGGGGTCCAGCCATGGAGAAGTGTTTAGACACTAGGAGAAGATAAGGAACACACCCATTATCAAGAAATCACATTAGGATTCTCTTTTAAACCTGTTCCTTAAAACACTAGTGCTTAGGAAATCTATTGGCGGGAGAAGCAGTCAAGGGTAGCTTAGGGTTAGGGTTAGGGTTAGGGTGAGGGTTAGGGTACGGCTTAGGGTACGGGTTCGGGGAGGTGTTCGGGTAGGGCGTAGGGTATGGGTTAGGGTTAGGGCTAGTGTTAGGGTTAGGTCTCGGTTTAGGGTAAAGGTTAGGATTAGGGTATGCGTTAGGGTTAGGGTAGGGTTTACGGTTAGTGTACGCGTTAGGGTGAGGGTAGTTATTAAACCTATCCCACTCTCTAGATACCCCTTAGCACGTACAGGAATATTATAGGGGGTCCAGCCATGGAGAAGAGTTTAGACACTAGGAGAAAATAAGGAACACACCCATTATCACGAAATCACATTAGGATTCTCTTTATAACGTGTTCCTTAAAACACTAGTGGTTAGGAAATCTATTGGAGGCAGAAGCAGTCAAGGGTAGCTTAGGGTTACGGTTAGGGTTAGGGTGAGGGTTAGGGTACGGCTTAGGGTACGGGTTCGGGGAGGGGTTCGGGTAGGGCGTAGGGTATGTGTTAGGGTTAGGGTTAGGGTTAATGTTAGGGTTAGTGCTCGGTTTAGGGTACGGGTTAGGATTACGGTACGCGTTAGGGTTAGGGCAGGGGTTAGGGTTAGGGTACGCGTTAGGGTGAGGGTAGTTATTAAACCTATCACACTCTCTAGATACCCCTTAGCACGTAAAGGAATATTATTTGGGGGTCCAGCCATGGAGAAGAGTTTAGACACGAGGAGAAGATAAGGAACACCCCCATTATCAAGAAATCACATTAGGATTCTCTTTTTAACCTGTTCCTTAAAACACTAGTGCTTAGGAAATCTATTGGAGGCAGAAGCAGTCAAGGGTAGCTTAGGGTTAGGGTTAGGGTTAGGGTGAGGGTTAGGGTACGGCTTAGGGTACGGGTTCGGGGAGGGGTTCGGGTAGGCCGTAGGGTATGGGTTAGGGTTAGGGTTAGGGTTAGTGTTAGGGTTAGGGCTCAGTTTAGGGTACGGGTTAGGATTAGGGTACGCGTTAGTGTTAGGGTAGGGGTTAGGGTTAGGGTACGCTTTAGGGTGAGGGTAGTTATTAAACCTATCCCACTCTCTAGATACCCCTTAGCACGTAAAGGAATATTATTTGGGGGTCCAGCCATGGAGAAGGGTTTAGACACTAGGAGAAGATAAGGAACACACCCATTATCAAGAAATCACAATATGATTCTCTTTTTAAACTGTTCCTTAAAACACTAGTGGTTAGGATATCTATTGGAGGCAGAAGCAGTCAAGGGTAGCTTAGGGTTAGGGTTAGGGTTAGGGTGAGGGTTAGGGTACGGCTTAGGGTACGGGTACGGGGAGGGTTTCTGGTAGGGATTAGGGTATGGGTTAGGGTTAGGGTTAGGGTTAGTGTTAGGGTTAGGGCTCGGTTTAGGGTACGGGTTAGGATTAGGGTACTCGTTAGGGTTAGGGTAGGGGTTAGGGTTAGGGTACGCGTTAGGGTGAGGGTAGTTATTAAACCTATCACACTCTCTAGATACCCCTTAGCACGTAAAGGAATATTATTTGGGCGTCGAGCCATGGAGAAGAGTTTAGACACTAGGAGAAGATAAGGAACACACCCATTATCACGAAATCACATTAGGATTCTCTTTTTCACTTGTTCCTTAAAACACTAGTGCTTAGGAAATTTATTGGAGGCAGAAGCAGTCAAGGGTAGCTTAGGGTTAGGGTTAGGGTTAGGGTGAGGGTTAGGGTACGGCTTAGGGTACGGATTCGGGGAGGGGTTCGGGTAGGGCGTAGGGTATGGGTTAGGGTTAGGGTTAGGGCTAGTGTTAGGGTTAGGGCTCGGTTTAGGGTACGGGTTAGGATTAGGGTACGCGTTAGGGTTAGGGTAGGGGTTAGGGTTAGGGTACGCGTTAGGGTGAGGGTAGTTATTAAACCTATCCCACTCTCTAGATACCCCTTAGCACGTAAAGGAATATTATTTGGGGGTCCAGCCATGGAGAAGAGTTTAGACACGAGGAGAAGATAAGGAACACACCCATTATCAAGAAATCACATTAGGATTCTCTTTTTAACCTGTTCCTTAAAACACTAGTGCTTAGGAAATCTATTGGAGGAAGAAGCGATCAAGGGTAGCTTAGGGTTAGGGTTAGGGTTAGGGTGAGGGTTAGGGTATGGCTTAGGGTACGGGTTCCGGGAGGGGTTCGGGTAGGGCGTAGGGTATGGGTTAGGGTTAGGGTTAGGGTTAGTGTTAGGGTTAGGGCTCGGTTTAGGGTACGGGTTAGGATTAGGGTACGCGTTAGGGTTAGGGTAGGGGTTATGGTTAGGGTACGCGTTAGGGTGGGGGTAGTTATTAAACCTATCACACTCTCTAGATACCCCTTAGCACGTAAAGGACTATTATTTGGGGGTCCAGCCATGGAGAACAGTTTAGACACGAGGAGAAGATAAGGAACACACCCATTATCAAGAAATCACAATGTGATTCTCTTTTTAAACTGTTCCTTAAAACACTAGTGCTTAGGAAATCTATTGGAGGCAGAAGCAGTCAAGGGTAGCTTAGGGTTAGGGTTAGGGTTAGGGTGAGGGTTAGGGTACGGCTTAGGGTACGGGTTCGGGGAGGGTTTCGGGTAGGGATTAGGGTATGGGTTAGGGTTAGGGTTAGGGTTAGTGTTAGGGTTAGGGCTCAGTTTAGGGTACGGGTTAGGATTAGGGTACGCGTTAGTGTTAGGGTAGGGGTTAGGGTTAGGGTACGCTTTAGGGTGAGGGTAGTTATTAAACCTATCCCACTCTCTAGATACCCCTTAGCACGTAAAGGAATATTATTTGGGGGTCCAGCCATGGAGAAGGATTTAGACACTAGGAGAAGATAAGGAACACACCCATTATCAAGAAATCACAATATGATTCTCTTTTTAAACTGTTCCTTAAAACACTAGTGGTTAGGATATCTATTGGAGGCAGAAGCAGTCAAGGGTAGCTTAGGGTTAGGGTTAGGGTTAGGGTGAGGGTTAGGGTACGGCTTAGGGTACGGGTTCGGGGAGGGTTTCGGGTAGGGATTAGGGTATGGGTTAGGGTTAGGGTTAGGGTTAGTGTTAGGGTTAGGGCTCGGTTTAGGGTACGGGTTAGGATTAGGGTACTCGTTAGGGTTAGGGTAGCGGTTAGGGTTAGGGTAGTTATTAAACCTATCACACTCTCTAGATACCCCTTAGCACGTAAAGGAATATTATTTGGGCGTCGAGCCATGGAGAAGAGTTTAGACACTAGGAGAAGATAAGGAACACACCCATTATCACGAAATCACATTAGGATTCTCTTTTTAACTTGTTCCTTAAAACACTAGTGCTTAGGAAATCTATTGGAGGCAGAAGCAGTCAAGGGTAGCTTAGGGTTAGGGTTAGGGTTAGGGTGAGGGTTAGGGTACGGCTTAGGGTACGGATTCGGGGAGGGGTTCGGGTAGGGCGTAGGGTATGGGTTAGGGTTAGGGTTAGGGCTAGTGTTAGGGTTAGGGCTCGGTTTAGGGTACGGGTTAGGATTAGGGTACGCGTTAGGGTTAGGGTAGGGGTTAGGGTTAGGGTACGCGTTAGGGTGAGGGTAGTTATTAAACCTATCCCACTCTCTAGATACCCCTTAGCACGTAAAGGAATATTATTTGGGGGTCCAGCCATGGAGAAGAGTTTAGACACGAGGAGAAGATAAGGAACACACCCATTATCAAGAAATCACATTAGGATTCTCTTTTTAACCTGTTCCTTAAAACACTAGTGCTTAGGAAATCTATTGGAGGAAGAAGCGGTCAAGGGTAGCTTAGGGTTAGGGTTAGGGTTAGGGTGAGGGTTAGGGTATGGCTTAGGGTACGGGTTCCGGGAGGGGTTCGGGTAGGGAGTAGGGTATGGGTTAGGGTTAGGGTTAGGGCTAGTGTTAGGGTTAGGGCTCGGTTTAGGGTACGGGTTAGGATTAGGGTACGCGTTAGGGTTAGGGTAGGGGTTATGGTTAGGGTACGCGTTAGGGTGGGGGTAGTTATTAAACCTATCACACTCTCTAGATACCCCTTAGCACGTAAAGGACTATTATTTGGGGGTCCAGCCATGGAGAACAGTTTAGACACGAGGAGAAGATAAGGAACACACCCATTATCAAGAAATCACAATGTGATTCTCTTTTTAAACTGTTCCTTAAAACACTAGTGCTTAGGAAATCTATTGGAGGCAGAAGCAGTCAAGGGTAGCTTAGGGTTAGGGTTAGGGTTAGGGTGAGGGTTAGGGTACGGCTTAGGGTACGGGTTCGGGGAGGGGTTCGGGTAGGCCGTAGGGTATGGGTTAGGGTTAGGATTAGGGTTAGTGTTAGGGTTAGGGCTCGGTTTAGGGTACGGGTTAGGATTAGGGTACGCGTTAGTGTTAGGGTAGTGGTTAGGGTTAGGGTACGCTTTAGGGTGAGGGTAGTTATTAAACCTATCCCACTCTCTAGATACCCCTTAGCACGTACAGGAATATTATTGGGGGTCCAGCCATGGAGAAGTGTTTAGACACTAGGAGAAGATAAGGAACACACCCATTATCAAGAAATCACATTAGGATTCTCTTTTTAACCTGTTCCTTAAAACACTAGTGCTTAGGAAATCTATTGGAGGCAGAAGCAGTCAAGGGTAGCTTAGGGTTAGGGTTAGGGTTAGGGTGAGGGTTAGGGTACGGCGTAGGGTACGGGTTCGGGGAGGGGTTCGGGTAGGCCGTAGGGTATGGGTTAGGGTTAGGGTTAGGGTTAGTGTTAGGGTTAGGGCTCAGTTTAGGGTACGGGTTAGGATTAGGGTACGCGTTAGTGTTAGGGTAGGGGTTAGGGTTAGGGTACGCTTTAGGGTGAGGGTAGTTATTAAACCTATCCCACTCTCTAGATACCCCTTAGCACGTAAAGGAATATTATTTGGGGGTCCAGCCATGGAGAAGGGTTTAGACACTAGGAGAAGATAAGGAACACACCCATTATCAAGAAATCACAATATGATTCTCTTTTTAAACTGTTCCTTAAAACACTAGTGGTTAGGATATCTATTGGAGGCAGAAGCAGTCAAGGGTAGCTTAGGGTTAGGGTTAGGGTTAGGGTGAGGGTTAGGGTACGGCTTAGGGTACGGGTTCGGGGAGGGTTTCTGGTAGGGATTAGGGTATGGGTTAGGGTTAGGGTTAGGGTTAGTGTTAGGGTTAGGGCTCGGTTTAGGGTACGGGTTAGGATTAGGGTACTCGTTAGGGTTAGGGTAGGGGTTAGGGTTAGGGTACGCGTTAGGGTGAGGGTAGTTATTAAACCTATCACACTCTCTAGATACCCCTTAGCACGTAAAGGAATATTATTTGGGCGTCGAGCCATGGAGAAGAGTTTAGACACTAGGAGAAGATAAGGAACACACCCATTATCACGAAATCACATTAGGATTCTCTTTTTCACTTGTTCCTTAAAACACTAGTGCTTAGGAAATTTATTGGAGGCAGAAGCAGTCAAGGGTAGCTTAGGGTTAGGGTTAGGGTTAGGGTGAGGGTTAGGGTACGGCTTAGGGTACGGATTCGGGGAGGGGTTCGGGTAGGGCGTAGGGTATGGGTTAGGGTTAGGGTTAGGGCTAGTGTTAGGGTTAGGGCTCGGTTTAGGGTACGGGTTAGGATTAGGGTACGCGTTAGGGTTAGGGTAGGGGTTAGGGTTAGGGTACGCGTTAGGGTGAGGGTAGTTATTAAACCTATCCCACTCTCTAGATACCCCTTAGCACGTAAAGGAATATTATTTGGGGGTCCAGCCATGGAGAAGAGTTTAGACACGAGGAGAAGATAAGGAACACACCCATTATCAAGAAATCACATTAGGATTCTCTTTTTAACCTGTTCCTTAAAACACTAGTGCTTAGGAAATCTATTGGAGGAAGAAGCGATCAAGGGTAGCTTAGGGTTAGGGTTAGGGTTAGGGTGAGGGTTAGGGTATGGCTTAGGGTACGGGTTCCGGGAGGGGTTCGGGTAGGGCGTAGGGTATGGGTTAGGGTTAGGGTTAGGGTTAGTGTTAGGGTTAGGGCTCGGTTTAGGGTACGGGTTAGGATTAGGGTACGCGTTAGGGTTAGGGTAGGGGTTATGGTTAGGGTACGCGTTAGGGTGGGGGTAGTTATTAAACCTATCACACTCTCTAGATACCCCTTAGCACGTAAAGGACTATTATTTGGGGGTCCAGCCATGGAGAACAGTTTAGACACGAGGAGAAGATAAGGAACACACCCATTATCAAGAAATCACAATGTGATTCTCTTTTTAAACTGTTCCTTAAAACACTAGTGCTTAGGAAATCTATTGGAGGCAGAAGCAGTCAAGGGTAGCTTAGGGTTAGGGTTAGGGTTAGGGTGAGGGTTAGGGTACGGCTTAGGGTACGGGTTCGGGGAGGGTTTCGGGTAGGGATTAGGGTATGGGTTAGGGTTAGGGTTAGTGTTAGGGTTAGGGCTCGGTTTAGGGTACGGGTTAGGATTAGGGTACTCGTTAGGGTTAGGGTAGCGGTTAGGGTTAGGGTACGCATTAGGGTGGGGTTAGTTATTAAACCTATCACATTCTCTAGATACCCCTTAGCACGTAAAGGAATATTATTTGGGGGTGCAGCCATGGAGAAGAGTTTAGACACTAGGAGAAGTTAAGGAACACACCCATTATCACGAAATCACATTAGGATTCTCTTTTTAACCTGTTCCTTAAAACACTAGTGCTTAGGAAATCTATTGGAGGCAGAAGCCGTCAAGGGTAGCTTAGGGTTAGGGTTAGGGTTAGGGTGAGGGTTAGGGTACGGCTTAGGGTACGGGTTCGGGGAGGGGTTCGGGTAGGGCGTAGAGTATGGGTTAGGGTTAGGGTTAGGGTTAGTGTTAGGGTTAGGGCTCGGTTTAGGGTACGGGTTAGGATTAGGGTACGCGTTAGGTTTAGGGTAGGGGTTAGGGTTAGGGTACGCGATAGGGTGAGGTTAGTTATTAAACCTATCCCACTCTCTAGATACCCCTTAGTACGTAAAGGAATATTATTTGGGGGTCCAGCCATGGAGAAGAGTTTAGACACTAGGAGAAGATTAGGAACACACCCATTATCAAGAAATCACATTAGGATTCTCTTTTTAACCTGTTCCTTAAAACACTAGTGCTTAGGAAATCTATTGGAGGCAGAAGCAGTCAAGGGTAGCTTAGGGTTAGGGTTAGGGTTAGGGTGAGGGTTAGGGTATGGCTTAGGGTACGGGTTCGGGGAGGGGTTCGGGTAGGGCGTAGGGTATGGGTTAGGGTTAGGGTTATGGTTAGTGTTAGGGTTAGGGCTCGGTTTAGGGTACGGGTTAGGATTAAGGTACGCGTTAAGGTTAGGGTATGGGTTATGGTTAGGGTACGCGTTAGGGTGGGGGTAGTTATTAAACCTATCACACTCTCTAGATACCCCTTAGCACGTAAAGGACTATTATTTGGGGGTCCAGCCATGGAGAAGAGTTTAGACACGAGGAGAAGATAAGGAACACACCCATTATCAAGAAATCACAATGTGATTCTCTTTTTAAACTGTTCCTTAAAACACTAGTGCTTAGGAAATCTATTGGAGGCAGAAGCAGTCAAGGGTAGCTTAGGGTTAGGGTTAGGGTTAGGGTGAGGGTTAGGGTACGGCTTACGATACGGGTTCGGGGAGGGGTTCGGGTAGGGCGTAGGGTATGGGTTAGGGTTAGGGATAGGGCTAGTGTTAGGGTTAGGGCTCGGTTTAGGGTACGGGTTAGGATTAGGGTATGCGTTAGGGTTAGGGTAGGGGTTAGGGTTAGGATACGCGTTAGGGTGAGGGTAGTTATTAAACCTATCCCACTCTCTAGATACCCCTTAGCACGTAAAGGAATATTATTTGGGGGTCCAGCCATGGAGAAGAGTTTAGACACGAGGAGAAGATAAGGAACACACCCATTATCAAGAAATCACATTAGGATTCTCCTTTAAACCTGTTCCTTAAATCACTAGTGCTTAGGAAATCTATTGGAGGCAGAAGCCGTCAAGGGTAGCCTAGGGTTAGGGTTAGGGTTAGGGTGAGGGTTAGGGTACGGCTTAGGGTATGGGTTCGGGGAGGGATTCGGTTAGGGCGTAGGGTATGGGTTAGAGTTAGGGTTAGGGTTAGTGTTAGGGTTAGGGCTCGGTTTAGGGTACGGGTTAGGATTAGGGTACGCGTTAGTGTTAGGGTAGGGGTTAGGGTTAGGGTACGCTTTAGGGTGAGGGTAGTTATTAAACCTATCCCACTCTCTAGATACCCCTTAGCACGTAAAGGAATATTATTTGGGGGTCCAGCCATGGAGAAGGGTTTAGACACTAGGAGAAGATAAGGAACACACCCATTATCAAGAAATCACAATATGATTCTCTTTTTAAACTGTTCCTTAAAACACTAGTGGTTAGGATATCTATTGGAGGCAGAAGCAGTCAAGGGTAGCTTAGGGTTAGGGTTAGGGTTAGGGTGAGGGTTAGGGTACGGCTTAGGGTACGGGTACGGGGAGGGTTTCTGGTAGGGATTAGGGTATGGGTTAGGGTTAGGGTTAGGGTTAGTGTTAGGGTTAGGGCTCGGTTTAGGGTACGGGTTAGGATTAGGGTACTCGTTAGGGTTAGGGTAGGGGTTAGGGTTAGGGTACGCGTTAGGGTGAGGGTAGTTATTAAACCTATCACACTCTCTAGATACCCCTTAGCACGTAAAGGAATATTATTTGGGCGTCGAGCCATGGAGAAGAGTTTAGACACTAGGAGAAGATAAGGAACACACCCATTATCACGAAATCACATTAGGATTCTCTTTTTCACTTGTTCCTTAAAACACTAGTGCTTAGGAAATTTATTGGAGGCAGAAGCAGTCAAGGGTAGCTTAGGGTTAGGGTTAGGGTTAGGGTGAGGGTTAGGGTACGGCTTAGGGTACGGATTCGGGGAGGGGTTCGGGTAGGGCGTAGGGTATGGGTTAGGGTTAGGGTTAGGGCTAGTGTTAGGGTTAGGGCTCGGTTTAGGGTACGGGTTAGGATTAGGGTACGCGTTAGGGTTAGGGTAGGGGTTAGGGTTAGGGTACGCGTTAGGGTGAGGGTAGTTATTAAACCTATCCCACTCTCTAGATACCCCTTAGCACGTAAAGGAATATTATTTGGGGGTCCAGCCATGGAGAAGAGTTTAGACACGAGGAGAAGATAAGGAACACACCCATTATCAAGAAATCACATTAGGATTCTCTTTTTAACCTGTTCCTTAAAACACTAGTGCTTAGGAAATCTATTGGAGGAAGAAGCGATCAAGGGTAGCTTAGGGTTAGGGTTAGGGTTAGGGTGAGGGTTAGGGTATGGCTTAGGGTACGGGTTCCGGGAGGGGTTCGGGTAGGGCGTAGGGTATGGGTTAGGGTTAGGGTTAGGGTTAGTGTTAGGGTTAGGGCTCGGTTTAGGGTACGGGTTAGGATTAGGGTACGCGTTAGGGTTAGGGTAGGGGTTATGGTTAGGGTACGCGTTAGGGTGGGGGTAGTTATTAAACCTATCACACTCTCTAGATACCCCTTAGCACGTAAAGGACTATTATTTGGGGGTCCAGCCATGGAGAACAGTTTAGACACGAGGAGAAGATAAGGAACACACCCATTATCAAGAAATCACAATGTGATTCTCTTTTTAAACTGTTCCTTAAAACACTAGTGCTTAGGAAATCTATTGGAGGCAGAAGCAGTCAAGGGTAGCTTAGGGTTAGGGTTAGGGTTAGGGTGAGGGTTAGGGTACGGCTTAGGGTACGGGTTCGGGGAGGGTTTCGGGTAGGGATTAGGGTATGGGTTAGGGTTAGGGTTAGGGTTAGTGTTAGGGTTAGGGCTCAGTTTAGGGTACGGGTTAGGATTAGGGTACGCGTTAGTGTTAGGGTAGGGGTTAGGGTTAGGGTACGCTTTAGGGTGAGGGTAGTTATTAAACCTATCCCACTCTCTAGATACCCCTTAGCACGTAAAGGAATATTATTTGGGGGTCCAGCCATGGAGAAGGATTTAGACACTAGGAGAAGATAAGGAACACACCCATTATCAAGAAATCACAATATGATTCTCTTTTTAAACTGTTCCTTAAAACACTAGTGGTTAGGATATCTATTGGAGGCAGAAGCAGTCAAGGGTAGCTTAGGGTTAGGGTTAGGGTTAGGGTGAGGGTTAGGGTACGGCTTAGGGTACGGGTTCGGGGAGGGTTTCGGGTAGGGATTAGGGTATGGGTTAGGGTTAGGGTTAGGGTTAGTGTTAGGGTTAGGGCTCGGTTTAGGGTACGGGTTAGGATTAGGGTACTCGTTAGGGTTAGGGTAGCGGTTAGGGTTAGGGTAGTTATTAAACCTATCACACTCTCTAGATACCCCTTAGCACGTAAAGGAATATTATTTGGGCGTCGAGCCATGGAGAAGAGTTTAGACACTAGGAGAAGATAAGGAACACACCCATTATCACGAAATCACATTAGGATTCTCTTTTTAACTTGTTCCTTAAAACACTAGTGCTTAGGAAATCTATTGGAGGCAGAAGCAGTCAAGGGTAGCTTAGGGTTAGGGTTAGGGTTAGGGTGAGGGTTAGGGTACGGCTTAGGGTACGGATTCGGGGAGGGGTTCGGGTAGGGCGTAGGGTATGGGTTAGGGTTAGGGTTAGGGCTAGTGTTAGGGTTAGGGCTCGGTTTAGGGTACGGGTTAGGATTAGGGTACGCGTTAGGGTTAGGGTAGGGGTTAGGGTTAGGGTACGCGTTAGGGTGAGGGTAGTTATTAAACCTATCCCACTCTCTAGATACCCCTTAGCACGTAAAGGAATATTATTTGGGGGTCCAGCCATGGAGAAGAGTTTAGACACGAGGAGAAGATAAGGAACACACCCATTATCAAGAAATCACATTAGGATTCTCTTTTTAACCTGTTCCTTAAAACACTAGTGCTTAGGAAATCTATTGGAGGAAGAAGCGGTCAAGGGTAGCTTAGGGTTAGGGTTAGGGTTAGGGTGAGGGTTAGGGTATGGCTTAGGGTACGGGTTCCGGGAGGGGTTCGGGTAGGGAGTAGGGTATGGGTTAGGGTTAGGGTTAGGGCTAGTGTTAGGGTTAGGGCTCGGTTTAGGGTACGGGTTAGGATTAGGGTACGCGTTAGGGTTAGGGTAGGGGTTATGGTTAGGGTACGCGTTAGGGTGGGGGTAGTTATTAAACCTATCACACTCTCTAGATACCCCTTAGCACGTAAAGGACTATTATTTGGGGGTCCAGCCATGGAGAACAGTTTAGACACGAGGAGAAGATAAGGAACACACCCATTATCAAGAAATCACAATGTGATTCTCTTTTTAAACTGTTCCTTAAAACACTAGTGCTTAGGAAATCTATTGGAGGCAGAAGCAGTCAAGGGTAGCTTAGGGTTAGGGTTAGGGTTAGGGTGAGGGTTAGGGTACGGCTTAGGGTACGGGTTCGGGGAGGGGTTCGGGTAGGCCGTAGGGTATGGGTTAGGGTTAGGATTAGGGTTAGTGTTAGGGTTAGGGCTCGGTTTAGGGTACGGGTTAGGATTAGGGTACGCGTTAGTGTTAGGGTAGTGGTTAGGGTTAGGGTACGCTTTAGGGTGAGGGTAGTTATTAAACCTATCCCACTCTCTAGATACCCCTTAGCACGTACAGGAATATTATTGGGGGTCCAGCCATGGAGAAGTGTTTAGACACTAGGAGAAGATAAGGAACACACCCATTATCAAGAAATCACATTAGGATTCTCTTTTTAACCTGTTCCTTAAAACACTAGTGCTTAGGAAATCTATTGGAGGCAGAAGCAGTCAAGGGTAGCTTAGGGTTAGGGTTAGGGTTAGGGTGAGGGTTAGGGTACGGCGTAGGGTACGGGTTCGGGGAGGGGTTCGGGTAGGCCGTAGGGTATGGGTTAGGGTTAGGGTTAGGGTTAGTGTTAGGGTTAGGGCTCAGTTTAGGGTACGGGTTAGGATTAGGGTACGCGTTAGTGTTAGGGTAGGGGTTAGGGTTAGGGTACGCTTTAGGGTGAGGGTAGTTATTAAACCTATCCCACTCTCTAGATACCCCTTAGCACGTAAAGGAATATTATTTGGGGGTCCAGCCATGGAGAAGGGTTTAGACACTAGGAGAAGATAAGGAACACACCCATTATCAAGAAATCACAATATGATTCTCTTTTTAAACTGTTCCTTAAAACACTAGTGGTTAGGATATCTATTGGAGGCAGAAGCAGTCAAGGGTAGCTTAGGGTTAGGGTTAGGGTTAGGGTGAGGGTTAGGGTACGGCTTAGGGTACGGGTTCGGGGAGGGTTTCTGGTAGGGATTAGGGTATGGGTTAGGGTTAGGGTTAGGGTTAGTGTTAGGGTTAGGGCTCGGTTTAGGGTACGGGTTAGGATTAGGGTACTCGTTAGGGTTAGGGTAGGGGTTAGGGTTAGGGTACGCGTTAGGGTGAGGGTAGTTATTAAACCTATCACACTCTCTAGATACCCCTTAGCACGTAAAGGAATATTATTTGGGCGTCGAGCCATGGAGAAGAGTTTAGACACTAGGAGAAGATAAGGAACACACCCATTATCACGAAATCACATTAGGATTCTCTTTTTCACTTGTTCCTTAAAACACTAGTGCTTAGGAAATTTATTGGAGGCAGAAGCAGTCAAGGGTAGCTTAGGGTTAGGGTTAGGGTTAGGGTGAGGGTTAGGGTACGGCTTAGGGTACGGATTCGGGGAGGGGTTCGGGTAGGGCGTAGGGTATGGGTTAGGGTTAGGGTTAGGGCTAGTGTTAGGGTTAGGGCTCGGTTTAGGGTACGGGTTAGGATTAGGGTACGCGTTAGGGTTAGGGTAGGGGTTAGGGTTAGGGTACGCGTTAGGGTGAGGGTAGTTATTAAACCTATCCCACTCTCTAGATACCCCTTAGCACGTAAAGGAATATTATTTGGGGGTCCAGCCATGGAGAAGAGTTTAGACACGAGGAGAAGATAAGGAACACACCCATTATCAAGAAATCACATTAGGATTCTCTTTTTAACCTGTTCCTTAAAACACTAGTGCTTAGGAAATCTATTGGAGGAAGAAGCGATCAAGGGTAGCTTAGGGTTAGGGTTAGGGTTAGGGTGAGGGTTAGGGTATGGCTTAGGGTACGGGTTCCGGGAGGGGTTCGGGTAGGGCGTAGGGTATGGGTTAGGGTTAGGGTTAGGGTTAGTGTTAGGGTTAGGGCTCGGTTTAGGGTACGGGTTAGGATTAGGGTACGCGTTAGGGTTAGGGTAGGGGTTATGGTTAGGGTACGCGTTAGGGTGGGGGTAGTTATTAAACCTATCACACTCTCTAGATACCCCTTAGCACGTAAAGGACTATTATTTGGGGGTCCAGCCATGGAGAACAGTTTAGACACGAGGAGAAGATAAGGAACACACCCATTATCAAGAAATCACAATGTGATTCTCTTTTTAAACTGTTCCTTAAAACACTAGTGCTTAGGAAATCTATTGGAGGCAGAAGCAGTCAAGGGTAGCTTAGGGTTAGGGTTAGGGTTAGGGTGAGGGTTAGGGTACGGCTTAGGGTACGGGTTCGGGGAGGGTTTCGGGTAGGGATTAGGGTATGGGTTAGGGTTAGGGTTAGTGTTAGGGTTAGGGCTCGGTTTAGGGTACGGGTTAGGATTAGGGTACTCGTTAGGGTTAGGGTAGCGGTTAGGGTTAGGGTACGCATTAGGGTGGGGTTAGTTATTAAACCTATCACATTCTCTAGATACCCCTTAGCACGTAAAGGAATATTATTTGGGGGTGCAGCCATGGAGAAGAGTTTAGACACTAGGAGAAGTTAAGGAACACACCCATTATCACGAAATCACATTAGGATTCTCTTTTTAACCTGTTCCTTAAAACACTAGTGCTTAGGAAATCTATTGGAGGCAGAAGCCGTCAAGGGTAGCTTAGGGTTAGGGTTAGGGTTAGGGTGAGGGTTAGGGTACGGCTTAGGGTACGGGTTCGGGGAGGGGTTCGGGTAGGGCGTAGAGTATGGGTTAGGGTTAGGGTTAGGGTTAGTGTTAGGGTTAGGGCTCGGTTTAGGGTACGGGTTAGGATTAGGGTACGCGTTAGGTTTAGGGTAGGGGTTAGGGTTAGGGTACGCGATAGGGTGAGGTTAGTTATTAAACCTATCCCACTCTCTAGATACCCCTTAGTACGTAAAGGAATATTATTTGGGGGTCCAGCCATGGAGAAGAGTTTAGACACTAGGAGAAGATTAGGAACACACCCATTATCAAGAAATCACATTAGGATTCTCTTTTTAACCTGTTCCTTAAAACACTAGTGCTTAGGAAATCTATTGGAGGCAGAAGCAGTCAAGGGTAGCTTAGGGTTAGGGTTAGGGTTAGGGTGAGGGTTAGGGTATGGCTTAGGGTACGGGTTCGGGGAGGGGTTCGGGTAGGGCGTAGGGTATGGGTTAGGGTTAGGGTTATGGTTAGTGTTAGGGTTAGGGCTCGGTTTAGGGTACGGGTTAGGATTAAGGTACGCGTTAAGGTTAGGGTATGGGTTATGGTTAGGGTACGCGTTAGGGTGGGGGTAGTTATTAAACCTATCACACTCTCTAGATACCCCTTAGCACGTAAAGGACTATTATTTGGGGGTCCAGCCATGGAGAAGAGTTTAGACACGAGGAGAAGATAAGGAACACACCCATTATCAAGAAATCACAATGTGATTCTCTTTTTAAACTGTTCCTTAAAACACTAGTGCTTAGGAAATCTATTGGAGGCAGAAGCAGTCAAGGGTAGCTTAGGGTTAGGGTTAGGGTTAGGGTGAGGGTTAGGGTACGGCTTACGATACGGGTTCGGGGAGGGGTTCGGGTAGGGCGTAGGGTATGGGTTAGGGTTAGGGATAGGGCTAGTGTTAGGGTTAGGGCTCGGTTTAGGGTACGGGTTAGGATTAGGGTATGCGTTAGGGTTAGGGTAGGGGTTAGGGTTAGGATACGCGTTAGGGTGAGGGTAGTTATTAAACCTATCCCACTCTCTAGATACCCCTTAGCACGTAAAGGAATATTATTTGGGGGTCCAGCCATGGAGAAGAGTTTAGACACGAGGAGAAGATAAGGAACACACCCATTATCAAGAAATCACATTAGGATTCTCCTTTAAACCTGTTCCTTAAATCACTAGTGCTTAGGAAATCTATTGGAGGCAGAAGCCGTCAAGGGTAGCCTAGGGTTAGGGTTAGGGTTAGGGTGAGGGTTAGGGTACGGCTTAGGGTATGGGTTCGGGGAGGGATTCGGTTAGGGCGTAGGGTATGGGTTAGAGTTAGGGTTAGGGTTAGTGTTAGGGTTAGGGCTCGGTTTAGGGTACGGGTTAGGATTAGGGTACGCGTTAGTGTTAGGGTAGGGGTTAGGGTTAGGGTACGCTTTAGGGTGAGGGTAGTTATTAAACCTATCCCACTCTCTAGATACCCCTTAGCACGTAAAGGAATATTATTTGGGGGTCCAGCCATGGAGAAGGGTTTAGACACTAGGAGAAGATAAGGAACACACCCATTATCAAGAAATCACAATATGATTCTCTTTTTAAACTGTTCCTTAAAACACTAGTGGTTAGGATATCTATTGGAGGCAGAAGCAGTCAAGGGTAGCTTAGGGTTAGGGTTAGGGTTAGGTTGAGCGTTAGGGTACGGCTTAGGGTACGGGTTCGGGGAGGGTTTCGGGTAGGGATTAGGGTATGGGTTAGGGTTAGGGTTAGGGTTAGTGTTAGGGTTAGGGCTCGGTTTAGGGTACGGGTTAGGATTAGGGTACTCGTTAGGGTTAGGTTAGGGGTTAGGGTTAGGGTACGCGTTAGGGTGAGGGTAGTTATTAAACCTATCACACTCTCTAGATACCCCTTAGCACGTAAAGGAATATTATTTGGGCGTCGAGCCATGGAGAAGAGTTTAGACACTAGGAGAAGATAAGGAACACACCCATTATCACGAAATCACATTAGGATTCTCTTTTTAACTTGTTCCTTAAAACACTAGTGCTTAGGAAATCTATTGGAGGCAGAAGCAGTCAAGGGTAGCTTAGGGTTAGGGTTAGGGTTAGGGTGAGGGTTAGGGTACGGCTTAGGGTACGGATTCGGGGAGGGGTTCGGGTAGGGCGTAGGGTATGGGTTAGGGTTAGGGTTAGGGCTAGTGTTAGGGTTAGGGCTCGGTTTAGGGTACGGGTTAGGATTAGGGTACGCGTTAGGGTTAGGGTAGGGGTTAGGGTTAGGGTACGCGTTAGGGTGAGGGTAGTTATTAAACCTATCCCACTCTCTAGATACCCCTTAGCACGTAAAGGAATATTATTTGGGGGTCCAGCCATGGAGAAGAGTTTAGACACGAGGAGAAGATAAGGAACACACCCATTATCAAGAAATCACATTAGGATTCTCTTTTTAACCTGTTCCTTAAAACACTAGTGCTTAGGAAATCTATTGGAGGAAGAAGCGGTCAAGGGTAGCTTAGGGTTAGGGTTAGGGTTAGGGTGAGGGTTAGGGTATGGCTTAGGGTACGGGTTCCGGGAGGGGTTCGGGTAGGGAGTAGGGTATGGGTTAGGGTTAGGGTTAGGGTTAGTGTTAGGGTTAGGGCTCGGTTTAGGGTACGGGTTAGGATTAGGGTACGCGTTAGGGTTAGGGTAGGGGTTATGGTTAGGGTACGCGTTAGGGTGGGGGTAGTTATTAAACCTATCACACTCTCTAGATACCCCTTAGCACGTAAAGGACTATTATTTGGGGGTCCAGCCATGGAGAACAGTTTAGACACGAGGAGAAGATAAGGAACACACCCATTATCAAGAAATCACAATGTGATTCTCTTTTTAAACTGTTCCTTAAAACACTAGTGCTTAGGAAATCTATTGGAGGCAGAAGCAGTCAAGGGTAGCTTAGGGTTAGGGTTAGGGTTAGGGTGAGGGTTAGGGTACGGCTTAGGGTACGGGTTCGGGGAGGTGTTCGGGTAGGGCGTAGGGTATGGGTTAAGGTTAGGGCTAGTGTTAGGGTTAGGTCTCTGTTTAGGGTAAAGGTTAGGATTAGGGTACGCGTTAGGGTTAGGGTAGGGGTTACGGTTAGTATACGCGTTAGGGTGAGGGTAGTTATTAAACCTATCCCACTCTCTAGATACCCCTTAGCACGTACAGGAATATTATTGGGGGTCCAGCCATGGAGAAGAGTTTAGACACTAGGAGAAGATAAGGAACACACCCATTATCACGAAATCACATTAGGATTCTCTTTTTAACCTGTTCCTTAAAACACTAGTGCTTAGGAAATCTATTGGAGGCAGAAGCAGTCAAGGGTAGCTTAGGGTTAGGGTTAGGGTTAGGGTGAGGGTTAAGGTACGGCTTACGATACGGGTTCGGGGAGGGGTTCGGGTAGGGCGTAGGGTATGGGTTAGGGTTAGGGTTAGGGCTAGTGTTAGGGTTAGGGCTCGGTTTAGGGTACGGGTTAGGATTAGGGTATGCGTTAGGGTTAGGGTAGGGGTTAGGGTTAGGATACACGTTAGGGTGAGTGTAGTTATTAAACCTATCCCACTCTCTAGATACCCCTTAGCACGTAAAGGAATATTATTTGGGGGTCCAGCCATGGAGAACGGTTTAGACACTAGGAGAAGATAAGGAACACACCCATTATCAAGAAATCACAATATGATTCTCTTTAAACTGTTCCTTAAAACACTAGTGGTTAGGAAATCTATTGGAGGCAGAAGCAGTCAAGGGTAGCTTAGGGTTAGGGTTAGGGTTAGGGTGAGGGTTAGGGTACGGCTTAGGGTACGGGTTCGGGGAGGGTTTCGGGTAGGGCGTAGGGTATGGGTTAGGGTTAGGGTTAGGGTTAGTGTTAGGGTTAGGGCTCGGTTTAGGTACGGGTTAGGATTAGGGTACTCGTTAGGGTTAGGGTAGCGGTTAGGGGTAGGGTACGCGTTACGGTGAGGGTAGTTATTAAACCTATCCCACTCTCTAGATACCCCTTAGCACGTAAAGGAATATTATTTGGGGCTCCAGCCATCGAGAAGAGTTTAGACACTAGGAGAAGATAAGGAACACACCCATTATCACAAAATCACATTAGGATTCTCTTTTTAACCTGTTCCTTAAAACACTAGTGCTTAGGAAATCTATTGGAGGCAGAAGAAGTCAAGGGTAGCTTAGGGTTAGGGTTAGGGTTAGGGTGAGGGTTAGGGTACGGCTTAGGGTACGGGTTCGGGGAGGGGTTCGGGTAGGGCGTAGGGTATGGGTTAGGGTTAGGGTTAGGGCTAGTGTTAGGGTTAGGGCTCGGTTTAGGGTACGGGTTAGGATTAGGGTACGCGTTAGGGTTAGGGTAGGGGTTAGGGTTAGGGTACGCGTTAGGGTGAGGGTAGTTATTAAACCTATCCCACTCTCTAGATACCCCTTAGCACGTAAAGGAATATTATTTGGGGGTCCAGCCATGGAGAAGAGTTTAGACACGAGGAGAAGATAAGGAACACACCCATTATCAAGAAATCACATTAGGATTCTCTTTTTAACCTGTTCCTTAAAACACTAGTGCTTAGGAAATCTATTGGAGGCAGAAGCCGTCAAGGGTAGCTTAGGGTTAGGGTTAGGGTTAGGGTGAGGGTTAGGGTACGGTTTAGGGTACGGGTTCAGGGAGGGGTTCGGGTAGGGCGTAGGGTATGGGTTAGGGTTAGGGTTAGAGTTAGTGTTAGGGTTAGGGCTCGGTTTAGGGTACGGGTTAGGATTACGGTAAGTGCTAGGGTTAGGGTAGGGGTTAGGGTTAGGGTACGCGTTAGGGTGAGGGTAGTTATTAAACCTATCACACTCTCTAGATACCCCTTAGCACATAAAGGAATATTATTTGGGGGTCCACCCATGGAGAAGAGTTTAGACACGAGGAGAAGATAAGGAACACACCCATTATCAAGAAATCACATTAGGATTCTCTTTTTAACATGTTCCTTAAAACACTAGTGCTTAGGAAATCTATTGGAGGCAGAAGCCGTCAAGGGTAGCTTAGGGTTAGGGTTAGGGTTAGGGTGAGGGTTAGGGTACGGCTTAGGGTACGGGTTCGGTGAGGGGTTCGGGTAGGGCGTAGGGTATGGGTTAGGGTTAGGGTTAGGGCTAGTGTTAGGGTTAGGGCTCGGTTTAGGCTACAGGTTAGGATTAGGGTACGCGTTAGGGTTAGGGTAGGGGTTAGGGTTAGTGTACGCGTTAGGGTGAGGGTAGTTATTAAACCTATCCCACTCTCTAGATACCCCTTAGCACGTAAAGGAATATTATTTGGGGGTCCAGCCATGGAGAAGAGTTTAGACACTAGGAGAAGATAAGGAACACACCCATTATCAAGAAATCACAATATGATTCTCTTTTTAAACTGTTCCTTAAAACACTAGTGCTTAGGAAATCTATTGGAGGCAGAAGCAGTCAAGGGTAGCTTAGGGTTAGGGTTAGGGTTAGGGTGAGGGTTAGGGTACCGCTTAGGGTACAGGTTCGGGGAGGGGTTTGGGTAGGGCGTAGGCTATGGGTTAGGGTTAGGTTTAGGGTTAGTGTTAGGGTTAGGGCTCGGTTTAGGGTACGGGTTAGGATTAGGGTACGCGTTAGGGTTAGGGTAGGGGTTAGGGTTAGGGTATGTGATAGGGTGAGGTTAGTTATTAAACCTATCCCACTCTCTAGATACCCCTTAGCACGTAAAGGAATATTATTTGGGGGTCCAGCCATGGAGAAGAGTTTAGACACTAGGAGAAGATAAGGAACACACCCATTATCAAGAAATCACATTAGGATTCTCTTTTTAACCTGTTCCTTAAAACACTAGTGCTTAGGAAATCTATTGGAGGCAGAAGCCGTCAAGGGTAGCTTAGGGTTAGGGTTAGGGTTAGGGTGAGGGTTAGGGTACGGCTTACGATACGGGTTCGGGGAGGGGTTCGGGTAGGGCGTAGGGTATGGGTTAGGGTTAGGGTTAGGGCTAGTGTTAGGGTTAGGGCTCGGTTTAGGGTACGGGTTAGGATTAGGGTACGCGTTAGGGTTAGGGTAGGGGTTAGGGTTAGGATACGCGTTAGGGTGAGTGTAGTTATTAAACCTATCCCACTCTCTAGATACCCCTTAGCACGTAAAGGAATATTATTTGGGGGTCCAGCCATGGAGAAGGGTTTAGACACTAGGAGAAGATAAGGAACACACCCATTATCAAGAAATCACAATATGATTCTCTTTTTAAACTGTTCCTTAAAACACTAGTGGTTAGGAAATCTATTGGAGGCAGAAGCAGTCAAAGGTAGCTTAAGGTTAGGGTTAGGGTTAGGGTGAGGGTTAGGGTACGGCTTAGGGTACGGGTTCGGGGAGGGGTTCGGGTAGGGCGTAGGGTATGGGTTAGGGTTAGGGTTAGGGCTAGTTTTAGGGTTAGGGCTCGGTTTAGGGTACGGGTTAGGATTAGGGTATGCGCTAGGGTTAGGGTAGGGGTTAAGGTTAGGGTACGCGTTAGGGTGAGGGTAGTTATTATACCTATCACACTCTCTAGATACCCCTTAACACATAAAGGAATATTATTTGGGGGTTCAGCCATGGAGAAGAGTTTAGACACGAGGAGAAGATAAGGAACACACCCATTATCAAGAAATCACATTAGGATTCTCTTTTTAACATGTTCCTTAAAACACTAGTGCTTAGGAAATCTATTGGAGGCACAAGCCGTCAAGGGTAGCTTAGGGTTAGGGTTAGGGTTAGGGTGAGGGTTAGGGTACGGCTTAGGGTACGGGTTCGGGTAGGGGTTCGGTTAGGGCGTAGGGTATGGGTTAGGGTTAGGGTTAGGGCTAGTGTTAGGGTTAGGGCTCGGTTTAGGGTACAGGTTAGGATTAGGGTACGCGTTAGGGTTAGGGTAGGGGTTAGGGTTAGTGTACACGTTCGGGTGAGGGTAGTTATTAAACCTATCCCACTCTCTAGATAACCCTTAGCACGTACAGGAATATTATTGGGGGTCCAGCCATGGAGAAGAGTTTAGACACTAGGAGAAGATAAGGAACACACCCATTATCAAGAAATCACAATATGATTCTCTTTTTAAACTGTTCCTTAAAACACTAGTGGTTAGGATATCTATTGGAGGCAGAAGCAGTCAAGGGTAGCTTAGGGTTAGGGTTAGGGTTAGTGTGAGGGTGAGGGTTAGGGTACGGCTTAGGGTACGGGTTCTTGGAGGTGTTCAGGTAGGGCGTAGGGTATGGGTTAGGGTTAGGGTTAGGGTTAGTGTTAGGGTTAGGGCTCGGTTTAGTGTACGGGTTAGGATTAGGGTACGCGTTAGTGTTAGGGTAGGTGTTAGGGTTAGGGTACGCGAGAGGGTGAGGTTAGTTATTAAACCTATCCCACTCTCTAGATACCCCTTAGTACGTAAAGGAATATTATTTGGGGGTCCAGCCATGGAGAAGAGTTTAGACACTAGGAGAAGATAAGGAACACACCCATTATCAAGAAATCACATTAGGATTCTCTTTTTAACCTGTTCCTTAAAACACTAGTGCTTAGGAAATCTATTGGAGGCAGAAGCAGTCAAGGGTAGCTTAGGGTTAGGGTTAGGGTGAGGGTTAGGGTATGGCTTAGGGTACGGGTTCGGGGAGGGGTTCGGGTAGGGCGTAGGGTATGGGTTAGGGTTAGGGTTAGGGTTAGTGTTAGGGTTAGGGCTCGGTTTAGGGTACGGGTTAGGATTAGGGTACGCGTTAGGGTTAGGGTAGGGGTTATGGTTAGGGTACGCGTTAGGGTGGGGGTAGTTATTAAACCTATCACACTCTCTAGATACCCCTTAGCACGTAAAGGACTATTATTTGGGGGTCCAGCCAAGGAGAACAGTTTAGACACGAGGAGAAGATAAGGAACACACCCATTATCAAGAAATCACATTAGGATTCTCCTTTAAACCTGTTCCTTAAATCACTAGTGCTTAGGAAATCTATTGGAGGCAGAAGCCGTCAAGGGTAGCCTAGGGTTAGGGTTAGGGTTAGGGTGAGGGTTAGGGTACGGCTTAGGGTATGGGTTCGGGGAGGGATTCGGTTAGGGCGTAGGGTATGGGTTAGAGTTAGGGTTAGGGTTAGTGTTAGGGTTAGGGCTCAGTTTAGGGTACGGGTTAGGATTAGGGTACGCGTTAGTGTT
Organism: Balaenoptera acutorostrata; assembly: GCF_949987535.1. Lineage (NCBI taxonomy): Eukaryota > Metazoa > Chordata > Mammalia > Artiodactyla > Balaenopteridae > Balaenoptera > Balaenoptera acutorostrata. The sequence goes on along the minus strand of NW_026645686.1, from coordinate 343,926 downwards.
AGGGTAGGGGTTAGGGTTAGGGTACGCTTTAGGGTGAGGGTAGTTATTAAACCTATCCCACTCTCTAGATACCCCTAAGCACGTAAAGGAATATTATTTGGGGGTCCAGCCATGGAGAAGGATTTACACACTAGGAGAAGATAAGGAACACACCCATTATCAAGAAATCACAATATGATTCTCTTTTTAAACTGTTCCTTAAAACACTAGTGGTTAGGATATCTATTGGAGGCAGAAGCAGTCAAGGGTAGCTTAGGGTTAGGGTTAGGGTTAGGGTGAGGGTTAGGGTACGGCTTAGGGTACGGGTTCGGGGAGGGTTTCGGGTAGGGATTAGGGTATGGGTTAGGGTTAGGGTTAGGGTTAGTGTTAGGGTTAGGGCTCGGTTTAGGGTACGGGTTAGGATTAGGGTACTCGTTAGGGTTAGGGTAGCGGTTAGGGTTAGGGTACGCGTTAGGGTGAGGGTAGTTATTAAACCTATCACACTCTCTAGATACCCCTTAGCACGTAAAGGAATATTATTTGGGCGTCGAGCCATGGAGAAGAGTTTAGACACTAGGAGAAGATAAGGAACACACCCATTATCACGAAATCACATTAGGATTCTCTTTTTAACTTGTTCCTTAAAACACTAGTGCTTAGGAAATCTATTGGAGGCAGAAGCAGTCAAGGGTAGCTTAGGGTTAGGGTTAGGGTTAGGGTGAGGGTTAGGGTACGGCTTAGGGTACGGATTCGGGGAGGGGTTCGGGTAGGGCGTAGGGTATGTGTTAGGGTTAGGGTTAGGGCTAGTGTTAGGGTTAGGGCTCGGTTTAGGGTACGGGTTAGGATTAGGGTACGCGTTAGGGTTAGGGTAGGGGATAGGGTTAGGGTACGCGTTAGGGTGAGGGTAGTTATTAAACCTATCCCACTCTCTAGATACCCCTTAGCACGTAAAGGACTATTATTTGGGGGTCCAGCCATGGAGAACAGTTTAGACACGAGGAGAAGATAAGGAACACACCCATTATCAAGAAATCACAATGTGATTCTCTTTTTAAACTGTTCCTTAAAACACTAGTGCTTAGGAAATCTATTGGAGGCAGAAGCAGTCAAGGGTAGCTTAGGGTTAGGGTTAGGGTTAGGGTGAGGGTTAGGGTACGGCTTAGGGTACGGGTTCGGGGAGGGGTTCGGGTAGGCCGTAGGGTATGGGTTAGGGTTAGGATTAGGGTTAGTGTTAGGGTTAGGGCTCGGTTTAGGGTACGGGTTAGGATTAGGGTACGCGTTAGTGTTAGGGTAGTGGTTAGGGTTAGGGTACGCTTTAGGGTGAGGGTAGTTATTAAACCTATCCCACTCTCTAGATACCCCTTAGCACGTACAGGAATATTATTGGGGGTCCAGCCATGGAGAAGTGTTTAGACACTAGGAGAAGATAAGGAACACACCCATTATCAAGAAATCACATTAGGATTCTCTTTTAAACCTGTTCCTTAAAACACTAGTGCTTAGGAAATCTATTGGCGGGAGAAGCAGTCAAGGGTAGCTTAGGGTTAGGGTTAGGGTTAGGGTGAGGGTTAGGGTACGGCTTAGGGTACGGGTTCGGGGAGGTGTTCGGGTAGGGCGTAGGGTATGGGTTAGGGTTAGGGCTAGTGTTAGGGTTAGGTCTCGGTTTAGGGTAAAGGTTAGGATTAGGGTATGCGTTAGGGTTAGGGTAGGGTTTACGGTTAGTGTACGCGTTAGGGTGAGGGTAGTTATTAAACCTATCCCACTCTCTAGATACCCCTTAGCACGTACAGGAATATTATAGGGGGTCCAGCCATGGAGAAGAGTTTAGACACTAGGAGAAAATAAGGAACACACCCATTATCACGAAATCACATTAGGATTCTCTTTATAACGTGTTCCTTAAAACACTAGTGGTTAGGAAATCTATTGGAGGCAGAAGCAGTCAAGGGTAGCTTAGGGTTACGGTTAGGGTTAGGGTGAGGGTTAGGGTACGGCTTAGGGTACGGGTTCGGGGAGGGGTTCGGGTAGGGCGTAGGGTATGTGTTAGGGTTAGGGTTAGGGTTAATGTTAGGGTTAGTGCTCGGTTTAGGGTACGGGTTAGGATTAGGGTACGCGTTAGGGTTAGGGCAGGGGTTAGGGTTAGGGTACGCGTTAGGGTGAGGGTAGTTATTAAACCTATCACACTCTCTAGATACTCCTTAGCACGTAAAGGAATATTATTTGGGGGTCCAGCCATGGAGAAGAGTTTAGACACGAGGAGAAGATAAGGAACACCCCCATTATCAAGAAATCACATTAGGATTCTCTTTTTAACCTGTTCCTTAAAACACTAGTGCTTAGGAAATCTATTGGAGGCAGAAGCAGTCAAGGGTAGCTTAGGGTTAGGGTTAGGGTTAGGGTGAGGGTTAGGGTACGGCTTAGGGTACGGGTTCGGGGAGGGGTTCGGGTAGGCCGTAGGGTATGGGTTAGGGTTAGGGTTAGGGTTAGTGTTAGGGTTAGGGCTCAGTTTAGGGTACGGGTTAGGATTAGGGTACGCGTTAGTGTTAGGGTAGGGGTTAGGGTTAGGGTACGCTTTAGGGTGAGGGTAGTTATTAAACCTATCCCACTCTCTAGATACCCCTTAGCACGTAAAGGAATATTATTTGGGGGTCCAGCCATGGAGAAGGGTTTAGACACTAGGAGAAGATAAGGAACACACCCATTATCAAGAAATCACAATATGATTCTCTTTTTAAACTGTTCCTTAAAACACTAGTGGTTAGGATATCTATTGGAGGCAGAAGCAGTCAAGGGTAGCTTAGGGTTAGGGTTAGGGTTAGGGTGAGGGTTAGGGTACGGCTTAGGGTACGGGTACGGGGAGGGTTTCTGGTAGGGATTAGGGTATGGGTTAGGGTTAGGGTTAGGGTTAGTGTTAGGGTTAGGGCTCGGTTTAGGGTACGGGTTAGGATTAGGGTACTCGTTAGGGTTAGGGTAGGGGTTGGGGTTAGGGTTAGGGTACGCGTTAGGGTGAGGGTAGTTATTAAACCTATCACACTCTCTAGATACCCCTTAGCACGTAAAGGAATATTATTTGGGCGTCGAGCCATGGAGAAGAGTTTAGACACTAGGAGAAGATAAGGAACACACCCATTATCACGAAATCACATTAGGATTCTCTTTTTCACTTGTTCCTTAAAACACTAGTGCTTAGGAAATTTATTGGAGGCAGAAGCAGTCAAGGGTAGCTTAGGGTTAGGGTTAGGGTTAGGGTGAGGGTTAGGGTACGGCTTAGGGTACGGATTCGGGGAGGGGTTCGGGTAGGGCGTAGGGTATGGGTTAGGGTTAGGGTTAGGGCTAGTGTTAGGGTTAGGGCTCGGTTTAGGGTACGGGTTAGGATTAGGGTACGCGTTAGGGTTAGGGTAGGGGTTAGGGTTAGGGTACGCGTTAGGGTGAGGGTAGTTATTAAACCTATCCCACTCTCTAGATACCCCTTAGCACGTAAAGGAATATTATTTGGGGGTCCAGCCATGGAGAAGAGTTTAGACACGAGGAGAAGATAAGGAACACACCCATTATCAAGAAATCACATTAGGATTCTCTTTTTAACCTGTTCCTTAAAACACTAGTGCTTAGGAAATCTATTGGAGGAAGAAGCGATCAAGGGTAGCTTAGGGTTAGGGTTAGGGTTAGGGTGAGGGTTAGGGTATGGCTTAGGGTACGGGTTCCGGGAGGGGTTCGGGTAGGGCGTAGGGTATGGGTTAGGGTTAGGGTTAGGGTTAGTGTTAGGGTTAGGGCTCGGTTTAGGGTACGGGTTAGGATTAGGGTACGCGTTAGGGTTAGGGTAGGGGTTATGGTTAGGGTACGCGTTAGGGTGGGGGTAGTTATTAAACCTATCACACTCTCTAGATACCCCTTAGCACGTAAAGGACTATTATTTGGGGGTCCAGCCATGGAGAACAGTTTAGACACGAGGAGAAGATAAGGAACACACCCATTATCAAGAAATCACAATGTGATTCTCTTTTTAAACTGTTCCTTAAAACACTAGTGCTTAGGAAATCTATTGGAGGCAGAAGCAGTCAAGGGTAGCTTAGGGTTAGGGTTAGGGTTAGGGTGAGGGTTAGGGTACGGCTTAGGGTACGGGTTCGGGGAGGGTTTCGGGTAGGGATTAGGGTATGGGTTAGGGTTAGGGTTAGGGTTAGTGTTAGGGTTAGGGCTCAGTTTAGGGTACGGGTTAGGATTAGGGTACGCGTTAGTGTTAGGGTAGGGGTTAGGGTTAGGGTACGCTTTAGGGTGAGGGTAGTTATTAAACCTATCCCACTCTCTAGATACCCCTTAGCACGTAAAGGAATATTATTTGGGGGTCCAGCCATGGAGAAGGATTTAGACACTAGGAGAAGATAAGGAACACACCCATTATCAAGAAATCACAATATGATTCTCTTTTTAAACTGTTCCTTAAAACACTAGTGGTTAGGATATCTATTGGAGGCAGAAGCAGTCAAGGGTAGCTTAGGGTTAGGGTTAGGGTTAGGGTGAGGGTTAGGGTACGGCTTAGGGTACGGGTTCGGGGAGGGTTTCGGGTAGGGATTAGGGTATGGGTTAGGGTTAGGGTTAGGGTTAGTGTTAGGGTTAGGGCTCGGTTTAGGGTACGGGTTAGGATTAGGGTACTCGTTAGGGTTAGGGTAGCGGTTAGGGTTAGGGTAGTTATTAAACCTATCACACTCTCTAGATACCCCTTAGCACGTAAAGGAATATTATTTGGGCGTCGAGCCATGGAGAAGAGTTTAGACACTAGGAGAAGATAAGGAACACACCCATTATCACGAAATCACATTAGGATTCTCTTTTTAACTTGTTCCTTAAAACACTAGTGCTTAGGAAATCTATTGGAGGCAGAAGCAGTCAAGGGTAGCTTAGGGTTAGGGTTAGGGTTAGGGTGAGGGTTAGGGTACGGCTTAGGGTACGGATTCGGGGAGGGGTTCGGGTAGGGCGTAGGGTATGTGTTAGGGTTAGGGTTAGGGCTAGTGTTAGGGTTAGGGCTCGGTTTAGGGTACGGGTTAGGATTAGGGTACGCGTTAGGGTTAGGGTAGGGGTTAGGGTTAGGGTACGCGTTAGGGTGAGGGTAGTTATTAAACCTATCCCACTCTCTAGATACCCCTTAGCACGTAAAGGAATATTATTTGGGGGTCCAGCCATGGAGAAGAGTTTAGACACGAGGAGAAGATAAGGAACACACCCATTATCAAGAAATCACATTAGGATTCTCTTTTTAACCTGTTCCTTAAAACACTAGTGCTTAGGAAATCTATTGGAGGAAGAAGCGGTCAAGGGTAGCTTAGGGTTAGGGTTAGGGTTAGGGTGAGGGTTAGGGTATGGCTTAGGGTACGGGTTCCGGGAGGGGTTCGGGTAGGGAGTAGGGTATGGGTTAGGGTTAGGGTTAGGGTTAGTGTTAGGGTTAGGGCTCGGTTTAGGGTACGGGTTAGGATTAGGGTACGCGTTAGGGTTAGGGTAGGGGTTATGGTTAGGGTACGCGTTAGGGTGGGGGTAGTTATTAAACCTATCACACTCTCTAGATACCCCTTAGCACGTAAAGGACTATTATTTGGGGGTCCAGCCATGGAGAACAGTTTAGACACGAGGAGAAGATAAGGAACACACCCATTATCAAGAAATCACAATGTGATTCTCTTTTTAAACTGTTCCTTAAAACACTAGTGCTTAGGAAATCTATTGGAGGCAGAAGCAGTCAAGGGTAGCTTAGGGTTAGGGTTAGGGTTAGGGTGAGGGTTAGGGTACGGCTTAGGGTACGGGTTCGGGGAGGGGTTCGGGTAGGCCGTAGGGTATGGGTTAGGGTTAGGATTAGGGTTAGTGTTAGGGTTAGGGCTCGGTTTAGGGTACGGGTTAGGATTAGGGTACGCGTTAGTGTTAGGGTAGTGGTTAGGGTTAGGGTACGCTTTAGGGTGAGGGTAGTTATTAAACCTATCCCACTCTCTAGATACCCCTTAGCACGTACAGGAATATTATTGGGGGTCCAGCCATGGAGAAGTGTTTAGACACTAGGAGAAGATAAGGAACACACCCATTATCAAGAAATCACATTAGGATTCTCTTTTTAACCTGTTCCTTAAAACACTAGTGCTTAGGAAATCTATTGGAGGCAGAAGCAGTCAAGGGTAGCTTAGGGTTAGGGTTAGGGTTAGGGTGAGGGTTAGGGTACGGCTTAGGGTACGGGTTCGGGGAGGGGTTCGGGTAGGCCGTAGGGTATGGGTTAGGGTTAGGGTTAGGGTTAGTGTTAGGGTTAGGGCTCAGTTTAGGGTACGGGTTAGGATTAGGGTACGCGTTAGTGTTAGGGTAGGGGTTAGGGTTAGGGTACGCTTTAGGGTGAGGGTAGTTATTAAACCTATCCCACTCTCTAGATACCCCTTAGCACGTAAAGGAATATTATTTGGGGGTCCAGCCATGGAGAAGGGTTTAGACACTAGGAGAAGATAAGGAACACACCCATTATCAAGAAATCACAATATGATTCTCTTTTTAAACTGTTCCTTAAAACACTAGTGGTTAGGATATCTATTGGAGGCAGAAGCAGTCAAGGGTAGCTTAGGGTTAGGGTTAGGGTTAGGGTGAGGGTTAGGGTACGGCTTAGGGTACGGGTTCGGGGAGGGTTTCTGGTAGGGATTAGGGTATGGGTTAGGGTTAGGGTTAGGGTTAGTGTTAGGGTTAGGGCTCGGTTTAGGGTACGGGTTAGGATTAGGGTACTCGTTAGGGTTAGGGTAGGGGTTAGGGTTAGGGTACGCGTTAGGGTGAGGGTAGTTATTAAACCTATCACACTCTCTAGATACCCCTTAGCACGTAAAGGAATATTATTTGGGCGTCGAGCCATGGAGAAGAGTTTAGACACTAGGAGAAGATAAGGAACAAACCCATTATCACGAAATCACATTAGGATTCTCTTTTTCACTTGTTCCTTAAAACACTAGTGCTTAGGAAATTTATTGGAGGCAGAAGCAGTCAAGGGTAGCTTAGGGTTAGGGTTAGGGTTAGGGTGAGGGTTAGGGTACGGCTTAGGGTACGGATTCGGGGAGGGGTTCGGGTAGGGCGTAGGGTATGGGTTAGGGTTAGGGTTAGGGCTAGTGTTAGGGTTAGGGCTCGGTTTAGGGTACGGGTTAGGATTAGGGTACGCGTTAGGGTTAGGGTAGGGGTTAGGGTTAGGGTACGCGTTAGGGTGAGGGTAGTTATTAAACCTATCCCACTCTCTAGATACCCCTTAGCACGTAAAGGAATATTATTTGGGGGTCCAGCCATGGAGAAGAGTTTAGACACGAGGAGAAGATAAGGAACACACCCATTATCAAGAAATCACATTAGGATTCTCTTTTTAACCTGTTCCTTAAAACACTAGTGCTTAGGAAATCTATTGGAGGAAGAAGCGATCAAGGGTAGCTTAGGGTTAGGGTTAGGGTTAGGGTGAGGGTTAGGGTATGGCTTAGGGTACGGGTTCCGGGAGGGGTTCGGGTAGGGCGTAGGGTATGGGTTAGGGTTAGGGTTAGGGTTAGTGTTAGGGTTAGGGCTCGGTTTAGGGTACGGGTTAGGATTAGGGTACGCGTTAGGGTTAGGGTAGGGGTTATGGTTAGGGTACGCGTTAGGGTGGGGGTAGTTATTAAACCTATCACACTCTCTAGATACCCCTTAGCACGTAAAGGACTATTATTTGGGGGTCCAGCCATGGAGAACAGTTTAGACACGAGGAGAAGATAAGGAACACACCCATTATCAAGAAATCACAATGTGATTCTCTTTTTAAACTGTTCCTTAAAACACTAGTGCTTAGGAAATCTATTGGAGGCAGAAGCAGTCAAGGGTAGCTTAGGGTTAGGGTTAGGGTTAGGGTGAGGGTTAGGGTACGGCTTAGGGTACGGGTTCGGGGAGGGTTTCGGGTAGGGATTAGGGTATGGGTTAGGGTTAGGGTTAGGGTTAGTGTTAGGGTTAGGGCTCGGTTTAGGGTACGGGTTAGGATTAGGGTACTCGTTAGGGTTAGGGTAGCGGTTAGGGTTAGGGTACGCATTAGGGTGGGGTTAGTTATTAAACCTATCACATTCTCTAGATACCCCTTAGCACGTAAAGGAATATTATTTGGGGGTGCAGCCATGGAGAAGAGTTTAGACACTAGGAGAAGTTAAGGAACACACCCATTATCACGAAATCACATTAGGATTCTCTTTTTAACCTGTTCCTTAAAACACTAGTGCTTAGGAAATCTATTGGAGGCAGAAGCCGTCAAGGGTAGCTTAGGGTTAGGGTTAGGGTTAGGGTGAGGGTTAGGGTACGGCTTAGGGTACGGGTTCGGGGAGGGGTTCGGGTAGGGCGTAGAGTATGGGTTAGGGTTAGGGTTAGGGTTAGTGTTAGGGTTAGGGCTCGGTTTAGGGTACGGGTTAGGATTAGGGTACACGTTAGGGTTAGGGTAGGGGTTAGGGTTAGGGTACGCGATAGGGTGAGGTTAGTTATTAAACCTATCCCACTCTCTAGATACCCCTTAGTACGTAAAGGAATATTATTTGGGGGTCCAGCCATGGAGAAGAGTTTAGACACTAGGAGAAGATTAGGAACACACCCATTATCAAGAAATCACATTAGGATTCTCTTTTTAACCTGTTCCTTAAAACACTAGTGCTTAGGAAATCTATTGGAGGCAGAAGCAGTCAAGGGTAGCTTAGGGTTAGGGTTAGGGTTAGGGTGAGGGTTAGGGTATGGCTTAGGGTACGGGTTCGGGGAGGGGTTCGGGTAGGGCGTAGGGTATGGGTTAGGGTTAGGGTTATGGTTAGTGTTAGGGTTAGGGCTCGGTTTAGGGTACGGGTTAGGATTAGGGTATGCGTTAGGGTTAGGGTAGGGGTTAGGGTTAGGATACGCGTTAGGGTGAGGGTAGTTATTAAACCTATCCCACTCTCTAGATACCCCTTAGCACGTAAAGGAATATTATTTGGGGGTCCAGCCATGGAGAAGAGTTTAGACACGAGGAGAAGATAAGGAACACACCCATTATCAAGAAATCACATTAGGATTCTCCTTTAAACCTGTTCCTTAAATCACTAGTGCTTAGGAAATCTATTGGAGGCAGAAGCAGTCAAGGGTAGCTTAGGGTTAGGGTTAGGGTTAGGGTGAGGGTTAGGGTACGGCTTACGATACGGGTTCGGGGAGGGGTTCGGGTAGGGCGTAGGGTATGGGTTAGGGTTAGGGATAGGGCTAGTGTTAGGGTTAGGGCTCGGTTTAGGGTACGGGTTAGGATTAGGGTATGCGTTAGGGTTAGGGTAGGGGTTAGGGTTAGGATACGCGTTAGGGTGAGGGTAGTTATTAAACCTATCCCACTCTCTAGATACCCCTTAGCACGTAAAGGAATATTATTTGGGGGTCCAGCCATGGAGAAGAGTTTAGACACGAGGAGAAGATAAGGAACACACCCATTATCAAGAAATCACATTAGGATTCTCCTTTAAACCTGTTCCTTAAATCACTAGTGCTTAGGAAATCTATTGGAGGCAGAAGCCGTCAAGGGTAGCCTAGGGTTAGGGTTAGGGTTAGGGTGAGGGTTAGGGTACGGCTTAGGGTATGGGTTCGGGGAGGGATTCGGTTAGGGCGTAGGGTATGGGTTAGAGTTAGGGTTAGGGTTAGTGTTAGGGTTAGGGCTCAGTTTAGGGTACGGGTTAGGATTAGGGTACGCGTTAGTGTTAGGGTAGGGGTTAGGGTTAGGGTACGCTTTAGGGTGAGGGTAGTTATTAAACCTATCCCACTCTCTAGATACCCCTTAGCACGTAAAGGAATATTATTTGGGGGTCCAGCCATGGAGAAGGGTTTAGACACTAGGAGAAGATAAGGAACACACCCATTATCAAGAAATCACAATATGATTCTCTTTTTAAACTGTTCCTTAAAACACTAGTGGTTAGGATATCTATTGGAGGCAGAAGCAGTCAAGGGTAGCTTAGGGTTAGGGTTAGGGTTAGGTTGAGCGTTAGGGTACGGCTTAGGGTACGGGTTCGGGGAGGGTTTCGGGTAGGGATTAGGGTATGGGTTAGGGTTAGGGTTAGGGTTAGTGTTAGGGTTAGGGCTCGGTTTAGGGTACGGGTTAGGATTAGGGTACTCGTTAGGGTTAGGTTAGGGGTTAGGGTTAGGGTACGCGTTAGGGTGAGGGTAGTTATTAAACCTATCACACTCTCTAGATACCCCTTAGCACGTAAAGGAATATTATTTGGGCGTCGAGCCATGGAGAAGAGTTTAGACACTAGGAGAAGATAAGGAACACACCCATTATCACGAAATCACATTAGGATTCTCTTTTTCACTTGTTCCTTAAAACACTAGTGCTTAGGAAATTTATTGGAGGCAGAAGAAGTCAAGGGTAGCTTAGGGTTAGGGTTAGGGTTAGGGTGAGGGTTAGGGTACGGCTTAGGGTACGGATTCGGGGAGGGGTTCGGGTAGGGCGTAGGGTATGGGTTAGGGTTAGGGTTAGGGCTAGTGTTAGGGTTAGGGCTCGGTTTAGGGTACGGGTTAGGATTAGGGTACGCGTTAGGGTTAGGGTAGGGGTTAGGGTTAGGTTACGCGTTAGGGTGAGGGTAGTTATTAAACCTATCCCACTCTCTAGATACCCCTTAGCACGTAAAGGAATATTATTTGGGGGTCCAGCCATGGAGAAGAGTTTAGACACGAGGAGAAGATAAGGAACACACCCATTATCAAGAAATCACATTAGGATTCTCTTTTTAACCTGTTCCTTAAAACACTAGTGCTTAGGAAATCTATTGGAGGAAGAAGCGGTCAAGGGTAGCTTAGGGTTAGGGTTAGGGTTAGGGTGAGGGTTAGGGTATGGCTTAGGGTACGGGTTCCGGGAGGGGTTCGGGTAGGGCGTAGGGTATGGGTTAGGGTTAGGGTTAGGGTTAGTGTTAGGGTTAGGGCTCGGTTTAGGCTACGGGTTAGGATTAGGGTACGCGTTAGGGTTAGGGTATGGGTTATGGTTAGGGTACGCGTTAGGGTGGGGGTAGTTATTAAACCTATCACACTCTCTAGATACCCCTTAGCACGTAAAGGACTATTATTTGGGGGTCCAGCCATGGAGAAGAGTTTAGACACGAGGAGAAGATAAGGAACACACCCATTATCAAGAAATCACATTAGGATTCTCTTTTTAACCTGTTCCTTAAAACACTAGTGCTTAGGAAATCTATTGGAGGCAGAAGCAGTCAAGGGTAGCTTAGGGTTAGGGTTAGGGTTAGGGTGAGGGTTAGGGTACGGCTTAGGGTACGGGTTCGGGGAGGGGTTCGGGTAGGGCGTAGGGTATGGGTTAGGGTTAGGGTTAGGGCTAGGGTTAGGGTTAGGGCTCGGTTTAGGGTACGGGTTAGGATTAGGGTACGCGCTAGGGTTAGGGTAGGGGTAAGGGTTAGGGTACGCGTTAGGGTGAGGGTAGTTATTAAACCTATCACACTCTCTAGATAACCCTTAGCACATAAAGGAATATTATTTGGGGGTTAAGCCATGGAGAAGAGTTTAGACACGAGGAGAAGATAAGGAACACACCCATTATCAAGAAATCACATTAGGATTCTCTTTTTAACATGTTCCTTAAAACACTAGTGCTTAGGAAATCTATTGGAGGCACAAGCCGTCAAGGGTAGCTTAGGGTTAGGGTTAGGGTTAGGGTGAGGGTTAGGGTACGGCTTAGGGTACGGGTTCGGGGAGGGGTTCGTGTAGGGCGTAGGGTATGGGTAAGGGTTAGGGTTAGGGCTAGTGTTAGGGTTAGGGCTCGGTTTAGGGTACAGGTTAGGATTAGGGTACGCATTAGTGTTAGGGTAGGGGTTAGGGTTAGTGTACGCGTTCGGGTGAGGGTAGTTATTAAACCTATCCCACTCTCTAGATACCCCTTAGCACGTACAGGAATATTATTGGGGGTCCAGCCATGGAGAAGAGTTTAGACACGAGGAGAAGATAAGGAACACACCCATTATCACGAAATCACATTAGGATTCTCTTTTTAACCTGTTCCTTAAAACCCTAGTGCTTAGGAAATCTATTGGAGGCAGAAGCAGTCAAGGGTAGCTTAGTGTTAGGGTTAGGGTTAGGGTGAGGGTTAGGGTACGGCTTAGGGTACGGGTTCGGGGAGGGTTTCGGGTAGGGCGTAGGGTATGGGTTAGGGTTAGGGTTAGGGTTAGTGTTAGGGTTAGGGCTCGTTTTAGGGTACGGGTTAGGATTAGGGTACTAGATAGCGTTAGGGTAGCGGTTAGGGTTAGGGTACACGTTAGGGTGAGGGTAGTTATTAAACCTATCCCACTCTCTAGATACCCCTTAGCACGTAAAGGAATATTATTTGGGGGTCCAGCCATGGAGAAGAGTTTAGACACGAGGAGAAGATAAGGAACACACCCATTATCAAGAAATCACATTAGGATTCTCTTTTTAACCTGTTCCTTAAAACACTAGTGCTTAGGAAATCTATTGGAGGCAGAAGCCGTCAAGGGTAGCTTAGGGTTAGGGTTAGGGTTAGAGTTAGTGTTAGGGTTAGGGCTCGGTTTAGGGTAGGGGTTAGGATTAGGGTACGCGCTAGGGTTAGGGTAGGGGTTAGGGTTAGGGTACGCGTTAGGGTGAGGGTAGTTATTAAACCTATCCCACTCTCTAGATACCCCTTAGCACGTAAAGGAATATTATTTGGGGGTCCAGCCATGGAGAAGATTTTAGACACGAGGAGAAGATAAGGAACACACCCATTATCACGAAATCACATTAGGATTCTCTTTTTAACCTGTTCCTTAAAACACTAGTGCTTAGGAAATCTATTGGAGGCAGAAGCAGTCAAGGGTAGCTTAGGGTTAGGGTTAGGGTTAGGGTGAGGGTTAGGGTACGGCTTAGGGTACGGGTTCGGGGAGGGGTTCGGGTAGGCCGTAGGGTATGGGTTAGGGTTAGGGTTAGGGTTAGTGTTAGGGTTAGGGCTCGGTTTAGGGTACGGGTTAGGATTAGGGTACGCGCTAGGGTTAGGGTAGGGGTTAGGGTTAGGGTACGCGTTAGGGTGAGGGTAGTTATTAAACCTATCCCACTCTCTAGATACCCCTTAGCACGTAAAGGAATATTATTTGGGGGTCCAGCCATGGAGAAGGGTTTAGACACTAGGAGAAGATAAGGAACACACCCATTATCAAGAAATCACAATATGATTCTCTTTTTAAACTGTTCCTTAAAACACTAGTGGTTAGGAAATCTATTGGAAACAGAAGCAGTCAAGGGTAGCTTAGGGTTAGGGTTAGGGTTAGGGTGAGGGTTAGGGTACGGCTTAGGGTCCGGGTTCAGGGAGGGTTTCGGGTAGGGCGTAGGGTATGTGTTAGGGTTAGGGTTAGGGTTAGTGTTAGGGTTAGGGCTCGGTTTAGGGTACGGGTTAGGATTAGGGTACGCGTTAGTGTTAGGGTAGGTGTTAGGGTTAGGGTACGCGATAGGGTGAGGTTAGTTATTAAACCTATCCCACTCTCTAGATACCCCATAGTACGTAAAGGAATATTATTTGGGGGTCCAGCCATGGAGAAGAGTTTAGACACGAGGAGAAGATAAGGAACACACCCATTATCAAGAAATCACATTAGGATTCTCTTTTAAACCTGTTCCTTAAATCACTAGTGCTTAGGAAATCTATTGGAGGCAGAAGCCGTCAAGGGTAGCTTAGGGTTAGGGTTAGGGTTAGGGTGAGGGTTAGGGTACGGTTTAGGGTACGGGTTCAGGGAGGGGTTCGGGTAGGGCGTAGGGTATGGGTTAGTTTTAGGGTTAGAATTAGTGTTAGGGTTAGGGCTGGGTTTAGGGTACGGGTTAGGATTAGGGTACGCACTAGGGTTAGGGTAGGGGTTATGGTTAGGGTACGCGTTAGGGTGAGGGTAGTTATTAAACCTATCACACTCTCTAGATACCCCTTAGCACATAAAGGAATATTATTGGGGGGTCCAGCCATGGAGAAGAGTTTAGACACGAGGAGAAGACAAGGAACACACCCATTATCAAGAAATCACATTAGGATTCTCTTTTTAAAATGTTCCTTAAAACACTAGTGCTTAGGAAATCTATTGGAGGCAGAAGCCGTCAAGGGTAGCTTAGGGTTAGGGTTAGGGTTAGGGTGAGGGTTAGGGTACGGCTTAGGGTACGGGTTCGGGGAGGTGTTCGGGTAGGGCGTAGGGTATGGGTTAGGGTTAGGGTTAGGGCTAGTGTTAGGTTTAGGGCTCGGTTTAGGGTACAGGTTAGGATTAGGCTACGCGTTAGGGTTAGGGTAGGGGTTAGGGTTAGTGTACGCGTTAGGGTGAGGGTAGTTATTAAACCTATCCCACTCTCTAGATACCCCTTAGCACGTAAAGGAATATTATTGGGGGTCCACCCATGGAGAAGAGTTTAGACACTAGGAGAAGATAAGGAACACACCCATTATCACGAAATCACATTAGGATTCTCTTTTTAACCTGTTCCTTAAAACACTAGTGCTTAGGAAATCTATTGGAGGCAGAAGCAGTCAAGGGTAGCTTAGGGTTAGGGTTAGGGTTAGGGTGAGGGTTAGGGTATGGCTTAGGGTACGGGTTCGGGGAGGGGTTCGGGTAGGGCGTAGGGTATGGGTTAGGGTTAGGGTTAGGGTTAGTGTTAGGGTTAGGGCTCGGTTTAGGGTACGGTTTAGGATTAGGGTACGCGTTAGGGTTAGGGCAGGGGTTAGGGTTAGGATACGCGTTAGGGTGGGGGTAGTTATTAAACCTATCACACTCTCTAGATACCCCTTAGCACGTAAAGGAATATTATTTGGGGGTCCAGCCATGGAGAAGAGTTTAGACACGAGGAGAAGATAAGGAACACACCCATTATCAAGAAATCACATTAGGATTCCCTTTTTAACCTGTTCCTTAAAACACTAGTGCTTAGGAAATCTATTGGAGGCAGAAGCAGTCAAGGGTAGCTTAGGGTTAGGGTTAGGTTTAGGGTGAGGGTTAGGGTGCGGCTTAGGCTACGGGTTCGGGGAGGGGTTCGGGTAGGGCGTAGGGTATGGGTTAGGGTTAGGGTTAGGGCTAGTGTTAGGGTTAGGGCTCGGTTTAGGGTACGGGTTAGGATTAGGGTACGCGTTAGGGTTAGGGTAGGGGTTAGGGTTAGGGTACGCGTTAGGGTGAGGGTAGTCATTAAACCTATCCCACTCTCTAGATACCCCTTAGCACGTAAAGGAATATTATTTGGGGGTCCAGCCATGGAGAAGAGTTTAGACACGAGGATTAGATAAGGAACACACCCATTATCAAGAAATCACATTAGGATTCTCTTTTTAACCTGTTCCTTAAAACACTAGTGCTTAGGAAATCTATTGGAGGCAGAAGCAGTCAAGGGTAGCTTAGGGTTAGGGTTAGGGTTAGGGTGAGGGTTAGGGTATGGCTTAGGGTACGGGTTCGGGGAGGGGTTCGTGTAGGGCGTAGGGTATGGGTTAGGGTTAGGGTTAGGGTTAGTGTTAGGGTTAGGGCTCGGTTTAGGGTACGGGTTAGGATTAGGGTACGCGTTAGGGTTAGGGTAGGGGTTAGGGTTAGGGTACGTGTTAGGGTGGGGGTAGTTATTAAACCTATCACACTCTCTAGATACCCCTTAGCACGTAAAGGAATATTATTTGGGGGTCCAGCCATGGAGAAGAGTTTAGACACTAGGAGAAAATAAGGAACACACCCATTATCACGAAATCACATTAGGATTCTCTTTTTAACCTGTTCCTTAAAACACTAGTGCTTAGGAAATCTACTGGAGGCAGAAGCCGTCAAGGGTAGCTTAGGGTTAGGGTTAGGGTTAGGGTGAGGGTTAGGGTACGGCTTAGGGTATGGGTTCGGGGAGGGGTTCGGGTAGGGCGTAGGGTATGGGTTAGGGTTAGGGTTAGGGTTAGTGTTAGGGTTAGGGCTCGGTTTAGGGTACGGGTTAGGATTAGGGTACGCGTTAGTGTTAGGGTAGGTGTTAGGGTTAGGGTACGCGATAGGGTGAGGTTAGTTCTTAAACCTATCCCACTCTCTAGATACCCCTTAGTACGTAAAGGAATATTATTTGGGGGTCCAGCCATGGAGAAGAGTTTAGACACTAGGAGAAGATAAGGAACACACCCATTATCAAGAAATCACATTAGGATTCTCTTTTTAACCTGTTCCTTAAAACACTAGTGCTTAGGAAATCTATTGGAGGCAGAAGTCGTCAAGGGTAGCTAAGGGTTAGGGTTAGGGTTAGGGTGAGGGTTAGGGTATGGCTTAGGGTACGGGTTCGGGGAGGGGTTCGGGTAGGGCGTAGGGTATGGGTTAGGGTTAGGGTTAGGGTTAGTGTTAGGATTAGGGCTCGGTTTAGGGTACGGGTTAGGATTAGGGTACGCGTTAGGGTTACGGTAGGGGTTAGGGTTAGGGTACGCGTTAGGGTGGGGCTAGTTATTAAACCTATCACACTCTCTAGATACCCCTTAGCACGTAAAGGACTATTATTTGGGGGTCCAGCCATGGAGAAGAGTTTAGACACGAGGAGAAGATAAGGAACACACCCATTATCAAGAAATCACAATGTGATTATCATTTTAAAGTGTTCCTTAAAACACTAGTGCTTAGGAAATCTATTGGAGGCAGAAGCAGTCAAGGGTAGCTTAGGGTTAGGGTTAGGGTTAGGGTGAGGGTTAGGGTATGGCTTAGGGTACGGGTTCGGGGAGGGGTTCGTGTAGGGCGTAGGGTATGGGTTAGGGTTAGGGTTAGGGCTAGTGTTAGGGTTAGGGCTCGGTTTAGGGTACGGGTTAGGATTAGGGTATGCGTTAGGGATAGGGTAGGGGTTAGGGTTAGGATACGCGTTAGGGTGAGGGAAGTTATTAAACCTATCCCACTCTCTAGATACCCCTTAGCACGAAAAGGAATATTATTTGGGGGTCCAGCCATGGAGAAGAGTATAGACACGAGAAGATAAGGAACACACCCATTATCAAGAAATCACTTTAGGATTCTCTTTTTAACCTGTTCCTTAAATCACTAGTGCTTAGGAAATCTATTGGAGGCAGAAGCCGTCAAGGGTAGCTTAGGGTTAGGGTTAGGGTTAGGGTGAGGGTTAGGGTACGGCTTAGGGTACGGGTTCGGGGAGGGGTTCGGGTAGGGCGTAGGGTATGGGTTAGAGTTAGGGTTAGGGTTAGTGTTAGGGTTAGCGCTCGGTTTAGGTTACGGGTTAGGATTAGGGTACGCGTTAGTGTTAGGGTAGGGGTTAGGGTTAGGGTACGCTTTAGGGTGAGGGTAGTTATTAAACCTATCCCACTCTCTAGATACCCCTTAGCACGTAAAGGAATATTATTTGGGGGTCCAGTCATGGAGAAGGGTTTAGACATTAGGAGAAGATAAGGAACACACCCATTATCAAGAAATCACATTAGGATTCTCTTTTTAACCTGTTCCTTAAAACACTAGTGCTTAGGAAATCTATTGGAGGCAGAAGCAGTCAAGGGTAGCTTAGGGTTAGGGTTAGGGTTAGGGTGAGGGTTAGGGTATGGCTTAGGGTACGGGTTGGGGGAGGGGTTCGGGTAGGGCGTAGGCTATGGGTTAGGGTTAGGGTTAGGGTTAGTGTTAGGGTTAGGGCTCGGTTTAGGGTACGGGTTAGGATTAGTGTATGCGTTAGGGTTAGGGTAGGGGTTAGGGTTAGGGTACGCGTTAGGGTGAGGGTAGTTATTAAACCTATCCCACTCTCTAGATACCCCTTAGCACGTACAGGTATATTATTGGGGGTCCAGCCATGGAGAAGAGTTTAGACACTAGGAGAAGATAAGGAACACACCCATTATCAAGAAATCACATTAGGATTCTCTTTTTAACCTGTTCCTTAAAACACTAGTGCTTAGGAAATCTATTGGAGGCAGAAGCAGTCAAGGGTAGCTTAGGGTTAGGGTTAGGGTTAGGGTGAGGGTTAGGGTACGGCTTAGGGTACGGGTTCGGGGAGGGGTTCGGTTAGGGCGTAGGGTATGGGTTAGGGTTAGGGTTAGGGTTAGTGTTAGGGTTAGGGCTCGGTTTAGGGTACGGGTTAGGATTAGGGTACGCGTTAGGGTTAGGGTAGGGGTTAGGGTTAGGGTACGCGATAGGGTGAGGTTAGTTCTTAAACCTATCCCACTCTCTAGATACCCCTTAGTACGTAAAGGAATATTATTTGGGGGTCCAGCCATGGAGAAGAGTTTAGACACGAGGAGAAGATAAGGAACACACCCATTATCAAGAAATCACATTAGGATTCTCCTTTAAACCTGTTCCTTAAATCACTAGTGCTTAGGAAATCTATTGGAGGCAGAAGCCGTCAAGGGTAGCCTAGGGTTAGGGTTAGGGTTAGGGTGAGGGTTAGGGTACGGCTTAGGGTATGGGTTCGGGGAGGGATTCGGTTAGGGCGTAGGGTATGGGTTAGAGTTAGGGTTAGGGTTAGTGTTAGGGTTAGGGCTCAGTTTAGGGTACGGGTTAGGATTAGGGTACGCGTTAGTGTTAGGGTAGGGTTTAGGGTTAGGGTACGCTTTAGGGTGAGGGTAGTTATTAAACCTATCCCACTCTCTAGATACCCCTTAGCACGTAAAGGAATATTATTTGGGGGTCCAGCCATGGAGAAGGGTTTAGACACTAGGAGAAGATAAGGAACACACCCATTATCAAGAAATCACAATATGATTCTCTTTTTAAACTGTTCCTTAAAACACTAGTGGTTAGGATATCTATTGGAGGCAGAAGCAGTCAAGGGTAGCTTAGGGTTAGGGTTAGGGTTAGTGTGAGGGTGAGGGTTAGGGTACGGCTTAGGGTACGGGTTCTTGGAGGTGTTCAGGTAGGGCGTAGGGTATGGGTTAGGGTTAGGGTTAGGGTTAGTGTTAGGGTTAGGGCTCGGTTTAGTGTACGGGTTAGGATTAGGGTACGCGTTAGTGTTAGGGTAGGTGTTAGGGTTAGGGTACGCGAGAGGGTGAGGTTAGTTATTAAACCTATCCCACTCTCTAGATACCCCTTAGTACGTAAAGGAATATTATTTGGGGGTCCAGCCATGGAGAAGAGTTTAGACACTAGGAGAAGATAAGGAACACACCCATTATCAAGAAATCACATTAGGATTCTCTTTTTAACCTGTTCCTTAAAACACTAGTGCTTAGGAAATCTATTGGAGGCAGAAGCAGTCAAGGGTAGCTTAGGGTTAGGGTTAGGGTTAGGGTGAGGGTTAGGGTATGGCTTAGGGTACGGTTTCGGGGAGGGGTTCGGGTAGGGCGTAGGGTATGGGTTAGGGTTAGGGTTAGGGTTAGTGTTAGGGTTAGGGCTCGGTTTAGGGTACGGGTTAGGATTAGGGTACGCGTTAGGGTTAGGGTAGGGGTTATGGTTAGGGTACGCGTTAGGGTGGGGGTAGTTATTAAACCTATCACACTCTCTAGATACCCCTTAGCACGTAAAGGACTATTATTTGGGGGTCCAGCCAAGGAGAACAGTTTAGACACGAGGAGAAGATAAGGAACACACCCATTATCAAGAAATCACAATGTGATTCTCTTTTTAAACTGTTCCTTAAAACACTAGTGCTTAGGAAATCTATTGGAGGCAGAAGCAGTCAAGGGTAGCTTAGGTTTAGGGTTAGGGTTAGGGTGAGGGTTAGGGTACGGCTTACGATACGGGTTCGGGGAGGGGTTCGGGTAGGGCGTAGGGTATGGGTTAGGGTTAGGGATAGGGCTAGTGTTAGGGTTAGGGCTCGGTTTAGGGTACGGGTTAGGATTAGGGTATGCGTTAGGGTTAGGGTAGGGGTTAGGGTTAGGATACGCGTTAGGGTGAGGGTAGTTATTAAACCTATCCCACTCTCTAGATACCCCTTAGCATGTAAAGGAATATTATTTGGGGGTACAGCCATGGAGAAGAGTTTAGACACGAGGAGAAGATAAGGAACACACCCATTATCAAGAAATCACATTAGGATTCTCCTTTAAACCTGTTCCTTAAATCACTAGTGCTTAGGAAATCTATTGGAGGCAGAAGCCGTCAAGGGTAGCCTAGGGTTAGGGTTAGGGTTAGGGTGAGGGTTAGGGTACGGCTTAGGGTATGGGTTCGGGGAGGGATTCGGTTAGGGTGTAGGGTATGGGTTAGAGTTAGGGTTAGGGTTAGTGTTAGGGTTAGGGCTCAGTTTAGGGTACGGGTTAGGATTAGGGTACGCGTTAGTGTTAGGGTAGGGGTTAGGGTTAGGGTACGCTTTAGGGTGAGGGTAGTTATTAAACCTATCCCACTCTCTAGATACCCCTTAGCACGTAAAGGAATATTATTTGGGGTTCCAGCCATGGAGAAGGGTTTAGACACTAGGAGAAGATAAGGAACACACCCATTATCAAGAAATCACAATATGATTCTCTTTTTAAACTGTTCCTTAAAACACTAGTGGTTAGGATATCTATTGGAGGCAGAAGCAGTCAAGGGTAGCTTAGGGTTAGGGTTAGGGTTAGGGTGAGGGTTAGGGTACGGCTTAGGGTACGGGTTCGGGGAGGGTTTCGGGTAGGGATTAGGGTATGGGTTAGGGTTAGGGTTAGGGTTAGTGTTAGGGTTAGGGCTCGGTTTAGGGTACGGGTTAGGATTAGGGTACTCGTTAGGGTTCGGGTAGCGGTTAGGGTTAGGGTACGCGTTAGGGTGAGGGTAGTTATTAAACCTATCACACTCTCTAGATACCCCTTAGCACGTAAAGGAATATTATTTGGGCGTCGAGCCATGGAGAAGAGTTTAGACACTAGGAGAAGATAAGGAGCACACCCATTATCACGAAATCACATTAGGATTCTCTTTTTAACTTGTTCCTTAAAACACTAGTGCTTAGGAAATCTATTGGAGGCAGAAGCAGTCAAGGGTAGCTTAGGGTTAGGGTTAGGGTTAGGGTGAGGATTAGTGTACGGCTTAGGGTACGGATTCGGGGAGGGGTTCGGGTAGGGCGTAGGGTATGGGTTAGGGTTAGGGTTAGGGCTAGTGTTAGGGTTAGGGCTCGGTTTAGGGTACGGGTTAGGATTAGGGTACGCGTTAGGGTTAGGGTAGGGGTTAGGGTTAGGGTACGCGTTAGGGTGAGGGTAGTTATTAAACCTATCCCACTCTCTAGATACCCCTTAGCACGTAAAGGAATATTATTTGGGGGTCCAGCCATGGAGAAGAGTTTAGACACGAGGAGAAGATAAGGAACACACCCATTATCAAGAAATCACATTAGGATTCTCTTTTTAACCTGTTCCTTAAAACACTAGTGCTTAGGAAATCTATTGGAGGAAGAAGCGGTCAAGGGTAGCTTAGGGTTAGGGTTAGGGTGAGGGTTAGGGTATGGCTTAGGGTACGGGTTCCGGGAGGGTTTCGGGTAGGGAGTAGGGTATGGGTTAGGGTTAGGGTTAGGGTTAGTGTTAGGGTTAGGGCTCGGTGTAGGGTACGGGTTAGGATTAGGGTACGCGTTAGTGTTAGGGTAGTGGTTAGGGTTAGGGTACGCTTTAGGGTGAGGGTAGTTATTAAACCTATCCCACTCTCTAGATACCCCTTAGCACGTAAAGGAATATTATTTGGGGGTCCAGCCATGGAGAAGAGTTTAGACACTAGGAGAAGATAAGGAACACACCCATTATCAAGAAATCACATTAGGATTCTCTTTTTAACCTGTTCCTTAAAACACTAGTGCTTAGGAAATCTATTGGCGGGAGAAGCAGTCAAGGGTAGCTTAGGGTTAGGGTTAGGGTTAGGGTGAGGGTTACGGTACGGCTTTGGGTACGGGTTCGGGGAGGTGTTCGGGTAGGGCGTAGGGTATGGGTTAGGGTTAGGGCTAGTGTTAGGGTTAGGTCTCGGTTTAGGGTAAAGGTTAGGATTAGGGTATGCGTTAGGGTTAGGGTAGGGTTTACGGTTAGTGTATGCGTTAGGGTGAGGGTAGTTATTAAACCTATCCCACTCTCTAGATACCCCTTAGCACGTACAGGAATATTATAGGGGGTCCAGCCATGGAGAAGAGTTTATACACTAGGAGAAAATAAGGAACACACCCATTATCACGAAATCACATTAGGATTCTCTTTATAACGTGTTCCTTAAAACACTAGTGCTTAGGAAATCTATTGGAGGCAGAAGCCGTCAAGGGTAGCTTAGGGTTAGGGTTAGGGTTAGGGTGAGGGTTAGGGTACGGCTTAGGGTAAGGGTTCGGGGAGGGGTTCGGGTAGGGCGTAGGGTATGGGTTAGGGTTAGGGTTAGGGCTAGGGTTAGGGTTAGGGCTCGGTTTAGGGTACGGGTTAGGATTAGGGTACGCGCTAGGGTTAGGGTAGGGGTAAGGGTTAGGGTACGCGTTAGGGTGAGGGTAGTTATTAAACCTATCACACTCTCTAGATAACCCTTAGCACATAAAGGAATATTATTTGGGGGTTAAGCCATGGAGAAGAGTTTAGACACGAGGAGAAGATAAGGAACACACCCATTATCAAGAAATCACATTAGGATTCTCTTTTTAACATGTTCCTTAAAACACTAGTGCTTAGGAAATCTATTGGAGGCACAAGCCGTCAAGGGTAGCTTAGGGTTAGGGTTAGGGTTAGGGTGAGGGTTAGGGTACGGCTTAGGGTACGGGTTCGGGGAGGGGTTCGGGTAGGGCGTAGGGTATGGGTAAGGGTTAGGGTTAGGGCTAGTGTTAGGTTTAGGGCTCGGTTTAGGGTACAGGTTAGGATTAGGGTACGCGTTAGTGTCAGGGTAGGGGTTAGGGTTAGTGTACGCGTTCGGGTGAGGGTAGTTATTAAACCTATCCCACTCTCTAGATACCCGTTAGCACGTACAGGAATATTATTGGGGGTCCAGCCATGGAGAAGAGTTTAGACACTAGGAGAAGATAAGGAACACACCCATTATCACGAAATCACATTAGGATTCTCTTTTTAACCTGTTCCTTAAAACCCTAGTGCTTAGGAAATCTATTGGAGGCAGAAGCAGTCAAGGGTAGCTTAGGTTTAGGGTTAGGGTTAGGGTGAGGGATAGGGTATGGCTTAGGGTACGGGTTCGGGGAGGGGTTCGGGTAGGACGTAGGGTATGGGTTAGGGTTAGGGTTAGGGTTAGTGTTAGGGTTAGGGCTCGGTTTAGGGTACGGGTTAGGATTAGGGTACGCGTTAGGGTTAGGGTAGGGGTTAGGGTTAGGGTACGCGTTAGGGTGGGGGTAGTTATTAAACCTATCACATTCTCTAGATACCCCTTAGCACGTAAAGGAATATTATTTGGGGGTGCAGCCATGGAGAAGAGTTTAGACACTAGAAGATAAGGAACACACCCATTATCACGAAATCACATTAGGATTCTCTTTTTAACCTGTTCCTTAAAACACTAGTGCTTAGGAAATCTATTGGAGGCAGAAGCCGTCAAGGGTAGCTTAGGGTTAGGGTTAGGGTTAGGGTGAGGGTTAGGGTACGGCTTAGGGTACGGGTTCGGGGAGGGGTTCGGGTAGGGCGTAGAGTATGGGTTAGGGTTAGGGTTAGGGTTAGTGTTAGGGTTAGGGCTCGGTTTAGGGTACGGGTTAGGATTAGGGTACGCGTTAGGGTTAGGGTAGGGGTTAGGTTTAGGGTACGCGATAGGGTGAGGTTAGTTATTAAACCTATCCCACTCTCTAGATACCCCTTAGTACGTAAAGGAATATTATTTGGGGGTCCAGCCATGGAGAAGAGTTTAGACACTAGGAGAAGATTAGGAACACACCCATTATCAAGAAATCACATTAGGATTCTCTTTTTAACCTGTTCCTTAAAACACTAGTGCTTAGGAAATCTATTGGAGGCAGAAGCAGTCAAGGGTAGCTTAGGGTTAGGGTTAGGGTTAGGGTGAGGGTTAGGGTATGGCTTAGGGTACGGGTTCGGGGAGGGGTTCGGGTAGGGCGTAGGGTATGGGTTAGGGTTAGGGTTATGGTTAGTGTTAGGGTTAGGGCTCGGTTTAGGGTACGGGTTAGGATTAAGGTACGCGTTAAGGTTAGGGTATGGGTTATGGTTAGGGTACGCGTTAGGGTGGGGGTAGTTATTAAACCTATCACATTCTCTAGATACCCCTTAGCACATAAAGGAATATTATTTGGGGGTCCAGCCATGGAGAAGAGTTTAGACACGAGGAGAAGACAAGGAACACACCCATTATCAAGAAATCACATTAGGATTCTCTTTTTAACATGTTCCTTAAAACACTAGTGCTTAGGAAATCTATGGGAGGCAGAAGCAGTCAAGGGTAGCTTAGTGTTAGGGTTAGGGTTAGGGTGAGAGTTAGGGTACGGCTTAGGGTACGGGTTTGGGGAGGTGTTCGGGTAGGGCGTAGGGTATGGGTTAGGGTTAGGGTTAGGGCTAGAGTTAGGGTTAGGGCTCGGTTTAGGGTACAGGTTAGGATTAGGGTACGCGTTAGGGTTAGGGTAGGGGTTAGGGTTAGTGTACGCGTTAGGGTGAGGGTAGTTATTAAACCTATCCCACTCTCTAGATACCCCTTAGCACGTACAGGAATATTATTGGGGGTCCAGCCATGGAGAAGAGTTTAGACACTAGGAGAAGATAAGGAACACACCCATTATCACGAAATCACATTAGGATTCCCTTTTTAACCTGTTCCTTAAAACACTAGTGCTTAGGAAATCTATGGGAGGCAGAAGCAGTCAAGGGTAGCTTAGTGTTAGGGTTAGGGTTAGGGTGAGGGTTAGGGTACGGCTTAGGGTACGGGTTCGGGGAGGGGTTCGGGTGGGGCGTAGGGTATGGGTTAGGGTTAGGGTTAGGGCTAGTGTTAGGGTTAGGGCTCGGTTTAGGGTACAGGATAGGATTAGGGTACGCGTTAGGGTTAGGGTAGGGGTTAGGGTTAGGGTACGCGTTAGGGTGGGGGTAGTTATTAAACCTATCCCACTCTCTAGATACCCCTTAGCATGTAAAGGAATATTATTTGGGGGTCCAGCCATGGAGAAGAGTTTAGACACGAGGAGAAGATAAGGAACACACCCATTATCACGAAATCACATTAGGATTCTCTTTTTAACCTGTTCCTTAAAACACTAGTGCTTAGGAAATCTATTGGAGGCAGAAGCAGTCAAGGGTAGCTTAGGGTTAGGGTTAGGGTTAGGGTGAGGGTTAGGGTACGGCTTAGGGTACGGGTTCGGGGAGGGGTTCGGGTAGGGCGTAGGTTATAGGTTAGGGTTAGGGTTAGGGCTAGTGTTAGGGTTAGGGCTCGGTTTAGGGTACGGGTTTGGATTAGGGTACGCGTTAGGGTTCGGGTAGGGGTTAGGGTTAGGGTACGCGTTAGGGTGAGGGTAGTTATTAAACCTATCCCACTCTCTAGATACCCCTTAGCACGTAAAGGAATATTATTTGGGGGTCCAGCCATGGAGAAGAGTTTAGACACGAGGAGAAGATAAGGAACACACCCATTATCACGAAATCACATTAGGATTCTCTTTTTAACCTGTTCCTTAAAACACTAGTGCTTAGGAAATCTATTGGAGGCAGAAGCAGTCAAGGGTAGCTTAGGGTTAGGGTTAGGGTTAGGGTGAGGGTTAGGGTACGGCTTAGGGTACGGGTTCGGGGAGGGGTTCGGGTAGGCCGTAGGGTATGGGTTAGGGTTAGGGTTAGGGTTAGTGTTAGGGTTAGGGCTCGGTTTAGAGTACGGGTTAGGATTAGGGTACGCGCTAGGGTTAGGGTAGGGGTTAGGGTTAGGGTACGCGTTAGGGTGAGGGTAGTTATTAAAACTATCCCACTCTCTAGATACCCCTTAGCACGTAAAGGAATATTATTTGGGGGTCCAGCCATGGAGAAGGGTTTAGACACTAGGAGAAGATAAGGAACACACCCATTATCAAGAAATCACAATATGATTCTCTTTTTAAACTGTTCCTTAAAACACTAGTGGTTAGGAAATCTATTGGAGGCAGAAGCAGTCAAGGGTAGCTTAGGGTTAGGGTTAGGGTTAGGGTGAGGGTTAGGGTACGGCTTAGGGTACGGGTTCAGGGAGGGTTTCGGGTAGGGCGTAGGGTATGGGTTAGGGTTAGGGTTAGGGTTAGTGTTAGGGTTAGGGCTCGGTTTAGGGTACGGGTTAGGATTAGGGTACGCGTTAGTGTTAGGGTAGGTGTTAGGGTTAGGGTACGCGATAGGGTGAGGTTAGTTATTAAACCTATCCCACTCTCTAGATACCCCATAGTACGTAAAGGAATATTATTTGGGGGTCCAGCCATGGAGAAGAGTTTAGACACGAGGAGAAGATAAGGAACACACCCGTTATCAAGAAATCACATTAGGATTCTCTTTTAAACCTGTTCCTTAAATCACTAGTGCTTAGGAAATCTATTGGAGGCAGAAGCCGTCAAGGGTAGCTTAGGGTTAGGGTTAGGGTTAGGGTGAGGGTTAGGGTACGGCTTAGGGTACGGGTTCAGGGAGGGGTTCGGGTAGGGCGTAGGGTATGGTTTAGGGTTAGGGTTAGGGCTAGTGTTAGGGTTAGGGCTCGGTTTAGGGTACGGGTTAGGATTAGGGTACGCGTTAGTGTTAGGGTAGGGGTTAGGGTTAGGGTACGCTTTAGGGTGAGGGTAGTTATTAAACCTATCCCACTCTCTAGATACCCCTTAGCACGTAAAGGAATATTATTTGGGGGTCCAGCCATGGAGAAGGGTTTAGACACTAGGAGAAGATAAGGAACACACCCATTATCATGAAATCACAATATGATTCTCTTTTTAAACTGTTCCTTAAAACACTAGTTTTTAGGAAATCTATTGGAGGCAGAAGCAGTCAAGGGTAGCTTAGGGTTAGGGTTAGGGTTAGGGTGAGGGTTAGGGTACGGCTTAGGGTACGGGTTCGGGGAGGGGTTCGGGTAGGGCGTAGGGTATGGGTTAGGGTTAGGGTTAGGGTTAGTGTTAGAGTTAGGGCTCGGTTTAGGGTACGGGTTAGGATTAGGGTACTCGTTAGGGTTAGGGTAGAGGTTAGGGTTAGGGTACGCGTTAGGGTGAGGGTAGTTATTAAACCTATCACACTCTCTAGATACCCCTTAGCACATAAAGGAATATTATTTGGGGGTCCAGCCATGGAGAAGAGTTTAGACACGAGGAGAAGATAAGGAACACACCCATTATCACGAAATCACATTAGGATTCTCTTTTTAACCTGTTCCTTAAAACACTAGTGGTTAGAAAATCTATTGGAGGCAGAAGCAGTCAAGGGTAGATTAGTGTTAGGGTTAGGGTTAGGGTGAGGGTTAGGGTACGGCTTAGGTTACGGGTTCGGGGAGGGGTTCGGGTAGGGCGTAGGGTATGGTTTAGGGTTAGGGTTAGGGCTAGTGTTAGGGTTAGGGCTCGGTTTAGGGTACGGGTTAGGATTAGGGTACACGTTAGGGTTCGGGTAGGGGTTAGGGTTAGGGTACGCGTTAGGGTGAGGGTAGTTATTAAACCTATCCCACTCTCTGGATACCCCTTAGTACGTAAAGGAATATTATTTGGGGGTCCAGCCATGGAGAAGAGTTTAGACACGAGGAGAAGATAAGGAACACACCCATTATCAAGAAATCACATTAGGATTCTCTTTTTAACCTGTTCCTTAAAACACTAGTGCTTAGGAAATCTATTGGAGGCAGAAGCCGTCAAGGGTAGCTTAGGGTTAGGGTGAGGGTTAGGGTACAGTTTAGGGTACGGGTTCAGGGAGGGGTTCGTTTAGGGCGTAGGGTATGGGTTAGGGTTAGGGTTAGAGTTAGTGTTAGGGTTAGGGCTCGGTTTAGGGTACGGGTTAGGATTAGGGTACGCGCTAGGGTTAGGGTAGGGGTTAGGGTTAGGGTACGCGTTAGGGTGAGGGTAGTTATTAAACCTATCACACTCTCTAGATACCCCTTAGCACATAAAGGAATATTATTGGGGGGTCCAGCCATGGAGAAGAGTTTAGACACGAGGAGAAGACAAGGAACACACCCATTATCAAGAAATCACATTAGGATTCTCTTTTTAACATGTTCCTTAAAACACTAGTGCTTAGGAAATCTATTGGAGGCAGAAGCAGTCAAGGGTAGCTTAGGGTTAGGGTTAGGGTTAGGGTGAGGGTTAGGGTATGGCTTAGGGTACGGGTTCGGGGAGGGGTTCGGGTAGGCCGTAGGGTATGTGTTAGGGTTAGGGTTAGGGTTAGTGTTAGGGTTAGGGCTCGGTTTAGGGTACGGTTTAGGATTAGGGTACGCGTTAGGGTTAGGGCAGGGGTTAGGGTTAGGATACGCATTAGGGTGGGGGTAGTTATTAAACCTATCACACTCTCTAGATACCCCTTAGCACGTAAAGGAATATTATTTGGGGGTCCAGCCATGGAGAAGAGTTTAGACACGAGGAGAAAATAAGGAACACACCCATTACCAAGAAACCACATTAGGATTCTCTTTTTAACCTGTTCCTTAAAACACTAGTGCTTAGGAAATCTATTGGAGGCAGAAGCAGTCAAGGGTAGCTTAGGGTTAGGGTTAGGGTTAGGGTGAGGGTTAGGGTACGGTTTAGGGTACGGGTTCAGGGAGGGGTTCGGGTAGGGCGTAGGGTATGGGGTAGTGTTAGGGTTAGAATTAGTGTTAGGGTTAGGGCTCGGTTTAGGGTACGGGTTAGGATTAGGGTACGCACTAGGGTTAGGGTAGGGGTTATGGTTAGGGTACGCGTTAGGGTGAGGGTAGTTATTAAACCTATCACACTCTCTAGATACCCCTTAGCACATAAAGGAATATTATTGGGGGGTCCAGCCATGGAGAATAGTTTAGACACGAGGAGAAGACAAGGAACACACCCATTATCAAGAAATCACATTAGGATTCTCTTTTTAACATGTTCCTTAAAACACTAGTGCTTAGGAAATCTATTGGAGGCAGAAGCCGTCAAGGGTAGCTTAGGGTTAGGGTTAGGGTTAGGGTGAGGGTTAGGGTACGGCTTAGGGTACGGGTTCGGGGAGGTGTTCGGGTAGGGCGTAGGGTATGGGTTAGGGTTAGGGTTAGGGCTAGTGTTAGGTTTAGGGCTCGGTTTAGGGTACAGGTTAGGATTAGGCTACGCGTTAGGGTTAGGGTAGGGGTTAGGGTTAGTGTACGCGTTAGGGTGAGGGTAGTTATTAAACCTATCCCACTCTCTAGATACCCCTTAGCACGTAAAGGAATATTATTGGGGGTCCAGCCATGGAGAAGAGTTTAGACACTAGGAGAAGATAAGGAACACACCCATTATCACGAAATCACATTAGGATTCTCTTTTTAACCTGTTCCTTAAATCACTAGTGCTTAGGAAATCTATTGGAGGCAGAAGCCGTCAAGGGTAGCTTAGGGTTAGGGTTAGGGTTAGGGTGAGGGTTAGGGTACGGCTTAGGGTACGGGTTCGGGGAGGGGTTCGTGTAGGGCGTAGGGTATGGGTTAGAGTTAGGGTTAGGGTTAGTGTTAGGGTTAGCGCTCGGTTTAGGTTACGGGTTAGGTTTAGGGTACGCGTTAGTGTTAGGGTAGGGGTTAGGGTTAGGGTACGCTTTAGGGTGAGGGTAGTTATTAAACCTATCCCACTCTCTAGATACCCCTTAGCACGTAAAGGAATATTATTTGGGGGTCCAGTCATGGAGAAGGGTTTAGACACTAGGAGAAGATAAGGAACACACCCATTATCAAGAAATCACATGAGGATTCTCTTTTTAACCTGTTCCTTAAAACACTAGTGCTTAGGAAATCTATTGGAGGCAGAAGCAGTCAAGGGTAGCTTAGGGTTAGGGTTAGGGTTAGGGTGAGGGTTAGGGTATGGCTTAGGGTACGGGTTGGGGGAGGGGTTCGGGTAGGGCGTAGGCTATGGGTTAGGGTTAGGGTTAGGGTTAGTGTTAGGGTTAGGGCTCGGTTTAGGGTACGGGTTAGGATTAGTGTATGCGTTAGGGTTAGGGTAGGGGTTAGGGTTAGGGTACGCGTTAGGGTGAGGGTAGTTATTAAACCTATCCCACTCTCTAGATACCCCTTAGCACGTACAGGTATATTATTGGGGGTCCAGCCATGGAGAAGAGTTTAGACACTAGGAGAAGATAAGGAACACACCCATTATCAAGAAATCACATTAGGATTCTCTTTTTAACCTGTTCCTTAAAACACTAGTGCTTAGGAAATCTATTGGAGGCAGAAGCAGTCAAGGGTAGCTTAGGGTTAGGGTTAGGGTTAGGGTGAGGGTTAGGGTTTGGCTTAGGGTACGGGTTCGGGGAGTGGTTCGGGTAGGGCGTAGGTTATGGGTTAGGGTTAGGGTTAGGGTTAGTGTTAGGGTTAGGGCTCGGTTTAGGGTACGGGTTAGGATTAGGGTACGCGTTAGGGTTAGGGTAGGGGTTAGGGTTAGGGTACGCGATAGGGTGAGGTTAGTTCTTAAACCTATCCCACTCTCTAGATACCCCTTAGTACGTAAAGGAATATTATTTGGGGGTCCAGCCATGGAGAAGAGTTTAGACACGAGGAGAAGATAAGGAACACACCCATTATCAAGAAATCACATTAGGATTCTCTTTTTAACCTGTTCCTTAAAACACTAGTGCTTAGGAAATCTATTGGAGGCAGAAGCCGTCAAGGGTAGCTTAGGGTTAGGGTTAGGGTTAGGGTGAGGGTTAGGGTACGGCTTATGATACGGGTTCGGGGAGGGGTTCGGGTAGGGCGTAGGGTATGGGTTAGGGTTAGGGTTAGTGTTAGTGTTAGGGTTAGGGCTCGGTTTAGGGTACGGGTTAGGATTAGGGTACGCGTTAGGGTTAGGGTAGGGGTTATGGTTAGGGTACGCGTTAGGGTGGGGGTAGTTATTAAACCTATCACACTCTCTAGATACCCCTTAGCACGTAAAGGACTATTATTTGGGGGTCCAGCCATGGAGAAGAGTTTAGACACGAGGAGAAGATAAGGAACACACCCATTATCAAGAAATCACAATGTGATTCTCTTTTTAAACTGTTCCTTAAAACACTAATGCTTAGGAAATCTATTGGAGGCAGAAGCAGTCTAGGGTAGCTTAGGGTTAGGGTTAGGGTTAGGGTGAGGGTTAGGGTACGGCTTAGGGTACGGGTTCGGGGAGGGGTTCGGGTAGGCCGTAGGGTATGGGTTAGGGTTAGGGTTAGGGTTAGTGTTAGGGTTAGGGCTCGGTTTAGGGTACGGGTTAGGATTGGGGTACGCGTTAGTGTTAGGGTAGTGGTTAGGGTTAGGGTACGCTTTAGGGTGAGGGTAGTTATTAAACCTATCCCACTCTCTAGATACCCCTTAGCACGTAAAGGAATATTATTTGGGGGTCCAGCCATGGAGAAGAATTTAGACACTAGGAGAAGATAAGGAACACACCCATTATCAAGAAATCACAATATGATTCTCTTTTTAAACTGTTCCTTAAAACACTAGTGCTTAGGAAATCTATTGGAGGCAGAAGCAGTCAAGGGTAGCTTAGGGTTAGGGTGAGGGTTAGGGTGAGGGTTAGGGCTAGTGTTAGGGTTAGGGCTCGGTTTAGGGTACGGGTTAGGATTAGGGTATGCGTTAGGGTTAGGGTAGGGGATAGGGTTAGGATACGCGTTAGGGTGAGGGTAGTTATTAAACCTATCCCACTCTCTAGATACCCCTTAGCACGTAAAGGAATATTATTTGGGGGTCCAGCCATGGAGAAGAGTTTAGACACGAGGAAAAGATAAGGAACACACCCATTATCAAGAAATCACATTAGGATTCTCTTTTAAACCTGTTCCTTAAATCACTAGTGCTTAGGAAATCTATTGGAGGCAGAAGGCGTCAAGGGTAGCTTAGGGTTAGGGTTAGGGTTAGGGTGAGGGTTAGGGTACGGCTTAGGGTACGGGTTCGGGGAGGGGTTCGGGTAGGGCGTAGGGTATGGGTTAGAGTTAGGGTTAGGGTTAGTGTTAGGGTTAGGGCTCGGTTTAGGGTACGGGTTAGGATTAGGGTACGCGTTAGTGTTAGGGTAGGGGTTAGGGTTAGGGTACGCTTTAGGGTGAGGGTAGTTATTAAACCTATCACACTCTCTAGATACCCCTTAGCACGTAAAGGAATATTATTTGGGGGTCCAGGCATGGAGAAGAGTTTAGACACTAGGAGAAGATAAGGAACACACCCATTATCACGAAATCACATTAGGATTCTCTTTTTAACCTGTTCCTTAAAACACTAGTGCTTAGGAAATCTATTGGAGGCAGAAGCCGTCAAGGGTAGCTTAGGGTTAGGGTTAGGGTTAGGGTGAGGGTTAGGGTACGGCTTAGGGTACGGGTTCAGGGAGGGGTTCGGGTAGGGCGTAGGGTATGGTTTAGGGTTAGGGTTAGGGCTAGTGTTAGGGTTAGGGCTCGGTTTAGGGTACGGGTTAGGATTAGGGTACGCGTTAGTGTTAGGGTAGGGGTTAGGGTTAGGGTACGCTTTAGGGTGAGGGTAGTTATTAAACCTATCCCACTCTCTAGATACCCCTTAGCACGTAAAGGAATATTATTTGGGGGTCCAGCCATGGAGAAGGGTTTAGACACTAGGAGAAGATAAGGAACACACCCATTATCATGAAATCACAATATGATTCTCTTTTTAAACTGTTCCTTAAAACACTAGTTTTTAGGAAATCTATTGGAGGCAGAAGCAGTCAAGGGTAGCTTAGGGTTAGGGTTAGGGTTAGGGTGAGGGTTAGGGTACGGCTTAGGGTACGGGTTCGGGGAGGGGTTCGGGTAGGGCGTAGGGTATGGGTTAGGGTTAGGGTTAGGGTTAGTGTTAGAGTTAGGGCTCGGTTTAGGGTACGGGTTAGGATTAGGGTACTCGTTAGGGTTAGGGTAGAGGTTAGGGTTAGGGTACGCGTTAGGGTGAGGGTAGTTATTAAACCTATCACACTCTCTAGATACCCCTTAGCACATAAAGGAATATTATTTGGGGGTCCAGCCATGGAGAAGAGTTTAGACACGAGGAGAAGACAAGGAACACACCCATTATCAAGAAATCACATTAGGATTCTCTTTTTAACCTGTTCCTTAAAACACTAGTGCTTAGGAAATCTATTGGAGGCAGAAGCAGTCAAGGGTAGCTTAGGGTTAGGGTTAGGGTTAGGGTGAGGGTTAGGGTATGGCTTAGGGTACGGGTTCGGGGAGGGGTTCGGGTAGGGCGTAGGGTATGGGTTAGGGTTAGGGTTATGGTTAGTGTTAGGGTTAGGGCTCGGTTTAGGGTACGGGTTAGGATTAAGGTACGCGTTAAGGTTAGGGTATGGGTTATGGTTAGGGTACGCGTTAGGGTGGGGGTAGTTATTAAACCTATCACATTCTCTAGATACCCCTTAGCACATAAAGGAATATTATTTGGGGGTCCAGCCATGGAGAAGAGTTTAGACACGAGGAGAAGACAAGGAACACACCCATTATCAAGAAATCACATTAGGATTCTCTTTTTAACATGTTCCTTAAAACACTAGTGCTTAGGAAATCTATGGGAGGCAGAAGCAGTCAAGGGTAGCTTAGTGTTAGGGTTAGGGTTAGGGTGAGAGTTAGGGTACGGCTTAGGGTACGGGTTTGGGGAGGTGTTCGGGTAGGGCGTAGGGTATGGGTTAGGGTTAGGGTTAGGGCTAGAGTTAGGGTTAGGGCTCGGTTTAGGGTACAGGTTAGGATTAGGGTACGCGTTAGGGTTAGGGTAGGGGTTAGGGTTAGTGTACGCGTTAGGGTGAGGGTAGTTATTAAACCTATCCCACTCTCTAGATACCCCTTAGCACGTACAGGAATATTATTGGGGGTCCAGCCATGGAGAAGAGTTTAGACACTAGGAGAAGATAAGGAACACACCCATTATCACGAAATCACATTAGGATTCCCTTTTTAACCTGTTCCTTAAAACACTAGTGCTTAGGAAATCTATGGGAGGCAGAAGCAGTCAAGGGTAGCTTAGTGTTAGGGTTAGGGTTAGGGTGAGGGTTAGGGTACGGCTTAGGTTACGGGTTCGGGGAGGGGTTCGGGTAGGGCGTAGGGTATGGTTTAGGGTTAGGGTTAGGGCTAGTGTTAGGGTTAGGGCTCGGTTTAGGGTACGGGTTAGGATTAGGGTACACGTTAGGGTTCGGGTAGGGGTTAGGGTTAGGGTACGCGTTAGGGTGAGGGTAGTTATTAAACCTATCCCACTCTCTGGATACCCCTTAGTACGTAAAGGAATATTATTTGGGGGTCCAGCCATGGAGAAGAGTTTAGACACGAGGAGAAGATAAGGAACACACCCATTATCAAGAAATCACATTAGGATTCTCTTTTTAACCTGTTCCTTAAAACACTAGTGCTTAGGAAATCTATTGGAGGCAGAAGCCGTCAAGGGTAGCTTAGGGTTAGGGTGAGGGTTAGGGTACAGTTTAGGGTACGGGTTCAGGGAGGGGTTCGTTTAGGGCGTAGGGTATGGGTTAGGGTTAGGGTTAGAGTTAGTGTTAGGGTTAGGGCTCGGTTTAGGGTACGGGTTAGGATTAGGGTACGCGCTAGGGTTAGGGTAGGGGTTAGGGTTAGGGTACGCGTTAGGGTGAGGGTAGTTATTAAACCTATCACACTCTCTAGATACCCCTTAGCACATAAAGGAATATTATTGGGGGGTCCAGCCATGGAGAAGAGTTTAGACACGAGGAGAAGACAAGGAACACACCCATTACCAAGAAACCACATTAGGATTCTCTTTTTAACCTGTTCCTTAAAACACTAGTGCTTAGGAAATCTATTGGAGGCAGAAGCAGTCAAGGGTAGCTTAGGGTTAGGGTTAGGGTTAGGGTGAGGGTTAGGGTACGGTTTAGGGTACGGGTTCAGGGAGGGGTTCGGGTAGGGCGTAGGGTATGGGGTAGTGTTAGGGTTAGAATTAGTGTTAGGGTTAGGGCTCGGTTTAGGGTACGGGTTAGGATTAGGGTACGCACTAGGGTTAGGGTAGGGGTTATGGTTAGGGTACGCGTTAGGGTGAGGGTAGTTATTAAACCTATCACACTCTCTAGATACCCCTTAGCACATAAAGGAATATTATTGGGGGGTCCAGCCATGGAGAAGAGTTTAGACACGAGGAGAAGACAAGGAACACACCCATTATCAAGAAATCACATTAGGATTCTCTTTTTAACATGTTCCTTAAAACACTAGTGCTTAGGAAATCTATTGGAGGCAGAAGCCGTCAAGGGTAGCTTAGGGTTAGGGTTAGGGTTAGGGTGAGGGTTAGGGTACGGCTTAGGGTACGGGTTCGGGGAGGTGTTCGGGTAGGGCGTAGGGTATGGGTTAGGGTTAGGGTTAGGGCTAGTGTTAGGTTTAGGGCTCGGTTTAGGGTACAGGTTAGGATTAGGCTACGCGTTAGGGTTAGGGTAGGGGTTAGGGTTAGTGTACGCGTTAGGGTGAGGGTAGTTATTAAACCTATCCCACTCTCTAGATACCCCTTAGCACGTAAAGGAATATTATTGGGGGTCCAGCCATGGAGAAGAGTTTAGACACTAGGAGAAGATAAGGAACACACCCATTATCACGAAATCACATTAGGATTCTCTTTTTAACCTGTTCCTTAAATCACTAGTGCTTAGGAAATCTATTGGAGGCAGAAGCCGTCAAGGGTAGCTTAGGGTTAGGGTTAGGGTTAGGGTGAGGTTTAGGGTACGGCTTAGGGTACGGGTTCGGGGAGGGGTTCGTGTAGGGCGTAGGGTATGGGTTAGAGTTAGGGTTAGGGTTAGTGTTAGGGTTAGCGCTCGGTTTAGGTTACGGGTTAGGTTTAGGGTACGCGTTAGTGTTAGGGTAGGGGTTAGGGTTAGGGTACGCTTTAGGGTGAGGGTAGTTATTAAACCTATCCCACTCTCTAGATACCCCTTAGCACGTAAAGGAATATTATTTGGGGGTCCAGTCATGGAGAAGGGTTTAGACACTAGGAGAAGATAAGGAACACACCCATTATCAAGAAATCACATGAGGATTCTCTTTTTAACCTGTTCCTTAAAACACTAGTGCTTAGGAAATCTATTGGAGGCAGAAGCAGTCAAGGGTAGCTTAGGGTTAGGGTTAGGGTTAGGGTGAGGGTTAGGGTATGGCTTAGGGTACGGGTTGGGGGAGGGGTTCGGGTAGGGCGTAGGCTATGGGTTAGGGTTAGGGTTAGGGTTAGTGTTAGGGTTAGGGCTCGGTTTAGGGTACGGGTTAGGATTAGTGTATGCGTTAGGGTTAGGGTAGGGGTTAGGGTTAGGGTACGCGTTAGGGTGAGGGTAGTTATTAAACCTATCCCACTCTCTAGATACCCCTAAGCACGTACAGGTATATTATTGGGGGTCCAGCCATGGAGAAGAGTTTAGACACTAGGAGAAGATAAGGAACACACCCATTATCAAGAAATCACATTAGGATTCTCTTTTTAACCTGTTCCTTAAAACACTAGTGCTTAGGAAATCTATTGGAGGCAGAAGCAGTCAAGGGTAGCTTAGGGTTAGGGTTAGGGTTAGGGTGAGGGTTAGGGTTTGGCTTAGGGTACGGGTTCGGGGAGTGGTTCGGGTAGGGCGTAGGTTATGGGTTAGGGTTAGGGTTAGGGTTAGTGTTAGGGTTAGGGCTCGGTTTAGGGTATGGGTTAGGATTAGGGTACGCGTTAGGGTTAGGGTAGGGGTTAGGGTTAGGGTACGCGATAGGGTGAGGTTAGTTTTTAAACCTATCCCACTCTCTAGATACCCCTTAGTACGTAAAGGAATATTATTTGGGGGTCCAGCCATGGAGAAGAGTTTAGACACGAGGAGAAGATAAGGAACACACCCATTATCAAGAAATCACATTAGGATTCTCTTTTTAACCTGTTCCTTAAAAC
The DNA here is from genome assembly GCF_949987535.1 of Balaenoptera acutorostrata. NCBI lineage: Eukaryota > Metazoa > Chordata > Mammalia > Artiodactyla > Balaenopteridae > Balaenoptera > Balaenoptera acutorostrata. The sequence goes on along the minus strand of NW_026645686.1, from coordinate 307,231 downwards.
ACTAGTGCTTAGGAAATCTATTGGAGGCAGAAGCCGTCAAGGGTAGCTTAGGGTTAGGGTTAGGGTTAGGGTGAGGGTTAGGGTACGGCTTATGATACGGGTTCGGGGAGGGGTTCGGGTAGGGCGTAGGGTATGTGTTAGGGTTAGGGTTAGTGTTAGTGTTAGGGTTAGGGCTCGGTTTAGGGTACGGGTTAGGATTAGGGTACGCGTTAGGGTTAGGGTAGGGGTTATGGTTAGGGTACGCGTTAGGGTGGGGGTAGTTATTAAACCTATCACACTCTCTAGATACCCCTTAGCACGTAAAGGACTATTATTTGGGGGTCCAGCCATGGAGAAGAGTTTAGACACGAGGAGAAGATAAGGAACACACCCATTATCAAGAAATCACAATGTGATTCTCTTTTTAAACTGTTCCTTAAAACACTAATGCTTAGGAAATCTATTGGAGGCAGAAGCAGTCTAGGGTAGCTTAGGGTTAGGGTTAGGGTTAGGGTGAGGGTTAGGGTACGGCTTAGGGTACGGGTTCGGGGAGGGGTTCGGGTAGGCCGTAGGGTATGGGTTAGGGTTAGGGTTAGGGTTAGTGTTAGGGTTAGGGCTCGGTTTAGGGTACGGGTTAGGATTGGGGTACGCGTTAGTGTTAGGGTAGTGGTTAGGGTTAGGGTACGCTTTAGGGTGAGGGTAGTTATTAAACCTATCCCACTCTCTAGATACCCCTTAGCACGTAAAGGAATATTATTTGGGGGTCCAGCCATGGAGAAGAATTTAGACACTAGGAGAAGATAAGGAACACACCCATTATCAAGAAATCACAATATGATTCTCTTTTTAAACTGTTCCTTAAAACACTAGTGCTTAGGAAATCTATTGGAGGCAGAAGCAGTCAAGGGTAGCTTAGGGTTAGGGTGAGGGTTAGGGTGAGGGTTAGGGCTAGTGTTAGGGTTAGGGCTCGGTTTAGGGTACGGGTTAGGATTAGGGTATGCGTTAGGGTTAGGGTAGGGGATAGGGTTAGGATACGCGTTAGGGTGAGGGTAGTTATTAAACCTATCCCACTCTCTAGATACCCCTTAGCACGTAAAGGAATATTATTTGGGGGTCCAGCCATGGAGAAGAGTTTAGACACGAGGAAAAGATAAGGAACACACCCATTATCAAGAAATCACATTAGGATTCTCTTTTAAACCTGTTCCTTAAATCACTAGTGCTTAGGAAATCTATTGGAGGCAGAAGGCGTCAAGGGTAGCTTAGGGTTAGGGTTAGGGTTAGGGTGAGGGTTAGGGTACGGCTTAGGGTACGGGTTCGGGGAGGGGTTCGGGTAGGGCGTAGGGTATGGGTTAGAGTTAGGGTTAGGGTTAGTGTTAGGGTTAGGGCTCGGTTTAGGGTACGGGTTAGGATTAGGGTACGCGTTAGTGTTAGGGTAGGGGTTAGGGTTAGGGTACGCTTTAGGGTGAGGGTAGTTATTAAACCTATCACACTCTCTAGATACCCCTTAGCACGTAAAGGAATATTATTTGGGGGTCCAGGCATGGAGAAGAGTTTAGACACTAGGAGAAGATAAGGAACACACCCATTATCACGAAATCACATTAGGATTCTCTTTTTAACCTGTTCCTTAAAACACTAGTGCTTAGGAAATCTATTGGAGGCAGAAGCCGTCAAGGGTAGCTTAGGGTTAGGGTTAGGGTTAGGGTGAGGGTTAGGGTACGGCTTAGGGTACGGGTTCAGGGAGGGGTTCGGGTAGGGCGTAGGGTATGGTTTAGGGTTAGGGTTAGGGCTAGTGTTAGGGTTAGGGCTCGGTTTAGGGTACGGGTTAGGATTAGGGTACGCGTTAGTGTTAGGGTAGGGGTTAGGGTTAGGGTACGCTTTAGGGTGAGGGTAGTTATTAAACCTATCCCACTCTCTAGATACCCCTTAGCACGTAAAGGAATATTATTTGGGGGTCCAGCCATGGAGAAGGGTTTAGACACTAGGAGAAGATAAGGAACACACCCATTATCATGAAATCACAATATGATTCTCTTTTTAAACTGTTCCTTAAAACACTAGTTTTTAGGAAATCTATTGGAGGCAGAAGCAGTCAAGGGTAGCTTAGGGTTAGGGTTAGGGTTAGGGTGAGGGTTAGGGTACGGCTTAGGGTACGGGTTCGGGGAGGGGTTCGGGTAGGGCGTAGGGTATGGGTTAGGGTTAGGGTTAGGGTTAGTGTTAGAGTTAGGGCTCGGTTTAGGGTACGGGTTAGGATTAGGGTACTCGTTAGGGTTAGGGTAGAGGTTAGGGTTAGGGTACGCGTTAGGGTGAGGGTAGTTATTAAACCTATCACACTCTCTAGATACCCCTTAGCACATAAAGGAATATTATTTGGGGGTCCAGCCATGGAGAAGAGTTTAGACACGAGGAGAAGATAAGGAACACACCCATTATCACGAAATCACATTAGGATTCTCTTTTTAACCTGTTCCTTAAAACACTAGTGGTTAGAAAATCTATTGGAGGCAGAAGCAGTCAAGGGTAGATTAGTGTTAGGGTTAGGGTTAGGGTGAGGGTTAGGGTACGGCTTAGGTTACGGGTTCGGGGAGGGGTTCGGGTAGGGCGTAGGGTATGGTTTAGGGTTAGGGTTAGGGCTAGTGTTAGGGTTAGGGCTCGGTTTAGGGTACGGGTTAGGATTAGGGTACACGTTAGGGTTCGGGTAGGGGTTAGGGTTAGGGTACGCGTTAGGGTGAGGGTAGTTATTAAACCTATCCCACTCTCTGGATACCCCTTAGTACGTAAAGGAATATTATTTGGGGGTCCAGCCATGGAGAAGAGTTTAGACACGAGGAGAAGATAAGGAACACACCCATTATCAAGAAATCACATTAGGATTCTCTTTTTAACCTGTTCCTTAAAACACTAGTGCTTAGGAAATCTATTGGAGGCAGAAGCCGTCAAGGGTAGCTTAGGGTTAGGGTGAGGGTTAGGGTACAGTTTAGGGTACGGGTTCAGGGAGGGGTTCGTTTAGGGCGTAGGGTATGGGTTAGGGTTAGGGTTAGAGTTAGTGTTAGGGTTAGGGCTCGGTTTAGGGTACGGGTTAGGATTAGGGTACGCGCTAGGGTTAGGGTAGGGGTTAGGGTTAGGGTACGCGTTAGGGTGAGGGTAGTTATTAAACCTATCACACTCTCTAGATACCCCTTAGCACATAAAGGAATATTATTGGGGGGTCCAGCCATGGAGAAGAGTTTAGACACGAGGAGAAGACAAGGAACACACCCATTATCAAGAAATCACATTAGGATTCTCTTTTTAACATGTTCCTTAAAACACTAGTGCTTAGGAAATCTATTGGAGGCAGAAGCAGTCAAGGGTAGCTTAGGGTTAGGGTTAGGGTTAGGGTGAGGGTTAGGGTATGGCTTAGGGTACGGGTTCGGGGAGGGGTTCGGGTAGGCCGTAGGGTATGGGTTAGGGTTAGGGTTAGGGTTAGTGTTAGGGTTAGGGCTCGGTTTAGGGTACGGTTTAGGATTAGGGTACGCGTTAGGGTTAGGGCAGGGGTTAGGGTTAGGATACGCATTAGGGTGGGGGTAGTTATTAAACCTATCACACTCTCTAGATACCCCTTAGCACGTAAAGGAATATTATTTGGGGGTCCAGCCATGGAGAAGAGTTTAGACACGAGGAGAAAATAAGGAACACACCCATTACCAAGAAACCACATTAGGATTCTCTTTTTAACCTGTTCCTTAAAACACTAGTGCTTAGGAAATCTATTGGAGGCAGAAGCAGTCAAGGGTAGCTTAGGGTTAGGGTTAGGGTTAGGGTGAGGGTTAGGGTACGGTTTAGGGTACGGGTTCAGGGAGGGGTTCGGGTAGGGCGTAGGGTATGGGGTAGTGTTAGGGTTAGAATTAGTGTTAGGGTTAGGGCTCGGTTTAGGGTACGGGTTAGGATTAGGGTACGCACTAGGGTTAGGGTAGGGGTTATGGTTAGGGTACGCGTTAGGGTGAGGGTAGTTATTAAACCTATCACACTCTCTAGATACCCCTTAGCACATAAAGGAATATTATTGGGGGGTCCAGCCATGGAGAAGAGTTTAGACACGAGGAGAAGACAAGGAACACACCCATTATCAAGAAATCACATTAGGATTCTCTTTTTAACATGTTCCTTAAAACACTAGTGCTTAGGAAATCTATTGGAGGCAGAAGCCGTCAAGGGTAGCTTAGGGTTAGGGTTAGGGTTAGGGTGAGGGTTAGGGTACGGCTTAGGGTACGGGTTCGGGGAGGTGTTCGGGTAGGGCGTAGGGTATGGGTTAGGGTTAGGGTTAGGGCTAGTGTTAGGTTTAGGGCTCGGTTTAGGGTACAGGTTAGGATTAGGCTACGCGTTAGGGTTAGGGTAGGGGTTAGGGTTAGTGTACGCGTTAGGGTGAGGGTAGTTATTAAACCTATCCCACTCTCTAGATACCCCTTAGCACGTAAAGGAATATTATTGGGGGTCCAGCCATGGAGAAGAGTTTAGACACTAGGAGAAGATAAGGAACACACCCATTATCACGAAATCACATTAGGATTCTCTTTTTAACCTGTTCCTTAAATCACTAGTGCTTAGGAAATCTATTGGAGGCAGAAGCCGTCAAGGGTAGCTTAGGGTTAGGGTTAGGGTTAGGGTGAGGTTTAGGGTACGGCTTAGGGTACGGGTTCGGGGAGGGGTTCGTGTAGGGCGTAGGGTATGGGTTAGAGTTAGGGTTAGGGTTAGTGTTAGGGTTAGCGCTCGGTTTAGGTTACGGGTTAGGTTTAGGGTACGCGTTAGTGTTAGGGTAGGGGTTAGGGTTAGGGTACGCTTTAGGGTGAGGGTAGTTATTAAACCTATCCCACTCTCTAGATACCCCTTAGCACGTAAAGGAATATTATTTGGGGGTCCAGTCATGGAGAAGGGTTTAGACACTAGGAGAAGATAAGGAACACACCCATTATCAAGAAATCACATGAGGATTCTCTTTTTAACCTGTTCCTTAAAACACTAGTGCTTAGGAAATCTATTGGAGGCAGAAGCAGTCAAGGGTAGCTTAGGGTTAGGGTTAGGGTTAGGGTGAGGGTTAGGGTATGGCTTAGGGTACGGGTTGGGGGAGGGGTTCGGGTAGGGCGTAGGCTATGGGTTAGGGTTAGGGTTAGGGTTAGTGTTAGGGTTAGGGCTCGGTTTAGGGTACGGGTTAGGATTAGTGTATGCGTTAGGGTTAGGGTAGGGGTTAGGGTTAGGGTACGCGTTAGGGTGAGGGTAGTTATTAAACCTATCCCACTCTCTAGATACCCCTTAGCACGTACAGGTATATTATTGGGGGTCCAGCCATGGAGAAGAGTTTAGACACTAGGAGAAGATAAGGAACACACCCATTATCAAGAAATCACATTAGGATTCTCTTTTTAACCTGTTCCTTAAAACACTAGTGCTTAGGAAATCTATTGGAGGCAGAAGCAGTCAAGGGTAGCTTAGGGTTAGGGTTAGGGTTAGGGTGAGGGTTAGGGTTTGGCTTAGGGTACGGGTTCGGGGAGTGGTTCGGGTAGGGCGTAGGTTATGGGTTAGGGTTAGGGTTAGGGTTAGTGTTAGGGTTAGGGCTCGGTTTAGGGTATGGGTTAGGATTAGGGTACGCGTTAGGGTTAGGGTAGGGGTTAGGGTTAGGGTACGCGATAGGGTGAGGTTAGTTTTTAAACCTATCCCACTCTCTAGATACCCCTTAGTACGTAAAGGAATATTATTTGGGGGTCCAGCCATGGAGAAGAGTTTAGACACGAGGAGAAGATAAGGAACACACCCATTATCAAGAAATCACATTAGGATTCTCTTTTTAACCTGTTCCTTAAAACACTAGTGCTTAGGAAATCTATTGGAGGCAGAAGCCGTCAAGGGTAGCTTAGGGTTAGGGTTAGGGTTAGGGTGAGGGTTAGGGTACGGCTTATGATACGGGTTCGGGGAGGGGTTCGGGTAGGGCGTAGGGTATGGGTTAGGGTTAGGGTTAGTGTTAGTGTTAGGGTTAGGGCTCGGTTTAGGGTACGGGTTAGGATTAGGGTACGCGTTAGGGTTAGGGTAGGGGTTATGGTTAGGGTACGCGTTAGGGTGGGGGTAGTTATTAAACCTATCACACTCTCTAGATACCCCTTAGCACGTAAAGGACTATTATTTGGGGGTCCAGCCATGGAGAAGAGTTTAGACACGAGGAGAAGATAAGGAACACACCCATTATCAAGAAATCACAATGTGATTCTCTTTTTAAACTGTTCCTTAAAACACTAATGCTTAGGAAATCTATTGGAGGCAGAAGCAGTCTAGGGTAGCTTAGGGTTAGGGTTAGGGTTAGGGTGAGGGTTAGGGTACGGCTTAGTGTACGGGTTCGGGGAGGGGTTCGGGTAGGCCGTAGGGTATGGGTTAGGGTTAGGGTTAGGGTTAGTGTTAGGGTTAGGGCTCGGTTTAGGGTACGGGTTAGGATTGGGGTACGCGTTAGTGTTAGGGTAGTGGTTAGGGTTAGGGTACGCTTTAGGGTGAGGGTAGTTATTAAACCTATCCCACTCTCTAGATACCCCTTAGCACGTAAAGGAATATTATTTGGGGGTCCAGCCATGGAGAAGAATTTAGACACTAGGAGAAGATAAGGAACACACCCATTATCAAGAAATCACAATATGATTCTCTTTTTAAACTGTTCCTTAAAACACTAGTGCTTAGGAAATCTATTGGAGGCAGAAGCAGTCAAGGGTAGCTTAGGGTTAAGGTTAGGGTTAGGGTGAGGGTTAGGGCTAGTGTTAGGGTTAGGGCTCGGTTTAGGGTACGGGTTAGGATTAGGGTATGCGTTAGGGTTAGGGTAGGGGATAGGGTTAGGATACGCGTTAGGGTGAGGGTAGTTATTAAACCTATCCCACTCTCTAGATACCCCTTAGCACGTAAAGGAATATTATTTGGGGGTCCAGCCATGGAGAAGAGTTTAGACACGAGGAAAAGATAAGGAACACACCCATTATCAAGAAATCACATTAGGATTCTCTTTTAAACCTGTTCCTTAAATCACTAGTGCTTAGGAAATCTATTGGAGGCAGAAGGCGTCAAGGGTAGCTTAGGGTTAGGGTTAGGGTTAGGGTGAGGGTTAGGGTACGGCTTAGGGTACGGGTTCGGGGAGGGGTTCGGGTAGGGCGTAGGGTATGGGTTAGAGTTAGGGTTAGGGTTAGTGTTAGGGTTAGGGCTCGGTTTAGGGTACGGGTTAGGATTAGGGTACGCGTTAGTGTTAGGGTAGGGGTTAGGGTTAGGGTACGCTTTAGGGTGAGGGTAGTTATTAAACCTATCACACTCTCTAGATACCCCTTAGCACGTAAAGGAATATTATTTGGGGGTCCAGCCATGGAGAAGAGTTTAGACACTAGGAGAAGATAAGGAACACACCCATTATCACGAAATCACATTAGGATTCTCTTTTTAACCTGTTCCTTAAAACACTAGTGCTTAGGAAATCTATTGGAGGCAGAAGCAGTCAAGGGTAGATTAGGGTTAGGGTTAGGGTTAGGGTGAGGGTTAGGGTACGGCTTAGGTTACGGGTTCGGGGAGGGGTTCGGGTAGGACGTAGGGTATGGTTTAGGGTTAGGGTTAGGGCTAGTGTTAGGGTTAGGGCTCGGTTTAGGGTACGGGTTAGGATTAGGGTACACGTTAGGGTTCGGGTAGGGGTTAGGGTTAGGGTACGCGTTAGGGTGAGGGTAGTTATTAAACCTATCCCACTCTCTAGATACCCCTTAGCACGTAAAGGAATATTATTTGGGGGTCCAGCCATGGAGAAGAGTTTAGACACGAGGAGAAGATAAGGAACACACCCATTATCAAGAAATCACATTAGGATTCTCTTTTTAACCTGTTCCTTAAAACACTAGTGCTTAGGAAATCTATTGGAGGGAGAAGCCGTCAAGGGTAGCTTAGGGTTAGGGTTAGGGTTAGGGTGAGGGTTAGGGTACGGTTTAGGGTACGGGTTCAGGGAGGGGTTCGGGTAGGGCGTAGGGTATGGGTTAGGGTTAGGGTTAGGGTTAGTGTTAGGGTTAGGGCTCGGTTTAGGGTACGGGTTAGGATTAGGGTACGCGTTAGGGTTAGGGTAGGGGTTAGGGTTAGTGTACGCGTTAGGGTGGGCGTAGTTATTAAACCTATGACACTCTCTAGATACCCCTTAGCACGTAAAGGACTATTATTTGGGGGTCCAGCCATGGAGAAGAGTTTAGACACGAGGAGCATATAAGGAACACACCCAGTATCAAGAAATCACAATGTGATTCTCTTTTTAAACTGTTCCTTAAAACACTAGTGCTTAGGAAATCTATTGGAGGCAGAAGCAGTCAAGGGTAGCTTAGGGTTAGGGTTAGGGTTAGGGTGAGGGTTAGGGTACGGCTTAGGGTACGGGTTCGGGGAGGGGTTCGGGTAGGCCGTAGGGTATGGGTTAGGGTTAGGGTTAGGGTTAGTGTTAGGGTTAGGGCTCGGTTAAGGGTACGGGTTAGGATTAGGGTACGCGTTAGTGTTAGGGTAGTGGTTAGGGTTAGGGTACGCTTTAGGGTGAGGGTAGTTATTAAACCTATCCCACTCTCTAGATACCCCTTAGCACGTAAAGGAATATTATTTGGGGGTCCACCCATGGAGAAGAATTTAGACACTAGGAGAAGATAAGGAACACACCCATTATCAAGAAATCACAATATGATTCTCTTTTTAAACTGTTCCTTAAAACACTAGTGCTTAGGAAATCTATTGGAGGCAGAAGCCGTCAAGGGTAGCTTAGGGTTAGGGTTAGGGTTAGGGTGAGGGTTAGGGTACGGCTTACGATACGGGTTCGGGGAGGGGTTCGGGTAGGGCGTAGGGTATGGGTTAGGGTTAGTGTTAGGGCTAGTGTTAGGTTTAGGGCTCGGTTTAGGGTACGGGTTAGGATTAGGGTATGCGTTAGGGTTAGGGTAGGGGTTAGGGTTAGGATACGCTTTAGGGTGAGGGTAGTTATTAAACCTATCCCACTCTCTAGATACCCCTTAGCACGTAAGGGAATATTATTTGGGGGTCCAGCCATGGAGAAGAGTTTAGACACGAGGAGAAGATAAGGAACACACCCATTATCAAGAAATCACATAAGGATTCTCTTTTTAACATGTTCCTTAAAACACTAGTGCTTAGGAAATCTATTGGAGGCAGAAGCAGTCAAGGGTAGCTTAGGGTTAGGGTTAGGGTTAGGGTGAGGGTTAGGGTATGGCTTAGGGTACGGGTTCGGGGAGGGGTTCGGGTAGGGCGTAGGGTATGGGTTAGGGTTAGGGTTAGGGTTAGTGTTAGGGTTAGGGCTCGGTTTAGGGTATGGGTTAGGATTAGGGTACGCGTTAGGGTTAGGGTAGGGGTTAGGGTTAGGGTACGCGTTAGGGTGGAGTTAGTTATTAAACCTATCACACTCCCTAGATACCCCTTAGCACGTAAAGGAATATTATTTGGGGGTCCAGCCATGGAGAAGAGTTTAGACACTAGGAGAAGATAAGGAACACACCCATTATCACGAAATCACATTAGGATTCTCTTTTTAACCTGTTCCTTAAAACACTATTGCTTAGGAAATCTATTGGAGGCAGAAGCCGTCAAGGGTAGCTTAGGGTTAGGATTAGGGTTAGGGTGAGGGTTAGGGTACGGCTTAGGGTACAGGTTCGGTGAGGGGTTCGGGTAGGGCGTAGGGTATGGGTTAGGGTTAGGGTTATGGTTAGTGTTAGGGTTAGGGCTCGGTTTAGGGTACGGGTTAGGATTAGGGTACGCGTTAGTGTTAGGGTAGGTGTTAGGGTTAGGGTACGCGATAGGGTGAGGTTAGTTATTAAACCTATCCCACTCTCTAGATACCCCTTAGTACGTAAAGGAATATTATTTGTGGGTCCAGCCATGGAGAAGAGTTTAGACACTAGGAGAAGATAAGGAACACACCCATTATCAAGAAATCACATTAGGATTCTCTTTTTAACCTGTTCCTTAAAACACTAGTGCTTAGGAAATCTATTGGAGGCAGAAGCCGTCAAGGGTAGCTTAGGGTTAGGGTTAGGGTTAGGGTGAGGGTTAGGGTATGGCTTAGGGTACGGGTTCGGGGAGGGGTTCGGGTAGGGCGTAGGGTATGGGTTAGGGTTAGGGTTATGGCTAGTGTTAGGGTTAGGGCTCGGTTTAGGGTACGGGTTAGGATTAGGGTATGCGTTAGGGTTAGGGTAGGGGTTAGGGTTAGGATACGCTTTAGGGTGAGGGTAGTTATTAAACCTATCCCACTCTCTAGATACCCCTTAGCACGTAAGGGAATATTATTTGGGGGTCCAGCCATGGAGAAGAGTTTAGACACGAGGAGAAGATAAGGAACACACCCATTATCAAGAAATCACATAAGGATTCTCTTTTTAACATGTTCCTTAAAACACTAGTGATTAGGAAATCTATTGGAGGCAGAAGCCGTCAAGGGTAGCTTAGGGTTAGGGTTAGGGTTAGGGTGAGGGTTAGCGTACGGCTTAGGGTACGGGTTCGGGGAGGGGTTCGGGTAGGGCGTAGGGTATGGGTTAGGGTTAGGGTTAGGGCTAGTGTTAGGGTTAGGGCTCGGTTTAGGGTACGGGTTAGGATTAGGGTATGCGTTAGGGTTAGGGTAGGGGTTAGGGTTAGGATACGCGTTAGGGTGAGGGTAGTTATTAAACCTATCACACTCTCTAGATACCCCTTAGCACGTAAAGGAATATTATTTGGGGGTCCAGCCATGGAGAAGAGTTTAGACACGAGGAAAAGATAAGGAACACACCCATTATCAAGAAATCACATTAGGATTCTCTTTTAAACCTGTTCGTTAAATCACTAGTGCTTAGGAAATCTATTGGAGGCAGAAGCCGTCAAGGGTAGCTTAGGGTTAGGGTTAGGGTTAGGGTGAGGGTTAGGGTACGGCTTAGGGTACGGGTTCGGGGAGGGGTTCGGGTAGGGCGTAGGGTATGGGTTAGAGTTAGGGTTAGGGTTAGTGTTAGGGTTAGGGCTCGGTTTAGGGTATGGGTTAGGATTAGGGTACGCGTTAGTGTTAGGGTAGGGGTTAGGGTTAGGGTACGCGTTAGGGTGAGGGTAGTTATTAAACCTATCACACTCTCTAGATACACCTTAGCACGTAAAGGAATATTATTTGGGGGTCCAGCCATGGAGAAGAGTTTAGACACTAGGAGAAGATAAGGAACACACCCATTATCACGAAATCACATTAGGATTCTCTTTTTAACCTGTTCCTTAAAACACTAGTGCTTAGGAAATCTATTGGAGGCAGAAGCAGTCAAGGGTAGATTAGGGTTAGGGTTAGGGTTAGGGTGATTGTTAGGGTACGGCTTAGGTTACGGGTTCGGGGAGGGGTTCGGGTAGGACGTAGGGTATGGTTTAGGGTTAGGGTTAGGGTTAGTGTTAGGGTTAGGGCTCGGTTTAGGGTACGGGTTAGGATTAGGGTACACGTTAGGGTTCGGGTAGGGGTTAGGGTTAGGGTACGCGTTAGGTTGAGGGTAGTTATTAAACCTATCACACTCTCTAGATACCCCTTAGCACGTAAAGGAATATTATTTGGGGGTCCAGCCATGGAGAAGAGTTTAGACACGAGGAGAAGATAAGGAACACACCCATTATCAAGAAATCACATTAGGATTCTCTTTTTTTTTTTTTTTTTCAAACATCTTTATTGAAGTATAATTGCCTTACAATAGTGTGTTAGCATCTGCTTTATAACAAAGTGAATCTGTTATACATATACAATATGTTCCCATTTCTCTTCCCTCTTGCATCTCCCTCCCTCCCACCCTCCCCATCCCACCCCTCTAGGTGGTCACAAAGCACCGAGCTGATCTCCCTGTGCTATGCGGCTGCTTCCCACTAGCTATCTATTTTACATTTGGTAGTGTATATATGTCCATGACACTCTCTTACCCTGTCACATCTCACCCCACCCCCTCCCCATATCCTCAAGTCCATTCTCTAGTAGGTCTGTGTCTTTATTCCCGTCTTGCCACTAGGTTCTTCATGGCCTTTTTTTTTTTTCCCTTAGATTCCATATATATGTGTTAGCATACTGTATTTGTTTTTCTCTTTCTGACTTACTTCACTCTGTATGACAGACTCTAACTCCATCCACCTCATTACAAATACCTCCATTTCATTTCTTTTTATGGCTGAGTAATATTCCATTGTATATATGTGCCACATCTTCTTTATCCATTCATCTGTCGATGGACATTTAGGTTGCTTCCATGTCCTGGCTATTGTAAATAGAGCTGCAATGAACATTTTGGTACATGACTCTTTTTGACCTATGGTTTTCTCAGGGTATATGCCCAGTAGTGGGATTGCTGGGTCATATGGTAGTTCTATTTGTAGTTTTTTAAGGAACCTCCATACTGTTCTCCATAGTGGCTGTATCAATTTACATTCCCACCAACAGTGCAAGAGTGTTCCCTTTCCTCCACACCCTCTCCAGCATTTATTGTTTCTAGATTTTTTGATGATGGCCATTCTGACCGGTGTGAGATGATATCTCATTGTAGTTTTGATTTGCATTTCTCTAATGATTAATGATGTTGAGCATTCTTTCATGTGTCTGTAGGCCATCTGTATATCTTCTTTGGAGAAATGTCTATTTAGATCTTCTGCCCATTTTTGGATTGGGTTGTTCGTTTTTTTGTTATTGAGCTGCATGAGCTGCTTGTAAATCTTGGAGATTAATCCTTTGTCAGTTGCTTCATTTGCAAATATTTTCTCCCATTCTGAGGGTTGTCTTTTGGTCTTGTTTATGGTTTCCTTTGCTGTGCAAAAGCTTTTCAGTTTCATTAGGTCCCATTTGTTTATTTGTGTACTTATTTCCATTTCTCTGGGAGCTGGGTCAAAAAGAATCTTGCTGTGATGTATGTCATAGAGTGTTCTGCCTATGTTTTCCTCTAAGAGTTTGATAGTGTCTGCCCTTACACTTAGGTCTTTAATCCATTTTGAGTTTATTTTTGTGCATGGTGTCAGGGAGTGTTCTAATTTCATACTTTTACATGTTCCTGTCCAATTTTCCCAGCACCACTTATTGAAGAGGCTGTCTTTTCTCCACTGTATATGCTTGCCTCCTTTATCAAAGATAAGTTGACCATATGTGTGTGGGTTTATCTCTGGGCTTTCTATCCTGTTCCATTGATCTATATTTCTGTTTTTGTGCCAGTACCAAACTGTCTTGATTACTGAAGCTTTGTAATATAGTCTGAAGTCAGGGAGCCTGATTCCCCCAGCTCCATTTTTCGTTCTCAAGATTGCTTTGGCTATTCGGGGTCTTTTGTGTTTCCATACAAATTGTGAAATTTTTTGTTCTAGTTCTGTGAAAAATGCCAGTGGTAGTTTGATAGGGATTGCATTGAATCTGTAGATTGCTTTGGGTAGTAGAGACATTTTCACAATGTTGATTCTTCCAATCCAGGAACATGGTATATCTCTCCATCTATTTGTATCATCTTTAATTTCTTTCATCAGTGTCTTATAATTTTCTGCATACAGGTCTTTTGTCTCCTTAGGTAGGTTTATTCCTAGATATTTTATTCTTTTTGTTGCAATGGTAAATGGGAGTGTTTTCTTAATTTCACTTTCAGATTTTTCGTCATTAGTGTATAGAAATGCAAGAGATTTCTGTGCATTAATTTTGTATCCTGCTACTTTACCAAATTCATTGATTAGCTCTAGGAGTTTTCTGGTAGCATCTTTAGGATTCTCTATGTATAGTATCATGTCATCTGCAAATAGTGACAGCTTTACTTCTTCTTTTCCGATTTGGATTCCTTTTATTTCTTTGTCTTCTCTGATTGCTGTGGCTAGGACTTCCAGAACTATGTTGAATAATAGTGGTGAGAGTGGGCAACCTTGTCTTGTTCCTGATCTTAGTGGAAATGGTTTCAGTTTTTCACCATTGAGGACAATGTTGGCTGTGGGTTTGTCATATATGGCCTTTATTATGTTGAGGAAAGTTCCCTCTATGCCTACTTTCTGCAGGGCTTTTATCATAAATGGGTGTTGAATTTTGTCAAAAGCTTTCTCTGCATCTATTGAGATGATCATATGGTTTTTCTCCTTCAATTTGTTAATATGGTGTATCACATTGATTGATTTGCGTATATTGAAGAATCCTTGCATTCCTGGGATAAACCCCACTTGATCATGGTGTATGATCCTTTTAATGTGCTGTTGGATTCTGTTTGCTAGTATTTTGTTGAGGATTTTTGCATCTATGTTCATCAGTGATATTGGCCTGTAGTTTTCTTTCTTTGTGACATCTTTGTCTGGTTTTGGTATCAGGGTGATGGTGGCCTCGTAGAATGAGTTTGGGAGTGTTCCTCCCTCTGCAATATTTTGGAAGAGTTTGAGAAGGATAGGTGTTAGCTCTTCTCTAAATGTTTGATAGAATTCGCCTGTGAAGCCATCTGGTCCTGGGCTTTTGTTTGTTGGAAGGTTTTTAATCACAGTTTCAATTTCAGTGCTTGTGATTGGTCTGTTCATATTTTCTATTTCTTCCTGGTTCAGTCTCGGCAGTTTGTGCATTTCTAAGAATCTGTCCATTTCTTCCAGGTTGTCCATTTTATTGGCATACAGTTGCTTGTAGTAATCTCTCATGATCTTTTGTATTTCTGCAGTGTCAGTGGTTACTTCTCCTTTTTCATTTCTAATTCTATTGATCTGAGTCTTCTCCCTTTTTCTCTTGATGAGTCTGGCTAATGGTTTATCAATTTTGTTTATCTTCTCAAAGAACCAGCTTTTAGTTTCATTGATTTTTGCTATTGTTTCCTTCATTTCTTTTTCATTTATTTCTGACCTGATCTTTATAATTTCTTTCCTTCTGCTGGCTTTGGGGTTTTTTTGTTCTTCTTTCTCTAATTGCTTTAGGTGCAAGGTTAGGTTGTTTATTCGAGATGTTTCCTGTTTCTTGAGGTAGGCTTGTATTGCTATAAACTTCCCTCTTAGCACTGCTTTTGCTGTGTCCCATAGGTTTTGGGTCGTCGTGTCTCCATTGTCATTTGTTTCTAGGTATTTTTTGATTTCCCCTTTGATTTCTTCAGTAATCACTTCGTTATTAAGTAATGTATTGTGTAGCCTCCATGTGTTTGTATTTTTTACAGATCTTTTCCTGTAATTGATATCTAGTCTCATAGCATTGTGGTCGGAAAAGATACTTGATACGATTTCAATTTTCTTAAATTTACCAAGGCTTGATTTGTGACCCAAGATATGATCTATCCTGGAGAATGTTCCATGAGCACTTGAGAAAAATGTGTATTCTGTTGTTTTTGGGTGGAATGTCCTATAAATATCAATTAAGTCCATATTGTTTAATGTATCATTTAAAGCTTGTGTTTCCTTATTTATTTTCATTTTGGATGATCTGTCCATTGGTGAAAGTGGGGTGTTAAAGTCCCCTACTATGATTGTGTTGCTGTCAATTTCCCCTTTCATGGCTGTTAGTATTTGCCTTATGTATTGAGGTGCTCCTATGTTGGGTGCATAAATATTTACAATTGTTATACCTTCCTCTTGGATCGATCCCTTGATCATTATATAGTGTCCTTCTTTGTCTCTTGTAATAGTCTTTATTTTAAAGTCTATTTTGTCTGATATGAGAATTGCTACTCCAGCTTTCTTTTGATTTCCATTTGCATGGAATATCTTTTTCCATCCCCTCACTTTCAGTCTGTATGTGTCCCTAGGTCTGAAGTGGGTCTCTTGTAGACAGCATATGTATGGGTCTTGTTTTTGTATCCATTCAGCCAGCCTGTGTCTTTTGGTGGGAGCATTTAATCCATTTACATTCAAGGTAATTATCGATATGTATGTTCCTATTCCCATTTTCTTAAATGTATTGGGTTTGTTATTGTAGGTGTTTTCCTTCTCTTGTGTTTCTTGCCTAGAGAATTTCCTTTAGCATTTGTTGTAAAGCTGGTTTGGTGGTGCTGAACTCTCTCAGCTTTTGCTTGTCTGTAAAGGTTTTAATTTCTCCATCGAATCTGAATGAGATCCTTGCTGGGTAGAGTAATCTTGGTTGTAGGTTTTTCTCCTTCATGACTTTAAGTATATCCTGCCACTCCCTTCTGGCTTGCAGAGTTTCTGCTGAGAGATCAGATGTTAACCTTATGGGGATTCCCTTGTGTGTTATTTGTTTTTTTTCCCTTGCTGCCTTTAATATGTTTTCCTTATATTTAATTTTTGACAGTTTGATTAATATGTGTCTTGGCGTGTTCCTCCTTGGGTTTATCCTGTATGGGACTCTCTGTGCTTCCAGGACTTGATTAACTATTTCCTTTCCCATATTAGGGAAGTTTTCAACTATAATCTCTTCAAAAATTTTCTCAGTCCCTTTCTTTTTCTCTTCTTCTTCTGGTACCCCTATAATTCGAATGTTGGCACGTTTAATGTTGTCCCAGAGGTCCCTGAGACTGTCCTCAGTTCTTTTCATTCTTTTTTCTTTATCCTGCTCTGTAGTAGTTATTTCCACCATTTTATCTTCCAGGTCACTTATCCTTTCTTCTACCTCAGTTATTCTACTATTGATCCCATCTAGAGTATTTTTAATTTCATTTATTGTGTTTTTCATCATTGCTTGGTTCCTCTTTAGTTCTTCTACATCCTTGTTAAATGTTTCTTGCATTTTGTCTATTCTATTTCCCAGATTTTGGATCATCCTTACTATCATTATTCTGAATTCTTTTTCAGGTAGACTACATATTTCCTCTTCATTTGTTAAGTCCAGTGTGTTTTGAGCCTGCTCCTTCATCTGCTGTGTGTTTTTCTGTCGTCTCATTTTGCCTATCTTACTGTGTTTGGGGTCTCCTTTTCACAGGCTGCAGGTTCGTAGTTCCCGTTGTTTTTGGTATCTGTCCCCAGCGGCTAAGGTTGGTTCAGTGGGTTGTGTAGGCTTCCTGGTGGAGGGAACTGCCTGAGTTCTGGTGGATGAGGCTAGATCTTGTCTTTCTGGTGGGCACGTCCACGTCTGGTGGTGTATTTTGTGGTGTCTGTGGCCTTATTATGATTTTAGGCAGCCTCTCTGCCAATGGATGGGGTTGTGTTCCTGTCTAGCTAGTTGTTTGGCATAGGATGTCCAACACTGTAGCTTGCTGGTCGTTGAGTGAAGCTGGGTCTTGATGTTGAGATGGAGATCTCTGGGAGATTTTTGCCGTTTGGTATTACGTGGAGCTGGGAGGTCTCTTGTGGACCAGTGTTCTGAAGTTGGCTCTCCCACCTCAGAGGCACGGCCCTGATGCCTGGCTGGAGCACCAAGAGCCTTTCGTCCTCACGGCTCAGAGTAAAAGGGAGAAAAAATAGAAAGAAAGAAAGAAAGAAAGAAAGAGGCTATAATATAGTGAAGTAAAATAAAGCTATTGTAAAGCAAAGCTATACAGACAAAATCTCACCCAGAAGCATATACATATACACTCACAAAAAAAAGGAAAAGGGGAAGAATTAATATCTCCTGCTCCCAGAGTCCCCCTCCTGAATTTGGGCTGATTCGTTGTCTGTTCAGGTGTTCAGCAGATGCAGGCACATCAAGTTGATTGTGAGGATTTAATCCGCTGCTTCTGAGGCTGCTGGGAGGGATTTCCCCTTCTCTTCCCTGTTCGCACAGCTCCTGGGGTTCAGCTTTGGATTTGGACCTGCCTCTGCGTGTAGGTCGCCTGAGGGCGTCTGTTCCCCGCCCAGACAGGACGGGGTTAAAGGAGCAGCTGCTTCGGGGGCTCTGGCTCACCCAGGCCGCGGGGAGGGAGGGGTACGGAGGAGGCAGGGCGAGCCTGCAGCGTCAGAGGCCGGCGTGACGCCGCCCCAGCTCGAGGCACGCAGCGCGTTCTCCCGGGGATGTTGTCCCCGGATCCCGGGACCCTGGCAGTGGCGGGCTTCACAGGCTCCCGGGAGGGGAGGTGTGGAGAGTGACCTGTGCTCACACACAGGCCTTTTGGAGGCGGCAGCAGCAGCCCCAGCGTCTCACGCCCGTCTCTGGGGTCCGCGCTGATCGCCGTGGCTTGCGCCCTTCTCTGGAGTTCGTCCAGGCGGCGCTCTGAATCCCCTCTCCTTGCGCGCAGCGAAACAAAGAGGCAAGAAAAAGTCTCTTGCCTCTTCGGCAGCTGCAGACCTTTTCCCGGTCTCCCTCCCGGCCAGCTGTGGTGCGCCAACCCCTTCAGGCTGTGTTCACGCCGCCAGCCCCAGTCCTCTCCCTGCGATCCGACCGCAGCCCGAGCCTCAGCTCCCAGCCCCGCCCGCCCCGGCGGGGGAGCAGACAAGCCTCTCGGGCTGGTGAGCGCCGCTCGGCGCCAAGCCCCTGTGCGGGAGTCTCTCCGATTTTCCCTCTGCGCCCCTGTTGCCGTGGGATCCGCGCTGATAGCCGCGGCTCGCGCCCCTCTCTGGAGTTCGTCTAGGCGGCGCTCCGAATCCCCTCTCCTTGCCCGCCGCGAAACAAAGAGGCAAGAAAAAGTCTCTTGCCTCTTCGGCAGCTGCAGACCTTTTCCCCGGACTCCCTCCCGGCCAGCTGTGGTGCGCCAACCCCTTCAGGCTGTGTCCACGCTGCCAGACCCAGTCCTCTCCCTGCGATCCGACTGAAGCCGAGCCTCAGCTCCCAGCCCCGCCCGCCCCGGCGGCTAAGCAGACAAGCCTCTCGGGCTGGTGAGTGCTGCTCGGCGCCGAGCCTCTGTGCGGGAACCTCTCCGCTTTGCCCTCCGCACCTCTGTGGCTGCGCTCTCTTCCGTGGCTCCGAAGCTTCCCCCCTCCGCCCCCCGCAGTCTCCGCCCGCGAAGGGGCTCCTAGTGCGTGGAAACCTTTCCTCCTTCACGGCTCCCTCCCACTGGTGCAGGTGCCGTCCCTATTCTTTTGTCTCTGTTATTTCTTTTTTCTTTTGCCCTACCCAAGTACGGGGGGAGTTTCTTGCCTTTTTGGAGGTCGGACGTTTTCTGCCAGCGTTCAGTGGGTGTTCTGTAGGAGCAGTTCCACGTGTAGGGGTATTTCTACTGTATCTGTGGGAAGGAATGTGATCTCCGCGTCTTACTCTTCCGCCATCTTCTCTCTCAGGATTCTCTTTTTAACCTGTTCCTTAAAACACTAGTGCTTAGGAAATCTATTGGAGGCAGAAGCCGTCAAGGGTAGCTTAGGGTTAGGGTGAGGGTTAGGGTACGGTTTAGGGTACGGGTTCAGGGAGGGGTTCGGGTAGGGCGTAGGGTATGGGTTAGGGTTAGTGTTAGGGTTAGGGCTCGGTTTAGGGTACGGGTTAGGATTAGGGTACGCGTTAGGGTCCGGGTAGGGGTTAGGGTTAGTGTACGCGTTACGGTGAGGGTAGTTATTAAACCTATCCCACTCTCTAGATACCCCTTAGCACGTACAGGAATATTATTGGGGGTCCAGCCATGGAGAAGAGTTTAGACACTAGGAGAAGATAAGGAACACACCCATTATCACGAAATCACATTAGGATTCTCTTTTTAACCTGTTCCTTAAAACACTAGTGCTTAGGAAATCTATTGGAGGCAGAAGCAGTCAAGGGTAGCTTAGGGTTAGGGTTAGGGTTAGGGCGAGGGTTAGGGTACGGCTTACGATACGGGTTCGGGGAGGGTTTCGGGTAGGGCGTAGGTTATGGGTTAGGGTTAGGGTTAGGGCTAGTGTTAGGGTTAGGGCTCGATTTAGGGTACGGGTTAGGATTAGGGTATGCGTTAGGGTTAGGGTAGGGGTTAGGGTTAGGATACGCTTTAGGGTGAGGGTAGTTATTAAACCTATCCCACTCTCTAGATACCCCTTAGCACGTAAGGGAATATTATTTGGGGGTCCAGCCATGGAGAAGAGTTTAGACACGAGGAGAAGATAAGGAACACACCCATTATCAAGAAATCACATAAGGATTCTCTTTTTAACATGTTCCTTAAAACACTAGTGCTTAGGAAATCTATCGGAGGCAGAAGCCGTCAAAGGTAGCTTAGGGTTAGGGTTAGGGTTATGGTGAGGGTTAGGGTACGGCTTAGGGTACGGGTTCGGGGAGCGGTTCGGGTAGGGCGTAGGGTATGGGTTAGGGTTAGGGTTAGGGCTAGTGTTAGGGTTAGGGCTCGGTTTAGGGTACAGGTTAGGATTAGGGTACGCGTTAGGGTTAGGGTAGGGGTTAAGGTTAGTGTACGCGTTAGGGTGAGGGTAGTTATTAAACCTATCACACTCTCTAGATACACCTTAGCACGTAAAGGAATATTATTTGGGGGTCCAGCCATGGAGAAGAGTTTAGACACTAGGAGAAGATAAGGAACACACCCATTATCACGAAATCACATTAGGATTCTCTTTTTAACCTGTTCCTTAAAACACTAGTGCTTAGGAAATCTATTGGAGGCAGAAGCAGTCAAGGGTAGCTTAGGGTTAGGGTTAGGGTTAGGGTGAGGGTTATGGTACGGCTTAGGTTACGGGTTCGGGGAGGGGTTCGGGTAGGGCGTAGGGTATGGGTTAGGGTTAGGGTTAGGGCTAGTGTTAGGGTTAGGGCTCGGTTTAGGGTACAGGTTAGGATTAGGGTACACGTTAGGGTTCGGGTAGGGGTTAGGGTTAGGGTACGCGTTAGGGTGGGGGTAGTTATTAAACCTATCACACTCTCTAGATACCCCTTAGCACGTAAAGGACTATTATTTGGGGGTCCAGCCATGGGGAAGAGTTTAGACACGAGGAGAAGATAAGGAACACACCCATTATCAAGAAATCACAATGTGATTCTCTTTTTAAACTGTTCCTTAAAACACTAGTGCTTAGGAAATCTATTGGAGGCAGAAGCAGTCAAGGGTAGCTTAGGGTTAGGGTTAGGGTTAGGGTGAGGGTTAGGGTACGGGTTAGGGGAGGGGTTCGGGTAGGCCGTAGGGTATGGGTTAGGGTTAGGGTTAGGGTTAGTGTTAGGGTTAGGGCTCGGTTAAGGGTACGGGTTAGGATTAGGGTACGCGTTAGTGTTAGGGTAGTGGTTAGGGTTAGGGTACGCTTTAGGGTGAGGGTAGTTATTAAACCTATCCCACTCTCTAGATACCCCTTAGCACGTAAAGGAATATTATTTGGGGGTCCAGCCATGGAGAAGAATTTAGACACTAGGAGAAGATAAGGAACACACCCATTATCAAGAAATCACAATATGATTCTCTTTTTAAACTGTTCCTTAAAACACTAGTGCTTAGGAAATCTATTGGAGGCAGAAGCAGTCAAGGGTAGCTTAGGGTTAGGGTTAGGGTTAGGGCGAGGGTTAGGGTACGGCTTACGATACGGGTTCGGGGAGGGTTTCGGGTAGGGCGTAGGTTATGGGTTAGGGTTAGGGTTAGGGCTAGTGTTAGGGTTAGGGCTCGATTTAGGGTACGGGTTAGGATTAGGGTATGCGTTAGGGTTAGGGTAGGGGTTAGGGTTAGGATACGCTTTAGGGTGAGGGTAGTTATTAAACCTATCCCACTCTCTAGATACCCCTTAGCACGTAAGGGAATATTATTTGGGGGTCCAGCCATGGAGAAGAGTTTAGACACGAGGAGAAGATAAGGAACACACCCATTATCAAGAAATCACATAAGGATTCTCTTTTTAACATGTTCCTTAAAACACTAGTGCTTAGGAAATCTATCGGAGGCAGAAGCCGTCAAGGGTAGCTTAGGGTTAGGGTTAGGGTTATGGTGAGGGTTAGGGTACGGCTTAGGGTACGGGTTCGGGGAGGGGTTCGGGTAGGGCGTAGGGTATGGGTTAGGGTTAGGGTTAGGGCTAGTGTTAGGGTTAGGGCTCGGTTTAGGGTACAGGTTAGGATTAGGGTACGCGTTAGGGTTAGTGTAGGGGTTAAGGTTAGTGTACGCGTTAGGGTGAGGGTAGTTATTAAACCTATCACACTCTCTAGATACACCTTAGCACGTAAAGGAATATTATTTGGGGGTCCAGCCATGGAGAAGAGTTTAGACACTAGGAGAAGATAAGGAACACACCCATTATCACGAAATCACATTAGGATTCTCTTTTTAACCTGTTCCTTAAAACACTAGTGCTTAGGAAATCTATTGGAGGCAGAAGCAGTCAAGGGTAGATTAGGGTTAGGGTTAGGGTTAGGGTGATTGTTAGGGTACAGCTTAGGTTACGGGTTCGGGGAGGGGTTCGGGTAGGACGTAGGGTATGGTTTAGGGTTAGGGTTAGGGTTAGTGTTAGAGTTAGGGCTCGGTTTAGGGTACGGGTTAGGATTAGGGTACACGTTAGGGTTCGGGTAGGGGTTAGGGTTAGGGTACGCGTTATGGTGAGGGTAGTTATTAAACCTATCCCACTCTCTAGATACCCCTTAGCACGTAAAGGAATATTATTTGGGGGTCCAGCCATGGAGAAGAGTTTAGACACGAGGAGAAGATAAGGAACACACCCATTATCAAGAAATCACATTAGGATTCTCTTTTTAACCTGTTCCTTAAAACACTAGTGCTTAGGAAATCTATTGGAGGCAGAAGCCGTCAAGGGTAGCTTAGGGTTAGGGTGAGGGTTAGGGTACGGTTTAGGGTACGGGTTCAGGGAGGGGTTCGGGTAGGGCGTAGGGTATGGGTTAGGGTTAGGGTTAGGGTTAGTGTTAGGGTTAGGGCTCGGTTTAGGGTACGGGTTAGGATTAGGGTACGCGTTAGGGTCCGGGTAGGGGTTAGGGTTAGTGTACGCGTTACGGTGAGGGTAGTTATTAAACCTATCCCACTCTCTAGATACCCCTTAGCACGTACAGGAATATTATTGGGGGTCCAGCCATGGAGAAGAGTTTAGACACTAGGAGAATATAAGGAACACACCCATTATCACGAAATCACATTAGGATTCTCTTTTTAACCTGTTGCTTAAAACACTAGTGCTTAGGAAATCTATTGGAGGCAGAAGCAGTCAAGGGTAGCTTAGGGTTAGGGTTAGGGTTAGGTTGAGGGTTAGGGTATGGCTTAGGGTACGGGTTCGGGGAGGGGTTCGGGTAGGGCGTTGGGTATGGGTTAGGGTTAGGGTTAGGGTTAGTGTTAGGGTTAGGGCTCGGTTTAGGGTACGGGTTAGGATTAGGGTACGCGTTAGGGTTAGGGTAGGGGTTAGGGTTAGGGTACGCGTTAGGGTGGGGGTAGTTATTAAACCTATCACACTCTCTAGATATCCCTTAGCACGTAAAGGAATATTATTTGGGGGTCCAGACATGGAGAAGAGTTTAGACACTAGGAGAAGATAAGGAACACACCCATTATCACGAAATCACATTAGGATTCTCTTTTTAACCTGTTCCTTAAAACACTAGTGCTTAGGAAATCTATTGGAGGCAGAAGCAGTCAAGGGTAGCTTAGTGTTAGGGTTAGGGTTAGGGTGAGGGTTAGGGTACGGCTTAGGGTACGGGTTCGGGGAGGGGTTCGGGTAGGGCGTAGGGTATGGGTTAGGGTTAGGGTTAGGGCTAGTGTTAGGGTTAGGGCTCGGTTTAGGGTACAGGTTAGGATTAGGGTACGCGTTAGGGTTAGGGTAGGGGTTATGGTTAGGGTACGCGTTAGGGTGGGGGTAGTTATTAAACCTATCACACTCTCTAGATACCCCTTAGCACGTAAAGGACTATTATTTGGGGGTCCAGCCATGGGGAAGAGTTTAGACACGAGGAGAAGATAAGGAACACACCCATTATCAAGAAATCACAATGTGATTCTCTTTTTAAACTGTTCCTTAAAACACTAGTGCTTAGGAAATCTATTGGAGGCAGAAGCAGTCAAGGGTAGCTTAGGGTTAGGGTTAGGGTTAGGGTGAGGGTTAGGGTACGGGTTAGGGGAGGGGTTCGGGTAGGCCGTAGGGTATGGGTTAGGGTTAGGGTTAGGGTTAGTGTTAGGGTTAGGGCTCGGTTAAGGGTACGGGTTAGGATTAGGGTACGGGTTAGTGTTAGGGTAGTGGTTAGGGTTAGGGTACGCTTTAGGGTGAGGGTAGTTATTAAACCTATCCTACTCTCTAGATACCCCTTAGCACGTAAAGGAATATTATTTGGGGGTCCAGCCATGGAGAAGAATTTAGACACTAGGAGAAGATAAGGAACACACCCATTATCAAGAAATCACAATATGATTCTCTTTTTAAACTGTTCCTTAAAACACTAGTGCTTAGGAAATCTATTGGAGGCAGAAGCAGTCAAGGGTAGCTTAGGGATAGGATTAGGGTTAGGGTGAGGGTTAGGGTACGGCTTAGGGTACGGGTTCGGTGAGGGGTTCGGGTAGGGCGTAGGGTATGGGTTAGGGTTAGGGTTAGGGTTAGTGTTAGGGTTAGGGCTCGGTTTAGGGTACGGGTTAGGATTAGGGTACGCGTTAGTGTTAGGGTAGGTGTTAGGGTTAGGGTACGTGATAGGGTGAGGTTAGTTATTAAACCTATCCCACTCTCTAGATACCCCTTAGTACGTAAAGGAATATTATTTGGGGGTCCAGCCATGGAGAAGAGTTTAGACACTAGGAGAAGATAAGGAACACACCCATTATCAAGAAATCACATTAGGATTCTCTTTTTAACCTGTTCCTTAAAACACTAGTGCTTAGGAAATCTATTGGAGGCAGAAGCAGTCAAGGGTAGCTTAGGGTTAGGGTTAGGGTTATGGTGAGGGTTAGGGTACGGCTTAGGGTACGGGTTCGGGGAGGGGTTCGGGTAGGGCGTAGGGTATGGGTTAGGGTTAGTGTTAGGGCTAGTGTTAGGGTTAGGGCTCGGTTTAGGGTACAGGTTAGGATTAGGGTACGCGTTAGGGTTAGGGTAGGGGTTAAGGTTAGTGTACGCGTTAGGGTGAGGGTAGTTATTAAACCTATCCCACTCTCTAGATACCCCTTAGCACGTACAGGTATATTATTGGGGGTCCAGCCATGGAGAAGAGTTTAGACACTAGGATAAGATAAGGAACACACCCATTCTCAAGAAATCACATTAGGATTCTCTTTTTAACCTGTTCCTTAAAACACTAGTGCTTAGGAAATCTATTGGAGGCAGAAGCAGTCAAGGGTAGCTTAGGGTTAGGGTTAGGTTTAGGGTGAGGGTTAGGGTACGGGTTCGGGGAGGGGTTCGGGTACGGCGTAGGGTATGGGCTAGGGTTAGGGTTAGGGTTAGTGTTAGGGTTAGGGCTCGGTTTAGGGTACGGGTTATGATTAGGGTACGCGTTAGGGTTAGGGTAGGGGTTAGGGTTAGGGTACGCGTTAGGGTTAGGGTAGTTATTAAACCTATCCCACTCTCTAGATACCCCTTAGCACGTAAAGGAATATTATTTGGGGGTCCAGCCATGGAGAAGAGTTTAGACACTAGGATAAGATAAGGAACACACCCATTCTCAAGAAATCACATTAGGATTCTCTTTTTAACCTGTTCCTTAAAACACTAGTGCTTAGGAAATCTATTGGAGGCAGAAGCAGTCAAGGGTAGCTTAGGGTTAGGGTTAGGGTTAGGGTTAGGGTTAGGGTACGGCTTAGGGTACGGGTTCGGGGAGGGGTTCGGGTACGGCGTAGGGTATGGGCTAGGGTTAGGGTTAGGGTTAGTGTTAGGGTTAGGGCTCGGTTTAGGGTACGGGTTAGGATTAGGGTACGCGTTAGGGTTAGGGTAGGGGTTAGGGTTAGGGTACGCGTTAGGGTTAGGGTAGTTATTAAACCTATCCCACTCTCTAGATACCCCTTAGCACGTAAAGGAATATTATTTGGGGGTCCAGCCATGGAGAAGAGTTTAGACACTAGGATAAGATAAGGAACACACCCATTCTCAAGAAATCACATTAGGATTCTCTTTTTAACCTGTTCCTTAAAACACTAGTGCTTAGGAAATCTATTGGAGGCAGAAGCAGTCAAGGGTAGCTTAGGGTTAGGGTTAGGGTTAGGGTGAGGGTTAGGGTATGGCTTAGGGAACGGGTTCGGGGAGGGGTTCGGGTAGGGCGTAGGGTATGGGTTAGGGTTAGGGTTAGGGTTAGTGTTAGGGTTAGGGCTCGGTTTAGGGTATGGGTTAGGATTAGGGTACGCGTTAGGGTTAGGGTAGGGGTTAGGGTTAGGGTACGCGTTAGGGTGGGGTTAATTATTAAACCTATCACACTCTCTAGATACCCCTTAGCACGTAAAGGAATATTATTTCGGGGTCCAGCCATAGAGAATAGTTTAGACACTAGGAGAAGATAAGGAACACACCCATTATCACGAAATCACATTAGGATTCTCTTTTTAACCTGTTCCTTAAAACACTATTGCTTAGGAAATCTATTGGAGGCAGAAGCCGTCAAGGGTAGCTTAGGGATAGGATTAGGGTTAGGGTGAGGGTTAGGGTACGGCTTAGGGTACGGGTTCGGTGAGGGGTTCGGGTAGGGCGTAGGGTATGGGTTAGGGTTAGGGTTAGGGTTAGTGTTAGGGTTAGGGCTCGGTTTAGGGTACGGTTTAGGATTAGGGTACGCGTTAGTGTTAGGGTAGGTGTTAGGGTTAGGGTACGCGATAGGGTGAGGTTAGTTATTAAACCTATCCCACTCTCTAGATACCCCTTAGTACGTAAAGGAATATTATTTGGGGGTCCAGCCATGGAGAAGAGTTTAGACACTAGGAGAAGATAAGGAACACACCCATTATCAAGAAATCACATTAGGATTCTCTTTTTAACCTGTTCCTTAAAACACTAGTGCGTAGGAAATCTATTGGAGGCAGAAGCCGACAAGGGTAGCTTAGGGTTAGGGTTAGGGTTATGGTGAGGGTTAGGGTACGGCTTAGGGTACGGGTTCGGGGAGGGGTTCGGGTAGGGCGTAGGGTATGGGTTAGGGTTAGGGTTAGGGCTAGTGTTAGGGTTAGGGCTCGGTTTAGGGTACAGGTTAGGATTAGGGTACGCGTTAGGGTTAGGGTAGGGGTTAAGGTTAGTGTACGCGTTAGGGTGAGGGTAGTTATTAAACCTATCCCACTCTCTAGATACCCCTTAGCACGTACAGGTATATTATTGGGGGTCCAGCCATGGAGAAGAGTTTAGACACTAGGAGAAGTTAAGGAACACACCCATTATCAAGAAATCACATTAGGATTCTCTTTTTAACCTGTTCCTTAAAACACTAGTGCTTAGGAAATCTATTGGAGGCAGAAGCAGTCAAGGGTAGCTTAGGGTTAGGGTTAGGGTTAGGGTGAGGTTTAGGGTATGGCTTAGGGTACGGGTTCGGGGAGGGGTTCGGGTAGGGCGTAGGGTATGGGTTAGGGTTAGGGTTAGGGTTAGTGTTAGGGTTAGGGCTCGGTTTGGGGTATGGGTTAGGATTAGGGTACGCGTTAGGGTTAGGGTAGGGGTTAGGGTTAGGGTACGCGTTAGGGTGGGGTTAGTTATTAAACCTATCACACTCTCTAGATACCCCTTAGCACGTAAAGGAATATTATTTGGGGGTCCAGCCATGGAGAATAGTTTAGACACTAGGAGAAGATAAGGAACACACCCATTATCACGAAATCACATTAGGATTCTCTTTTTAACCTGTTCCTTAAAACACTATTGCTTAGGAAATCTATTGGAGGCAGAAGCCGTCAAGGGTAGCTTAGGGATAGGATTAGGGTTAGGGTGAGGGTTAGGGTACGGCTTAGGGTACGGGTTCGGTGAGGGGTTCGGGTAGGGCGTAGGGTATGGGTTAGGGTTAGGGTTAGGGTTAGTGTTAGGGTTAGGGCTCGGTTTAGGGTACGGGTTAGGATTAGGGTACGCGTTAGTGTTAGGGTAGGTGTTAGGGTTAGGGTACGCGATAGGGTGAGGTTAGTTATTAAACCTATCCCACTCTCTAGATACCCCTTAGTACGTAAAGGAATATTATTTGGGGGTCCAGCCATGGAGAAGAGTTTAGACACTAGGAGAAGATAAGGAACACACCCATTATCAAGAAATCACATTAGGATTCTCTTTTTAACCTGTTCCTTAAAACACTAGTGCTTAGGAAATCTATTGGAGGCAGAAGCCGTCAAGGGTAGCTTAGGGTTAGGGTTAGGGTTAGGGTGAGGGTTAGGGTACGGCTTAGGGTACGGGTTCGGGGAGGGGTTCGGGTAGGCCGTAGGGTATGGGTTAGGGTTAGGGTTAGGGTTAGTGTTAGGGTTAGGGCTCGGTTAAGGGTACGGGTTAGGATTAGGGTACGCGTTAGGGTTAGGGTAGGGGTTATGGTTAGGTTACGCGTTAGGGTGGGGGTAGTTATTAAACCTATCACACTCTGTAGATACCCCTTAGCACGTAAAGGACTATTATTTGGGGGTCCAGCCATGGAGAAGAGTTTAGACACGAGGAGAAAATAAGGAACACACCCATTATCAAGAAATCACAATGTGATTCTCTTTTTAAACTGTTCCTTAAAACACTAGTGCTTAGGAAATCTATTGGAGGCAGAAGCAGTCAAGGGTAGCTTAGGGTTAGGGATAGGGTTAGGGTGAGGGTTAGGGTACGGCTTAGGGTACGGGTTCGGGGAGGGGTTCGGGTAGGCCGTAGGGTATGGGTTAGGGTTAGGGTTAGGGTTAGTGTTAGGGTTAGGGCTCGGTTAAGGGTACGGGTTAGGATTAGGGTACGCGTTAGTGTTAGGGTAGTGGTTAGGGTTAGGGTACGCTTTAGGGTGAGGGTAGTTATTAAACCTATCCCAATCTCTAGATACCCCTTAGCACGTAAAGGAATATTATTTGGGGGTCCAGCCATGGAGAAGAATTTAGACACTAGGAGAAGATTAGGAACACACCCATTATCAAGAAATCACAATATGATTCTCTTTTTAAACTGTTCCTTAAAACACTAGTGCTTAGGAAATCTATTGGAGGCAGAAGCAGTCAAGGGTACCTTAGGGTTAGGGTTAGGGTTAGGGTGAGGGTTAGGGTACGGCTTACGATACGGGTTCGGGGAGGGGTTTGGGTAGGGCGTAGGGTATGGGTTAGGGTTAGGGTTAGGGCTAGTGTTAGGGTTAGGGCTCGGTTTGGGGTACGGGTTAGGATTAGGGTATGCGTTAGGGTTAGGGTAGGGGTTAGGGTTAGGATACGCGTTAGGGTGAGGGTAGTTATTAAACCTATCCCACTCTCTAGATACCCCTTAGCACGTAAAGGAATATTATTTGGGGGTCCAGCCATGGAGAAGAGTTTAGACACGAGGAGAAGATAAGGAACACACCCATTATCAAGAAATCACATAAGGATTCTCTTTTTAACATGTTCCTTAAAACACTAGTGCTTAGGAAATCTATTGGAGGCAGAAGCCGTCAAGGGTAGCTTAGGGTTAGGGTTAGGGTTAGGGTGAGGGTTAGGGTACGGCTTAGGGTACGGGTTCGGGGAGGGGTTCGGGTAGGGCGTAGGGTATGGGTTAGGGTTAGGGTTAGGGCTAGTGTTAGGGTTAGGGCTCGGTTTAGGGTACAGGTTAGGATTAGGGTACGCGTTAGGGTTAGGGTAGGGGTTAAGGTTAGTGTACGCGTTAGGGTGAGGGTAGTTATTAAACCTATCCCACTCTCTAGATACCCCTTAGCACGTACAGGTATATTATTGGGGGTCCAGCCATGGAGAAGAGTTTAGACACTAGGAGAAGATAAGGAACACACCCATTATCAAGAAATCACATTAGGATTCTCTTTTTAACCTGTTCCTTAAAACACTAGTGCTGAGGAAATCTATTGGAGGCAGAAGCAGTCAAGGGTAGCTTAGGGTTAGGGTTAGGGTTAGGGTGAGGGTTAGGGTATGGCTTAGGGTACGGGTTCGGGGAGGGGTTCGGGTAGGGCGTTGGCTATGGGTTAGGGTTAGGGTTAGGGTTAGTGTTAGGGTTAGGGCTCGGTTTAGGGTACGGGTTAGGATTAGGGTACGCGTTAGGGTTAGGGTAGGGGTTAGGGTTAGGGTACGCGACAGGGTGAGGTTAGTTCTTAAACCTATCCCACTCTCTAGATACCCCTTAGTACGTAAAGGAATATTATTTGGGGGTCCAGCCATGGAGAAGAGTTTAGACACTAGGAGAAGATAAGGAACACACCCATTATCAAGAAATCACATTAGGATTCTCTTTTTAACCTGTCTCTTAAAACACTAGTGCTTAGGAAATCTATTGGAGGCAGAAGCCTTCAAGGGTAGCTTAGGGTTAGGGTTAGGGTTAGGGTGAGGGTTAGGGTATGGCTTAGGGTACGGCTTCGGGGAGGGGTTCGGTTAGGGCGTAGGGTATGGGTTAGGGTTAGGGTTAGTGTAAGTGTTAGGGTTAGGGCTCGGTTTAGGGTACGGGTTAGGATTAGGGTACGCGTTAGGGTTACGGTAGGGGTTAGGGTTAGGGTACGCGTTAGGGTGGGGGTAGTTATTAAACCTATCACACTCTCTAGATACCCCTTAGCACGTAAAGGACTATTATTTGGGGGTCCAGCCATGGAGAAGAGTTTAGACACGAGGAGAAGATAAGGAACACACCCATTATCAAGAAATCACAATGTGATTCTCTTTTTAAAGTGTTCCTTAAAACACTAGTGCTTAGGAAATCTATTGGAGGCAGAAGCAGTCAAGGGTAGCTTAGGGTTAGGGTTAGGGTTAGGGTGAGGGTTAGGGTACGGCTTAGGGTACGGGTTCGGGGAGGGGTTCGGGTAGGGCGTAGGGTATGGGTTAGGGTTAGGGTTAGGGCTAGTGTTAGGGTTAGGGCTCGGTTTAGGGTACGGGTTAGGATTAGGGTATGCGTTAGGGTTAGGGTAGGGGTTAGGGTTAGGATACGCGTTAGGGTGAGGGAAGTTATTAAACCTATCCCACTCTCTAGATAGCCCTTAGCACGAAAAGGAATATTATTTGGGGGTCCAGCCATGGAGAAGAGTATAGACACGAGAAGATAAGGAACACACCCATTATCAAGAAATCACATTAGGATTCTCTTTTTAACCTGTTCCTTAAATCACTAGTGCTTAGGAAATCTATTGGAGGCAGAAGCCGTCAAGGGTAGCTTAGGGTTAGGGTTAGGGTTAGGGTGAGGGTTAGGGTACGGCTTAGGGTACGGGTTCGGGGAGGGGTTCGGGTAGGGCGTAGGGTATGGGTTAGGGTTAGGGCTAGTGTTAGGGTTAGGGCTCGGTTTAGGGTACAGGTTAGGATTAGGGTACGCGTTAGGGTTAGGGTAGGGGTTAAGGTTAGTGTACGCGTTAGGGTGAGGGTAGTTATTAAACCTATCCCACTCTCTAGATACCCCTTAGCACGTACAGGTATATTATTGGGGCTCCAGCCATGGAGAAGAGTTTAGACACTAGGAGAAGATAAGGAACACACCCATTATCACGAAATCACATTAGGATTCTCTTTTTAACCTGTTCCTTAAAACACTAGTGCTTAGGAAATCTATTGGAGGCAGAAGCAGTCAAGGGTAGCTTAGGGTTAGGGTTAGGGTTAGGGTGAGGGTTAGGGTATGGCTTAGGGTACGGGTTCGGGGAGGGGTTCGGGTAGGGCGTAGGGTATGGGTTAGGGTTAGGGTTAGGGTTAGTGTTAGGGTTAGGGCTCGGTTTAGGGTACGGGTTAGGATTAGGGTACGCGTTAGGGTTAGGGTAGGGGTTATGGTTAGGGTACGCGTTAGGGTGGGGGTAGTTATTAAACCAATCACACTCTCTAGATACCCCTTAGCACGTAAAGGACTATTATTTGGGGGTCCAGCCATGGAGAAGAGTTTAGACACGAGGAGAAGATAAGGAACACACCCATTATCAAGAAATCACAATGTGATTCTCTTTTTAAACTGTTCCTTAAAACACTAGTGCTTAGGAAATCTATTGGAGGCAGAAGCAGTCAAGGGTAGCTTAGGGTTAGGGTTAGGGTTAGGGTGAGGGTTAGGGTACGGCTTAGGGGACGGGTTCGGGGAGGGGTTCGGGTAGGCCGTAGGGTATGGGTTAGGGTTAGGGTTAGGGTTAGTGTTAGGGTTAGGGCTCGGTTTAGGGTACGGGTTAGGATTAGGGTACGCGTTAGTGTTAGGGTAGTGGTTAGGGTTAGGGTACGCTTTAGGGTGAGGGTAGTTATTAAACCTATCCCACTCTCTAGATACCCCTTAGCACGTAAAGGTCTATTATTTGGGGGTCCAGCCATGGAGAAGAGTTTAGACACGAGGAGAAGATAAGGAACACACCCATTATCAAGAAATCACAATATGATTCTCTTTTTAAACTGTTCCTTAAAACACTAGTGCTTAGGAAATCTATTGGAGGCAGAAGCAGTCAAGGGTAGCTTAGGGTTAGGGTTAGGGTTACGGTGAGGGTTAGGGTACGGCTTACGATACGGGTTCGGGGAGGGGTTCGGGTAGGGCGTAGGGTATGGGTTAGGGTTAGGGTTAGGGCTAGTGTTAGGGTTAGGGCTCGGTTTAGGGTACGGGTTAGGATTAGGGTATGCGTTAGGGTTAGGGTAGGGGTTAGGGTTAGGATACGCGTTATGGTGAGGGTAGTTATTAAACCTATCCCACTCTCTAGATACCCCTTAGCACGTAAAGGAATATTATTTGGGGGTCCAGCCATGGAGAAGGGTTTAGACACTAGGAGAAGATAAGGAACACACCAATTATCATGAAATCACAATATGATTCTCTTTTTAAACTGTTCCTTAAAACACTAGTGGTTAGGAAATCTATTGGAGGCAGAAGCAGTCAAGGGTAGCTTAGGGTTAGGGTTAGGGTTAGGGTGAGGGTTAGGGTACGGCTTAGTGTACGGGTTCGGGCAGGGTTTCGGGTAGGGCGTAGGGTATGGGTTAGGGTTAGGGTTAGGGTTAGTGTTAGAGTTAGGGCTCGGTTTAGGGTACGGGTTAGGATTAGGGTACTCGTTAGGGTTAGGGTAGCGGTTAGGGTTAGGGTACGCGTTAGGGTGAGGGTAGTTATTAAACCTATCACACTCTCTAGATACACCTTAGCACGTAAAGGAATATTATTTGGGGGTCCAGCCATGGAGAAGAGTTTAGACACTAGGAGAAGATAAGGAACACACCCATTATCACGAAATCACATTAGGATTCTCTTTTTAACCTGTTCCTTAAAACACTAGTGCTTAGGAAATCTACTGGAGGCAGAAGCAGTCAAGGGTAGATTAGGGTTAGGGTTAGGGTTAGGGTGAGGGTTAGGGTACGGTTTAGGGTACGGGTTCAGGGAGGGGTTCGGGTAGGGCGTAGGGTATGGGTTAGGTTTAGGGTTAGGGTTAGTGTTAGGGTTAGGGCTCGGTTTAGGGTACGGGTTAGGATTAGGGTACGCGCTAGGGTTAGGGTAGGGGTTAGGGTTAGGGTACGCGTTAGGGTGAGGGTAGTTATTAAACCTATGACACTCTCTAGATACCCCTTAGCACATAAAGGAATATTATTTGGGGGTCCAGCCATGGAGAAGAGTTTAGACACGAGGAGAAGATAAGGAACACACCCATTATCAAGAAATCACATTAGGATTCTCTGTTTAACATGTTCCTTAAAACACTAGTGCTTAGGAAATCTATTGGAGGCAGAAGCCGTCAAGGGTAGCTTAGGGTTAGGGTTAGGGTTAGGGTGAGGGTTAGGGTACTTCTTAGGGTACGGGTTGGGGGAGGGGTTCGGGTAGGGCGTAGGGTATGGGTTAGGGTTAGGGTTAGGGTTAGTGTTAGGGTTAGGGCTCGGTTTAGGGTACGGGTTAGGATTAGGGTACGCGTTAGGGTTAGGGTAGGGGTTAGGGGTAGGGTACGCGTTAGGGTGGGGGTAGTTATTAAACCTATCACATTCTCTAGATACCCCTTAGCACGTAAAGGAATATTATTTGGGGGTGCAGCCATGGAGAAGAGTTTAGACACTAGGAGAAGATAAGGAACACACCCATTATCACGAAATCACATTAGGATTCTCTTTTTAACCTGTTCCTTAAAACACTAGTGCTTAGGAAATCTATTGGAGGCAGAAGCCGTCAAGGGTAGCTTAGGGTTAGGGTTAGGGTTAGGGTGAGGGTTAGGGTACGGCTTAGGGTACGGGTTCGGGGAGGGGTTCGGGTAGGGCGTAGAGTATGGGTTAGGGTTAGGTTTAGGGTTAGTGTTAGGGTTAGGGCTCGGTTTAGGGTACGGGTTAGGATTAGGGTACGCGTTAGGGTTAGGGTAGGGGTTAGGGTTAGGGTACGCGATAGGGTGAGGTTAGTTATTAAACCTATCCCACTCTCTAGATACCCCTTAGTACGTAAAGGAATATTATTTGGGGGTCCAGCCATGGAGAAGAGTTTAGACACTAGGAGAAGATTAGGAACACACCCATTATCAAGAAATCACATTAGGATTCTCTTTTTAACCTGTTCCTTAAAACACTAGTGCTTAGGAAATCTATTGGAGGCAGAAGCAGTCAAGGGTAGCTTAGGGTTAGGGTTAGGGTTAGGGTGAGGGTTAGGGTATGGCTTAGGATACGGGTTCGGGGAGGGGTTCGGGTAGGGCGTAGGGTATGGGTTAGGGTTAGGGTTATGGTTAGTGTTAGGGTTAGGGCTCGGTTTAGGGTACGGGTTAGGATTAAGGTACGCGTTAAGGTTAGGGTATGGGTTATGGTTAGGGTACGCGTTAGGGTGGGGGTAGTTATTAAACCTATCACACTCTCTAGATACCCCTTAGCACGTAAAGGACTATTATTTGGGGGTCCAGCCATGGAGAAGAGTTTAGACACGAGGAGAAGATAAGGAACACACCCATTATCAAGAAATCACAATGTGATTCTCTTTTTAAACTGTTCCTTAAAACACTAGTGCTTAGGAAATCTATTGGAGGCAGAAGCAGTCAAGGGTAGCTTAGGGTTAGTGTTAGGGTTAGGGTGAGGGTTAGGGTACGGCTTACGATACGGGTTCGGGGAGGGGTTCGGGTAGGGCGTAGGGTATGGGTTAGGGTTAGGGATAGGGCTAGTGTTAGGGTTAGGGCTCGGTTTAGGGTACGGGTTAGGATTAGGGTATGCGTTAGGGTTAGGGTAGGGGTTAGGGTTAGGATACGCGTTAGGGTGAGGGTAGTTATTAAACCTATCCCACTCTCTAGATAACCCTTAGCACGTAAAGGAATATTATTTGGGGGTCCAGCCATGGAGAAGAGTTTAGACACGAGGAGAAGATAAGGAACACCCCCATTATCAAGAAATCACATTAGGATTCTCTTTTTAACCTGTTCCTTAAAACACTAGTGCTTAGGAAATCTATTGGAGGCAGAAGCAGTCAAGGGTAGCTTAGGGTTAGGGTTAGGGTTAGGGTGAGGGTTAGGGTACGGCTTAGGGTATGGGTTCGGGGAGGGATTCGGTTAGGGCGTAGGGTATGGGTTAGTGTTAGGGTTAGGGTTAGTGTTAGGGTTAGGGCTCAGTTTAGGGTACGGGTTAGGATTAGGGTACGCGTTAGTGTTAGGGTAGGGGTTAGGGTTAGGGTACGCTTTAGGGTGAGGGTAGTTATTAAACCTATCCCACTCTCTAGATACCCGTTAGCACGTAAAGGAATATTATTTGGGGGTCCAGCCATGGAGAAGGGTTTAGACACTAGGAGAAGATAAGGAACACACCCATTATCAAGAAATCACAATATGATTCTCTTTTTAAACTGTTCCTTAAAACACTAGTGGTTAGGATATCTATTGGAGGCAGAAGCAGTCAAGGGTAGCTTAGGGTTAGGGTTAGGGTTAGGGTGAGGGTTAGGGTACGGCTTAGGGTACGGGTTCGGGGAGGGTTTCGGGTAGGGATTAGGGTATGGGTTAGGGTTAGGGTTAGGGTTAGTGTTAGGGTTAGGGCTCGGTTTAGGGTACGGGTTAGGATTAGGGTACTCGTTAGGGTTAGGGTAGCGGTTAGGGTTAGGGTACGCGTTAGGGTGAGGGTAGTTATTAAACCTATCTCACTCTCTAGATACCCCTTAGCACGTAAAGGAATATTATTTGGGCGTCGAGCCATGGAGAAGAGTTTAGACACTAGGAGAAGATAAGGAACACACCCGTTATCACGAAATCACATTAGGATTCTCTTTTTAAATTGTTCCTTAAAACACTAGTGCTTAGGAAATCTATTGGAGGCAGAAGCAGTCAAGGGTAGCTTAGGGTTAGGGTTAGGGTTAGGGTGAGGGTTAGGGTATAGCTTAGGGTACGGATTCGGGGAGGGGTTCGGGTAGGGCGTAGGGTATGGGTTAGGGTTAGGGTTAGGGCTAGTGTTAGGGTTAGGGCTCGGTTTAGGGTACGGGTTAGGATTAGGGTACGCGTTAGGGTTAGGGTAGGGGTTAGGGTTAGGGTACGCGTTAGGGTGAGGGTAGTTATTAAACCTATCCCACTCTCTAGATACCCCTTAGCACGTAAAGGAATATTATTTGGGGGTCCAGCCATGGAGAAGAGTTTAGACACGAGGAGAAGATAAGGAACACACCCATTATCAAGAAATCACATTAGGATTCTCTTTTTAACCTGTTCCTTAAAACACTAGTGCTTAGGAAATCTATTGGAGGAAGAAGCGGTCAAGGGTAGCTTAGGGTTAGGGTTAGGGTTAGGGTGAGGGTTAGGGTATGGCTTAGGGTACGGGTTCCGGGAGGGGTTCGGGTAGGGCGTAGGGTATGGGTTAGGGTTAGGGTTAGGGTTAGTGTTAGGGTTAGGGCTCGGTTTAGGGTACGGTTTAGGATTAGGGTACGCGTTAGGGTTAGGGTAGGGGTTATGGTTAGGGTACGCGTTAGGGTGGGGGTAGTTATTAAACCTATCACACTCTCTAGATACCCCTTAGCACGTAAAGGACTATTATTTGGGGGTCCAGCCATGGAGAACAGTTTAGACACGAGGAGAAGATAAGGAACACACCCATTATCAAGAAATCACAATGTGATTCTCTTTTTAAACTGTTCCTTAAAACACTAGTGCTTAGGAAATCTATTGGAGGCAGAAGCAGTCAAGGGTAGCTTAGGGTTAGGGTTAGGTTTAGGGTGAGGGTTAGGGTACGGCTTAGGGTACGGGTTCGGGGAGGGGTTCGGGTAGGCCGTAGGGTATGCGTTAGGGTTAGGATTAGGGTTAGTGTTAGGGTTAGGGCTCGGTTTAGGGTACGGGTTAGGATTAGGGTACGCGTTAGTGTTAGGGTAGTGGTTAGGGTTAGGGTACGCTTTAGGGTGAGGGTAGTTATTAAACCTATCCCACTCTCTAGATACCCCTTAGCACGTACAGGAATATTATTGGGGGTCCAGCCATGGAGAAGAGTTTAGACACTAGGAGAAGATAAGGAACACACCCATTATCAAGAAATCACATTAGGATTCTCTTTTTAACCTGTTCCTTAAAACACTAGTGCTTAGGAAATCTATTGGAGGCAGAAGCAGTCAAGGGTAGCTTAGGGTTAGGGTTAGGGTTAGGGTGAGGGTTAGGGTACGGTTTAGGGTACGGGTTCAGGGAGGGGTTCGGGTAGGGCGTAGGGTATGGGTTAGTGTTAGGGTTAGAATTAGTGTTAGGGTTAGGGCTCGGTTTAGGGTACGGGTTAGGATTAGGGTACGCACTAGGGTTAGGGTAGGGGTTATGGTTAGGGTACGCGTTAGGGTGAGGGTAGTTATTAAACCTATCACACTCTCTAGATACCCCTTAGCACATAATGGAATATTATTGGGGGGTCCAGCCATGGAGAAGAGTTTAGACACGAGGAGAAGACAAGGAACACACCCATTATCAAGAAATCACATTAGGATTCTCTTTTTAACATGTTCCTTAAAACACTAGTGCTTAGGAAATCTATTGGAGGCAGAAGCAGTCAAGGGTAGCTTAGGGTTAGGGTTAGGGTTAGGGTGAGGGTTAGGGTACGGCTTAGGGTACGGGTTCGGGGAGGTGTTCGGGTAGGGCGTAGGGTATGGGTTAGGGTTAGGGTTAGGGCTAGTGTTAGGTTTAGGGCTCGGTTTAGGGTACAGGTTAGGATTAGGCTACGCGTTAGGGTTAGGGTAGGGGTTAGGGTTAGTGTACGCGTTAGGGTGAGGGTAGTTATTAAACCTATCCCACTCTCTAGATACCCCTTAGCACGTAAAGGAATATTATTGGCTGTCCAGCCATGGAGAACAGTTTAGACACTAGGAGAAGATAAGGAACACACCCATTATCACGAAATCACATTAGGATTCTCTTTTTAACCTGTTCCTTAAATCACTAGTGCTTAGGAAATCTATTGGAGGCAGAAGCCGTCAAGGGTAGCTTAGGGTTAGGGTTAGGGTTAGGGTGAGGGTTAGGGTACGGCTTAGGGTACGGGTTCGGGGAGGGGTTCGGGTAGGGCGTAGGGTATGGGTTAGAGTTAGGGTTAGGGTTAGTGTTAGGGTTAGCGCTCGGTTTAGGTTACGGGTTAGGATTAGGGTACGCGTTAGTGTTAGGGTAGGGGTTAGGGTTAGGGTACGCTTTAGGGTGAGGGTAGTTATTAAACCTATCCCACTCTCTAGATACCCCTTAGCACGTAAAGGAATATTATTTGGGGGTCCAGTCATGGAGAAGTGTTTAGACACTAGGAGAAGATAAGGAACACACCCATTATCAAGAAATCACATTAGGATTCTCTTTTTAACCTGTTCCTTAAAACACTAGTGCTTAGGAAATCTATTGGAGGCAGAAGCAGTCAAGGGTAGCTTAGGGTTAGGGTTAGGGTTAGGGTGAGGGTTAGGGTATGGCTTAGGGTACGGGTTGGGGGAGGGGTTCGGGTAGGGCGTAGGCTATGGGTTAGGGTTAGGGTTAGGGTTAGTGTTAGGGTTAGGGCTCGGTTTAGGGTACGGGTTAGGATTAGTGTATGCGTTAGGGTTAGGGTAGGGGTTAGGGTTAGGGTACGCGTTAGGGTGAGGGTAGTTATTAAACCTATCCCACTCTCTAGATACCCCTTAGCACGTACAGGTATATTATTGGGGGTCCAGCCATGGAGAAGAGTTTAGACACTAGGAGAAGATAAGGAACACACCCATTATCAAGAAATCACATTAGGATTCTCTTTTTAACCTGTTCCTTAAAACACTAGTGCTTAGGAAATCTATTGGAGGCAGAAGCAGTCAAGGGTAGCTTAGGGTTAGGGTTAGGGTTAGGGTGAGGGTTAGGGTATGGCTTAGGGTACGGGTTCGGGGAGGGGTTCGGGTAGGGCGTAGGTTATGGGTTAGGGTTAGGTTTAGGGTTAGTGTTAGGGTTAGGGCTCGGTTTAGGGTACGGGTTAGGATTAGGGTACGCGTTAGGGTTAGGGTAGGGGTTAGGGTTAGGGTACGCGATAGGGTGAGGTTAGTTCTTAAACCTATCCCACGCTCTAGATACCCCTTAGTACGTAAAGGAATATTATTTGGGGGTCCAGCCATGGAGAAGAGTTTAGACACGAGGAGAAGATAAGGAACACACCCATTATCAAGAAATCACATTAGGATTCTCTTTTTAACCTGTTCCTTAAAACACTAGTGCCTAGGAAATCTATTGGAGGCAGAAGCCGTCAAGGGTAGCTTAGGGTTAGGGTTAGGGTTAGGGTGAGGGTTAGGGTACGGCTTACGATACGGGTTCGGGGAGGGGTTCGGGTAGGGCGTAGGGTATGGGTTAGGGTTAGGGTTATTGTTAGTGTTAGGGTTAGGGCTCGGTTTAGGGTACGGGTTAGGATTAGGGTACGCGTTAGGGTTAGGGTAGGGGTTATGGTTAGGGTACGCGTTAGGGTGGGGGTAGTTATTAAACCTATCACACTCTCTAGATACCCCTTAGCACGTAAAGGACTATTATTTGGGGGTCCAGCCATGGAGAAGAGTTTAGACACGAGGAGAAGATAAGGAACACACCCATTATCAAGAAATCACAATGTGATTCTCTTTTTAAACTGTTCCTTAAAACACTAATGCTTAGGAAATCTATTGGAGGCAGAAGCAGTCAAGGGTAGCTTAGGGTTAGGGTTAGGGTTAGGGTGAGGGTTAGGGTACGGCTTAGGGTACGGGTTCGGGGAGGGGTTCGGGTAGGCCGTAGGGTATGGGTTAGGGTTAGGGTTAGGGTTAGTGTTAGGGTTAGGGCTCGGTTTAGGGTACGGGTTAGGATTGGGGTACGCGTTAGTGTTAGGGTAGTGGTTAGGGTTAGGGTACGCTTTAGGGTGAGGGTAGTTATTAAACCTATCCCACTCTCTAGATACCCCTTAGCACGTAAAGGAATATTATTTGGGGGTCCAGCCATGGAGAAGAATTTAGACACTAGGAGAAGATAAGGAACACACCCATTATCAAGAAATCACAATATGATTCTCTTTTTAAACTGTTCCTTAAAACACTAGTGCTTAGGAAATCTATTGGAGGCAGAAGCAGTCAAGGGTAGCTTAGGGTTAGGGTTAGGGTTAGGGTGAGGGTTAGGGCTAGTGTTAGGGTTAGGGCTCGGTTTAGGGTACGGGTTAGGATTAGGGTATGCGTTAGGGTTAGGGTAGGGGATAGGGTTAGGGCACGCGTTAGGGTGAGGGTAGTTATTAAACCTATCCCACTCTCTAGATACCCCTTAGCACGTAAAGGAATATTATTTGGGGGTCCAGCCATGGAGAAGAGTTTAGACACGAGGAAAAGATAAGGAACACACCCATTATCAAGAAATCACATTAGGATTCTCTTTTAAACCTGTTCCTTAAATCACTAGTGCTTAGGAAATCTATTGGAGGCAGAAGCCGTCAAGGGTAGCTTAGGGTTAGGGTTAGGGTGAGGGTGACGGTTAGGGTACGGCTTAGGGTACGGGTTCGGGGAGGGGTTCGGGTAGGGCGTAGGGTATGGGTTAGAGTTAGGGTTAGGGTTAGTGTTAGGGTTAGGGCTCGGTTTAGGGTACGGGTTAAGATTAGGGTACGCGTTAGTGTTAGGGTAGGGGTTAGGGTTAGGGTACGCTTTAGGGTGAGGGTAGTTATTAAACCTATCCCACTCTCTAGATACCCCTTAGCACGTAAAGGAATATTATTTGGGGGTCCAGCCATGGAGAAAATTTAGACACTAGGAGAAGATAAGGAACACACCCATTATCAAGAAATCACAATATGATTCTCTTTTTAAACTGTTCCTTAAAACACTAGTGCTTAGGAAATCTATTGGAGGCAGAAGCCGTCAAGGGTAGCTTAGGGTTAGGGTTAGGGTTAGGGTGAGGGTTAGGGTACGGCTTACGATACGGGTTCGGGGAGGGGTTCGGGTAGGGCGTAGGGTATGGGTTAGGGTTAGTGTTAGGGCTAGTGTTAGGTTTAGGGCTCGGTTTAGGGTACGGGTTAGGATTAGGGTATGCGTTAGGGTTAGGGTAGGGGTTAGGGTTAGGATACGCTTTAGGGTGAGGGTAGTTATTAAACCTATCCCACTCTCTAGATACCCCTTAGCACGTAAGGGAATATTATTTGGGGGTCCAGCCATGGAGAAGAGTTTAGACACGAGGAGAAGATAAGGAACACACCCATTATCAAGAAATCACATAAGGATTCTCTTTTTAACCTGTTCCTTAAAACACTAGTGCTTAGGAAATCTATTGGAGGCAGAAGCAGTCAAGGGTAGCTTAGGGTTAGGGTTAGGGTTAGGGTGAGGGTTAGGGTATGGCTTAGGGTACGGGTTCGGGGAGGGGTTCGGGTAGGGCGTAGGGTATGGGTTAGGGTTAGGGTTAGGGTTAGTGTTAGGGTTAGGGCTCGGTTTAGGGTATGGGTTAGGATTAGGGTACGCGTTAGGGTTAGGGTAGGGGTTAGGGTTAGGGTACGCGTTAGGGTGGGGTTAGTTATTAAACCTATCACACTCCCTAGATACCCCTTAGCACGTAAAGGAATATTATTTGGGGGTCCAGCCATGGAGAAGAGTTTAGACACTAGGAGAAGATAAGGAACACACCCATTATCACGAAATCACATTAGGATTCTCTTTTTAACCTGTTCCTTAAAACACTATTGCTTAGGAAATCTATTGGAGGCAGAAGCCGTCAAGGGTAGCTTAGGGTTAGGATTAGGGTTAGGGTGAGGGTTAGGGTACGGCTTAGGGTACGGGTTCGGGGAGGGGTTCGGGTAGGCCGTAGGGTATGGGTTAGGGTTAGGGTTAGGGTTAGTGTTAGGGTTAGGGCTCGGTTTAGGGTACGGGTTAGGATTGGGGTACGCGTTAGTGTTAGGGTAGTGGTTAGGGTTAGGGTACGCTTTAGGGTGAGGGTAGTTATTAAACCTATCCCACTCTCTAGATACCCCTTAGCACGTAAAGGAATATTATTTGGGGGTCCAGCCATGGAGAAGAATTTAGACACTAGGAGAAGATAAGGAACACACCCATTATCAAGAAATCACAATATGATTCTCTTTTTAAACTGTTCCTTAAAACACTAGTGCTTAGGAAATCTATTGGAGGCAGAAGCAGTCAAGGGTAGCTTAGGGTTAGGGTTAGGGTTAGGGTGAGGGTTAGGGCTAGTGTTAGGGTTAGGGCTCGGTTTAGGGTACGGGTTAGGATTAGGGTATGCGTTAGGGTTAGGGTAGGGGATAGGGTTAGGGTACGCGTTAGGGTGAGGGTAGTTATTAAACCTATCCCACTCTCTAGATACCCCTTAGCACGTAAAGGAATATTATTTGGGGGTCCAGCCATGGAGAAGAGTTTAGACACGAGGAAAAGATAAGGAACACACCCATTATCAAGAAATCACATTAGGATTCTCTTTTAAACCTGTTCCTTAAATCACTAGTGCTTAGGAAATCTATTGGAGGCAGAAGCCGTCAAGGGTAGCTTAGGGTTAGGGTTAGGGTGAGGGTGAGGGTTAGGGTACGGCTTAGGGTACGGGTTCGGGGAGGGGTTCGGGTAGGGCGTAGGGTATGGGTTAGAGTTAGGGTTAGGGTTAGTGTTAGGGTTAGGGCTCGGTTTAGGGTACGGGTTAGGATTTGGGTACGCGTTAGTGTTAGGGTAGGGGTTAGGGTTAGGGTACGCTTTAGGGTGAGGGTAGTTATTAAACCTATCCCACTCTCTAGATACCCCTTAGCACGTAAAGGAATATTATTTGGGGGTCCAGCCATGGAGAAAAATTTAGACACTAGGAGAAGATAAGGAACACACCCATTATCAAGAAATCACAATATGATTCTCTTTTTAAACTGTTCCTTAAAACACTAGTGCTTAGGAAATCTATTGGAGGCAGAAGCCGTCAAGGGTAGCTTAGGGTTAGGGTTAGGGTTAGGGTGAGGGTTAGGGTACGGCTTACGATACGGGTTCGGGGAGGGGTTCGGGTAGGGCGTAGGGTATGGGTTAGGGTTAGTGTTAGGGCTAGTGTTAGGTTTAGGGCTCGGTTTAGGGTACGGGTTAGGATTAGGGTATGCGTTAGGGTTAGGGTAGGGGTTAGGGTTAGGATACGCTTTAGGGTGAGGGTAGTTATTAAACCTATCCCACTCCCTAGATACCCCTTAGCACGTAAGGGAATATTATTTGGGGGTCCAGCCATGGAGAAGAGTTTAGACACGAGGAGAAGATAAGGAACACACCCATTATCAAGAAATCACATAAGGATTCTCTTTTTAACCTGTTCCTTAAAACACTAGTGCTTAGGAAATCTATTGGAGGCAGAAGCAGTCAAGGGTAGCTTAGGGTTAGGGTTAGGGTTAGGGTGAGGGTTAGGGTATGGCTTAGGGTACGGGTTCGGGGAGGGGTTCGGGTAGGGCGTAGGGTATGGGTTAGGGTTAGGGTTAGGGTTAGTGTTAGGGTTAGGGCTCGGTTTAGGGTATGGGTTAGGATTAGGGTACGCGTTAGGGTTAGGGTAGGGGTTAGGGTTAGGGTACGCGTTAGGGTGGGGTTAGTTATTAAACCTATCGCACTCCCTAGATACCCCTTAGCACGTAAAGGAATATTATTTGGGGGTCCAGCCATGGAGAAGAGTTTAGACACTAGGAGAAGATAAGGAACACACCCATTATCACGAAATCACATTAGGATTCTCTTTTTAACCTGTTCCTTAAAACACTATTGCTTAGGAAATCTATTGGAGGCAGAAGCCGTCAAGGGTAGCTTAGGGTTAGGATTAGGGTTAGGGTGAGGGTTAGGGTACGGCTTAGGGTACGGGTTCGGTGAGGGGTTCGGGTAGGGCGTAGGGTATGGGTTAGGGTTAGGGTTAGGGTTAGTGTTAGGGTTAGGGCTCGGTTTAGGGTACGGGTTAGGATTAGGGTACGCGTTAGTGTTAGGGTAGGTGGTAGGGTTAGGGTACGCGATAGGGTGAGGTTAGTTATTAAACCTATCCCACTCTCTACATACCCCTTAGTACGTAAAGGAATATTATTTGTGGGTCCAGCCATGGAGAAGAGTTTAGACACTAGGAGAAGAAAAGGAACACACCCATTATCAAGAAATCACATTAGGATTCTCTTTTTAACCTGTTCCTTAAAACACTAGTGCTTAGGAAATCTATTGGAGGCAGAAGCAGTCAAGGGTAGCTTAGGGTTAGGGTTTGGGTTAGGGTGAGGGCTAGGGTATGGCTTAGGGTACGGGTTCGGGGAGGGGTTCGGGTAGGGCGTAGGGTATGGGTTAGGGTTAGGGTTAGGGTTAGTGTTAGGATTAGGGCTCGGTTTAGGGTACGGGTTAGGATTAGGGTACGCGTTAGGGTTAGGGTAGGGGTTAGGGTTAGGGTACGCGATAGGGTGAGGTTAGTTCTTAAACCTATCCCACTCTCTAGATACCCCTTAGTACGTAAAGGAATATTATTTTGGGGTCCAGCCATGGAGAAGAGTTTAGACACGAGGAGAAGATAAGGAACACACCCATTATCAAGAAATCACATTAGGATTCTCTTTTTAACCTGTTCCTTAAAACACTAGTGCCTAGGAAATCTATTGGAGGCAGAAGCCGTCAAGGGTAGCTTAGGGTTAGGGTTAGGGTTAGGGTGAGGGTTAGGGTACGGCTTACGATACGGGTTCGGGGAGGGGTTCGGGTAGGGCGTAGGGTATGGGTTAGGGTTAGGGTTAGTGTTAGTGTTAGGGTTAGGGCTCGGTTTAGGGTACGGGTTAGGATTAGGGTACGCGTTAGGGTTAGGGTAGGGGTTATGGTTAGGGTACGCGTTAGGGTGGGGGTAGTTATTAAACCTATCACACTCTCTAGATACCCCTTAGCACGTAAAGGACTATTATTTGGGGTCCAGCCATGGAGAAGAGTTTAGACACGAG
The DNA here is from genome assembly GCF_949987535.1 of Balaenoptera acutorostrata. NCBI lineage: Eukaryota > Metazoa > Chordata > Mammalia > Artiodactyla > Balaenopteridae > Balaenoptera > Balaenoptera acutorostrata. The sequence goes on along the minus strand of NW_026645686.1, from coordinate 262,298 downwards.
GAGAAGATAAGGAACACACCCATTATCAAGAAATCACAATGTGATTCTCTTTTTAAACTGTTCCTTAAAACACTAATGCTTAGGAAATCTATTGGAGGCAGAAGCAGTCAAGGGTAGCTTAGGGTTAGGGTTAGGGTTAGGGTGAGGGTTAGGGTACGGCTTAGGGTACGGGTTCGGGGAGGGGTTCGGGTAGGCCGTAGGGTATGGGTTAGGGTTAGGGTTAGGGTTAGTGTTAGGGTTAGGGCTCGGTTTAGGGTACGGGTTAGGATTGGGGTACGCGTTAGTGTTAGGGTAGTGGTTAGGGTTAGGGTACGCTTTAGGGTGAGGGTAGTTATTAAACCTATCCCACTCTCTAGATACCCCTTAGCACGTAAAGGAATATTATTTGGGGGTCCAGCCATGGAGAAGAATTTAGACACTAGGAGAAGATAAGGAACACACCCATTATCAAGAAATCACAATATGATTCTCTTTTTAAACTGTTCCTTAAAACACTAGTGCTTAGGAAATCTATTGGAGGCAGAAGCAGTCAAGGGTAGCTTAGGGTTAGGGTTAGGGTTAGGGTGAGGGTTAGGGCTAGTGTTAGGGTTAGGGCTCGGTTTAGGGTACGGGTTAGGATTAGGTTATGCGTTAGGGTTAGGGTAGGGGATAGGGTTAGGGTACGCGTTAGGGTGAGGGTAGTTATTAAACCTATCCCACTCTCTAGATACCCCTTAGCACGTAAAGGAATATTATTTGGGGGTCCAGCCATGGAGAAGAGTTTAGACACGAGGAAAAGATAAGGAACACACCCATTATCAAGAAATCACATTAGGATTCTCTTTTAAACCTGTTCCTTAAATCACTAGTGCTTAGGAAATCTATTGGAGGCAGAAGCCGTCAAGGGTAGCTTAGGGTTAGGGTTAGGGTGAGGGTGACGGTTAGGGTACGGCTTAGGGTACGGGTTCGGGGAGGGGTTCGGGTAGGGCGTAGGGTATGGGTTAGAGTTAGGGTTAGGGTTAGTGTTAGGGTTAGGGCTCGGTTTAGGGTACGGGTTAGGATTAGGGTACGCGTTAGTGTTAGGGTAGGGGTTAGGGTTAGGGTACGCTTTAGGGTGAGGGTAGTTATTAAACCTATCCCACTCTCTAGATACCCCTTAGCACGTAAAGGAATATTATTTGGGCTCCAGCCATGGAGAAGAATTTAGACACTAGGAGAAGATAAGGAACACACCCATTATCAAGAAATCACAATATGATTCTCTTTTTAAACTGTTCCTTAAAACACTAGTGCTTAGGAAATCTATTGGAGGCAGAAGCCGTCAAGGGTAGCTTAGGGTTAGGGTTAGGGTTAGGGTGAGGGTTAGGGTACGGCTTACGATACGGGTTCGGGGAGGGGTTCGGGTAGGGCGTAGGGTATGGGTTAGGGTTAGTGTTAGGGCTAGTGTTAGGTTTAGGGCTCGGTTTAGGGTACGGGTTAGGATTAGGGTATGCGTTAGGGTTAGGGTAGGGGTTAGGGTTAGGATACGCTTTAGGGTGAGGGTAGTTATTAAACCTATCCCACTCTCTAGATACCCCTTAGCACGTAAGGGAATATTATTTGGGGGTCCAGCCATGGAGAAGAGTTTAGACACGAGGAGAAGATAAGGAACACACCCATTATCAAGAAATCACATAAGGATTCTCTTTTTAACCTGTTCCTTAAAACACTAGTGCTTAGGAAATCTATTGGAGGCAGAAGCAGTCAAGGGTAGCTTAGGGTTAGGGTTAGGGTTAGGGTGAGGGTTAGGGTATGGCTTAGGGTACGGGTTCGGGGAGGGGTTCGGGTAGGGCGTAGGGTATGGGTTAGGGTTAGGGTTAGGGTTAGTGTTAGGGTTAGGGCTCGGTTTAGGGTATGGGTTAGGATTAGGGTACGCGTTAGGGTTAGGGTAGGGGTTAGGGTTAGGGTACGCGTTAGGGTGGGGTTAGTTATTAAACCTATCACAATCCCTAGATACCCCTTAGCACGTAAAGGAATATTATTTGGGGGTCCAGCCATGGAGAAGAGTTTAGACACTAGGAGAAGATAAGGAACACACCCATTATCACGAAATCACATTAGGATTCTCTTTTTAACCTGTTCCTTAAAACACTATTGCTTAGGAAATCTATTGGAGGCAGAAGCCGTCAAGGGTAGCTTAGGGTTAGGATTAGGGTTAGGGTGAGGGTTAGGGTACGGCTTAGGGTACGGGTTCGGTGAGGGGTTCGGGTAGGGCGTAGGGTATGGGTTAGGGTTAGGGTTAGGGTTAGTGTTAGGGTTAGGGCTCGGTTTAGGGTACGGGTTAGGATTAGGGTACGCGTTAGTGTTAGGGTAGGTGGTAGGGTTAGGGTACGCGATAGGGTGAGGTTAGTTATTAAACCTATCCCACTCTCTACATACCCCTTAGTACGTAAAGGAATATTATTTGTGGGTCCAGCCATGGAGAAGAGTTTAGACACTAGGAGAAGATAAGGAACACACCCATTATCAAGAAATCACATTAGGATTCTCTTTTTAACCTGTTCCTTAAAACACTAGTGCTTAGGAAATCTATTGGAGGCAGAAGCCGTCAAGGGTAGCTTAGGGTTAGGGTTAGGGTTAGGGTGAGGGTTAGGGTATGGCTTAGGGTACGGGTTCGGGGAGGGGTTCGGGTAGGGCGTAGGGTATGGGTTAGGGTTAGGGTTAGGGCTAGTGTTAGGGTTAGGGCTCGGTTTAGTGTACAGGTTAGGATTAGGGTACGCGTTAGGGTTAGGATAGGGGTTAAGGTTAGTGTACGCGTTAGGGTGAGGGTAGTTATTAAACCTATCCCACTCTCTAGATACCCCTTAGCACGTACAGGTATATTATTGGGGGTCCAGCCATGGAGAAGAGTTTAGACACTAGGAGAAGATAAGGAACACACCCATTATCAAGAAATCACATTAGGATTCTCTTTTTAACCTGTTCCTTAAAACACTAGTGCTTAGGAAATCTATTGGAGGCAGAAGCAGTCAAGGGTAGCTTAGGGTTAGGGTTAGGGTTAGGGTGAGGGTTAGGGTATGGCTTAGGGTACGGGTTCGGGGAGGGGTTCGGGTAGGGCGTAGGGTATGGGTTAGGGTTAGGGTTAGGGTTAGTGTTAGGGTTAGGGCTCGGTTTAGGGTATGGGTTAGGATTAGGGTACGCGTTAGGGTTAGGGTAGGTGTTAGGGTTAGGGTACGCGTTAGGGTGGGGTTAGTTATTAAACCTATCACACTCTCTAGATACCCCTTAGCACGTAAAGGAATATTATTTGGGGGTCCAGCCATGGAGAAGAGTTTAGACACTAGGAGAAGATAAGGAACACACCCATTATCACGAAATCACATTAGGATTCTCTTTTTAACCTGTTCCTTAAAACACTATTGCTTAGGAAATCTATTGGAGGCAGAAGCCATCAAGGGTAGCTTAGGGTTAGGATTAGGGTTAGGGTGAGGGTTAGGGTTCGGCTTAGGGTACGGGTTCGGTGAGGGGTTCGGGTAGGGTGTAGGGTATGGGTTAGGGTTAGGGTTAGGGTTAGTGTTAGGGTTAGGGCTCGGTTTAGGGTACGGGTTAGGATTAGGGTACGCGTTAGTGTTAGGGTAGGTGTTAGGGTTAGGGTACGCGATAGGGTGAGGTTAGTTATTAAACCTATCCCACTCTCTAGATACCCCTTAGTACGTAAAGGAATATTATTTGGGGGTCCAGCCATGGAGAAGAGTTTAGACACTAGGAGAAGATAAGGAACACACCCATTATCAAGAAATCACATTAGGATTCTCTTTTTAACCTGTTCCTTAAAACACTAGTGCTTAGGAAATCTATTTGAGGCAGAAGCCGTCAAGGGTAGCTTAGGGTTAGGGTTAGGGTTAGGGTGAGGGTTAGGGTATGGCTTAGGGTACGGGTTCGGGGAGGGGTTCGGGTAGGGCGTAGGGTATGGGTTAAGGTTAGGGTTAGGGTTAGTGTTAGGGTTAGGGCTCGGTTTAGGGTACGGGTTAGGATTAGGGTTCGCGTTAGGGTTAGGGTAGGGGTTATGGTTAGGGTACGCGTTAGGGTGGGGGTAGTTATTAAACCTATCACACTCTCTAGATACCCCTTAGCACGTAAAGGACTATTATTTGGGGGTCCAGCCATGGAGAAGAGTTTAGACACGAGGAGAAGATAAGGAACACACCCATTATCAAGAAATCACAATGTGATTCTCTTTTTAAACTGTTCCTTAAAACACTAGTGCTTAGGAAATCTATTGGAGGCAGAAGCAGTCAAGGGTAGCTTAGGGTTAGGGTTAGGGTTAGGGTGAGGGTTAGGGTACGGCTTAGGGTACGGGTTCGGGGAGGGGTACGGGTAGGCCGTAGGGTATGGGTTAGGGTTAGGGTTAGGGTTAGTGTTAGGGTTAGGGCTCGGTTAAGGGTACGGGTTAGGATTAGGGTACGCGTTAGTGTTAGGGTAGTGGTTAGGGTTAGGGTACGCTTTAGGGTGAGGGTAGTTATTAAACCCATCCCACTCTCTAGATACCCCTTAGCACGTAAAGGAATATTATTTGGGGGTCCAGCCATGGAGAAGAATTTAGACACTAGGAGAAGATAAGGAACACACCCATTATCAAGAAATCACAATATGATTCTCTTTTTAAACTGTTCCTTAAAACACTAGTGCTTAGGAAATCTATTGGAGGCAGAAGCAGTCAAGGGTAGCTTAGGGTTAGGGTTAGGGTTAGGGTGAGGGTTAGGGTACGGCTTACGATACGGGTTCGGTGAGGGGTTCGGGTAGGGCGTAGGGTATGGGTTAGGGTTAGGGTTAGGGCTAGTGTTAGGGTTAGGGCTCGGTTTAGGGTACGGGTTAGGATTAGGGTATGCGTTAGGGTTAGGGTAGGGGTTAGGGTTAGGATACGCGTTAGGGTGAGGGTAGTTATTAAACCTATCACACTCTCTAGATACCCCTTAGCACGTAAAGGAATATTATTTGGGGGTCCAGCCATGGAGAAGAGTTTAGACACGAGGAAAAGATAAGGAACACACCCATTATCAAGAAATCACATTAGGATTCTCTTTTTTTTTTTTTTTTTTTTTTCAAACATCTTTATTGAAGTATAATTGCCTTACAATAGTGTGTTAGCATCTGCTTTATAACAAAGTGAATCTGTTATACATATACAATATGTTCCCATTTCTCTTCCCTCTTGCATCTCCCTCCCTCCCACCCTCCCCATCCCACCCCTCTAGGTGGTCACAAAGCACCGAGCTGATCTCCCTGTGCTATGCGGCTGCTTCCCACTAGCTATCTATTTTACATTTGGTAGTGTATATATGTCCATGACACTCTCTTACCCTGTCACATCTCACCCCACCCCCTCCCCATATCCTCAAGTCCATTCTCTAGTAGGTCTGTGTCTTTATTCCCGTCTTGCCACTAGGTTCTTCATGGCCTTTTTTTTTTTTTTTCCCTTAGATTCCATATATATGTGTTAGCATACTGTATTTGTTTTTCTCTTTCTGACTTACTTCACTCTGTATGACAGACTCTAACTCCATCCACCTCATTACAAATACCTCCATTTCATTTCTTTTTATGGCTGAGTAATATTCCATTGTATATATGTGCCACATCTTCTTTATCCATTCATCTGTCGATGGACATTTAGGTTGCTTCCATGTCCTGGCTATTGTAAATAGAGCTGCAATGAACATTTTGGTACATGACTCTTTTTGACCTATGGTTTTCTCAGGGTATATGCCCAGTAGTGGGATTGCTGGGTCATATGGTAGTTCTATTTGTAGTTTTTTAAGGAACCTCCATACTGTTCTCCATAGTGGCTGTATCAATTTACATTCCCACCAACAGTGCAAGAGTGTTCCCTTTCCTCCACACCCTCTCCAGCATTTATTGTTTCTAGATTTTTTGATGATGGCCATTCTGACCGGTGTGAGATGATATCTCATTGTAGTTTTGATTTGCATTTCTCTAATGATTAATGATGTTGAGCATTCTTTCATGTGTCTGTAGGCCATCTGTATATCTTCTTTGGAGAAATGTCTATTTAGATCTTCTGCCCATTTTTGGATTGGGTTGTTCGTTTTTTTGTTATTGAGCTGCATGAGCTGCTTGTAAATCTTGGAGATTAATCCTTTGTCAGTTGCTTCATTTGCAAATATTTTCTCCCATTCTGAGGGTTGTCTTTTGGTCTTGTTTATGGTTTCCTTTGCTGTGCAAAAGCTTTTCAGTTTCATTAGGTCCCATTTGTTTATTTGTGTACTTATTTCCATTTCTCTGGGAGCTGGGTCAAAAAGAATCTTGCTGTGATGTATGTCATAGAGTGTTCTGCCTATGTTTTCCTCTAAGAGTTTGATAGTGTCTGCCCTTACACTTAGGTCTTTAATCCATTTTGAGTTTATTTTTGTGCATGGTGTCAGGGAGTGTTCTAATTTCATACTTTTACATGTTCCTGTCCAATTTTCCCAGCACCACTTATTGAAGAGGCTGTCTTTTCTCCACTGTATATGCTTGCCTCCTTTATCAAAGATAAGTTGACCATATGTGTGTGGGTTTATCTCTGGGCTTTCTATCCTGTTCCATTGATCTATATTTCTGTTTTTGTGCCAGTACCAAACTGTCTTGATTACTGAAGCTTTGTAATATAGTCTGAAGTCAGGGAGCCTGATTCCCCCAGCTCCATTTTTCGTTCTCAAGATTGCTTTGGCTATTCGGGGTCTTTTGTGTTTCCATACAAATTGTGAAATTTTTTGTTCTAGTTCTGTGAAAAATGCCAGTGGTAGTTTGATAGGGATTGCATTGAATCTGTAGATTGCTTTGGGTAGTAGAGACATTTTCACAATGTTGATTCTTCCAATCCAGGAACATGGTATATCTCTCCATCTATTTGTATCATCTTTAATTTCTTTCATCAGTGTCTTATAATTTTCTGCATACAGGTCTTTTGTCTCCTTAGGTAGGTTTATTCCTAGATATTTTATTCTTTTTGTTGCAATGGTAAATGGGAGTGTTTTCTTAATTTCACTTTCAGATTTTTCGTCATTAGTGTATAGAAATGCAAGAGATTTCTGTGCATTAATTTTGTATCCTGCTACTTTACCAAATTCATTGATTAGCTCTAGGAGTTTTCTGGTAGCATCTTTAGGATTCTCTATGTATAGTATCATGTCATCTGCAAATAGTGACAGCTTTACTTCTTCTTTTCCGATTTGGATTCCTTTTATTTCTTTGTCTTCTCTGATTGCTGTGGCTAGGACTTCCAGAACTATGTTGAATAATAGTGGTGAGAGTGGGCAACCTTGTCTTGTTCCTGATCTTAGTGGAAATGGTTTCAGTTTTTCACCATTGAGGACAATGTTGGCTGTGGGTTTGTCATATATGGCCTTTATTATGTTGAGGAAAGTTCCCTCTATGCCTACTTTCTGCAGGGCTTTTATCATAAATGGGTGTTGAATTTTGTCAAAAGCTTTCTCTGCATCTATTGAGATGATCATATGGTTTTTCTCCTTCAATTTGTTAATATGGTGTATCACATTGATTGATTTGCGTATATTGAAGAATCCTTGCATTCCTGGGATAAACCCCACTTGATCATGGTGTATGATCCTTTTAATGTGCTGTTGGATTCTGTTTGCTAGTATTTTGTTGAGGATTTTTGCATCTATGTTCATCAGTGATATTGGCCTGTAGTTTTCTTTCTTTGTGACATCTTTGTCTGGTTTTGGTATCAGGGTGATGGTGGCCTCGTAGAATGAGTTTGGGAGTGTTCCTCCCTCTGCAATATTTTGGAAGAGTTTGAGAAGGATAGGTGTTAGCTCTTCTCTAAATGTTTGATAGAATTCGCCTGTGAAGCCATCTGGTCCTGGGCTTTTGTTTGTTGGAAGGTTTTTAATCACAGTTTCAATTTCAGTGCTTGTGATTGGTCTGTTCATATTTTCTATTTCTTCCTGGTTCAGTCTCGGCAGTTTGTGCATTTCTAAGAATCTGTCCATTTCTTCCAGGTTGTCCATTTTATTGGCATACAGTTGCTTGTAGTAATCTCTCATGATCTTTTGTATTTCTGCAGTGTCAGTGGTTACTTCTCCTTTTTCATTTCTAATTCTATTGATCTGAGTCTTCTCCCTTTTTCTCTTGATGAGTCTGGCTAATGGTTTATCAATTTTGTTTATCTTCTCAAAGAACCAGCTTTTAGTTTCATTGATTTTTGCTATTGTTTCCTTCATTTCTTTTTCATTTATTTCTGACCTGATCTTTATAATTTCTTTCCTTCTGCTGGCTTTGGGGTTTTTTTGTTCTTCTTTCTCTAATTGCTTTAGGTGCAAGGTTAGGTTGTTTATTCGAGATGTTTCCTGTTTCTTGAGGTAGGCTTGTATTGCTATAAACTTCCCTCTTAGCACTGCTTTTGCTGTGTCCCATAGGTTTTGGGTCGTCGTGTCTCCATTGTCATTTGTTTCTAGGTATTTTTTGATTTCCCCTTTGATTTCTTCAGTAATCACTTCGTTATTAAGTAATGTATTGTGTAGCCTCCATGTGTTTGTATTTTTTACAGATCTTTTCCTGTAATTGATATCTAGTCTCATAGCATTGTGGTCGGAAAAGATACTTGATACGATTTCAATTTTCTTAAATTTACCAAGGCTTGATTTGTGACCCAAGATATGATCTATCCTGGAGAATGTTCCATGAGCACTTGAGAAAAATGTGTATTCTGTTGTTTTTGGGTGGAATGTCCTATAAATATCAATTAAGTCCATATTGTTTAATGTATCATTTAAAGCTTGTGTTTCCTTATTTATTTTCATTTTGGATGATCTGTCCATTGGTGAAAGTGGGGTGTTAAAGTCCCCTACTATGATTGTGTTGCTGTCAATTTCCCCTTTCATGGCTGTTAGTATTTGCCTTATGTATTGAGGTGCTCCTATGTTGGGTGCATAAATATTTACAATTGTTATACCTTCCTCTTGGATCGATCCCTTGATCATTATATAGTGTCCTTCTTTGTCTCTTGTAATAGTCTTTATTTTAAAGTCTATTTTGTCTGATATGAGAATTGCTACTCCAGCTTTCTTTTGATTTCCATTTGCATGGAATATCTTTTTCCATCCCCTCACTTTCAGTCTGTATGTGTCCCTAGGTCTGAAGTGGGTCTCTTGTAGACAGCATATGTATGGGTCTTGTTTTTGTATCCATTCAGCCAGCCTGTGTCTTTTGGTGGGAGCATTTAATCCATTTACATTCAAGGTAATTATCGATATGTATGTTCCTATTCCCATTTTCTTAAATGTATTGGGTTTGTTATTGTAGGTGTTTTCCTTCTCTTGTGTTTCTTGCCTAGAGAATTTCCTTTAGCATTTGTTGTAAAGCTGGTTTGGTGGTGCTGAACTCTCTCAGCTTTTGCTTGTCTGTAAAGGTTTTAATTTCTCCATCGAATCTGAATGAGATCCTTGCTGGGTAGAGTAATCTTGGTTGTAGGTTTTTCTCCTTCATGACTTTAAGTATATCCTGCCACTCCCTTCTGGCTTGCAGAGTTTCTGCTGAGAGATCAGATGTTAACCTTATGGGGATTCCCTTGTGTGTTATTTGTTTTTTTTCCCTTGCTGCCTTTAATATGTTTTCCTTATATTTAATTTTTGACAGTTTGATTAATATGTGTCTTGGCGTGTTCCTCCTTGGGTTTATCCTGTATGGGACTCTCTGTGCTTCCAGGACTTGATTAACTATTTCCTTTCCCATATTAGGGAAGTTTTCAACTATAATCTCTTCAAAAATTTTCTCAGTCCCTTTCTTTTTCTCTTCTTCTTCTGGTACCCCTATAATTCGAATGTTGGCACGTTTAATGTTGTCCCAGAGGTCCCTGAGACTGTCCTCAGTTCTTTTCATTCTTTTTTCTTTATCCTGCTCTGTAGTAGTTATTTCCACCATTTTATCTTCCAGGTCACTTATCCTTTCTTCTACCTCAGTTATTCTACTATTGATCCCATCTAGAGTATTTTTAATTTCATTTATTGTGTTTTTCATCATTGCTTGGTTCCTCTTTAGTTCTTCTACATCCTTGTTAAATGTTTCTTGCATTTTGTCTATTCTATTTCCCAGATTTTGGATCATCCTTACTATCATTATTCTGAATTCTTTTTCAGGTAGACTACGTATTTCCTCTTCATTTGTTAAGTCCAGTGTGTTTTGAGCCTGCTCCTTCATCTGCTGTGTGTTTTTCTGTCGTCTCATTTTGCCTATCTTACTGTGTTTGGGGTCTCCTTTTCACAGGCTGCAGGTTCGTAGTTCCCGTTGTTTTTGGTATCTGTCCCCAGCGGCTAAGGTTGGTTCAGTGGGTTGTGTAGGCTTCCTGGTGGAGGGAACTGCCTGAGTTCTGGTGGATGAGGCTAGATCTTGTCTTTCTGGTGGGCACGTCCACGTCTGGTGGTGTATTTTGTGGTGTCTGTGGCCTTATTATGATTTTAGGCAGCCTCTCTGCCAATGGATGGGGTTGTGTTCCTGTCTAGCTAGTTGTTTGGCATAGGATGTCCAACACTGTAGCTTGCTGGTCGTTGAGTGAAGCTGGGTCTTGATGTTGAGATGGAGATCTCTGGGAGATTTTTGCCGTTTGGTATTACGTGGAGCTGGGAGGTCTCTTGTGGACCAGTGTTCTGAAGTTGGCTCTCCCACCTCAGAGGCACGGCCCTGATGCCTGGCTGGAGCACCAAGAGCCTTTCGTCCTCACGGCTCAGAGTAAAAGGGAGAAAAAATAGAAAGAAAGAAAGAAAGAAAGAAAGAGGCTATAATATAGTGAAGTAAAATAAAGCTATTGTAAAGCAAAGCTATACAGACAAAATCTCACCCAGAAGCATATACATATACACTCACAAAAAAAAGGAAAAGGGGAAGAATTAATATCTCCTGCTCCCAGAGTCCCCCTCCTGAATTTGGGCTGATTCGTTGTCTGTTCAGGTGTTCAGCAGATGCAGGCACATCAAGTTGATTGTGAGGATTTAATCCGCTGCTTCTGAGGCTGCTGGGAGGGATTTCCCCTTCTCTTCCCTGTTCGCACAGCTCCTGGGGTTCAGCTTTGGATTTGGACCTGCCTCTGCGTGTAGGTCGCCTGAGGGCGTCTGTTCCCCGCCCAGACAGGACGGGGTTAAAGGAGCAGCTGCTTCGGGGGCTCTGGCTCACCCAGGCCGCGGGGAGGGAGGGGTACGGAGGAGGCAGGGCGAGCCTGCAGCGTCAGAGGCCGGCGTGACGCCGCCCCAGCTCGAGGCACGCAGCGCGTTCTCCCGGGGATGTTGTCCCCGGATCCCGGGACCCTGGCAGTGGCGGGCTTCACAGGCTCCCGGGAGGGGAGGTGTGGAGAGTGACCTGTGCTCACACACAGGCCTTTTGGAGGCGGCAGCAGCAGCCCCAGCGTCTCACGCCCGTCTCTGGGGTCCGCGCTGATCGCCGTGGCTTGCGCCCTTCTCTGGAGTTCGTCCAGGCGGCGCTCTGAATCCCCTCTCCTTGCGCGCAGCGAAACAAAGAGGCAAGAAAAAGTCTCTTGCCTCTTCGGCAGCTGCAGACCTTTTCCCGGTCTCCCTCCCGGCCAGCTGTGGTGCGCCAACCCCTTCAGGCTGTGTTCACGCCGCCAGCCCCAGTCCTCTCCCTGCGATCCGACCGCAGCCCGAGCCTCAGCTCCCAGCCCCGCCCGCCCCGGCGGGGGAGCAGACAAGCCTCTCGGGCTGGTGAGCGCCGCTCGGCGCCAAGCCCCTGTGCGGGAGTCTCTCCGATTTTCCCTCTGCGCCCCTGTTGCCGTGGGATCCGCGCTGATAGCCGCGGCTCGCGCCCCTCTCTGGAGTTCGTCTAGGCGGCGCTCCGAATCCCCTCTCCTTGCCCGCCGCGAAACAAAGAGGCAAGAAAAAGTCTCTTGCCTCTTCGGCAGCTGCAGACCTTTTCCCCGGACTCCCTCCCGGCCAGCTGTGGTGCGCCAACCCCTTCAGGCTGTGTCCACGCTGCCAGACCCAGTCCTCTCCCTGCGATCCGACTGAAGCCGAGCCTCAGCTCCCAGCCCCGCCCGCCCCGGCGGCTAAGCAGACAAGCCTCTCGGGCTGGTGAGTGCTGCTCGGCGCCGAGCCTCTGTGCGGGAACCTCTCCGCTTTGCCCTCCGCACCTCTGTGGCTGCGCTCTCTTCCGTGGCTCCGAAGCTTCCCCCCTCCGCCCCCCGCAGTCTCCGCCCGCGAAGGGGCTCCTAGTGCGTGGAAACCTTTCCTCCTTCACGGCTCCCTCCCACTGGTGCAGGTGCCGTCCCTATTCTTTTGTCTCTGTTATTTCTTTTTTCTTTTGCCCTACCCAAGTACGGGGGGAGTTTCTTGCCTTTTTGGAGGTCGGACGTTTTCTGCCAGCGTTCAGTGGGTGTTCTGTAGGAGCAGTTCCACGTGTAGGGGTATTTCTACTGTATCTGTGGGAAGGAATGTGATCTCCGCGTCTTACTCTTCCGCCATCTTCTCTCTCAGGATTCTCTTTTTAACCTGTTCCTTAAAACACTAGTGCTTAGGAAATCTATTGGAGGCAGAAGCCGTCAAGGGTAGCTTAGGGTTAGGGTGAGGGTTAGGGTACGGTTTAGGGTACGGGTTCAGGGAGGGGTTCGGGTAGGGCGTAGGGTATGGGTTAGGGTTAGGGTTAGGGTTAGTGTTAGGGTTAGGGCTCGGTTTAGGGTACGGGTTAGGATTAGGGTACGCGTTAGGGTCCGGGTAGGGGTTAGGGTTAGTGTACGCGTTACGGTGAGGGTAGTTATTAAACCTATCCCACTCTCTAGATACCCCTTAGCACGTACAGGAATATTATAGGGGGTCCAGCCATGGAGAAGAGTTTAGACACTAGGAGAAGATAAGGAACACACCCATTATCACGAAATCACATTAGGATTCTCTTTTTAACCTGTTCCTTAAAACACTAGTGCTTAGGAAATCTATTGGAGGCAGAAGCAGTCAAGGGTAGCTTAGGGTTAGGGTTAGGGTTAGGTTGAGGGTTAGGGTATGGCTTAGGGTACGGGTTCGGGGAGGGGTTCGGGTAGGGCGTTGGGTATGGGTTAGGGTTAGGGTTAGGGTTAGTGTTAGGGTTAGGGCTCGGTTTAGGGTACGGGTTAGGATTAGGGTACGCGTTAGGGTTAGGGTAGGGGTTAGGGTTAGGGTACGCGTTAGGGTGGGGGTAGTTATTAAACCTATCACACTCTCTAGATACCCCTTAGCACGTAAAGGAATATTATTTGGGGGTCCAGACATGGAGAAGAGTTTAGACACTAGGAGAAGATAAGGAACACACCCATTAACACGAAATCACATTAGGATTCTCTTTTTAACCTGTTCCTTAAAACACTAGTGCTTAGGAAATCTATTGGAGGCAGAAGCAGTCAAGGGTAGCTTAGGGTTAGGGTTAGGGTTAGGGTGAGGGTTAGGGTACGGCTTAGGGTACGGGTTCGGGGAGGGGTTCGGGTAGGGCGTAGGGTATGGGTTAGGGTTAGGGTTAGGGCTAGTGTTAGGGTTAGGGCTCGGTTTAGGGTACAGGTTAGGGTTAGGGTACGCGTTAGGGTTAGGGTAGGGGTTATGGTTAGGGTACGCGTTAGGGTGGGGGTAGTTATTAAACCTATCACACTCTCTAGATACCCCTTAGCACGTAAAGGACTATTATTTGGGGGTCCAGCCATGGGGAAGAGTTTAGACACGAGGAGAAGATAAGGAACACACCCATTATCAAGAAATCACAATGTGATTCTCTTTTTAAACTGTTCCTTAAAACACTAGTGCTTAGGAAATCTATTGGAGGCAGAAGCAGTCAAGGGTAGCTTAGGGTTAGGGTTAGGGTTAGGGCGAGGGTTAGGGTACGGCTTACGATACGGGTTCGGGGAGGGTTTCGGGTAGGGCGTAGGTTATGGGTTAGGGTTAGGGTTAGGGCTAGTGTTAGGGTTAGGGCTCGATTTAGGGTACGGGTTAGGATTAGGGTATGCGTTAGGGTTAGGGTAGGGGTTAGGGTTAGGATACGCTTTAGGGTGAGGGTAGTTATTAAACCTATCCCACTCTCTAGATACCCCTTAGCACGTAAGGGAATATTATTTGGGGGTCCAGCCATGGAGAAGAGTTTAGACACGAGGAGAAGATAAGGAACACACCCATTATCAAGAAATCACATAAGGATTCTCTTTTTAACATGTTCCTTAAAACACTAGTGCTTAGGAAATCTATCGGAGGCAGAAGCCGTCAAAGGTAGCTTAGGGTTAGGGTTAGGGTTATGGTGAGGGTTAGGGTACGGTTTAGGGTACGGGTTCGGGGAGGGGTTCGGGTAGGGCGTAGGGTATGGGTTAGGGTTAGGGTTAGGGCTAGTGTTAGGGTTAGGGCTCGGTTTAGGGTACAGGTTAGGATTAGGGTACGCGTTAGGGTTAGGGTAGGGGTTAAGGTTAGTGTACGCGTTAGGGTGAGGGTAGTTATTAAACCTATCACACTCTCTAGATACACCTTAGCACGTAAAGGAATATTATTTGGGGGTCCAGCCATGGAGAAGAGTTTAGACACTAGGAGAAGATAAGGAACACACCCATTATCACGAAATCACATTAGGATTCTCTTTTTAACCTGTTCCTTAAAACACTAGTGTTTAGGAAATCTATTGGAGGCAGAAGCAGTCAAGGGTAGATTAGGGTTAGGGTTAGGGTTAGGGTGATTGTTAGGGTACGGCTTAGGTTACGGGTTCGGGGAGGGGTTCGGGTAGGACGTAGGGTATGGTTTAGGGTTAGGGTTAGGGTTAGTGTTAGGGTTAGGGCTCGGTTTAGGGTACGGGTTAGGATTAGGGTACACGTTAGGGTTCGGGTAGGGGTTAGGGTTAGGGTACGCGTTAGGGTGAGGGTAGTTATTAAACCTATCCCACTCTCTAGATACCCCTTAGCACGTAAAGGAATATTATTTGGGGGTCCAGCCATGGAGAAGAGTTTAGACACGAGGAGATGATAAGGAACACACCCATTATCAAGAAATCACATTAGGATTCTCTTTTTAACCTGTTCCTTAAAACACTAGTGCTTAGGAAATCTATTGGAGGCAGAAGCCGTCAAGGGTAGCTTAGGGTTAGGGTGAGGGTTAGGGTACGGTTTAGGGTACGGGTTCAGGGAGGGGTTCGGGTAGGGCGTAGGGTATGGGTTAGGGTTAGGGTTAGGGTTAGTGTTAGGGTTAGGGCTCGGTTTAGGGTACGGGTTAGGATTAGGGTACGCGTTAGGGTCCGGGTAGGGGTTAGGGTTAGTGTACGCATTACGGTGAGGGTAGTTATTAAACCTATCCCACTCTCTAGATAACCCTTACCACGTACAGGAATATTATTGGGGGTCCAGCCATGGAGAAGAGTTTAGACACTAGGAGAAGATAAGGAACACACCCATTATCACGAAATCACATTAGGATTCTGTTTTTAACCTGTTGCTTAAAACACTAGTGCTTAGGAAATCTATTGGAGGCAGAAGCAGTCAAGGGTAGCTTAGGGTTAGGGTTAGGTTTAGGTTGAGGGTTAGGGTATGGCTTAGGGTACGGGTTCGGGGAGGGGTTCGGGTAGGGCGTTGGGTATGGGTTAGGGTTAGGGTTAGGGTTAGTGTTAGGGTTAGGGCTCGGTTTAGGGTACGGGTTAGGATTAGGGTACGCGTTAGGGTTAGGGTAGGGGTTAGGGTTAGGGTACGCGTTAGGGTGGGGGTAGTTATTAAACCCATCACACTCTCTGGATACCCCTTAGCACGTAAAGGAATATTATTTGGGGGTCCAGACATGGAGAAGAGTTTAGACACTAGGAGAAGATAAGGAACACACCCATTATCACGAAATCACATTAGGATTCTCTTTTTAACCTGTTCCTTAAAACACTAGTGCTTAGGAAATCTATTGGAGGCAGAAGCAGTCAAGGGTAGCTTAGGGTTAGGGTTAGGGTTAGGGTGAGGGTTAGGGTACGGCTTAGGGTACGGGTTCGGGGAGGGGTTCGGGTGGGGCGTAGGGTATGGGTTAGGGTTAGGGTTAGGGCTAGTGTTAGGGTTAGGGCTCGGTTTAGGGTACAGGTTAGGATTAGGGTACGCGTTAGGGTTAGGGTAGGGGTTACGGTTAGGGTACGCGTTAGGGTGGGGGTAGTTATTAAACCTATCACACTCTCTAGATACCCCTTAGCACGTAAAGGACTATTATTTGGGGGTCCAGCCATGGGGAAGAGCTTAGACACGAGGAGAAGATAAGGAACACACCCATTATCAAGAAATCACAATGTGATTCTCTTTTTAAACTGTTCCTTAAAACACTAGTGCTTAGGAAATCTATTGGAGGCAGAAGCAGTCAAGGGTAGCTTAGGGTTAGGGTTAGGGTTAGGGTGAGGGTTAGGGTACGGGTTAGGGGAGGGGTTCGGGTAGGCCGTAGGGTATGGGTTAGGGTTAGGGTTAGGGTTAGTGTTAGGGTTAGGGCTCGGTTAAGGATACGGGGTAGGATTAGGGTACGCGTTAGTGTTAGGGTAGTGGTTAGGGTTAGGGTACGCTTTAGGGTGAGGGTAGTTATTAAACCTATCCCACTCTCTAGATACCCCTTAGCACGTAAAGGAATATTATTTGGGGGTCCAGCCATGGAGAAGAATTTAGACACTAGGAGAAGATAAGGAACACACCCATTATCAAGAAATCACAATATGATTCTCTTTTTAAACTGTTCCTTAAAACACTAGTGCTTAGGAAATCTATTGGAGGCAGAAGCAGTCAAGGGTAGCTTAGGGTTAGGGTTAGGGTTAGGGTGATTGTTAGGGTACGGCTTAGGTTACGGGTTCGGGGAGGGGTTCGGGTAGGACGTAGGGTATGGTTCAGGGTTAGGGTTAGGGTTAGTGTTAGGGTTAGGGCTCGGTTTAGGGTACGGGTTAGGATTAGGGTACACGTTAGGGTTCGGGTAGGGGTTAGGGTTAGGGTACGCGTTATGGTGAGGGTAGTTATTAAACCTATCCCACTCTCTAGATACCCCTTAGCACGTAAAGGAATATTATTTGGGGGTCCAGCCATGGAGAAGAGTTTAGACACGAGGAGAAGATAAGGAACACACCCATTATCAAGAAATCACATTAGGATTCTCTTTTTAACCTGTTCCTTAAAACACTAGTGCTTAGGAAATCTATTGGAGGCAGAAGCCGTCAAGGGTAGCTTAGGGTTAGGGTGAGGGTTAGGGTACGGTTTAGGGTACGGGTTCAGGGAGGGGTTCGGGTAGGGCATAGGGTATGGGTTAGGGTTAGGGTTAGGGTTAGTGTTAGGGTTAGGGCTCGGTTTAGGGTACGGGTTAGGATTAGGGTACGCGTTAGGGTCCGGGTAGGGGTTAGGGTTAGTGTACGCGTTACGGTGAGGGTAGTGATTAAACCTATCCCACTCTCTAGATACCCCTTAGCACGTACAGGAATATTATTGGGGGTCCAGCCATGGAGAAGAGTTTAGACACTAGGAGAAGATAAGGAACACACCCATTATCACGAAATCACATTAGGATTCTCTTTTTAACCTGTTGCTTAAAACACTAGTGCTTAGGAAATCTATTGGAGGCAGAAGCAGTCAAGGGTAGCTTAGGGTTAGGGTTAGGGTTAGGTTGAGGGTTAGGGTATGGCTTAGGGTACGGGTTCGGGG
The DNA here is from genome assembly GCF_949987535.1 of Balaenoptera acutorostrata. Taxonomy (NCBI): domain Eukaryota; kingdom Metazoa; phylum Chordata; class Mammalia; order Artiodactyla; family Balaenopteridae; genus Balaenoptera; species Balaenoptera acutorostrata. The sequence goes on along the minus strand of NW_026645686.1, from coordinate 244,690 downwards.
AGGGGTTCGGGTAGGGCGTTGGGTATGGGTTAGGGTTAGGGTTAGTGTTAGTGTTAGGGTTAGGGCTCGGTTTAGGGTACGGGTTAGGATTAGGGTACGCGTTAGGGTTAGGGTAGGGGTTAGGGTTAGGGTACGCGTTAGGGTGGGGGTAGTTATTAAACCTATCACACTCTCTAGATACCCCTTAGCACGTAAAGGAATATTATTTGGGGGTCCAGACATGGAGAAGAGTTTAGACACTAGGAGAAGATAAGGAACACACCCATTATCACGAAATCACATTAGGATTCTCTTTTTAACCTGTTCCTTAAAACACTAGTGCTTAGGAAATCTATTGGAGGCAGAAGCAGTCAAGGGTAGCTTAGGGTTAGGGTTAGGGTTAGGGTGAGGGTTAGGGTACGGCTTAGGGTACGGGTTCGGGGAGGGGTTCGGGTAGGGCGTAGGGTATGGGTTAGGGTTAGGGTTAGGGCTAGTGTTAGGGTTAGGGCTCGGTTTAGGGTACAGGTTAGGATTAGGGTACGCGTTAGGGTTAGGGTAGGGGTTATGGTTAGGGTACGCGTTAGGGTGGGGGTAGTTATTAAACCTATCACACTCTCTAGATACCCCTTAGCACGTAAAGGACTATTATTTGGGGGTCCAGCCATGGGGAAGAGTTTAGACACGAGGAGAAGATAAGGAACACACCCATTATCAAGAAATCACAATGTGATTCTCTTTTTAAACTGTTCCTTAAAACACTAGTGCTTAGGAAATCTATTGGAGGCAGAAGCAGTCAAGGGTAGCTTAGGGTTAGGGTTAGGGTTAGGGTGAGGGTTAGGGTACGGGTTAGGGGAGGGGTTCGGGTAGGCCGTAGGGTATGGGTTAGGGTTAGGGTTAGGGTTAGTGTTAGGGTTAGGGCTCGGTTAAGGGTACGGGTTAGGATTAGGGTACGCGTTAGTGTTAGGGTAGTGGTTAGGGTTAGGGTACGCTTTAGGGTGAGGGTAGTTATTAAACCTATCCCACTCTCTAGATACCCCTTAGCACATAAAGGAATATTATTTGGGGGTCCAGCCATGGAGAAGAATTTAGACACTAGGAGAAGATAAGGAACACACCCATTATCAAGAAATCACAATATGATTCTCTTTTTAAACTGTTCCTTAAAACACTAGTGCTTAGGAAATCTATTGGAGGCAGAAGCAGTCAAGGGTAGCTTAGGGTTAGGGTTAGGGTTAGGGTGAGGGTTAGGGTACGGCTTACGATACGGGTTCGGGGAGGGTTTCGGGTAGGGCGTAGGTTATGGGTTAGGGTTAGGGTTAGGGCTAGTGTTAGGGTTAGGGCTCGATTTAGGGTACGGGTTAGGATTAGGGTATGCGTTAGGGTTAGGGTAGGGGTTAGGGTTAGGATACGCTTTAGGGTGAGGGTAGTTATTAAACCTATCCCACTCTCTAGATACCCCTTAGCACGTAAGGGAATATTATTTGGGGGTCCAGCCATGGAGAAGAGTTTAGAAACGAGGAGAAGATAAGGAACACACCCATTATCAAGAAATCACATAAGGATTCTCTTTTTAACATGTTCCTTAAAACACTAGTGCTTAGGAAATCTATTGGAGGCAGAAGCCGTCAAGGGTAGCTTAGGGTTAGGGTTAGGGTTAGGGTGAGGGTTAGGGTATGGCTTAGGGTACGGGTTCGGGGAGGGGTTCGGGTAGGGCGTAGGGTATGGGTTAGGGTTAGGGTTAGGGTTAGTGTTAGGGTTAGGGCTCGGTTTAGGGTATGGGTTAGGATTAGGGTACGCGTTAGGGTTAGGGTAGGGGTTAGGGTTAGGGTACGCGTTAGGGTGGGGTTAATTATTAAACCTATCACACTCTCTAGATACCCCTTAGCACGTAAAGGAATATTATTTGGGGTTCCAGCCATGGAGAATAGTTTAGACACTAGGAGAAAATAAGGAACACACCCATTATCAAGAAATCACATTAGGATTCTCTTTTTAACCTGTTCCTTAAAACACTATTGCTTAGGAAATCTATTGGAGGCAGAAGCCGTCAAGGGTAGCTTAGGGTTAGGGTTAGGGTTAGGGTGAGGGTTAGGGTACGGCTTAGGGTACGGGTTCGGGGAGGGGTTCGGGTAGGGCGTAGGGTATGGGTTAGGGTTAGGGTTAGGGCTAGTGTTAGGGTTAGGGCACGGTTTAGGGTACAGGTTAGGATTAGGGTACGCGTTAGGGTTAGGGTAGGGGTTAAGGTTAGTGTACGCGTTAGGGTGAGGGTAGTTATTAAACCTATCCCACTCTCTAGATACCCCTTAGCACGTACAGGTATATTATTGGGGGTCCAGCCATGGAGAAGAGTTTAGACACTAGGAGAAGATAAGGAACACACCCATTATCAAGAAATCACATTAGGATTCTCTTTTTAACCTGTTCCTTAAAACACTAGTGCTGAGGAAATCTATTGGAGGCAGAAGCAGTCAAGGGTAGCTTAGGGTTAGGGTTAGGGTTAGGGTGAGGGTTAGGGTACGGCTTACGATACGGGTTCGGGGAGGGGTTTGGGTAGGGCGTAGGGTATGGGTTAGGGTTAGGGTTAGGGCTAGTGTTAGGGTTAGGGCTCGGTTTAGGGTACGGGTTAGGATTAGGGAATGCGTTAGGGTTAGGGTAGGGGTTAGGGTTAGGATACGCGTTAGGGTGAGGGTAGTTATTAAACCTAACCCACTCTCTAGATACCCCTTAGCACGTAAAGGAATATTATTTGGGGGTCCAGCCATGGAGAAGAGTTTAGACACGAGGAGAATATAAGGAACACACCCATTATCAAGAAATCACATAAGGATTCTCTTTTTAACATGTTCCTTAAAACACTAGTGCTTAGGAAATCTATTGGAGGCAGAAGCCGTCAAGGGTAGCTTAGGGTTAGGGTTAGGGTTAGGGTGAGGGTTAGGGTACGGCTTAGGGTACGGGTTCGGGGAGGGGTTCGGGTAGGGCGTAGGGTATGGGTTAGGGTTAGGGTTAGGGCTAGTGTTAGGGTTAGGGCTCGGTTTAGGGTACAGGTTAGGATTAGGGTATGCGTTAGGGTTAGGGTAGGGGTTAAGGTTAGTGTACGCGTTAGGGTGAGGGTAGTTATTAAACCTATCCCACTCTCTAGATACCCCTTAGCACGTACAGGTATATTATTGGGGGTCCAGCCATGGAGAAGAGTTTAGACACTAGGAGAAGATAAGGAACACACCCATTATCAAGAAATCACATTAGGATTCTCTTTTTAACCTGTTCCTTAAAACACTAGTGCTGAGGAAAACTATTGGAGGCAGAAGCAGTCAAGGGTAGCTTAGGGTTAGGGTTAGGGTTAGGGTGAGGGTTAGGGTATGGCTTAGGGTACGGGTTCGGGGAGGGGTTCGGGTAGGGCGTAGGCTATGGGTTAGGGTTAGGGTTAGGGTTAGTGTTAGGGTTAGGGCTCGGTTTAGGGTACGGGTTAGGATTAGTGTATGCGTTAGGGTTAGGGTAGGGGTTAGGGTTAAGGTACGCGTTAGGGTGAGGGTAGTTATTAAACCTATCCCACTCTCTAGATACCCCTTAGCACGTAAAGGAATATTATTTGGGGGTCCAGCCATGGAGAAGAGTTTAGACATGAGGAGAAGATAAGGAACACACCCATTATCAAGAAATCACATTAGGATTCTCTTTTTAACATGTTCCTTAAAACACTAGTGCTTAGGAAATCTATTGGAGGCAGAAGCCGTCAAGGGTAGCTTAGGGTTAGGGTTAGGGTTAGGGTGAGGGTTAGGGTACGGCTTAGGGTACGGGTTCGTGGAGGGGTTCGGGTAGGGCGTAGGGTATGGGTTAGGGTTAGGGTTAGGGCTAGTGTTAGGGTTAGGGCTCGGTTTAGGGTACAGGTTAGGATTAGGGTACGCGTTAGGGTTAGGGTAGGGGTTAAGGTTAGTGTACGCGTTAGGTTGAGGGTAGTTATTAAACCTCTCCCACTCTCTAGATAGCCCTTAGCACGTACAGGTATATTATTGGGGGTCCAGCCATGGAGAAGAGTTTAGACACTAGGAGAAGATAAGGAACACACCCATTATCAAGAAATCACATTAGGATTCTCTTTTTAACCTGTTCCTTAAAACACTAGTGCTTAGGAAATCTATTGGAGGCAGAAGCCGTCAAGGGTAGCTTAGGGTTAGGGTGAGGGTTAGGGTACGGTTTAGGGTACGGGTTCAAGGAGGGGTTCGGGTAGGGCGTAGGGTATGGGTTAGGGTTAGGGTTAGCGTTAGTGTTAGGGTTAGGGCTCGGTTTAGGGTACGGGTTAGGATTAGGGTACGCGTTAGGGTCCGGGTAGGGGTTAGGGTTAGTGTACGCGTTACGGTGAGGGTAGTTATTAAACCTATCCCACTCTCTAGATACCCCTTACCACGTACAGGAATATTATTGGGGGTCCAGCCATGGAGAAGAGTTTAGACACTAGGAGAAGATAAGGAACACACCCATTATCACGAAATCACATTAGGATTCTGTTTTTAACCTGTTGCTTAAAACACTAGTGCTTAGGAAATCTATTGGAGGCAGAAGCAGTCAAGGGTAGCTTAGGGTTAGGGTTAGGGTTAGGTTGAGGGTTAGGGTATGGCTTAGGGTACGGGTTCGGGGAGGGGTTCGGGTAGGGCGTTGGGTATGGGTTAGGGTTAGGGTTAGGGTTAGTGTTAGGGTTAGGGCTCGGTTTAGGGTACGGGTTAGGATTAGGGTACGCGTTAGGGTTAGGGTAGGGGTTAGGGTTAGGGTACGCGTTAGGGTGGGGGTAGTTATTAAACCCATCACACTCTCTAGATACCCCTTAGCACGTAAAGGAATATTATTTGGGGGTCCAGACATGGAGAAGAATTTAGACACTAGGAGAAGATAAGGAACACACCCATTATCAAGAAATCACAATATGATTCTCTTTTTAAACTGTTCCTTAAAACACTAGTGCTTAGGAAATCTATTGGAGGCAGAAGCAGTCAAGGGTAGCTTAGGGTTAGGGTTAGGGTTAGGGCGAGGGTTAGGGTACGGCTTACGATACGGGTTCGGGGAGGGTTTCGGGTAGGGCGTAGGTTATGGGTTAGGGTTAGGGTTAGGGCTAGTGTTAGGGTTAGGGCTCGATTTAGGGTACGGGTTAGGATTAGGGTATGCGTTAGGGTTAGGGTAGGGGTTAGGGTTAGGATACGCTTTAGGGTGAGGGTAGTTATTAAACCTATCCCACTCTCTAGATACCCCTTAGCACGTAAGGGAATATTATTTGGGGGTCCAGCCATGGAGAAGAGTTTAGACACGAGGAGAAGATAAGGAACACACCCATTATCAAGAAATCACATAAGGATTCTCTTTTTAACATGTTCCTTAAAACACTAGTGCTTAGGAAATCTATCGGAGGCAGAAGCCGTCAAGGGTAGCTTAGGGTTAGGGTTAGGGTTATGGTGAGGGTTAGGGTACGGCTTAGGGTACGGGTTCGGGGAGGGGTTCGGGTAGGGCGTAGGGTATGTGTTAGGGTTAGGGTTAGGGCTAGTGTTAGGGTTAGGGCTCGGTTTAGGGTACAGGTTAGGATTAGGGTACGCGTTAGGGTTAGGGTAGGGGTTAAGGTTAGTGTACGCGTTAGGGTGAGGGTAGTTATTAAACCTATCACACTCTCTAGATACACCTTAGCACGTAAAGGAATATTATTTGGGGGTCCAGCCATGGAGAAGAGTTTAGACACTAGGAGAAGATAAGGAACACACCCATTATCACGAAATCACATTAGGATTCTCTTTTTAACCTGTTCCTTAAAACACTAGTGCTTAGGAAATCTATTGGAGGCAGAAGCAGTCAAGGGTAGATTAGGGTTAGGGTTAGGGTTAGGGTGATTGTTAGGGTACGGCTTAGGTTACGGGTTCGGGGAGGGGTTCGGGTAGGACGTAGGGTATGGTTTAGGGTTAGGGTTAGGGTTAGTGTTAGGGTTAGGGCTCGGTTTAGGGTACGGGTTAGGATTAGGGTACACGTTAGGGTTCGGGTAGGGGTTAGGGTTAGGGTACGCGTTATGGTGAGGGTAGTTATTAAACCTATCCCACTCTCTAGATACCCCTTAGCACGTAAAGGAATATTATTTGGGGGTCCAGCCATGGAGAAGAGTTCAGACACGAGGAGAAGATAAGGAACACACCCATTATCAAGAAATCACATTAGGATTCTCTTTTTAACCTGTTCCTTAAAACACTAGTGCTTAGGAAATCTATTGGAGGCAGAAGCCGTCAAGGGTAGCTTAGGGTTAGGGTGAGGGTTAGGGTACGGTTTAGGGTACGGATTCAGGGAGGTGTTCGGTTAGGGCATAGGGTATGGGTTAGGGTTAGGGTTAGGGTTAGTGTTAGGGTTAGGGCTCGGTTTAGGGTACGGGTTAGGATTAGGGTACGCGTTAGGGTCCGGGTAGGGGTTAGGGTTAGTGTACGCGTTACGGTGAGGGTAGTTATTAAACCTATCCCACTCTCTAGATACCCCTTAGCACGTACAGGAATATTATTGGGGGTCCAGCCATGGAGAAGAGTTTACACACTAGGAGAAGATAAGGAACACACCCATTATCACGAAATCACATTAGGATTCTCTTTTTAACCTGTTGCTTAAAACACTAGTGCTTAGGAAATCTATTGGAGGCAGAAGCAGTCAAGGGTAGCTTAGGGTTAGGGTTAGGGTTAGGTTGAGGGTTAGGGTATGGCTTAGGGTACGGGTTCGGGGAGGGGTTCGGGTAGGGCGTTGGGTATGGGTTAGGGTTAGGGTTAGGGTTAGTGTTAGGGTTAGGGCTCGGTTTAGGGTACGGGTTAGGATTAGGGTACGCGTTAGGGTTAGGGTAGGGGTTAGGGTTAGGGTACGCGTTAGGGTGGGGGTAGTTATTAAACCTATCACACTCTCTAGATACCCCTTAGCACGTAAAGGAATATTATTTGGGGGTCCAGACATGGAGAAGAGTTTAGACACTAGGAGAAGATAAGGAACACACCCATTATCACGAAATCACATTAGGATTCTCTTTTTAACCTGTTCCTTAAAACACTAGTGCTTAGGAAATCTATTGGAGGCAGAAGCAGTCAAGGGTAGCTGAGGGTTAGGGTTAGGGTTAGGGTGAGGGTTAGGGTACGGCTTAGGGTACGGGTTCGGGGAGGGGTTCGGGTAGGGCGTAGGGTATGGGTTAGGGTTAGGGTTAGGGCTAGTGTTAGGGTTAGGGCTCGGTTTAGGGTACAGGTTAGGATTAGGGTACGCGTTAGGGTTAGGGTAGGGGTTATGGTTAGGGTACGCGTTAGGGTGGGGGTAGTTATTAAACCTATCACACTCTCTAGATACCCCTTAGCACGTAAAGGACTATTATTTGGGGGTCCAGCCATGGGGAAGAGTTTAGACACGAGGAGAAGATAAGGAACACACCCATTATCAAGAAATCACAATGTGATTCTCTTTTTAAACTGTTCCTTAAAACACTAGTGCTTAGGAAATCTATTGGAGGCAGAAGCAGTCAAGGGTAGCTTAGGGTTAGGGTTAGGGTTAGGGTGAGGGTTAGGGTACGGGTTAGGGGAGGGGTTCGGGTAGGCCGTAGGGTATGGGTTAGGGTTAGGGTTAGGGTTAGTGTTAGGGTTAGGGCTCGGTTAAGGGTACGGGTTAGGATTAGGGTACGCGTTAGTGTTAGGGTAGTGGTTAGGGTTAGGGTACGCTTTAGGGTGAGGGTAGTTATTAAACCTATCCCACTCTCTAGATACCCCTTAGCACGTAAAGGAATATTATTTGGGGGTCCAGCCATGGAGAAGAATTTAGACACTAGGAGAAGATAAGGAACACACCCATTATCAAGAAATCACAATATGATTCTCTTTTTAAACTGTTCCTTAAAACACTAGTGCTTAGGAAATCTATTGGAGGCAGAAGCAGTCAAGGGTAGCTTAGGGTTAGGGTTAGGGTTAGGGTGAGGGTTAGGGTACGGCTTACGATACGGGTTCGGGGAGGGTTTCGGGTAGGGCGTAGGTTATGGGTTAGGGTTAGGGTTACGGCTAGTGTTAGGGTTAGGGCTCGATTTAGGGTACGGGTTAGGATTAGGGTATGCGTTAGGGTTAGGGTAGGGGTTAGGGTTAGGATACGCTTTAGGGTGAGGGTAGTTATTAAACCTATCCCACTCTCTAGATACCCCTTAGCACGTAAGGGAATATTATTTGGGGGTCCAGCCATGGAGAAGAGTTTAGAAACGAGGAGAAGATAAGGAACACACCCATTATCAAGAAATCACATAAGGATTCTCTTTTTAACATGTTCCTTAAAACACTAGTGCTTAGGAAATCTATTGGAGGCAGAAGCCGTCAAGGGTAGCTTAGGGTTAGGGTTAGGGTTAGGGTGAGGGTTAGGGTATGGCTTAGGGTACGGGTTCGGGGAGGGGTTCGGGTAGGGCGTAGGGTATGGGTTAGGGTTAGGGTTAGGGTTAGTGTTAGGGTTAGGGCTCGGTTTAGGGTATGGGTTAGGATTAGGGTACGCGTTAGGGTTAGGGTAGGGGTTAGGGTTAGTGTACGCGTTAGGGTGGGGTTAATTATTAAACCTATCACACTCTCTAGATACCCCTTAGCACGTAAAGGAATATTATTTGGGGTTCCAGCCATGGAGAATAGTTTAGACACTAGGAGAAGATAAGGAACACACCCATTATCAAGAAATCACATTAGGATTCTCTTTTTAACCTGTTCCTTAAAACACTATTGCTTAGGAAATCTATTGGAGGCAGAAGCCGTCAAGGGTAGCTTAGGGTTAGGGTTAGGGTTAGGGTGAGGGTTAGGGTACGGCTTAGGGTACGGGTTCGGGGAGGGGTTCGGGTAGGGCGTAGGGTATGGGTTAGGGTTAGGGTTAGGGCTAGTGTTAGGGTTAGGGCACGGTTTAGGGTACAGGTTAGGATTAGGGTACGCGTTAGGGTTAGGGTAGGGGTTAAGGTTAGTGTACGCGTTAGGGTGAGGGTAGTTATTAAACCTATCCCACTCTCTAGATACCCCTTAGCACGTACAGGTATATTATTGGGGGTCCAGCCATGGAGAAGAGTTTAGACACTAGGAGAAGATAAGGAACACACCCATTATCAAGAAATCACATTAGGATTCTCTTTTTAACCTGTTCCTTAAAACACTAGTGCTGAGGAAATCTATTGGAGGCAAAAGCAGTCAAGGGTAGCTTAGGGTTAGGGTTAGGGTTAGGGTGAGGGTTAGGGTACGGCTTACGATACGGGTTCGGGGAGGGGTTTGGGTAGGGCGTAGGGTATGGGTTAGGGTTAGGGTTAGGGCTAGTGTTAGGGTTAGGGCTCGGTTTAGGGTACGGGTTAGGATTAGGGTATGCGTTAGGGTTAGGGTAGGGGTTAGGGTTAGGATACGCGTTAGGGTGAGGGTAGTTATTAAACCTAACCCACTCTCTAGATACCCCTTAGCACGTAAAGGAATATTATTTGGGGGTCCAGCCATGGAGAAGAGTTTAGACACGAGGAGAATATAAGGAACACACCCATTATCAAGAAATCACATAAGGATTCTCTTTTTAACATGTTCCTTAAAACACTAGTGCTTAGGAAATCTATTGGAGGCAGAAGCCGTCAAGGGTAGCTTAGGGTTAGGGTTAGGGTTAGGGTGAGGGTTAGGGTACGGCTTAGGGTACGGGTTCGGGGAGGGGTTCGGGTAGGGCGTAGGGTATGGGTTAGGGTTAGGGTTAGGGCTAGTGTTAGGGTTAGGGCTCGGTTTAGGGTACAGGTTAGGATTAGGGTACGCGTTAGGGTTAGGGTAGGGGTTAAGGTTAGTGTACGCGTTAGGGTGAGGGTAGTTATTAAACCTATCCCACTCTCTAGATACCCCTTAGCACGTACAGGTATATTATTGGGGGTCCAGCCATGGAGAAGAGTTTAGACACTAGGAGAAGATAAGGAACACACCCATTATCAAGAAATCACATTAGGATTCTCTTTTTAACCTGTTCCTTAAAACACTAGTGCTGAGGAAAACTATTGGAGGCAGAAGCAGTCAAGGGTAGCTTAGGGTTAGGGTTAGGGTTAGGGTGAGGGTTAGGGTATGGCTTAGGGTACGGGTTCGGGGAGGGGTTCGGGTAGGGCGTAGGCTATGGGTTAGGGTTAGGGTTAGGGTTAGTGTTAGGGTTAGGGCTCGGTTTAGGGTACGGGTTAGGATTAGTGTATGCGTTAGGGTTAGGGTAGGGGTTAGGGTTAAGGTACGCGTTAGGGTGAGGGTAGTTATTAAACCTATCCCACTCTCTAGATACCCCTTAGCACGTAAAGGAATATTATTTGGGGGTCCAGCCATGGAGAAGAGTTTAGACATGAGGAGAAGATAAGGAACACACCCATTATCAAGAAATCACATTAGGATTCTCTTTTTAACATGTTCCTTAAAACACTAGTGCTTAGGAAATCTATTGGAGGCAGAAGCCGTCAAGGGTAGCTTAGGGTTAGGGTTAGGGTTAGGGTGAGGGTTAGGGTACGGCTTAGGGTACGGGTTCGTGGAGGGGTTCGGGTAGGGCGTAGGGTATGGGTTAGGGTTAGGGTTAGGGCTAGTGTTAGGGTTAGGGCTCGGTTTAGGGTACAGGTTAGGATTAGGGTACGCGTTAGGGTTAGGGTAGGGGTTAAGGTTAGTGTACGCGTTAGGTTGAGGGTAGTTATTAAACCTATCCCACTCTCTAGATAGCCCTTAGCACGTACAGGTATATTATTGGGGGTCCAGCCATGGAGAAGAGTTTAGACACTAGGAGAAGATAAGGAACACACCCATTATCAAGAAATCACATTAGGATTCTCTTTTTAACCTGTTCCTTAAAACACTAGTGCTTAGGAAATCTATTGGAGGCAGAAGCAGTCAAGGGTAGCTTAGGGTTAGGGTTAGGGTTAGGGTGATGGTTAGGGTATGGCTTAGGGTACGGGTTCGGGGAGGGGTTCGGGTAGGGCGTAGGGTATGGGTTAGGGTTAGGGTTAGGGTTAGTGTTAGGGTTAGGGCTCGGTTTAGGGTACGGGTTAGGATTAGGGTACGCGTTAGGGTTAGGGTAGGGGTTAGGGTTAGGGTACGCGATAGGGTGAGGTTAGTTCTTAAACCTATCCCACTCTCTAGATACCCCTTAGTACGTAAAGGAATATTATTTGGGGGTCCAGCAATGGAGAAGAGTTTAGACACTAGGAGAAGATAAGGAACACACCCATTATCAAGAAATCACATTAGGATTCTCTTTTTAACCTGTCTCTTAAAACACTAGTGCTTAGGAAATCTATTGGAGGCAGAAGCCGTCAAGGGTAGCTTAGGGTTAGGGTTAGGGTTAGGGTGAGGGTTAGGGTATGGCTTAGGGTACGGCTTCGGGGAGGGGTTCGGGTAGGGCGTAGGGTATGGGTTAGGGTTAGGGTTAGGGTTAGTGTTAGGGTTAGGGCTCGGTTTAGGGTACGGGTTAGGATTAGGGTACGCGTTAGGGTTACGGTAGGGGTTAGGGTTAGGGTACGCGTTAGGGTGGGGGTAGTTATTAAACCTATCACACTCTCTAGATACCCCTTAGCACGTAAAGGACTATTATTTGGGGGTCCAGCCATGGAGAAGAGTTTAGACACGAGGAGAAGATAAGGAACACACCCATTATCAAGAAATCACAATGTGATTCTCTTTTTAAAGTGTTCCTTAAAACACTAGTGCTTAGGAAATCTATTGGAGGCAGAAGCAGTCAAGGGTAGCTTAGGGTTAGGGTTAGGGTTAGGGTGAGGGTTAGGGTACGGCTTAGGGTACGGGTTCGGGGAGGGGTTCGGGTAGGGCGTAGGGTATGGGTTAGGGTTAGGGTTAGGGCTAGTGTTAGGGTTAGGGCTCGGTTTAGGGTACGGGTTAGGATTAGGGTATGCGTTAGGGTTAGGGTAGGGGTTAGGGTTAGGATACGCGTTAGGGTGAGGGAAGTTATTAAACCTATCCCACTCTCTAGATAGCCCTTAGCACGAAAAGGAATATTATTTGGGGGTCCAGCCATGGAGAAGAGTATAGACACGAGAAGATAAGGAACACACCCATTATCAAGAAATCACATTAGGATTCTCTTTTTAACCTGTTCCTTAAATCACTAGTGCTTAGGAAATCTATTGGAGGCAGAAGCCGTCAAGGGTAGCTTAGGGTTAGGGTTAGGGTTAGGGTGAGGGTTAGGGTACGGCTTAGGGTACGGGTTCGGGGAGGGGTTCGGGTAGGGCGTAGGGTATGGTTTAAGGTTAGGGCTAGTGTTAGGGTTAGGGCTCGGTTTAGGGTACAGGTTAGGATTAGGGTACGCGTTAGGGTTAGGGTAGGGGTTAAGGTTAGTGTACGCGTTAGGGTGAGGGTAGTTATTAAACCTATCCCACTCTCTAGATACCCCTTAGCACGTACAGGTATATTATTGGGGGTCCAGCCATGGAGAAGAGTTTAGACACTAGGAGAAGATAAGGAACACACCCATTATCAAGAAATCACATTAGGATTCTCTTTTTAACCTGTTCCTTAAAACACTAGTGCTTAGGAAATCTATTGGAGGCAGAAGCAGTCAAGGGTAGCTTAGGGTTAGGGTTAGGGTTAGGGTGAGGGTTAGGGTATGGCTTAGGGTACGGGTTCGGGGAGGGGTTCGGGTAGGGCGTAGGGTATGGGTTAGGGTTAGGGTTAGGGTTAGTGTTAGGGTTAGGGCTCGGTTTAGGTTATGGGTTAGGATTAGGGTACGCGTTAGGGTTAGGGTAGGGGTTAGGGTTAGGGTACGCGTTAGGGTGGGGTTAATTATTAAACCTATCACACTCTCTAGATACCCCTTAGCACGTAAAGGAATATTATTTCGGGGTCCAGCCATAGAGAATAGTTTAGACACTAGGAGAAGATAAGGAACACACCCATTATCACGAAATCACATTAGGATTCTCTTTTTAACCTGTTCCTTAAAACACTATTGCTTAGGAAATCTATTGGAGGCAGAAGCCGTGAAGGGTAGCTTAGGGATAGGATTAGGGTTAGGGTGAGGGTTAGGGTACGGCTTAGGGTACGGGTTCGGTGAGGGGTTCGGGTAGGGCGTAGGGTATGGGTTAGGGTTAGGGTTAGGGTTAGTGTTAGGGTTAGGGCTCGGTTTAGGGTACGGGTTAGGATTAGGGTACGCGTTAGTGTTAGGGTAGGTGTTAGGGTTAGGGTACGCGATAGGGTGAGGTTAGTTATTAAACCTATCCCACTCTCTAGATACCCCTTAGTACGTAAAGGAATATTATTTGGGGGTCCAGCCATGGAGAAGAGTTTAGACACTAGGAGAAGATAAGGAACACACCCATTATCAAGAAATCACATTAGGATTCTTTTTAACCTGTTCCTTAAAACACTAGTGCTTAGGAAATCTATTGGAGGCAGAAGCCGTCAAGGGTAGCTTAGGGTTAGGGTTAGGGTTATGGTGAGGGTTAGGGTACGGCTTAGGGTACGGGTTCGGGAGGGGTTCGGGTAGGGCGTAGGGTATGGGTTAGGGTTAGGGTTAGGGCTAGTGTTAGGGTTAGGGCTCGGTTTAGGGTACAGGTTAGGAATAGGGTACGCGTTAGGGTTAGGGTAGGGGTTAAGGTTAGTGTACGCGTTAGGGTGAGGGTAGTTATTAAACCTATCCCACTCTCTAGATACCCCTTAGTACGTAAAGGAATATTATTTGGGGGTCCAGCCATGGAGAAGAGTTTAGACACTAGGAGAAGATAAGGAACACACCCATTATCAAGAAATCACATTAGGATTCTCTTTTTAACCTGTTCCTTAAAACACTAGTGCTTAGGAAATCTATTGGAGGCAGAAGCCGTCAAGGGTAGCTTAGGGTTAGGGTTAGGGTTAGGGTGAGGGTTAGGGTATGGCTTAGGGTACGGGTTCGGGGAGGGGTTCGGGTAGGGCGTAGGGTATGGGTTAGGGTTAGGGTTAGGGTTAGTGTTAGGGTTAGGGCTCGGTTTAGGGTACGGGTTAGGATTAGGGTACGCGTTAGGGTTAGGGTAGGGGTTATGGTTAGGGTACGCGTTAGGGTGGGGGTAGTTATTAAACCTATCACACTCTGTAGATACCCCTTAGCACGTAAAGGACTATTATTTGGGGGTCCAGCCATGGAGAAGAGTTTAGACACGAGGAGAAAATAAGGAACACACCCATTATCAAGAAATCACAATGTGATTCTCTTTTTAAACTGTTCCTTAAAACACTAGTGCTTAGGAAATCTATTGGAGGCAGAAGCAGTCAAGGGTAGCTTAGGGTTAGGGATAGGGTTAGGGTGAGGGTTAGGGTACGGCTTAGGGTACGGGTTCGGGGAGGGGTTCGGGTAGGCCGTAGGGTATGGGTTAGGGTTAGGGTTAGGGTTAGTGTTAGGGTTAGGGCTCGGTTAAGGGTACGGGTTAGGATTAGGGTACGCGTTAGTGTTAGGGTAGGGGTTAGGGTTAGGGTACGCTTTAGGGTGAGGGTAGTTATTAAACCTATCCCACTCTCTAGATACCCCTTAGCACGTAAAGGAATATTATTTGGGGGTGCAGCCATGGAGAAGAATTTAGACACTAGGAGAAGATAAGGAACACACCCATTATCAAGAAATCACAATATGATTCTCTTTTTAAACTGTTCCTTAAAACACTAGTGCTTAGGAAATCTATTGGAGGCAGAAGCAGTCAAGGGTACCTTAGGGTTAGGGTTAGGGTTAGGGTGAGGGTTAGGGTACGGCTTACGATACGGGTTCGGGGAGGGGTTTGGGTAGGGCGTAGGGTATGGGTTAGGGTTAGGGTTAGGGCTAGTGTTAGGGTTAGGGCTCGGTTTAGGGTACGGGTTAGGATTAGGGTATGCGTTAGGGTTAGGGTAGGGGTTAGGGTTAGGATACGCGTTAGGGTGATGGTAGTTATTAAACCTATCCCACTCTCTAGATACCCCTTAGCACGTAAAGGAATATTATTTGGGGGTCCAGCCATGGAGAAGAGTTTAGACACGAGGAGAAGATAAGGAACACACCCATTATCAAGAAATCACATAAGGATTCTCTTTTTAACATGTTCCGTAAAACACTAGTGCTTAGGAAATCTATTGGAGGCAGAAGCCGTCAAGGGTAGCTTAGGGTTAGGGTTAGGGTTAGGGTGAGGGTTAGGGTACGGCTTAGGGTACGGGTTCGGGGAGGGGTTCGGGTAGGGCGTAGGGTATGGGTTAGGGTTAGGGTTAGGGCTAGTGTTAGGGTTAGGGCTCGGTTTAGGGTACAGGTTAGGATTAGGGTACGCGTTAGGGTTAGGGTAGGGGTTAAGGTTAGTGTACGCGTTAGGGTGAGGGTAGTTATTAAACCTATCCCACTCTCTAGATACCCCTTAGCACGTACAGGTATATTATTGGGGGTCCAGCCATGGAGAAGAGTTTAGACACTAGGAGAAGATAAGGAACACACCCATTATCAAGAAATCACATTAGGATTCTCTTTTTAACCTGTTCCTTAAAACACTAGTGCTTAGGAAATCCATTGGAGGCAGAAGCAGTCAAGGGTAGCTTAGGGTTAGGGTTAGGGTTAGGGTGAGGGTTAGGGTATGGCTTAGGGTACGGGTTCGGGGAGGGGTTCGGGTAGGGCGTAGGGTATGGGTTAGGGTTAGGGTTAGGGTTAGTGTTAGGGTTAGGGCTCGGTTTAGGGTACGGGTTAGGATTAGGGTACGCGTTAGGGTTAGGGTAGGGGTTAGGGTTAGGGTACGCGACAGGGTGAGGTTAGTTCTTAAACCTATCCCACTCTCTAGATACCCCTTAGTACGTAAAGGAATATTATTTGGGGGTCCAGCCATGGAGAAGAGTTTAGACACTAGGAGAAGATAAGGAACACACCCATTATCAAGAAATCACATTAGGATTCTCTTTTTAACCTGTCTCTTAAAACACTAGTGCTTAGGAAATCTATTGGAGGCAGAAGCCTTCAAGGGTAGCTTAGGGTTAGGGTTAGGGTTAGGGTGAGGGATAGGGTATGGCTTAGGGTACGGCTTCGGGGAGGGGTTCGGTTAGGGCGTAGGGTATGGGTTAGGGTTAGGGTTAGGGTTAGTGTTAGGGTTAGGGCTCGGTTTAGGGTACGGGTTAGGATTAGGGTACGCGTTAGGGTTACGGTAGGGGTTAGGGTTAGGGTACGCGTTAGGGTGGGGGTAGTTATTAAACCTATCACACTCTCTAGATACCCCTTAGCACGTAAAGGACTATTATTTGGGGGTCCAGCCATGGAGAAGAGTTTAGACACGAGGAGAAGATAAGGAACACACCCATTATCAAGAAATCACAATGTGATTCTCTTTTTAAAGTGTTCCTTAAAACACTAGTGCTTAGGAAATCTATTGGAGGCAGAAGCAGTCAAGGGTAGCTTAGGGTTAGGGTTAGGGTTAGGGTGAGGGTTAGGGTACGGCTTAGGGTACGGGTTCGGGGAGGGGTTCGGGTAGGGCGTAGGGTATGGGTTAGGGTTAGGGTTAGGGCTAGTGTTAGGGTTAGGGCTCGGTTTAGGGTACGGGTTAGGATTAGGGTATGCGTTAGGGTTAGGGTACGGGTTAGGGTTAGGATACGCGTTAGGGTGAGGGAAGTTATTAAACCTATCCCACTCTCTAGATAGCCCTTAGCACGAAAAGGAATATTATTTGGGGGTCCAGCCATGGAGAAGAGTATAGACACGAGAAGATAAGGAACACACCCATTATCAAGAAATCACATTAGGATTCTCTTTTTAACCTGTTCCTTAAATCACTAGTGCTTAGGAAATCTATTGGAGGCAGAAGCCGTCAAGGGTAGCTTAGGGTTAGGGTTATGGTTAGGGTGAGGGTTAGGGTACGGCTTAGGGTACGGGTTCGGGGAGGGGTTCGGGTAGGGCGTAGGGTATGGGTTAGGGTTAGGGCTAGTGTTAGGGTTAGGGCTCGGTTTAGGGTACAGGTTAGGATTAGGGTACGCGTTAGGGTTAGGGTAGGGGTTAAGGTTAGTGTACGCGTTAGGGTGAGGGTAGTTATTAAACCTATCCCACTCTCTAGATACCCCTTAGCACGTACAGGTATATTATTGGGGCTCCAGCCATGGAGAAGAGTTTAGACACTAGGAGAAGATAAGGAACACACCCATTATCAAGAAATCACATTAGGATTCTCTTTTTAACCTGTTCCTTAAAACACTAGTGCTTAGGAAATCTATTGGAGGCAGAAGCCGTGAAGGGTAGCTTAGGGATAGGATTAGGGTTAGGGTGAGGGTTAGGGTACGGCTTAGGGTACGGGTTCGGTGAGGGGTTCGGGTAGGGCGTAGGGTATGGGTTAGGGTTAGGGTTAGGGTTAGTGTTAGGGTTAGGGCTCGGTTTAGGGTACGGGTTAGGATTAGGGTACGCGTTAGTGTTAGGGTAGGTGTTAGGGTTAGGGTACGCGATAGGGTGAGGTTAGTTATTAAACCTATCCCACTCTCTAGATACCCCTTAGTACGTAAAGGAATATTATTTGGGGGTCCAGCCATGGAGAAGAGTTTAGACACTAGGAGAAGATAAGGAACACACCCATTATCAAGAAATCACATTAGGATTCTTTTTAACCTGTTCCTTAAAACACTAGTGCTTAGGAAATCTATTGGAGGCAGAAGCCGTCAAGGGTAGCTTAGGGTTAGGGTTAGGGTTATGGTGAGGGTTAGGGTACGGCTTAGGGTACGGGTTCGGGGAGGGGTTCGGGTAGGGCGTAGGGTATGGGTTAGGGTTAGGGTTAGGGCTAGTGTTAGGGTTAGGGCTCGGTTTAGGGTACAGGTTAGGATTAGGGTACGCGTTAGGGTTAGGGTAGGGGTTAAGGTTAGTGTACGCGTTAGGGTGAGGGTAGTTATTAAACCTATCCCACTCTCTAGATACCCCTTTGCACGTACAGGTATATTATTGGGGGTCCAGCCATGGAGAAGAGTTTAGACACTAGGAGAAGATAAGGAACACACCCATTATCAAGAAATCACATTAGGATTCTCTTTTTAACCTGTTCCTTAAAACACTAGTGCTTAGGAAATCTATTGGAGGCAGAAGCAGTCAAGGGTAGCTTAGGGTTAGGGTTAGGGTTAGGGTGAGGTTTAGGGTATGGCTTAGGGTACGGGTTCGGGGAGGGGTTCGGGTAGGGCATAGGGTATGGGTTAGGGTTAGGGTTAGGGTTAGTGTTAGGGTTAGGGCTCGGTTTAGGGTATGGGTTAGGATTAGGGTACGCGTTAGGGTTAGGGTAGGGGTTAGGGTTAGGGTACGCGTTAGGGTGGGGTTAGTTATTAAACCTATCACACTCTCTAGATACCCCTTAGCACGTAAAGGAATATTATTTGGGGGTCCAGCCATGGAGAATAGTTTAGACACTAAGAGAAGATAAGGAACACACCCATTATCACGAAATCACATTAGGATTCTCTTTTTAACCTGTTCCTTAAAACACTATTGCTTAGGAAATCTATTGGAGGCAGAAGCCGTCAAGGGTAGCTTAGGGATAGGATTAGGGTTAGGGTGAGGGTTAGGGTACGGCTTAGGGTACGGGTTCGGTGAGGGGTTCGGGTAGGGCGTAGTGTATGGGTTAGGGTTAGGGTTAGGGTTAGTGTTAGGGTTAGGGCTCGGTTTAGGGTACGGGTTAGGATTAGGGTACGCGTTAGTGTTAGGGTAGGTGTTAGGGTTAGGGTACGCGATAGGGTGAGGTTAGTTATTAAACCTATCCCACTCTCTAGATACCCCTTAGTACGTAAAGGAATATTATTTGGGGGTCCAGCCATGGAGAAGAGTTTAGACACTAGGAGAAGATAAGGAACACACCCATTATCAAGAAATCACATTAGGATTCTCTTTTTAACCTGTTCCTTAAAACACTAGTGCTTAGGAAATCTATTGGAGGCAGAAGCCGTCAAGGGTAGCTTAGGGTTAGGGTTAGGGTTAGGGTGAGGGTTAGGGTATGGCTTAGGGTACGGGTTCGGGGAGGGGTTCGGGTAGGGCGTAGGGTATGGGTTAGGGTTAGGGTTAGGGTTAGTGTTAGGGTTAGGGCTCGGTTTAGGGTACGGGTTAGGATTAGGGTACGCGTTAGGGTTAGGGTAGGGGTTATGGTTAGGGTACGCGTTAGGGTGGGGGTAGTTATTAAACCTATCACACTCTGTAGATACCCCTTAGCACGTAAAGGACTATTATTTGGGGGTCCAGCCATGGAGAAGAGTTTAGACACGAGGAGAAAATAAGGAACACACCCATTATCAAGAAATCACAATGTGATTCTCTTTTTAAACTGTTCCTTAAAACACTAGTGCTTAGGAAATCTATTGGAGGCAGAAGCAGTCAAGGGTAGCTTAGGGTTAGGGATAGGGTTAGGGTGAGGGTTAGGGTACGGCTTAGGGTACGGGTTCGGGGAGGGGTTCGGGTAGGCCGTAGGGTATGGGTTAGGGTTAGGGTTAGGGTTAATGTTAGGGTTAGGGCTCGGTTAAGGGTACGGGTTAGGATTAGGGTACGCGTTAGTGTTAGGGTAGGGGTTAGGGTTAGGGTACGCTTTAGGGTGAGGGTAGTTATTAAACCTATCCCACTCTCTAGATACCCCTTAGCACGTAAAGGAATATTATTTGGGGGTGCAGCCATGGAGAAGAATTTAGACACTAGGAGAAGATAAGGAACACACCCATTATCAAGAAATCACAATATGATTCTCTTTTTAAACTGTTCCTTAAAACACTAGTGCTTAGGAAATCTATTGGAGGCAGAAGCAGTCAAGGGTACCTTAGGGTTAGGGTTAGGGTTAGGGTGAGGGTTAGGGTACGGCTTACGATACGGGTTCGGGGAGGGGTTTGGGTAGGGCGTAGGGTATGGGTTAGGGTTAGGGTTAGGGCTAGTGTTAGGGTTAGGGCTCGGTTTAGGGTACGGGTTAGGATTAGGGTATGCGTTAGGGTTAGGGTAGGGGTTAGGGTTAGGATACGCGTTAGGGTGATGGTAGTTATTAAACCTATCCCACTCTCTAGATACCCCTTAGCACGTAAAGGAATATTATTTGGGGGTCCAGCCATGGAGAAGAGTTTAGACACTAGGAGAAGATAAGGAACACACCCATTATCAAGAAATCACATTAGGATTCTTTTTAACCTGTTCCTTAAAACACTAGTGCTTAGGAAATCTATTGGAGGCAGAAGCCGTCAAGGGTAGCTTAGGGATAGGATTAGGGTTAGGGTGAGGGTTAGGGTACGGCTTAGGGTACGGGTTCGGTGAGGGGTTCGGGTAGGGCGTAGGGTATGGGTTAGGGTTAGGGTTAGGGTTAGTGTTAGGGTTAGGGCTCGGTTTAGGGTACGGGTTAGGATTAGGGTACGCGTTAGTGTTAGGGTAGGTGTTAGGGTTAGGGTACGCGATAGGGTGAGGTTAGTTATTAAACCTATCCCACTCTCTAGATACCCCTTAGTACGTAAAGGAATATTATTTGGGGGTCCAGCCATGGAGAAGAGTTTAGACACTAGGAGAAGATAAGGAACACACCCATTATCAAGAAATCACATTAGGATTCTTTTTAACCTGTTCCTTAAAACACTAGTGCTTAGGAAATCTATTGGAGGCAGAAGCCGTCAAGGGTAGCTTAGGGTTAGGGTTAGGGTTATGGTGAGGGTTAGGGTACGGCTTAGGGTACGGGTTCGGGGAGGGGTTCGGGTAGGGCGTAGGGTATGGGTTAGGGTTAGGGTTAGGGCTAGTGTTAGGGTTAGGGCTCGGTTTAGGGTACAGGTTAGGATTAGGGTACGCGTTAGGGTTAGGGTAGGGGTTAAGGTTAGTGTACGCGTTAGGGTGAGGGTAGTTATTAAACCTATCCCACTCTCTAGATACCCCTTTGCACGTACAGGTATATTATTGGGGGTCCAGCCATGGAGAAGAGTTTAGACACTAGGAGAAGATAAGGAACACACCCATTATCAAGAAATCACATTAGGATTCTCTTTTTAACCTGTTCCTTAAAACACTAGTGCTTAGGAAATCTATTGGAGGCAGAAGCAGTCAAGGGTAGCTTAGGGTTAGGGTTAGGGTTAGGGTGAGGTTTAGGGTATGGCTTAGGGTACGGGTTCGGGGAGGGGTTCGGGTAGGGCATAGGGTATGGGTTAGGGTTAGGGTTAGGGTTAGTGTTAGGGTTAGGGCTCGGTTTAGGGTATGGGTTAGGATTAGGGTACGCGTTAGGGTTAGGGTAGGGGTTAGGGTTAGGGTACGCGTTAGGGTGGGGTTAGTTATTAAACCTATCACACTCTCTAGATACCCCTTAGCACGTAAAGGAATATTATTTGGGGGTCCAGCCATGGAGAATAGTTTAGACACTAAGAGAAGATAAGGAACACACCCATTATCACGAAATCACATTAGGATTCTCTTTTTAACCTGTTCCTTAAAACACTATTGCTTAGGAAATCTATTGGAGGCAGAAGCCGTCAAGGGTAGCTTAGGGATAGGATTAGGGTTAGGGTGAGGGTTAGGGTACGGCTTAGGGTACGGGTTCGGTGAGGGGTTCGGGTAGGGCGTAGTGTATGGGTTAGGGTTAGGGTTAGGGTTAGTGTTAGGGTTAGGGCTCGGTTTAGGGTACGGGTTAGGATTAGGGTACGCGTTAGTGTTAGGGTAGGTGTTAGGGTTAGGGTACGCGATAGGGTGAGGTTAGTTATTAAACCTATCCCACTCTCTAGATACCCCTTAGTACGTAAAGGAATATTATTTGGGGGTCCAGCCATGGAGAAGAGTTTAGACACTAGGAGAAGATAAGGAACACACCCATTATCAAGAAATCACATTAGGATTCTCTTTTTAACCTGTTCCTTAAAACACTAGTGCTTAGGAAATCTATTGGAGGCAGAAGCCGTCAAGGGTAGCTTAGGGTTAGGGTTAGGGTTAGGGTGAGGGTTAGGGTATGGCTTAGGGTACGGGTTCGGGGAGGGGTTCGGGTAGGGCGTAGGGTATGGGTTAGGGTTAGGGTTAGGGTTAGTGTTAGGGTTAGGGCTCGGTTTAGGGTACGGGTTAGGATTAGGGTACGCGTTAGGGTTAGGGTAGGGGTTATGGTTAGGGTACGCGTTAGGGTGGGGGTAGTTATTAAACCTATCACACTCTGTAGATACCCCTTAGCACGTAAAGGACTATTATTTGGGGGTCCAGCCATGGAGAAGAGTTTAGACACGAGGAGAAAATAAGGAACACACCCATTATCAAGAAATCACAATGTGATTCTCTTTTTAAACTGTTCCTTAAAACACTAGTGCTTAGGAAATCTATTGGAGGCAGAAGCAGTCAAGGGTAGCTTAGGGTTAGGGATAGGGTTAGGGTGAGGGTTAGGGTACGGCTTAGGGTACGGGTTCGGGGAGGGGTTCGGGTAGGCCGTAGGGTATGGGTTAGGGTTAGGGTTAGGGTTAATGTTAGGGTTAGGGCTCGGTTAAGGGTACGGGTTAGGATTAGGGTACGCGTTAGTGTTAGGGTAGGGGTTAGGGTTAGGGTACGCTTTAGGGTGAGGGTAGTTATTAAACCTATCCCACTCTCTAGATACCCCTTAGCACGTAAAGGAATATTATTTGGGGGTGCAGCCATGGAGAAGAATTTAGACACTAGGAGAAGATAAGGAACACAACCATTATCAAGAAATCACAATATGATTCTCTTTTTAAACTGTTCCTTAAAACACTAGTGCTTAGGAAATCTATTGGAGGCAGAAGCAGTCAAGGGTACCTTAGGGTTAGGGTTAGGGTTAGGGTGAGGGTTAGGGTACGGCTTACGATACGGGTTCGGGGAGGGGTTTGGGTAGGGCGTAGGGTATGGGTTAGGGTTAGGGTTAGGGCTAGTGTTAGGGTTAGGGCTCGGTTTAGGGTACGGGTTAGGATTAGGGTATGCGTTAGGGTTAGGGTAGGGGTTAGGGTTAGGATACGCGTTAGGGTGATGGTAGTTATTAAACCTATCCCACTCTCTAGATACCCCTTAGCACGTAAAGGAATATTATTTGGGGGTCCAGCCATGGAGAAGAGTTTAGACACGAGGAGAAGATAAGGAACACACCCATTATCAAGAAATCACATAAGGATTCTCTTTTTAACATGTTCCTTAAAACACTAGTGCTTAGGAAATCTATTGGAGGCAGAAGCCGTCAAGGGTAGCTTAGGGTTAGGGTTAGGGTTAGGGTGAGGGTTAGGGTACGGCTTAGGGTACGGGTTCGGGGAGGGGTTCGGGTAGGGCGTAGGGTATGGGTTAGGGTTAGGGTTAGGGCTAGTGTTAGGGTTAGGGCTCGGTTTAGGGTACAGGTTAGGATTAGGGTACGCGTTAGGGTTAGGGTAGGGGTTAAGGTTAGTGTACGCGTTAGGGTGAGGGTAGTTATTAAACCTATCCCACTCTCTAGATACCCCTTAGCACGTACAGGTATATTATTGGGGGTCCAGCCATGGAGAAGAGTTTAGACACTAGGAGAAGATAAGGAACACACCCATTATCAAGAAATCACATTAGGATTCTCTTTTTAACCTGTTCCTTAAAACACTAGTGCTTAGGAAATCCATTGGAGGCAGAAGCAGTCAAGGGTAGCTTAGGGTTAGGGTTAGGGTTAGGGTGAGGGTTAGGGTATGGCTTAGGGTACGGGTTCGGGGAGGGGTTCGGGTAGGGCGTAGGGTATGGGTTAGGGTTAGGGTTAGGGTTAGTGTTAGGGTTAGGGCTCGGTTTAGGGTACGGGTTAGGATTAGGGTACGCGTTAGGGTTAGGGTAGGGGTTAGGGTTAGGGTACGCGACAGGGTGAGGTTAGTTCTTAAACCTATCCCACTCTCTAGATACCCCTTAGTACGTAAAGGAATATTATTTGGGGGTCCAGCCATGGAGAAGAGTTTAGACACTAGGAGAAGATAAGGAACACACCCATTATCAAGAAATCACATTAGGATTCTCTTTTTAACCTGTCTCTTAAAACACTAGTGCTTAGGAAATCTATTGGAGGCAGAAGCCTTCAAGGGTAGCTTAGGGTTAGGGTTAGGGTTAGGGTGAGGGATAGGGTATGGCTTAGGGTACGGCTTCGGGGAGGGGTTCGGTTAGGGCGTAGGGTATGGGTTAGGGTTAGGGTTAGGGTTAGTGTTAGGGTTAGGGCTCGGTTTAGGGTACGGGTTAGGATTAGGGTACGCGTTAGGGTTACGGTAGGGGTTAGGGTTAGGGTACGCGTTAGGGTGGGGGTAGTTATTAAACCTATCACACTCTCTAGATACCCCTTAGCACGTAAAGGACTATTATTTGGGGGTCCAGCCATGGAGAAGAGTTTAGACACGAGGAGAAGATAAGGAACACACCCATTATCAAGAAATCACAATGTGATTCTCTTTTTAAAGTGTTCCTTAAAACACTAGTGCTTAGGAAATCTATTGGAGGCAGAAGCAGTCAAGGGTAGCTTAGGGTTAGGGTTAGGGTTAGGGTGAGGGTTAGGGTACGGCTTAGGGTACGGGTTCGGGGAGGGGTTCGGGTAGGGCGTAGGGTATGGGTTAGGGTTAGGGTTAGGGCTAGTGTTAGGGTTAGGGCTCGGTTTAGGGTACGGGTTAGGATTAGGGTATGCGTTAGGGTTAGGGTACGGGTTAGGGTTAGGATACGCGTTAGGGTGAGGGAAGTTATTAAACCTATCCCACTCTCTAGATAGCCCTTAGCACGAAAAGGAATATTATTTGGGGGTCCAGCCATGGAGAAGAGTATAGACACGAGAAGATAAGGAACACACCCATTATCAAGAAATCACATTAGGATTCTCTTTTTAACCTGTTCCTTAAATCACTAGTGCTTAGGAAATCTATTGGAGGCAGAAGCCGTCAAGGGTAGCTTAGGGTTAGGGTTATGGTTAGGGTGAGGGTTAGGGTACGGCTTAGGGTACGGGTTCGGGGAGGGGTTCGGGTAGGGCGTAGGGTATGGGTTAGGGTTAGGGCTAGTGTTAGGGTTAGGGCTCGGTTTAGGGTACAGGTTAGGATTAGGGTACGCGTTAGGGTTAGGGTAGGGGTTAAGGTTAGTGTACGCGTTAGGGTGAGGGTAGTTATTAAACCTATCCCACTCTCTAGATACCCCTTAGCACGTACAGGTATATTATTGGGGCTCCAGCCATGGAGAAGAGTTTAGACACTAGGAGAAGATAAGGAACACACCCATTATCAAGAAATCACATTAGGATTCTCTTTTTAACCTGTTCCTTAAAACACTAGTGCTTAGGAAATCTATTGGAGGCAGAAGCCGTCAAGGGTAGCTTAGGGTTAGGGTTAGGGTTAGGGTGAGGGTTAGGGTATGGCTTAGGGTACGGGTTTGGGGAGGGGTTCGGGTAGGGCGTAGGGTATGGGTTAGGGTTAGGGTTAGGGTTAGTGTTAGGGTTAGGGCTCGGTTTAGGGTACGGGTTAGGATTAGGGTACGCGTTAGGGTTAGGGTAGGGGTTATGGTTAGGGTACGCGTTAGGGTGGGGGTAGTTATTAAACCAATCACACTCTCTAGATACCCCTTAGCACGTAAAGGACTATTATTTGGGGGTCCAGCCATGGAGAAGAGTTTAGACACGAGGAGAAGATAAGGAACACACCCATTATCAAGAAATCACAATGTGATTCTCTTTTTAAACTCTTCCTTAAAACACTAGTGCTTAGGAAATCTATTGGAGGCAGAAGCAGTCAAGGGTAGCTTAGGGTTAGGGTTAGGGTTAGGGTGAGGGTTAGGGTACGGCTTAGGGTACGGGTTCGGGGAGGGGTTCGGGTAGGCCGTAGGGTATGGGTTAGGGTTAGGGTTAGGGTTAGTGTTAGGGTTAGGGCTCGGTTTAGGGTACGGGTTAGGATTAGGGTACGCGTTAGTGTTAGGGTAGTGGTTAGGGTTAGGGTACGCTTTAGGGTGAGGGTAGTTATTAAACCTATCCCACTCTCTAGATACCCCTTAGCACGTAAAGGACTATTATTTGGGGGTCCAGCCATGGAGAAGAGTTTAGACACGAGGAGAAGATAAGGAACACACCCATTATCAAGAAATCACAATATGATTCTCTTTTTAAACTGTTCCTTAAAACACTAGTGCTTAGGAAATCTATTGGAGGCAGAAGCCGTCAAGGGTAGCTTAGGGTTAGGGTTAGGGTTAGGGTGAGGGTTAGGGTACGGCTTAGGGTACGGGTTCGGGGAGGGGTTCGGGTAGGGCGTAGGGTATGGGTTAGAGTTAGGGTTAGGGTTAGTGTTAGGGTTAGGGCTCGGTTTAGGGTACGGGTTAGGATTAGGGTACGTGTTAGTGTTAGGGTAGGGGTTAGGGTTAGGGTACGCTTTAGGGTGAGGGTAGTTATTAAACCTATCCCACTCTCTAGATACCCCTTAGCACGTAAAGGAATATTATTTGTGGGTCCAGCCATGGAGAAGGGTTTAGACACTAGGAGAAGATAAGGAACACACCAATTATCATGAAATCACAATATGATTCTCTTTTTAAACTGTTCCTTAAAACACTAGTGGTTAGGAAATCTATTGGAGGCAGAAGCAGTCAAGGGTAGCTTAGGGTTAGGGTTAGGGTTAGGGTGAGGGTTAGGGTACGCCTTAGTGTACGGGTTCTGGCAGGGTTTCGGGTAGGGCGTAGGGTATGGGTTAGGGTTAGGGTTAGGGTTAGTGTTAGAGTTAGGGCTCGGTTTAGGGTACGGGTTAGGATTAGGGTACTCGTTAGGGTTAGGGTAGCGGTTAGGGTTAGGGTACGCGTTAGGGTGAGGGTAGTTATTAAACCTATCACACTCTCTAGATACACCTTAGCACGTAAAGGAATATTATTTGGGGGTCCAGCCATGGAGAAGAGTTTAGACACTAGGAGAAGATAAGGAACACACCCATTATCACGAAATCACATTAGGATTCTCTTTTTAACCTGTTCCTTAAAACACTAGTGCTTAGGAAATCTATTGGAGGCAGAAGCCGTCAAGGGTAGCTTAGGGTTAGGGTTAGGGTTAGGGTGAGGGTTAGGGTATGGCTTAGGGTACGGGTTCGGGGAGGGGTTCGGGTAGGGCGTAGGGTATGGGTTAGGGTTAGGGTTAGGGTTAGTGTTAGGGTTAGGGCTCGGTTTAGGGTACGGGTTAGGATTAGGGTACGCGTTAGGGTTAGGGTAGGGGTTATGGTTAGGGTACGCGTTAGGGTGGGGGTAGTTATTAAACCTATCACACTCTGTAGATACCCCTTAGCACGTAAAGGACTATTATTTGGGGGTCCAGCCATGGAGAAGAGTTTAGACACGAGGAGAAAATAAGGAACACACCCATTATCAAGAAATCACAATGTGATTCTCTTTTTAAACTGTTCCTTAAAACACTAGTGCTTAGGAAATCTATTGGAGGCAGAAGCAGTCAAGGGTAGCTTAGGGTTAGGGATAGGGTTAGGGTGAGGGTTAGGGTACGGCTTAGGGTACGGGTTCGGGGAGGGGTTCGGGTAGGCCGTAGGGTATGGGTTAGGGTTAGGGTTAGGGTTAATGTTAGGGTTAGGGCTCGGTTAAGGGTACGGGTTAGGATTAGGGTACGCGTTAGTGTTAGGGTAGGGGTTAGGGTTAGGGTACGCTTTAGGGTGAGGGTAGTTATTAAACCTATCCCACTCTCTAGATACCCCTTAGCACGTAAAGGAATATTATTTGGGGGTGCAGCCATGGAGAAGAATTTAGACACTAGGAGAAGATAAGGAACACAACCATTATCAAGAAATCACAATATGATTCTCTTTTTAAACTGTTCCTTAAAACACTAGTGCTTAGGAAATCTATTGGAGGCAGAAGCAGTCAAGGGTACCTTAGGGTTAGGGTTAGGGTTAGGGTGAGGGTTAGGGTACGGCTTACGATACGGGTTCGGGGAGGGGTTTGGGTAGGGCGTAGGGTATGGGTTAGGGTTAGGGTTAGGGCTAGTGTTAGGGTTAGGGCTCGGTTTAGGGTACGGGTTAGGATTAGGGTATGCGTTAGGGTTAGGGTAGGGGTTAGGGTTAGGATACGCGTTAGGGTGATGGTAGTTATTAAACCTATCCCACTCTCTAGATACCCCTTAGCACGTAAAGGAATATTATTTGGGGGTCCAGCCATGGAGAAGAGTTTAGACACGAGGAGAAGATAAGGAACACACCCATTATCAAGAAATCACATAAGGATTCTCTTTTTAACATGTTCCTTAAAACACTAGTGCTTAGGAAATCTATTGGAGGCAGAAGCCGTCAAGGGTAGCTTAGGGTTAGGGTTAGGGTTAGGGTGAGGGTTAGGGTACGGCTTAGGGTACGGGTTCGGGGAGGGGTTCGGGTAGGGCGTAGGGTATGGGTTAGGGTTAGGGTTAGGGCTAGTGTTAGGGTTAGGGCTCGGTTTAGGGTACAGGTTAGGATTAGGGTACGCGTTAGGGTTAGGGTAGGGGTTAAGGTTAGTGTACGCGTTAGGGTGAGGGTAGTTATTAAACCTATCCCACTCTCTAGATACCCCTTAGCACGTACAGGTATATTATTGGGGGTCCAGCCATGGAGAAGAGTTTAGACACTAGGAGAAGATAAGGAACACACCCATTATCAAGAAATCACATTAGGATTCTCTTTTTAACCTGTTCCTTAAAACACTAGTGCTTAGGAAATCCATTGGAGGCAGAAGCAGTCAAGGGTAGCTTAGGGTTAGGGTTAGGGTTAGGGTGAGGGTTAGGGTATGGCTTAGGGTACGGGTTCGGGGAGGGGTTCGGGTAGGGCGTAGGGTATGGGTTAGGGTTAGGGTTAGGGTTAGTGTTAGGGTTAGGGCTCGGTTTAGGGTACGGGTTAGGATTAGGGTACGCGTTAGGGTTAGGGTAGGGGTTAGGGTTAGGGTACGCGACAGGGTGAGGTTAGTTCTTAAACCTATCCCACTCTCTAGATACCCCTTAGTACGTAAAGGAATATTATTTGGGGGTCCAGCCATGGAGAAGAGTTTAGACACTAGGAGAAGATAAGGAACACACCCATTATCAAGAAATCACATTAGGATTCTCTTTTTAACCTGTCTCTTAAAACACTAGTGCTTAGGAAATCTATTGGAGGCAGAAGCCTTCAAGGGTAGCTTAGGGTTAGGGTTAGGGTTAGGGTGAGGGATAGGGTATGGCTTAGGGTACGGCTTCGGGGAGGGGTTCGGTTAGGGCGTAGGGTATGGGTTAGGGTTAGGGTTAGGGTTAGTGTTAGGGTTAGGGCTCGGTTTAGGGTACGGGTTAGGATTAGGGTACGCGTTAGGGTTACGGTAGGGGTTAGGGTTAGGGTACGCGTTAGGGTGGGGGTAGTTATTAAACCTATCACACTCTCTAGATACCCCTTAGCACGTAAAGGACTATTATTTGGGGGTCCAGCCATGGAGAAGAGTTTAGACACGAGGAGAAGATAAGGAACACACCCATTATCAAGAAATCACAATGTGATTCTCTTTTTAAAGTGTTCCTTAAAACACTAGTGCTTAGGAAATCTATTGGAGGCAGAAGCAGTCAAGGGTAGCTTAGGGTTAGGGTTAGGGTTAGGGTGAGGGTTAGGGTACGGCTTAGGGTACGGGTTCGGGGAGGGGTTCGGGTAGGGCGTAGGGTATGGGTTAGGGTTAGGGTTAGGGCTAGTGTTAGGGTTAGGGCTCGGTTTAGGGTACGGGTTAGGATTAGGGTATGCGTTAGGGTTAGGGTACGGGTTAGGGTTAGGATACGCGTTAGGGTGAGGGAAGTTATTAAACCTATCCCACTCTCTAGATAGCCCTTAGCACGAAAAGGAATATTATTTGGGGGTCCAGCCATGGAGAAGAGTATAGACACGAGAAGATAAGGAACACACCCATTATCAAGAAATCACATTAGGATTCTCTTTTTAACCTGTTCCTTAAATCACTAGTGCTTAGGAAATCTATTGGAGGCAGAAGCCGTCAAGGGTAGCTTAGGGTTAGGGTTATGGTTAGGGTGAGGGTTAGGGTACGGCTTAGGGTACGGGTTCGGGGAGGGGTTCGGGTAGGGCGTAGGGTATGGGTTAGGGTTAGGGCTAGTGTTAGGGTTAGGGCTCGGTTTAGGGTACAGGTTAGGATTAGGGTACGCGTTAGGGTTAGGGTAGGGGTTAAGGTTAGTGTACGCGTTAGGGTGAGGGTAGTTATTAAACCTATCCCACTCTCTAGATACCCCTTAGCACGTACAGGTATATTATTGGGGCTCCAGCCATGGAGAAGAGTTTAGACACTAGGAGAAGATAAGGAACACACCCATTATCAAGAAATCACATTAGGATTCTCTTTTTAACCTGTTCCTTAAAACACTAGTGCTTAGGAAATCTATTGGAGGCAGAAGCCGTCAAGGGTAGCTTAGGGTTAGGGTTAGGGTTAGGGTGAGGGTTAGGGTATGGCTTAGGGTACGGGTTTGGGGAGGGGTTCGGGTAGGGCGTAGGGTATGGGTTAGGGTTAGGGTTAGGGTTAGTGTTAGGGTTAGGGCTCGGTTTAGGGTACGGGTTAGGATTAGGGTACGCGTTAGGGTTAGGGTAGGGGTTATGGTTAGGGTACGCGTTAGGGTGGGGGTAGTTATTAAACCAATCACACTCTCTAGATACCCCTTAGCACGTAAAGGACTATTATTTGGGGGTCCAGCCATGGAGAAGAGTTTAGACACGAGGAGAAGATAAGGAACACACCCATTATCAAGAAATCACAATGTGATTCTCTTTTTAAACTCTTCCTTAAAACACTAGTGCTTAGGAAATCTATTGGAGGCAGAAGCAGTCAAGGGTAGCTTAGGGTTAGGGTTAGGGTTAGGGTGAGGGTTAGGGTACGGCTTAGGGTACGGGTTCGGGGAGGGGTTCGGGTAGGCCGTAGGGTATGGGTTAGGGTTAGGGTTAGGGTTAGTGTTAGGGTTAGGGCTCGGTTTAGGGTACGGGTTAGGATTAGGGTACGCGTTAGTGTTAGGGTAGTGGTTAGGGTTAGGGTACGCTTTAGGGTGAGGGTAGTTATTAAACCTATCCCACTCTCTAGATACCCCTTAGCACGTAAAGGACTATTATTTGGGGGTCCAGCCATGGAGAAGAGTTTAGACACGAGGAGAAGATAAGGAACACACCCATTATCAAGAAATCACAATATGATTCTCTTTTTAAACTGTTCCTTAAAACACTAGTGCTTAGGAAATCTATTGGAGGCAGAAGCCGTCAAGGGTAGCTTAGGGTTAGGGTTAGGGTTAGGGTGAGGGTTAGGGTACGGCTTAGGGTACGGGTTCGGGGAGGGGTTCGGGTAGGGCGTAGGGTATGGGTTAGAGTTAGGGTTAGGGTTAGTGTTAGGGTTAGGGCTCGGTTTAGGGTACGGGTTAGGATTAGGGTACGTGTTAGTGTTAGGGTAGGGGTTAGGGTTAGGGTACGCTTTAGGGTGAGGGTAGTTATTAAACCTATCCCACTCTCTAGATACCCCTTAGCACGTAAAGGAATATTATTTGTGGGTCCAGCCATGGAGAAGGGTTTAGACACTAGGAGAAGATAAGGAACACACCAATTATCATGAAATCACAATATGATTCTCTTTTTAAACTGTTCCTTAAAACACTAGTGGTTAGGAAATCTATTGGAGGCAGAAGCAGTCAAGGGTAGCTTAGGGTTAGGGTTAGGGTTAGGGTGAGGGTTAGGGTACGCCTTAGTGTACGGGTTCTGGCAGGGTTTCGGGTAGGGCGTAGGGTATGGGTTAGGGTTAGGGTTAGGGTTAGTGTTAGAGTTAGGGCTCGGTTTAGGGTACGGGTTAGGATTAGGGTACTCGTTAGGGTTAGGGTAGCGGTTAGGGTTAGGGTACGCGTTAGGGTGAGGGTAGTTATTAAACCTATCACACTCTCTAGATACACCTTAGCACGTAAAGGAATATTATTTGGGGGTCCAGCCATGGAGAAGAGTTTAGACACTAGGAGAAGATAAGGAACACACCCATTATCACGAAATCACATTAGGATTCTCTTTTTAACCTGTTCCTTAAAACACTAGTGCTTAGGAAATCTACTGGAGGCAGAAGCAGTCAAGGGTAGATTAGGGTTAGGGTTAGGGTTAGGGTGAGGGTTAGGGTACGGTTTAGGGTACGGGTTCAGGGAGGGGTTCGGGTAGGGCGTAGGGTATGGGTTAGGGTTAGGGTTAGGGTTAGTGTTAGGGTTAGGGCTCGGTTTAGGTTACGGGTTAGGATTAGGGTACGCGCTAGGGTTAGGGTAGGGGTTAGGGTTAGGGTACGCGTTAGGGTGAGGGTAGTTATTAAACCTATCACACTCTCTAGATACCCCTTAGCACATAAAGGAATATTATTTGGGGGTCCAGCCATGGAGAAGAGTTTAGACACGAGGAGAAGATAAGGAACACACCCATTATCAAGAAATCACATTAGGATTCTCTTTTTAACATGTTCCTTAAAACACTAGTGCTTAGGAAATCTATTGGAGGCAGAAGCCGTCAAGGGTAGCTTAGGGTTAGGGTTAGGGTTAGGGTGAGGGTTAGGGTACTTCTTAGGGTACGGGTTGGGGGAGGGGTTCGGGTAGGGCGTAGGGTATGGGTTAGGGTTAGGGTTAGGGTTAGGGTTAGTGTTAGGGCTCGGTTTAGGGTACGGGTTAGGATTAGGGTACGCGTTAGGGTTAGGGTAGGGGTTAGGGTTAGGGTACGCGATAGGGTGAGGTTAGTTATTAAACCTATCCCACTCTCTAGATACCCCTTAGTACGTAAAGGAATATTATTTGGGGGTCCAGCCATGGAGAAGAGTTTAGACACTAGGAGAAGATTAGGAACACACCCATTATCAAGAAATCACATTAGGATTCTCTTTTTAACCTGTTCCTTAAAACACTAGTGCTTAGGAAATCTATTGGAGGCAGAAGCAGTCAAGGGTAGCTTAGGGTTAGGGTTAGGTTTAGGGTGAGGGTTAGGGTATGGCTTAGGGTACGGGTTCGGGGAGGGGTTCGGGTAGGGCGTAGGGTATGGGTTAGGGTTAGGGTTATGGTTAGTGTTAGGGTTAGGGCTCGGTTTAGGGTACGGGTTAGGATTAAGGTACGCGTTAAGGTTAGGGTATGGGTTATGGTTAGGGTACGCGTTAGGGTGGGGGTAGTTATTAAACCTATCACACTCTCTAGATACCCCTTAGCACGTAAAGGACTATTATTTGGGGGTCCAGCCATGGAGAAGAGTTTAGACACGAGGAGAAGATAAGGAACACACCCATTATCAAGAAATCACAATGTGATTCTCTTTTTAAACTGTTCCTTAAAACACTAGTGCTTAGGAAATCTATTGGAGGCAGAAGCAGTCAAGGGTAGCTTAGGGTTAGTGTTAGGGTTAGGGTGAGGGTTAGGGTACGGCTTACGATACGGGTTCGGGGAGGGGTTCGGGTAGGGCGTAGGGTATGGGTTAGGGTTAGGGATAGGGCTAGTGTTAGGGTTAGGGCTCGGTTTAGGGTACGGGTTAGGATTAGGGTATGCGTTAGGGTTAGGGTAGGGGTTAGGGTTAGGATACGCTTTAGGGTGAGGGTAGTTATTAAACCTATCCCACTCTCTAGATACCCCTTAGCACGTAAAGGAATATTATTTGGGGGTCCAGCCATGGAGAAGAGTTTAGACACGAGGAGAAGATAAGGAACACCCCCATTATTAAGAAATCACATTAGGATTCTCTTTTTAACCTGTTCCTTAAAACACTAGTGCTTAGGAAATCTATTGGAGGCAGAAGCAGTCAAGGGTAGCTTAGGGTTAGGGTTAGGGTTAGGGTGAGGGTTAGGGTACGGCTTAGGGTATGGGTTCGGGGAGGGATTCGGTTAGGGCGTAGGGTATGGGTTAGAGTTAGGGTTAGGGTTAGTGTTAGGGTTAGGGCTCAGTTTAGGGTACGGGTTAGGATTAGGGTACGCGTTAGTGTTAGGGTAGGGGTTAGGGTTAGGGTACGCTTTAGGGTGAGGGTAGTTATTAAACCTATCCCACTCTCTAGATACCCCTTAGCACGTAAAGGAATATTATTTGGGGGTCCAGCCATGGAGAAGGGTTTAGACACTAGGAGAAGATAAGGAACACACCCATTATCAAGAAATCACAATATGATTCTCTTTTTAAACTGTTCCTTAAAACACTAGTGGTTAGGATATCTATTGGAGGTAGAAGCAGTCAAGGGTAGCTTAGGGTTAGGGTTAGGGTTAGGGTGAGTGTTAGGGTACGGCTTAGGGTACGGGTTCGGGGAGGGTTTCGGGTAGGGATTAGGGTATGGGTTAGGGTTAGGGTTAGGGTTAGTGTTAGGGTTAGGGCTCGGTTTAGGGTACGGGTTAGGATTAGGGTACTCGTTAGGGTTAGGGTAGCGGTTAGGGTTAGGGTACGCGTTAGGGTGAGGGTAGTTATTAAACCTATCACACTCTCTAGATACCCCTTAGCACGTAAAGGAATATTATTTGGGCGTCGAGCCATGGAGAAGAGTTTAGACACTAGGAGAAGATAAGGAACACACCCGTTATCACGAAATCACATTAGGATTCTCTTTTTAACTTGTTCCTTAAAACACTAGTGCTTAGGAAATCTATTGGAGGCAGAAGCAGTCAAGGGTAGCTTAGGGTTAGGGTTAGGGTTAGGGTGAGGGTTAGGGTATGGCTTAGGGTACGGATTCGGGGAGGGGTTCGGGTAGGGCGTAGGGTATGGGTTAGGGTTAGGGTTAGGGCTAGTGTTAGGGTTAGGGCTCGGTTTAGGGTACGGGTTAGGATTAGGGTACGCGTTAGTGTTAGGGTAGGGGTTAGGGTTAGGGTACGCGTTAGGGTGAGGGTAGTTATTAAACCTATCCCACTCTCTAGATACCCCTTAGCACGTAAAGGAATATTATTTGGGGGTCCAGCCATGGAGAAGAGTTTAGACACGAGGAGAAGATAAGGAACACACCCATTATCAAGAAATCACATTAGGATTCTCTTTTTAACCTGTTCCTTAAAACACTAGTGCTTAGGAAATCTATTGGAGGAAGAAGCGGTCAAGGGTAGCTTAGGGTTAGGGTTAGGGTTAGGGTGAGGGTTAGGGTATGGCTTAGGGTACGGGTTCCGGGAGGGGTTCGGGTAGGGCGTAGGGTATGGGATAGGGTTAGGGTTAGGGTTAGTGTTAGGGTTAGGGCTCGGTTTAGGGTACGGGTTAGGATTAGGGTACGCGTTAGGGTTAGGGTAGGGGTTATGGTTAGGGTACGCGTTAGGGTGGGGGTAGTTATTAAACCTATCACACTCTCTAGATACCCCTTAGCACGTAAAGGACTATTATTTGGGGGTCCAGCCATGGAGAACAGTTTAGACACGAGGAGAAGATAAGGAACACACCCATTATCAAGAAATCACAATGTGATTCTCTTTTTAAACTGTTCCTTAAAACACTAGTGCTTAGGAAATCTATTGGAGGCAGAAGCAGTCAAGGGTAGCTTAGGGTTAGGGTTAGGGTTAGGGTGAGGGTTAGGGTACGGCTTAGGGTACGGGTTCGGGGAGGGGTTCGGGTAGGCCGTAGGGTATGGGTTAGGGTTAGGATTAGGGTTAGTGTTAGGGTTAGGGCTCGGTTTAGGGTACGGGTTAGGATTAGGGTACGCGTTAGTGTTAGGGTAGTGGTTAGGGTTAGGGTACGCTTTAGGGTGAGGGTAGTTATTAAACCTATCCCACTCTCTAGATACCCCTTAGCACGTACAGGAATATTATTGGGGGTCCAGCCATGGAGAAGAGTTTAGACACTAGGAGAAGATAAGGAACACACCCATTATCAAGAAATCACAATGTGATTCTCTTTTTAAACTGTTCCTTAAAACACTAGTGCTTAGGAAATCTATTGGAGGCAGAAGCAGTCAAGGGTAGCTTAGGGTTAGGGTTAGGGTTAGGGTGAGGGTTAGGGTACGGCTTAGGGTACGGGTTCGGGGAGGTGTTCGGGTAGGGCGTAGGGTATGGGTTAGGGTTAGGGCTAGTGTTAGGGTTAGGTCTCGGTTTAGGGTAAAGTTTAGGATTAGGGTATGCGTTAGGGTTAGGGTAGGGTTTACGGTTAGTGTACGCGTTAGGGTGAGGGTAGTTATTAAACCTATCCCACTCTCTAGATACCCCTTAGCACGTACAGGAATATTATAGGGGGTCCAGCCATGGAGAAGAGTTTAGACACTAGGAGAAAATAAGGAACACACCCATTATCACGAAATCACATTAGGATTCTCTTTATAACGTGTTCCTTAAAACACTAGTGGTTAGGAAATCTATTGGAGGCAGAAGCAGTCAAGGGTAGCTTAGGGTTAGGGTTAGGGTTAGGGTGAGGGTTAGGGTACGGCTTAGGTTACGGGTTCGGGGAGGGGTTCGGGTAGGGCGTAGGGTATGGGTTAGGGTTAGGGTTAGGGTTAGTGTTAGGGTTAGGGCTCGGTTTAGGGTACGGGTTAGGATTAGGGTACGCGTTAGGGTTAGGGTAGGGGTTAGGGTTAGGGTACGCGATAGGGTGAGGTTAGTTATTAAACCTATCCCACTCTCTAGATACCCCTTAGCACGTAAAGGAATATTATTTGGGGGTCCAGCCATGGAGAAGAGTTTAGACACGAGGAGAAGATAAGGAACACCCCCATTATCAAGAAATCACATTAGGATTCTCTTTTTAACCTGTTCCTTAAAACACTAGTGCTTAGGAAATCTATTGGAGGCAGAAGCAGTCAAGGGTAGCTTAGGGTTAGGGTTAGGGTTAGGGTGAGGGTTAGGGTACGGCTTAGGGTACGGGTTCGGGGAGGGGTTCGGGTAGGCCGTAGGGTATGGGTTAGGGTTAGGGTTAGGGTTAGTGTTAGGGTTAGGGCTCGGTTTAGGGTACGGGTTAGGATTAGGGTACGCGTTAGTGTTAGGGTAGTGGTTAGGGTTAGGGTACGCTTTAGGGTGAGGGTAGTTATTAAACCTATCCCACTCTCTAGATACCCCTTAGCACGTAAAGGACTATTATTTGGGGGTCCAGCCATGGAGAAGAGTTTAGACACGAGGAGAAGATAAGGAACACACCCATTATCAAGAAATCACAATATGATTCTCTTTTTAAACTGTTCCTTAAAACACTAGTGCTTAGGAAATCTATTGGAGGCAGAAGCCGTCAAGGGTAGCTTAGGGTTAGGGTTAGGGTTAGGGTGAGGGTTAGGGTACGGCTTAGGGTACGGGTTCGGGGAGGGGTTCGGGTAGGGCGTAGGGTATGGGTTAGAGTTAGGGTTAGGGTTAGTGTTAGGGTTAGGGCTCGGTTTAGGGTACGGGTTAGGATTAGGGTACGTGTTAGTGTTAGGGTAGGGGTTAGGGTTAGGGTACGCTTTAGGGTGAGGGTAGTTATTAAACCTATCCCACTCTCTAGATACCCCTTAGCACGTAAAGGAATATTATTTGGGGGTCCAGCCATGGAGAAGGGTTTAGACACTAGGAGAAGATAAGGAACACACCAAATATCATGAAATCACAATATGATTCTCTTTTTAAACTGTTCCTTAAAACACTAGTGGTTAGGAAATCTATTGGAGGCAGAAGCAGTCAAGGGTAGCTTAGGGTTAGGGTTAGGGTTAGGGTGAGGGTTAGGGTACGGCTTAGTGTACGGGTTCTGGCAGGGTTTCGGGTAGGGCGTAGGGTATGGGTTAGGGTTAGGGTTAGGGTTAGTGTTAGAGTTAGGGCTCGGTTTAGGGTACGGGTTAGGATTAGGGTACTCGTTAGGGTTAGGGTAGCGGTTAGGGTTAGGGTACGCGTTAGGGTGAGGGTAGTTATTAAACCTATCACACTCTCTAGATACACCTTAGCACGTAAAGGAATATTATTTGGGGGTCCAGCCATGGAGAAGAGTTTAGACACTAGGAGAAGATAAGGAACACACCCATTATCACGAAATCACATTAGGATTCTCTTTTTAACCTGTTCCTTAAAACACTAGTGCTTAGGAAATCTACTGGAGGCAGAAGCAGTCAAGGGTAGATTAGGGTTAGGGTTAGGGTTAGGGTGAGGGTTAGGGTACGGTTTAGGGTACGGGTTCAGGGAGGGGTTCGGGTAGGGCGTAGGGTATGGGTTAGGGTTAGGGTTAGGGTTAGTGTTAGGGTTAGGGCTCGGTTTAGGTTACGGGTTAGGATTAGGGTACGCGCTAGGGTTAGGGTAGGGGTTAGGGTTAGGGTACGCGTTAGGGTGAGGGTAGTTATTAAACCTATCACACTCTCTAGATACCCCTTAGCACATAAAGGAATATTATTTGGGGGTCCAGCCATGGAGAAGAGTTTAGACACGAGGAGAAGATAAGGAACACACCCATTATCAAGAAATCACATTAGGATTCTCTTTTTAACATGTTCCTTAAAACACTAGTGCTTAGGAAATCTATTGGAGGCAGAAGCCGTCAAGGGTAGCTTAGGGTTAGGGTTAGGGTTAGGGTGAGGGTTAGGGTACTTCTTAGGGTACGGGTTGGGGGAGGGGTTCGGGTAGGGCGTAGGGTATGGGTTAGGGTTAGGGTTAGGGTTAGGGTTAGTGTTAGGGCTCGGTTTAGGGTACGGGTTAGGATTAGGGTACGCGTTAGGGTTAGGGTAGGGGTTAGGGTTAGGGTACGCGATAGGGTGAGGTTAGTTATTAAACCTATCCCACTCTCTAGATACCCCTTAGTACGTAAAGGAATATTATTTGGGGGTCCAGCCATGGAGAAGAGTTTAGACACTAGGAGAAGATTAGGAACACACCCATTATCAAGAAATCACATTAGGATTCTCTTTTTAACCTGTTCCTTAAAACACTAGTGCTTAGGAAATCTATTGGAGGCAGAAGCAGTCAAGGGTAGCTTAGGGTTAGGGTTAGGTTTAGGGTGAGGGTTAGGGTATGGCTTAGGGTACGGGTTCGGGGAGGGGTTCGGGTAGGGCGTAGGGTATGGGTTAGGGTTAGGGTTATGGTTAGTGTTAGGGTTAGGGCTCGGTTTAGGGTACGGGTTAGGATTAAGGTACGCGTTAAGGTTAGGGTATGGGTTATGGTTAGGGTACGCGTTAGGGTGGGGGTAGTTATTAAACCTATCACACTCTCTAGATACCCCTTAGCACGTAAAGGACTATTATTTGGGGGTCCAGCCATGGAGAAGAGTTTAGACACGAGGAGAAGATAAGGAACACACCCATTATCAAGAAATCACAATGTGATTCTCTTTTTAAACTGTTCCTTAAAACACTAGTGCTTAGGAAATCTATTGGAGGCAGAAGCAGTCAAGGGTAGCTTAGGGTTAGTGTTAGGGTTAGGGTGAGGGTTAGGGTACGGCTTACGATACGGGTTCGGGGAGGGGTTCGGGTAGGGCGTAGGGTATGGGTTAGGGTTAGGGATAGGGCTAGTGTTAGGGTTAGGGCTCGGTTTAGGGTACGGGTTAGGATTAGGGTATGCGTTAGGGTTAGGGTAGGGGTTAGGGTTAGGATACGCGTTAGGGTGAGGGTAGTTATTAAACCTATCCCACTCTCTAGATACCCCTTAGCACGTAAAGGAATATTATTTGGGGGTCCAGCCATGGAGAAGAGTTTAGACACGAGGAGAAGATAAGGAACACCCCCATTATCAAGAAATCACATTAGGATTCTCTTTTTAACCTGTTCCTTAAAACACTAGTGCTTAGGAAATCTATTGGAGGCAGAAGCAGTCAAGGGTAGCTTAGGGTTAGGGTTAGGGTTAGGGTGAGGGTTAGGGTACGGCTTAGGGTATGGGTTCGGGGAGGGATTCGGTTAGGGCGTAGGGTATGGGTTAGAGTTAGGGTTAGGGTTAGTGTTAGGGTTAGGGCTCAGTTTAGGGTACGGGTTAGGATTAGGGTACGCGTTAGTGTTAGGGTAGGGGTTAGGGTTAGGGTACGCTTTAGGGTGAGGGTAGTTATTAAACCTATCCCACTCTCTAGATACCCCTTAGCACGTAAAGGAATATTATTTGGGGGTCCAGCCATGGAGAAGGGTTTAGACACTAGGAGAAGATAAGGAACACACCCATTATCAAGAAATCACAATATGATTCTCTTTTTAAACTGTTCCTTAAAACACTAGTGGTTAGGATATCTATTGGAGGTAGAAGCAGTCAAGGGTAGCTTAGGGTTAGGGTTAGGGTTAGGGTGAGGGTTAGGGTACGGCTTAGGGTACGGGTTCGGGGAGGGTTTCGGGTAGGGATTAGGGTATGGGTTAGGGTTAGGGTTAGGGTTAGTGTTAGGGTTAGGGCTCGGTTTAGGGTACGGGTTAGGATTAGGGTACTCGTTAGGGTTAGGGTAGCGGTTAGGGTTAGGGTACGCGTTAGGGTGAGGGTAGTTATTAAACCTATCACACTCTCTAGATACCCCTTAGCACGTAAAGGAATATTATTTGGGCGTCGAGCCATGGAGAAGAGTTTAGACACTAGGAGAAGATAAGGAACACACCCGTTATCACGAAATCACATTAGGATTCTCTTTTTAACTTGTTCCTTAAAACACTAGTGCTTAGGAAATCTATTGGAGGCAGAAGCAGTCAAGGGTAGCTTAGGGTTAGGGTTAGGGTTAGGGTGAGGGTTAGGGTATGGCTTAGGGTACGGATTCGGGGAGGGGTTCGGGTAGGGCGTAGGGTATGGGTTAGGGTTAGGGTTAGGGCTAGTGTTAGGGTTAGGGCTCGGTTTAGGGTACGGGTTAGGATTAGGGTACGCGTTAGTGTTAGGGTAGGGGTTAGGGTTAGGGTACGCGTTAGGGTGAGGGTAGTTATTAAACCTATCCCACTCTCTAGATACCCCTTAGCACGTAAAGGAATATTATTTGGGGGTCCAGCCATGGAGAAGAGTTTAGACACGAGGAGAAGATAAGGAACACACCCATTATCAAGAAATCACATTAGGATTCTCTTTTTAACCTGTTCCTTAAAACACTAGTGCTTAGGAAATCTATTGGAGGAAGAAGCGGTCAAGGGTAGCTTAGGGTTAGGGTTAGGGTTAGGGTGAGGGTTAGGGTATGGCTTAGGGTACGGGTTCCGGGAGGGGTTCGGGTAGGGCGTAGGGTATGGGATAGGGTTAGGGTTAGGGTTAGTGTTAGGGTTAGGGCTCGGTTTAGGGTACGGGTTAGGATTAGGGTACGCGTTAGGGTTAGGGTAGGGGTTATGGTTAGGGTACGCGTTAGGGTGGGGGTAGTTATTAAACCTATCACACTCTCTAGATACCCCTTAGCACGTAAAGGACTATTATTTGGGGGTCCAGC
The DNA here is from genome assembly GCF_949987535.1 of Balaenoptera acutorostrata. Lineage (NCBI taxonomy): Eukaryota > Metazoa > Chordata > Mammalia > Artiodactyla > Balaenopteridae > Balaenoptera > Balaenoptera acutorostrata. Next base: position 203,655 of record NW_026645686.1, on the reverse strand, counting down.
CATGGAGAACAGTTTAGACACGAGGAGAAGATAAGGAACACACCCATTATCAAGAAATCACAATGTGATTCTCTTTTTAAACTGTTCCTTAAAACACTAGTGCTTAGGAAATCTATTGGAGGCAGAAGCAGTCAAGGGTAGCTTAGGGTTAGGGTTAGGGTTAGGGTGAGGGTTAGGGTACGGCTTAGGGTACGGGTTCGGGGAGGGGTTCGGGTAGGCCGTAGGGTATGGGTTAGGGTTAGGATTAGGGTTAGTGTTAGGGTTAGGGCTCGGTTTAGGGTACGGGTTAGGATTAGGGTACGCGTTAGTGTTAGGGTAGTGGTTAGGGTTAGGGTACGCTTTAGGGTGAGGGTAGTTATTAAACCTATCCCACTCTCTAGATACCCCTTAGCACGTACAGGAATATTATTGGGGGTCCAGCCATGGAGAAGAGTTTAGACACTAGGAGAAGATAAGGAACACACCCATTATCAAGAAATCACATTAGGATTCTCTTTTTAACCTGTTCCTTAAAACACTAGTGCTTAGGAAATCTATTGGCGGGAGAAGCAGTCAAGGGTAGCTTAGGGTTAGGGTTAGGGTTAGGGTGAGGGTTAGGGTACGGCTTAGGGTACGGGTTCGGGGAGGTGTTCGGGTAGGGCGTAGGGTATGGGTTAGGGTTAGGGCTAGTGTTAGGGTTAGGTCTCGGTTTAGGGTAAAGTTTAGGATTAGGGTATGCGTTAGGGTTAGGGTAGGGTTTACGGTTAGTGTACGCGTTAGGGTGAGGGTAGTTATTAAACCTATCCCACTCTCTAGATACCCCTTAGCACGTACAGGAATATTATAGGGGGTCCAGCCATGGAGAAGAGTTTAGACACTAGGAGAAAATAAGGAACACACCCATTATCACGAAATCACATTAGGATTCTCTTTATAACGTGTTCCTTAAAACACTAGTGGTTAGGAAATCTATTGGAGGCAGAAGCAGTCAAGGGTAGCTTAGGGTTAGGGTTAGGGTTAGGGTGAGGGTTAGGGTACGGCTTAGGTTACGGGTTCGGCGAGGGGTTCGGGTAGGGCGTAGGGTATGGGTTAGGGTTAGGGTTAGGGTTAGTGTTAGGGTTAGGGCTCGGTTTAGGGTACGGGTTAGGATTAGGGTACGCGTTAGGGTTAGGGTAGGGGTTAGGGTTAGGGTACGCGATAGGGTGAGGTTAGTTATTAAACCTATCCCACTCTCTAGATACCCCTTAGCACGTAAAGGAATATTATTTGGGGGTCCAGCCATGGAGAAGAGTTTAGACACGAGGAGAAGATAAGGAACACCCCCATTATCAAGGAATCACATTAGGATTCTCTTTTTAACCTGTTCCTTAAAACACTAGTGCTTAGGAAATCTATTGGAGGCAGAAGCAGTCAAGGGTAGCTTAGGGTTAGGGTTAGGGTTAGGGTGAGGGTTAGGGTACGGCTTAGGGTATGGGTTCGGGGAGGGATTCGGTTAGGGCGTAGGGTATGGGTTAGAGTTAGGGTTAGGGTTAGTGTTAGGGTTAGGGCTCAGTTTAGGGTACGGGTTAGGATTAGGGTACGCGTTAGTGTTAGGGTAGGGGTTAGGGTTAGGGTACGCTTTAGGGTGAGGGTAGTTATTAAACCTATCCCACTCTCTAGATACCCCTTAGCACGTAAAGGAATATTATTTGGGGGTCCAGCCATGGAGAAGGGTTTAGACACTAGGAGAAGATAAGGAACACACCCATTATCAAGAAATCACAATATGATTCTCTTTTTAAACTGTTCCTTAAAACACTAGTGGTTAGGATATCTATTGGAGGTAGAAGCAGTCAAGGGTAGCTTAGGGTTAGGGTTAGGGTTAGGGTGAGGGTTAGGGTACGGCTTAGGGTACGGGTTCGGGGAGGGTTTCGGGTAGGGATTAGGGTATGGGTTAGGGTTAGGGTTAGGGTTAGTGTTAGGGTTAGGGCTCGGTTTAGGGTACGGGTTAGGATTAGGGTACTCGTTAGGGTTAGGGTAGCGGTTAGGGTTAGGGTACGCGTTAGGGTGAGGGTAGTTATTAAACCTATCACACTCTCTAGATACCCCTTAGCACGTAAAGGAATATTATTTGGGCGTCGAGCCATGGAGAAGAGTTTAGACACTAGGAGAAGATAAGGAACACACCCGTTATCACGAAATCACATTAGGATTCTCTTTTTAACTTGTTCCTTAAAACACTAGTGCTTAGGAAATCTATTGGAGGCAGAAGCAGTCAAGGGTAGCTTAGGGTTAGGGTTAGGGTTAGGGTGAGGGTTAGGGTATGGCTTAGGGTACGGATTCGGGGAGGGGTTCGGGTAGGGCGTAGGGTATGGGTTAGGGTTAGGGTTAGGGCTAGTGTTAGGGTTAGGGCTCGGTTTAGGGTACGGGTTAGGATTAGGGTACGCGTTAGGGTTAGGGTAGGGGTTAGGGTTAGGGTACGCGTTAGGGTGAGGGTAGTTATTAAACCTATCCCACTCTCTAGATACCCCTTAGCACGTAAAGGAATATTATTTGGGGGTCCAGCCATGGAGAAGAGTTTAGACACGAGGAGAAGATAAGGAACACACCCATTATCAAGAAATCACATTAGGATTCTCTTTTTAACCTGTTCCTTAAAACACTAGTGCTTAGGAAATCTATTGGAGGAAGAAGCGGTCAAGGGTAGCTTAGGGTTAGGGTTAGGGTTAGGGTGAGGGTTAGGGTATGGCTTAGGGTACGGGTTCCGGGAGGGGTTCGGGTAGGGCGTAGGGTATGGGTTAGGGTTAGGGTTAGGGTTAGTGTTAGGGTTAGGGCTCGGTTTAGGGTACGGGTTAGGATTAGGGTACGCGTTAGGGTTAGGGTAGGGGTTATGGTTAGGGTACGCGTTAGGGTGGGGGTAGTTATTAAACCTATCACACTCTCTAGATACCCCTTAGCACGTAAAGGACTATTATTTGGGGGTCCAGCCATGGAGAACAGTTTAGACACGAGGAGAAGATAAGGAACACACCCATTATCAAGAAATCACAATGTGATTCTCTTTTTAAACTGTTCCTTAAAACACTAGTGCTTAGGAAATCTATTGGAGGCAGAAGCAGTCAAGGGTAGCTTAGGGTTAGGGTTAGGGTTAGGGTGAGGGTTAGGGTACGGCTTAGGGTACGGGTTCGGGGAGGGGTTCGGGTAGGCCGTAGGGTATGGGTTAGGGTTAGGATTAGGGTTAGTGTTAGGGTTAGGGCTCGGTTTAGGGTACGGGTTAGGATTAGGGTACGCGTTAGTGTTAGGGTAGTGGTTAGGGTTAGGGTACGCTTTAGGGTGAGGGTAGTTATTAAACCTATCCCACTCTCTAGATACCCCTTAGCACGTACAGGAATATTATTGGGGGTCCAGCCATGGAGAAGAGTTTAAACACTAGGAGAAGATAAGGAACACACCCATTATCAAGAAATCACATTAGGATTCTCTTTTTAACCTGTTCCTTAAAACACTAGTGCTTAGGAAATCTATTGGCGGGAGAAGCAGTCAAGGGTAGCTTAGGGTTAGGGTTAGGGTTAGGGTGAGGGTTAGGGTACGGCTTAGGGTACGGGTTCGGGGAGGTGTTCGGGTAGGGCGTAGGGTATGGGTTAGGGTTAGGGCTAGTGTTAGGGTTAGGTCTCGGTTTAGGGTAAAGTTTAGGATTAGGGTATGCGTTAGGGTTAGGGTAGGGTTTACGGTTAGTGTACGCGTTAGGGTGAGGGTAGTTATTAAACCTATCCCACTCTCTAGATACCCCTTAGCACGTAAAGGAATATTATTTGGGGGTCCAGCCATGGAGAAGAGTTTAGACACGAGGAGAAGATAAGGAACACACCCATTATCAAGAAATCACATTAGGATTCTCTTTTTAACCTGTTCCTTAAAACACTAGTGCTTAGGAAATGTATTGGAGGCAGAAGCCGTCAAGGGTAGCTTAGGGTTAGGGTTAGGGTTAGGGTGAGGGTTAGGGTACGGTTTAGGGTACGGGTTCAGGGAGGGGTTCGGGTAGGGCGTAGGGTATGGGTTAGGGTTAGGGTTAGAGTTAGTGTTAGGGTTAGGGCTCGGTTTAGGATACGGGTTAGGATTAGTGTACGCGCTAGGGTTAGGGTAGGGGTTAAGGTTAGTGTACGCGTTAGGGTGATGGTAGTTATTAAACCTATCACACTGTCTAGATACCCCTTAGCACATAAAGGAATATTATTTGGGGGTCCAGCCATGGAGAAGAGTTTAGACACGAGGAGAAGACAAGGAACACACCCATTATCAAGAAATCACATTAGGATTCTCTTTTTAACATGTTCCTTAAAACACTAGTGCTTAGGAAATCTATTGGAGACAGAAGCCGTCAAGGGTAGCTTAGGGTTAGGGTTAGGGTTAGGTTGAGGGTTAGGGTACGGCTTAGGGTACGGGTTCGGGGAGGTGTTCGGGTAGGGCGTAGGGTATGGGTTAGGGTTAGGGTTAGGGCTAGAGTTAGGGTTAGGGCTCGGTTTAGGGTACAGGTTAGGATTAGGGTACGCGTTAGGGTTAGGGTAGGGGTTAGGGTTAGTGTACGCGTTAGGGTGAGGGTAGTTATTAAACCTATCCCACTCTCTAGATACCCCTTAGCACGTACAGGAATATTATTGAGGGTCCAGCCATGGAGAAGAGTTTAGACACTAGGAGAAGATAAGGAACACACCCATTATCACGAAATCACATTAGGATTCTCTTTTTAACCTGTTCCTTAAAACACTAGTGCTTAGGAAGTCTATGGGAGGCAGAAGCAGTCAAGGGTAGCTTAGTGTTAGGGTTAGGGTTAGGGTGAGGGTTAGGGTACGGCTTAGGGTACGGGTTCGGGGAGGGTTTCGGGTAGGGCGTAGGGTATGGGTTAGGGTTAGGGTTAGGGTTAGTGTTAGGGTTAGGGCTCGGTTTAGGGTACGGGTTAGGATTAGGGTACTAGATAGGGTTAGGGTAGCGGTTAGGGTTAGGGTACACGTTAGGGTGAGGGTAGTTATTAAACCTATCCCACTCTCTAGATACCCCTTAGCACGTAAAGGAATATTATTTGGGGGTCCAGCCATGGAGAAGAGTTTAGACACGAGGAGAAGATAAGGAACACACCCATTATCAAGAAATCACATTAGGATTCTCTTTTTAACCTGTTCCTTAAAACACTAGTGCTTAGGAAATCTATTGGAGGCAGAAGCCGTCAAGGGTAGCTTAGGGTTAGGGTTAGGGTTAGTGTTAGTGTTAGGGTTAGGGCTCGGTTTAGGGTAGGGGTTAGGATTAGGGTACGCGCTAGGGTTAGGGTAGGGGTTAGGGTTAGGGTACGCGTTAGGGTGAGGTTAGTTATTAAACCTATCACACTCTCTAGATACCCCTTAGCACATAAAGGAATATTATTTGGGGGTCCAGCCATGGAGAAGAGTTTAGACACGAGGAGAAGATAAGGAACACACCCATTATCAAGAAATCACATTAGGATTCTCTTTTTAACATGTTCCTTAAAACACTAGTGCTTAGGAAATCTATTGGAGGCAGAAGCCGTCAAGGGTAGCTTAGGGTTAGGGTTAGGGTTAGGGTGAGGGTTAGGGTACGGCTTAGGGTACGGGTTCGGGGAGGGGTTCGGGTAGGCCGTAGGGTATGGGTTAGGGTTAGGGTTAGGGTTAGTGTTAGGGTTAGGGCTCGGTTTAGGGTACGGGTTAGGATTAGGGTACGCGTTAGTGTTAGGGTAGGTGTTAGGGTTAGGGTACGCGATAGGGTGAGGTTAGTTATTAAACCTATCCCACTCTCTAGATACCCCATAGTACGTAAAGGAATATTATTTGGGGGTCCAGCCATGGAGAAGAGTTTAGACACGAGGAGAAGATAAGGAACACACCCATTATCAAGAAATCACATTAGGATTCTCTTTTAAACCTGTTCCTTAAATCACTAGTGCTTAGGAAATCTATTGGAGGCAGAAGCCGTCAAGGGTAGCTTAGGGTTAGGGTTAGGGTTAGGGTGAGGGTTAGGGTACGGCTTAGGGTACGGGTTCAGGGAGGGGTTCGGGTAAGGCGTAGGGTATGGTTTAGGGTTAGGGTTAGGGCTAGTGTTAGGGTTAGGGCTCGGTTTAGGGTACGGGTTAGGATTAGGGTACGCGTTAGTGTTAGGGTAGGGGTTAGGGTTAGGGTACGCTTTAGGGTGAGGGTAGTTATTAAACCTATCCCACTCTCTAGATACCCCTTAGCACGTAAAGGAATATTATTTGGGGGTCCAGCCATGGAGAAGGGTTTAGACACTAGGAGAAGATAAGGAACACACCCATTATCAAGAAATCACAATATGATTCTCTTTTTAAACTGTTCCATAAAACACTAGTGGTTAGGAAATCTATTGGAGGCAGAAGCAGTCAAGGGTAGCTTAGGGTTAGGGTTAGGGTTAGGGTGAGGGTTAGTGTACGGCTTAGGGTACGGGTTCGGGTAGGGCGTAGGGTATGGGTTAGGGTTAGGGTTAGAGTTAGTGTTAGGGTTAGGGCTCGGTTTAGGGTACGGGTTAGGATTAGGGTACGCGCTAGGGTTAGGGTAGGGGTTAGGGTTAGGGTACGCGTTAGGGTGAGAGTAGTTATTAAACCTATCACACTCTCTAGATACCCCTTAGCACATAAAGGAATATTATTGGGGGGTCCAGCCATGGAGAAGAGTTTAGACACGAGGAGAAGACAAGGAACACACCCATTATCAAGAAATCACATTAGGATTCTCTTTTTAACATGTTCCTTAAAACACTAGTGCTTAGGAAATCTATTGGAGGCAGAAGCCGTCAAGGGTAGCTTAGGGTTAGGGTTAGGGTTAGGGTGAGGGTTAGGGTACGGCTTAGGGTACGGGTTCGGGGAGGTGTTCGGGTAGGGCGTAGGGTATGGGTTAGGGTTAGGGTTAGGGCTATTGTTAGGTTTAGGGCTCGGTTTAGGGTACGGGTTAGGATTAGGCTACGCGTTAGGGTTAGGGTAGGGGTTAGGGTTAGTGTACGTGTTAGGGTGAGGGTAGTTATTAAACCTATCCCACTCTCTAGATACCCCTTAGCACGTAAAGGAATATTATTGGGGGTCCAGCCATGGAGAAGAGTTTAGACACTAGGAGAAGATAAGGAACACACCCATTATCAGGAAATCACATTAGGATTCTCTTTTTAACCTGTTCCTTAAAACACTAGTGCTTAGGAAATCTATTGGAGGTAGAAGCAGTCAAGGGTAGCTTAGGGTTAGGGTTAGGGTTAGGGTGAGGGTTAGGGTATGGCTTAGGGTACGGGTTCGGGGAGGGGTTCGTGTAGGGCGTAGGGTATGGGTTAGGGTTAGGGTTAGGGTTAGTGTTAGGGTTAGGGCTCGGTTTAGGGTACGGTTTAGGATTAGGGTACGCGTTAGGGTTAGGGCAGGGGTTAGGGTTAGGATACGCATTAGGGTGGGGGTAGTTATTAAACCTATCACACTCTCTAGATACCCCTTAGCACGTAAATGAATATTATTTGGGGGTCCAGCCATGGAGAAGAGTTTAGACACGAGGAGAAAATAAGGAACACACCCATTATCAAGAAACCACATTAGGATTCTCTTTTTAACCTGTTCCTTAAAACACTTGTGCTTAGGAAATCTATTGGAGGCAGAAGCAGTCAAGGGTAGCTTAGGGTTAGGGTTAGGGTTAGGGTGAGGGTTAGGGTACGGTTTAGGGTACGGGTTCAGGGAGGGGTTCGGGTAGGGCGTAGGGTATGGGTTAGTGTTAGGGTTAGAATTAGTGTTAGGGTTAGGGCTCGGTTTAGGGTACGGGTTAGGATTAGGGTACGCACTAGGGTTAGGGTAGGGGTTATGGTTAGGGTACGCATTAGGGTGAGGGTAGTTATTAAACCTATCACACTCTCTAGATACCCCTTAGCACATAAAGGAATATTATTGGGGGGTCCAGCCATGGAGAAGAGTTTAGACACGAGGAGAAGACAAGGAACACACCCATTATCAAGAAATCACATTAGGATTCTCTTTTTAACATGTTCCTTAAAACACTAGTGCTTAGGAAATCTATTGGAGGCAGAAGCCGTCAAGGGTAGCTTAGGGTTAGGGTTAGGGTTAGGGTGAGGGTTAGGGTACGGCTTAGGGTACGGGTTCGGGGAGGTGTTCGGGTAGGGCGTAGGGTATGGGTTAGGGTTAGGGTTAGGGCTAGTGTTAGGTTTAGGGCTCGGTTTAGGGTACAGGTTAGGATTAGGCTACGCGTTAGGGTTAGGGTAGGGGTTAGGGTTAGTGTACGCGTTAGGGTGAGGGTAGTTATTAAACCTATCCCACTCTCTAGATACCCCTTAGCACGTAAAGGAATATTATTGGGGGTCCAGCCATGGAGAACAGTTTAGACACTAGGAGAAGATAAGGAACACACCCATTATCACGAAATCACATTAGGATTCTCTTTTTAACCTGTTCCTTAAATCACTAGTGCTTAGGAAATCTATTGGAGGCAGAAGCCGTCAAGGGTAGCTTAGGGTTACGGTTAGGGTTAGGGTGAGGGTTAGGGTACGGCTTAGGGTACGGGTTCGGGGAGGGGTTCGGGTAGGGCGTAGGGTATGGGTTAGAGTTAGGGTTAGGGTTAGTGTTAGGGTTAGCGCTCGGTTTAGGTTACGGGTTAGGATTAGGGTACGCGTTAGTGTTAGGGTAGGGGTTAGGGTTAGGATACGCTTTAGGGTGAGGGTAGTTATTAAACCTATCCCACTCTCTAGATACCCCTTAGCACGTAAAGGAATATTATTTGGGGGTCCAGTCATGGAGAAGGGTTTAGACACTAGGAGAAGATAAGGAACACACCCATTATCAAGAAATCACATTAGGATTCTCTTTTTAACCTGTTCCTTAAAACACTAGTGCTTAGGAAATCTATTGGAGGCAGAAGCAGTCAAGGGTAGCTTAGGGTTAGGGTTAGGGTTAGGGTGAGGGTTAGGGTATGGCTTAGGGTACGGGTTGGGGGAGGGGTTCGGGTAGGGCGTAGGCTATGGGTTAGGGTTAGGGTTAGGGTTAGTGTTAGGGTTAGGGCTCGGTTTAGGTTACGGGTTAGGATTAGTGTATGCGTTAGGGTTAGGGTAGGGGTTAGGGTTAGGGTACGCGTTAGGGTGAGGGTAGTTATTAAACCTATCCCACTCTCTAGATACCCCTTAGCACGTACAGGTATATTATTGGGGGTCCAGCCATGGAGAAGAGTTTAGACACTAGGAGAAGATAAGGAACACACCCATTATCAAGAAATCACATTAGGATTCTCTTTTTAACCTGTTCCTTAAAACACTAGTGCTTAGGAAATCTATTGGAGGCAGAAGCAGTCAAGGGTAGCTTAGGGTTAGGGTTAGGGTTAGGGTGAGGGTTAGGGTATGGCTTAGGGTACGGGTTCGGGGAGGGGTTCGGGTAGGGCGTAGGGTATGGGTTAGGGTTAGGGTTAGGGTTAGTGTTAGGGTTAGGGCTCGGTTTAGGGTACGGGTTAGGATTAGGGTACGCGTTAGGGTTAGGGTAGGGGTTAGGGTTAGGGTACGCGATAGGGTGAGGTTAGTTCTTAAACCTATCCCACTCTCTAGATACCCCTTAGTACGTAAAGGAATATTATTTGGGGGTCCAGCCATGGAGAAGAGTTTAGACACGAGGAGAAGATAAGGAACACACCCATTATCAAGAAATCACATTAGGATTCTCTTTTTAACCTGTTCCTTAAAACACTAGTGCCTAGGAAATCTATTGGAGGCAGAAGCCGTCAAGGGTAGCTTAGGGTTAGGGTTAGGGTTAGGGTGAGGGTTAGGGTACGGCTTACGATACGGGTTCGGGGAGGGGTTCGGGTAGGGCGTAGGGTATGGGTTAGGGTTAGGGTTAGTGTTAGTGTTAGGGTTAGGGCTCGGTTTAGGGTACGGGTTAGGATTAGGGTACGCGTTAGGGTTAGGGTAGGGGTTATGGTTAGGGTACGCGTTAGGGTGGGGGTAGTTATTAAACCTATCACACTCTCTAGATACCCCTTAGCACGTAAAGGACTATTATTTGGGGGTCCAGCCATGGAGAAGAGTTTAGACACGAGGAGAAAATAAGGAACACACCCATTATCAAGAAATCACAATGTGATTCTCTTTTTAAACTGTTCCTTAAAACACTAATGCTTAGGAAATCTATTGGAGGCAGAAGCAGTCAAGGGTAGCTTAGGGTTAGGGTTAGGGTTAGGGTGAGGGTTAGGGTACGGCTTAGGGTACGGGTTCGGGGAGGGGTTCGGGTAGGCCGTAGGGTATGGGTTAGGGTTAGGGTTAGGGTTAGTGTTAGGGTTAGGGCTCGGTTTAGGGTACGGGTTAGGATTGGGGTACGCGTTAGTGTTAGGGTAGTGGTTAGGGTTAGGGTACGCTTTAGGGTGAGGGTAGTTATTAAACCTATCCCACTCTCTAGATACCCCTTAGCACGTAAAGGAATATTATTTGGGGGTCCAGCCATGGAGAAGAATTTAGACACTAGGAGAAGATAAGGAACACACCCATTATCAAGAAATCACAATATGATTCTCTTTTTAAACTGTTCCTTAAAACACTAGTGCTTAGGAAATCTATTGGAGGCAGAAGCAGTCAAGGGTAGCTTAGGGTTAGGGTTAGGGTTAGGGTGAGGGTTAGGGCTAGTGTTAGGGTTAGGGCTCGGTTTAGGGTACGGGTTAGGATTAGGGTATGCGTTAGGGTTAGGGTAGGGGATAGGGTTAGGATACGCGTTAGGGTGAGGGTAGTTGTTAAACCTATCCCACTCTCTAGATACCCCTTAGCACGTAAAGGAATATTATTTGGGGGTCCAGCCATGGAGAAGAGTTTAGACACGAGGAAAAGATAAGGAACACACCCATTATCAAGAAATCACATTAGGATTCTCTTTTAAACCTGTTCCTTAAAACACTAGTGCTTAGGAAATCTATTGGAGGCAGAAGCAGTCAAGGGTAGCTTAGTGTTAGGGTTAGGGTTAGGGTGAGGGTTACGGTACGGCTTAGGGTACGGGTTCGGGGAGGGGTTCGGGTAGGGCGTAGGCTATGGGTTAGGGTTAGGGTTAGGGTTAGTGTTAGGGTTAGGGCCCGGTTTAGGGTACGGGTTAGGATTAGGGTACGCGTTAGTGTTAGGGTAGGGGTTAGGGTTAGAGTACGCTTTAGGGTGAGGGTAGTTATTAAACCTATCCCACTCTCTAGATACCCCTTAGCACGTAAAGGAATATTATTTGGGGGTCCAGCCATGGAGAAGGGTTTAGACACTAGGAGAAGATAAGGAACACACCCATTATCATGAAATCACAATATGATTCTCTTTTTAAACTGTTCCTTAAAACACTAGTGGTTAGGAAATCTATTGGAGGCAGAAGCAGTCAAGGGTAGCTTAGGGTTAGGGTTAGGGTTAGGGTGAGGGTTAGGGTACGGCTTAGGGTACGGGTTCGGGCAGGGTTTCGGGTAGGGCGTAGGGTATGGGTTAGGGTTAGGGTTAGGGTTAGTGTTAGAGTTAGGGCTCGGTTTAGGGTACGGGTTAGGATTAGGGTACTCGTTAGGGTTAGGGTAGCGGTTAGGGTTAGTGTACGCGTTAGGGTGAGGGTAGTTATTAAACCTATCACACTCTCTAGATACCCCTTAGCACGTAAAGGAATATTATTTGGGGGTCCAGCCATGGAGAAGAGTTTAGACACTAGGAGAAGATAAGGAACACACCCATTATCACGAAATCACATTAGGATTCTCTTTTTAACCTGTTCCTTAAAACACTAGTGCTTAGGAAATCTATTGGAGGCAGAAGCAGTCAAGGGTAGATTAGGGTTAGGGTTAGGGTTAGGGTGAGGGTTAGGGTACGGCTTAGGTTACGGGTTCGGGGAGGGGTTCGGGTAGGACGTAGGGTATGGTTTAGGGTTAGGGTTAGGGCTAGTGTTAGGGTTAGGGCTCGGTTTAGGGTACGGGTTAGGATTAGGGTACACGTTAGGGTTCGGGTAGGGGTTAGGGTTAGGGTACGCGTTAGGGTGAGGGTAGTTATTAAACCTATCCCACTCTCTAGATACCCCTTAGCACGTAAAGGAATATTATTTGGGGGTCCAGCCATGGAGAAGAGTTTAGACACGAGGAGAAGATAAGGAACACACCCATTATCAAGAAATCACATTAGGATTCTCTTTTTAACCTGTTCCTTAAAACACTAGTGCTTAGGAAATCTATTGGAGGCAGAAGCCGTCAAGGGTAGCTTAGGGTTAGGGTTAGGGTTAGGGTGAGGGTTAGGGTACGGTTTAGGGTACGGGTTCAGGGAGGGGTTCGGGTAGGGCGTAGGGTATGGGTTAGGGTTAGGGTTAGGGTTATTGTTAGGGTTAGGGCTCGGTTTAGGGTACGGGTTAGGATTAGGGTACGCGTTAGGGTTAGGGTAGGGGTTAGGGTTAGGGTACGCGTTAGGGTGGGCGTAGTTATTAAACCTATCACACTCTCTAGATACCCCTTAGCACGTAAAGGACTATTATTTGGGGGTCCAGCCATGGAGAAGAGTTTAGACACGAGGAGAATATAAGGAACACACCCATTATCAAGAAATCACAATGTGATTCTCTTTTTAAACTGTTCCTTAAAACACTAGTGCTTAGAAAATCTATTGGAGGCAGAAGCAGTCAAGGGTAGCTTAGGGTTAGGGTTAGGGTTAGGGTGAGGGTTAGGGTACCGCTTAGGGTACGGGTTCGGGGAGGGGTTCGGGTAGGGCGTAGGGTAAGGGTTAGTGTTAGTGTTAGGGCTAGTGTTAGGGTTAGGGCTCGGTTTAGGGTACGGGTTAGGATTAGGGTACGCGTTAGGGTTAGGGTAGGGGTTAGGGTTAGGGTACGCGTTAGGGTGGGGTTAGTTATTAAACCTTTCACACTCCCTAGATACCCCTTAGCACGTAAAGAAATATTATTTGGGGGTCCAGCCATGGAGAAGAGTTTAGACACTAGGAGAAGATAAGGAACACACCCATTATCAAGAAATCACATTAGGATTCTCTTTTTAAACTGTTCCTTAAAACACTAGTGCTTAGGAAATCTATTGGAGGCAGAAGCCGTCAAGGGTAGCTTAGGGTTAGGATTAGGGTTAGGGTGAGGGTTAGGGTACGGCTTAGGGTACGGGTTCGGTGAGGGGTTCGGGTAGGGCGTAGGGTATGGGTTAGGGTTAGGGTTAGGGTTAGTGTTAGCGTTAGGGCTCGGTTTAGGGTACGGGTTAGGATTAGGGTACGCGTTAGTGTTAGGGTAGGTGTTAGGGTTAGGGTACGCGATAGGGTGAGGTTAGTTATTAAACCTATCCCACTCTCTAGATACCCCTTAGTACGTAAAGGAATATTATTTGTGGGTCCAGCCATGGAGAAGAGTTTAGACACTAGGAGAAGATAAGGAACACACCCATTATCAAGAAATCACATTAGGATTCTCTTTTTAACCTGTTCCTTAAAACACTAGTGCTTAGGAAATCTATTGGAGGCAGAAGCCGTCAAGGGTAGCTTAGGGTTAGGGTTAGGGTTAGGGTGAGGGTTAGGGTACGGCTTAGGGTACGGGTTCGGGGAGGGGTTCGGGTAGGCCGTAGGGTATGGGTTAGGGTTAGGGTTAGGGTTAGTGTTAGGGTTAGGGCTCGGTTAAGGGTACGGGTTAGGATTAGGGTACGCGTTAGTGTTAGGGTAGTGGTTAGGGTTAGGGTACGCTTTAGGGTGAGGGTAGTTATTAAACCTATCCCACTCTCTAGATACCCCTTAGCACGTAAAGGAATATTATTTGGGGGTCCAGCCATGGAGAAGAATTTAGACACTAGGAGAAGATAAGGAACACACCCATTATCAAGAAATCACAATATGATTCTCTTTTTAAACTGTTCCTTAAAACACTAGTGCTTAGGAAATCTATTGGAGGCAGAAGCCGTCAAGGGTAGCTTAGGGTTAGGGTTAGAGTTAGGGTGAGGGTTAGGGTACGGCTTACGATACGGGTTCGGGGAGGGGTTCGGGTAGGGCGTAGGGTATGGGTTAGGGTTAGGGTTAGGGCTAGTGTTAGGTTTAGGGCTCGGTTTAGGGTACGGGTTAGGATTAGGGTATGCGTTAGGGTTAGGGTAGGGGTTAGGGTTAGGATACGCTTTAGGGTGAGGGTAGTTATTAAACCTATCCCACTCTCTAGATACCCCTTAGCACGTAAGGGAATATTATTTGGGGGTCCAGCCATGGAGAAGAGTTTAGACATGAGGAGAAGATAAGGAACACACCCATTATCAAGAAATCACATAAGGATTCTCTTTTTAACCTGTTCCTTAAAACACTAGTGCTTAGGAAATCTATTGGAGGCAGAAGCAGTCAAGGGTAGCTTAGGGTTAGGGTTAGGGTTAGGGTGAGGGTTAGGGTATGGCGTAGGGTACGGGTTCGGGGAGGGGTTCGGGTAGGGCGTAGGGTATGGGTTAGGGTTAGGGTTAGGGTTAGTGTTAGGGTTAGGGCTCGGTTTAGGGTATGGGTTAGGATTAGGGTACGCGTTAGGGTTAGGGTAGGGGTTAGGGTTAGGGTACGCTTTAGGGTGGGGTTAGTTATTAAACCTATCACACTCCCTAGATACCCCTTAGCACGTAAAGGAATATTATTTGGGGGTCCAGCCATGGAGAAGAGTTTAGACACTAGGAGAAGATAAGGAACACACCCATTATCACGAAATCACATTAGGATTCTCTTTTTAACCTGTTCCTTAAAACACTATTGCTTAGGAAATCTATTGGAGGCAGAAGCCGTCAAGGGTAGCTTAGGGTTAGGATTAGGGTTAGGGTGAGGGGTAGGGTACGGCTTAGGGTACGGGTTCGGTGAGGGGTTCGGGTAGGGCGTAGGGTATGGGTTAGGGTTAGGGTTAGGGTTAGTGTTAGGGTTAGGGCTCGGTTTAGGGTACGGGTTAGGATTAGGGTACGCGTTAGTGTTAGGGTAGGTGTTAGGGTTAGGGTACGCGATAGGGTGAGGTTAGTTATTAAACCTATCCCACTCTCTAGATACCCCTTAGTACGTAAAGGAATATAATTTGTGGGTCCAGCCATGGAGAAGAGTTTAGACACTAGGAGAAGATAAGGAACACACCCATTATCAAGAAATCACATTAGAATTCTCTTTTTAACCTGTTCCTTAAAACACTAGTGCTTAGGAAATCTATTGGAGGCAGAAGCCGTCAAGGGTAGCTTAGGGTTAGGGTTAGGGTTAGGGTGAGGGTTAGGGTATGGCTTAGGGTACGGGTTCGGGGAGGGGTTCGGGTAGGGCGTAGGGTATGGGTTAGGGTTAGGGTTAGGGTTAGTGTTAGGGTTAGGGCTCGGTTTAGAGTACGGGTTAGGATTAGGGTACGCGTTAGGGTTAGGGTAGGGGTTATGGTTAGGGTACGCGTTAGGGTGGGGGTAGTTATTAAACCTATCACACTCTCTAGATTCCCCTTAGCACGTAAAGGACTATTATTTGGGGGTCCAGCCATGGAGAAGAGTTTAGACACGAGGAGAAGATAAGGAACACACCCATTATCAAGAAATCACAATGTGATTCTCTTTTTAAACTGTTCCTTAAAACACTAGTGCTTAGGAAATCTATTGGAGGCAGAAGCAGTCAAGGGTAGCTTAGGGTTAGGGTGAGGGTTAGGGTACGGCTTAGGGTACGGGTTCGGGGAGGGGTTCGGGTAGGCCGTAGGGTATGGGTTAGGGTTAGGGTTAGGGTTAGTGTTAGGGTTAGGGCTCGGTTTAGGGTACGGGTTAGGATTAGGGTACGCGTTAGTGTTAGGGTAGTGGTTAGGGTTAGGGTACGCTTTAGGGTGAGGGTAGTTATTAAACCTATCCCACTCTCTAGATACCCCTTAGCACGTAAAGGAATATTATTTGGGGGTCCAGCCATGGAGAAGAATTTAGACACTAGGAGAAGATAAGGAACACACCCATTATCAAGAAATCACAATATGATTCTCTTTTTAAACTGTTCCTTAAAACACTAGTGCTTAGGAAATCTATTGGAGGCAGAAGCAGTCAAGGGTAGCTTAGGGTTAGGGTTAGGGTTAGGGTGAGGGTTAGGGTACGGCTTACGATACGGGTTCGGTGAGGGGTTCGGGTAGGGCGTAGGGTATGGGTTAGGGTTAGGGTTAGGGCTAGTGTTAGGGTTAGGGCTCGGTTTAGGGTACGGGTTAGGATTAGGGTATGCGTTAGGGTTAGGGTAGGGGTTAGGGTTAGGATACGCGTTAGGGTGAGGGTAGTTATTAAACCTATCACACTCTCTAGATACCCCTTAGCACGTAAAGGAATATTATTTGGGGGTCCAGCCATGGAGAAGAGTTTAGACACGAGGAAAAGATAAGGAACACACCCATTATCAAGAAATCACATTAGGATTCTCTTTTAAACCTGTTCCTTAAATCACTAGTGCTTAGGAAATCTATTGGAGGCAGAAGCCGTCAAGGGTAGCTTAGGGTTAGGGTTAGGGTTAGGGTGAGGGTTAGGGTACGGTTTAGGGTACGGGTTCAGGGAGGGGTTCGGGTAGGGCGTAGGGTATGGGTTAGGGTTAGGGTTAGGGTTAGTGTTAGGGTTAGGGCTCGGTTTAGGGTACGGGTTAGGATTAGGGTACGCGTTAGGGTCCGGGTAGGGGTTAGGGTTACTGTACGCGTTACGGTGAGGGTAGTTATTAAACCTATACCACTCTCTAGATACCCCTTAGCACGTACAGGAATATTATTTGGGGGTCCAGCCATGGAGAAGAGTTTAGACACGAGGAGAAGATAAGGAACACACCCATTATCAAGAAATCACATTAGGATTCTCTTTTTAACCTGTTCCTTAAAACACTAGTGCTTAGGAAATCTATTGGAGGCAGAAGCCGTCAAGGGTAGCTTAGGGTTAGGGTGAGGGTTAGGGTACGGTTTAGGGTACGGGTTCAGGGAGGGGTTCGGGTAGGGCGTAGGGTATGGGTTAGGGTTAGGGTTAGGGTTAGTGTTAGGGTTAGGGCTCGGTTTAGGGTACGGGTTAGGATTAGGGTACGCGTTAGGGTCCGGGTAGGGTTTAGGGTTACTGTACGCATTACGGTGAGGGTAGTTATTAAACCTATCCCACTCTCTAGATACCCCTTAGCACGTACAGGAATATTATTGGGGGTCCAGCCATGGAGAAGAGTTTAGACACTAGTAGAAGATAAGGAACACACCCATTATCACGAAATCACATTAGGATTCTCTTTTAACCTGTTCCTTAAAACACTAGTGCTTAGGAAATCTATTGGAGGCAGAAGCAGTCAAGGGTAGCTTAGGGTTAGGGTTAGGGTTAGGTTGAGGGTTAGGGTATGGCTTAGGGTACGGGTTCGGGGAGGGGTTCGGGTAGGGCGTTGGGTATGGGTTAGGGTTAGGGTTAGGGTTAGTGTTAGGGTTAGGGCTCGGTTTAGGATACGGGTTAGGATAAGGGTACGCGTTAGGGTTAGGGTAGGGGTTAGGGTTAGGGTACGCGTTAGGGTGGGGGTAGTTATTAAACCTATCACACTCTCTAGATACCCCTTAGCACGTAAAGGAATATTATTTGGGGGTCCAGACATGGAGAAGAGTTTAGACACTAGGAGAAGATAAGGAACACACCCATTAACACGAAATCACATTAGGATTCTCTTTTTAACCTGTTCCTTAAAACACTAGTGCTTAGGAAATCTATTGGAGGCAGAAGCAGTCAAGGGTAGCTTAGGGTTAGGGTTAGGGTTAGGGTGAGGGTTAGGGTACGGCTTAGGGTACGGGTTCGGGGAGGGGTTCGGGTAGGGCGTAGGGTATGGGTTAGGGTTAGGGTTAGGGCTAGTGTTAGGGTTAGGGCTCGGTTTAGGGTACAGGTTAGGATTAGGGTACGCGTTAGTGTTAGGGTAGGGGTTATGGTTAGGGTACGCGTTAGGGTGGGGGTAGTTATTAAACCTATCACACTCTCTAGATACCCCTTAGCACGTAAAGGACTATTATTTGGGGGTCCAGCCATGGGGAAGAGTTTAGACACGAGGAGAAGATAAGGAACACACCCATTATCAAGAAATCACAATGTGATTCTCTTTTTAAACTGTTCCTTAAAACACTAGTGCTTAGGAAATCTATTGGAGGCAGAAGCAGTCAAGGGTAGCTTAGGGTTAGGGTTAGGGTTAGGGTGAGGGTTAGGGTACGGGTTAGGGGAGGGGTTCGGGTAGGCCGTAGGGTATGGGTTAGGGTTAGGGTTAGGGTTAGTGTTAGGGTTAGGGCTCGGTTAAGGGTACGGGTTAGGATTAGGGTACGCGTTAGTGTTAGGGTAGTGGTTAGGGTTAGGGTACGCTTTAGGGTGAGGGTAGTTATTAAACCTATCCCACTCTCTAGATACCCCTTAGCACGTAAAGGAATATTATTTGGGGGTCCAGCCATGGAGAAGAATTTAGACACTAGGAGAAGATAAGGAACACACCCATTATCAAGAAATCACAATATGATTCTCTTTTTAAACTGTTCCTTAAAACACTAGTGCTTAGGAAATCTATTGGAGGCAGAAGCAGTCAAGGGTAGCTTAGGGTTAGGGTTAGGGTTAGGGCGAGGGTTAGGGTACGGCTTACGATACGGGTTCGGGGAGGGTTTCGGGTAGGGCGTAGGTTATGGGTTAGGGTTAGGGTTAGGGCTAGTGTTAGGGTTAGGGCTCGATTTAGGGTACGGGTTAGGATTAGGGTATGCGTTAGGGTTAGGGTAGGGGTTAGGGTTAGGATACGCTTTAGGGTGAGGGTAGTTATTAAACCTATCCCACTCTCTAGATACCCCTTAGCACGTAAGGGAATATTATTTGGGGGTCCAGCCATGGAGAAGAGTTTAGACACTAGGAGAAGATAAGGAACACACCCATTATCAAGAAATCACATAAGGATTCTCTTTTTAACATGTTCCTTAAAACACTAGTGCTTAGGAAATCTATTGGAGGCAGAAGCCGTCAAGGGTAGCTTAGGGTTAGGGTTAGGGTTATGGTGAGGGTTAGGGTACGGCTTAGGGTACGGGTTCGGGGAGGGGTTCGGGTAGGGCGTAGGGTATGGGTTAGGGTTAGTGTTAGGGCTAGTGTTAGGGTTAGGGCTCGGTTTAGGGTACAGGTTAGGATTAGGGTACGCGTTAGGGTTAGGGTAGGGGTTAAGGTTAGTGTACGCGTTAGGGTGAGGGTAGTTATTAAACCTATCACACTCTCTAGATACACCTTAGCACGTAAAGGAATATTATTTGGGGGTCCAGCCATGGAGAAGAGTTTAGACACTAGGAGAAGATAAGGAACACACCCATTATCACGAAATCACATTAGGATTCTCTTTTTAACCTGTTCCTTAAAACACTAGTGCTTAGGAAATCTATTGGAGGCAGAAGCAGTCAAGGGTAGATTAGGGTTAGGGTTAGGGTTAGGGTGATTGTTAGGGTACGGCTTAGGTTACGGGTTCGGGGAGGGGTTCGGGTAGGACGTAGGGTATGGTTTAGGGTTAGGGTTAGGGTTAGTGTTAGGGTTAGGGCTCGGTTTAGGGTACGGGTTAGGATTAGGGTACACGTTAGGGTTCGGGTAGGGGTTAGGGTTAGGGTACGCGTTAGGGTGAGGGTAGTTATTAAACCTATCCCACTCTCTAGATACCCCTTAGCACGTAAAGGAATATTATTTGGGGGTCCAGCCATGGAGAAGAGTTTAGACACGAGGAGAAGATAAGGAACACACCCATTATCAAGAAATCACATTAGGATTCTCTTTTTAACCTGTTCCTTAAAACACTAGTGCTTAGGAAATCTATTGGAGGCAGAAGCCGTCAAGGTTAGCTTAGGGTTAGGGTGAGGGTTAGGGTACGGTTTAGGGTACGGGTTCAGGGAGGGGTTCGGGTAGGGCGTAGGGTATGGGTTAGGGTTAGGGTTAGGGTTAGTGTTAGGGTTAGGGCTCGGTTTAGGGTACGGGTTAGGATTAGGGTACGCGTTAGGGTCCGGGTAGGGGTTAGGGTTAGTGTACGCGTTACGGTGAGGGTAGTTATTAAACCTATCCCACTCTCTAGATACCCCTTAGCACGTACAGGAATATTATTGGGGGTCCAGCCATGGAGAAGAGTTTAGACACTAGGAGAAGATAAGGAACACACCCATTATCACGAAATCACATTAGGATTCTCTTTTTAACCTGTTGCTTAAAACACTAGTGCTTAGGAAATCTATTGGAGGCAGAAGCAGTCAAGGGTAGCTTAGGGTTAGGGTTAGGGTTAGGTTGAGGGTTAGGGTATGGCTTAGGGTACGGGTTCGGGGAGGGGTTCGGGTAGGGCGTTGGGTATGGGTTAGGGTTAGGGTTAGGGTTAGTGTTAGGGTTAGGGCTCGGTTTAGGGTACGGGTTAGGATTAGGGTACGCGTTAGGGTTAGGGTAGGGGTTAGGGTTAGGGTACGCGTTAGGGTGGGGGTAGTTATTAAACCTATCACACTCTCTAGATACCCCTTATCACGTAAAGGAATATTATTTGGGGGTCCAGACATGGAGAAGAGTTTAGACACTAGGAGAAGATAAGGAACACACCCATTAACACGAAATCACATTAGGATTCTCTTTTTAACCTGTTCCTTAAAACACTAGTGCTTAGGAAATCTATTGGAGGCAGAAGCAGTCAAGGGTAGCTTAGGGTTAGGGTTAGGGTTAGGGTGAGGGTTAGGGTACGGCTTAGGGTACGGGTTCGGGGAGGGGTTCGTGTAGGGCGTAGGGTATGGGTTAGGGTTAGGGTTAGGGCTAGTGTTAGGGTTAGGGCTCGGTTTAGGGTACAGGTTAGGATTAGGGTACGCGTTAGTGTTAGGGTAGGGGTTATGGTTAGGGTACGCGTTAGGGTGGGGGTAGTTATTAAACCTATCACACTCTCTAGATACCCCTTAGCACGTAAAGGACTATTATTTGGGGGTCCAGCCATGGGGAAGAGTTTAGACACGAGGAGAAGATAAGGAACACACCCATTATCAAGAAATCACAATGTGATTCTCTTTTTAAACTGTTCCTTAAAACACTAGTGCTTAGGAAATCTATTGGAGGCAGAAGCAGTCAAGGGTAGCTTAGGGTTAGGGTTAGGGTTAGGGTGAGGGTTAGGGTACGGGTTAGGGGAGGGGTTCGGGTAGGCCGTAGGGTATGGGTTAGGGTTAGGGTTAGGGTTAGTGTTAGGGTTAGGGCTCGGTTAAGGGTACGGGTTAGGATTAGGGTACGCGTTAGTGTTAGGGTAGTGGTTAGGGTTAGGGTACGCTTTAGGGTGAGGGTAGTTATTAAACCTATCCCACTCTCTAGATACCCCTTAGCACGTAAAGGAATATTATTTGGGGGTCCAGCCATGGAGAAGAATTTAGACACTAGGAGAAGATAAGGAACACACCCATTATCAAGAAATCACAATATGATTCTCTTTTTAAACTGTTCCTTAAAACACTAGTGCTTAGGAAATCTATTGGAGGCAGAAGCAGTCAAGGGTAGCTTAGGGTTAGGGTTAGGGTTAGGGCGAGGGTTAGGGTACGGCTTACGATACGGGTTCGGGGAGGGTTTCGGGTAGGGCGTAGGTTATGGGTTAGGGTTAGGGTTAGGGCTAGTGTTAGGGTTAGGGCTCGATTTAGGGTACGGGTTAGGATTAGGGTATGCGTTAGGGTTAGGGTAGGGGTTAGGGTTAGGATACGCTTTAGGGTGAGGGTAGTTATTAAACCTATCCCACTCTCTAGATACCCCTTAGCACGTAAGGGAATATTATTTGGGGGTCCAGCCATGGAGAAGAGTTTAGACACTAGGAGAAGATAAGGAACACACCCATTATCAAGAAATCACATAAGGATTCTCTTTTTAACATGTTCCTTAAAACACTAGTGCTTAGGAAATCTATTGGAGGCAGAAGCCGTCAAGGGTAGCTTAGGGTTAGGGTTAGGGTTATGGTGAGGGTTAGGGTACGGCTTAGGGTACGGGTTCGGGGAGGGGTTCGGGTAGGGCGTAGGGTATGGGTTAGGGTTAGTGTTAGGGCTAGTGTTAGGGTTAGGGCTCGGTTTAGGGTACAGGTTAGGATTAGGGTACGCGTTAGGGTTAGGGTAGGGGTTAAGGTTAGTGTACGCGTTAGGGTGAGGGTAGTTATTAAACCTATCACACTCTCTAGATACACCTTAGCACGTAAAGGAATATTATTTGGGGGTCCAGCCATGGAGAAGAGTTTAGACACTAGGAGAAGATAAGGAACACACCCATTATCACGAAATCACATTAGGATTCTCTTTTTAACCTGTTCCTTAAAACACTAGTGCTTAGGAAATCTATTGGAGGCAGAAGCAGTCAAGGGTAGATTAGGGTTAGGGTTAGGGTTAGGGTGATTGTTAGGGTACGGCTTAGGTTACGGGTTCGGGGAGGGGTTCGGGTAGGACGTAGGGTATGGTTTAGGGTTAGGGTTAGGGTTAGTGTTAGGGTTAGGGCTCGGTTTAGGGTACGGGTTAGGATTAGGGTACACGTTAGGGTTCGGGTAGGGGTTAGGGTTAGGGTACGCGTTAGGGTGAGGGTAGTTATTAAACCTATCCCACTCTCTAGATACCCCTTAGCACGTAAAGGAATATTATTTGGGGGTCCAGCCATGGAGAAGAGTTTAGACACGAGGAGAAGATAAGGAACACACCCATTATCAAGAAATCACATTAGGATTCTCTTTTTAACCTGTTCCTTAAAACACTAGTGCTTAGGAAATCTATTGGAGGCAGAAGCAGTCAAGGGTAGCTTAGGGTTAGGGTTAGGGTTAGGGTGAGGGTTAGGGTACGGCTTAGGGTACGGGTTCGGGGAGGGGTTCGGGTAGGGCGTAGGGTATGGTTTAGGGTTAGGGTTAGGGCTAGTGTTAGCGTTAGGGCTCGGTTTAGGTTACAGGTTAGGATTAGGGTATGCGTTAGGGTTAGGGTAGGGGTTAAGGTTAGTGTACGCGTTAGGGTGAGGGTAGTTATTAAACCTATCACACTCTCTAGATACACCTTAGCACGTAAAGGAATATTATTTGGGGGTCCAGCCATGGAGAAGAGTTTAGACACTAGGAGAAGATAAGGAACACACCCATTATCACGAAATCACATTAGGATTCTCTTTTTAACCTGTTCCTTAAAACACTAGTGCTTAGGAAATCTATTGGAGGCAGAAGCAGTCAAGGGTAGATTAGGGTTAGGGTTAGGGTTAGGGTGATTGTTAGGGTACGGCTTAGGTTACGGGTTCGGGGAGGGGTTCGGGTAGGACGTAGGGTATGGTTTAGGGTTAGGGTTAGGGTTAGTGTTAGGGTTAGGGCTCGGTTTAGGGTACGGGTTAGGATTAGGGTACACGTTAGGGTTCGGGTAGGGGTTAGGGTTAGGGTACGCGTTAGGGTGAGGGTAGTTATTAAACCTATCCCACTCTCTAGATACCCCTTAGCACGTAAAGGAATATTATTTGGGGGTCCAGCCATGGAGAAGAGTTTAGACACGAGGAGAAGATAAGGAACACACCCATTATCAAGAAATCACATTAGGATTCTCTTTTTAACCTGTTCCTTAAAACACTAGTGCTTAGGAAATCTATTGGAGGCAGAAGCCGTCAAGGGTAGCTTAGGGTTAGGGTGAGGGTTAGGGTACGGTTTAGGGTACGGGTTCAGGGAGGGGTTCGGGTAGGGCGTAGGGTATGGGTTAGGGTTAGGGTTAGGGTTAGTGTTAGGGTTAGGGCTCGGTTTAGGGTACGGGTTAGGATTAGGGTACGCGTTAGGGTCCGGGTAGGGGTTAGGGTTAGTGTACGCGTTACGGTGAGGGTAGTTATTAAACCTATCCCACTCTCTAGATACCCCTTAGCACGTACAGGAATATTATTGGGGGTCCAGCCATGGAGAAGAGTTTAGACACTAGGAGAAGATAAGGAACACACCCATTATCACGAAATCACATTAGGATTCTCTTTTTAACCTGTTGCTTAAAACACTAGTGCTTAGGAAATCTATTGGAGGCAGAAGCAGTCAAGGGTAGCTTAGGGTTAGGGTTAGGGTTAGGTTGAGGGTTAGGGTATGGCTTAGGGTACGGGTTCGGGGAGGGGTTCGGGTAGGGCGTTGGGTATGGGTTAGGGTTAGGGTTAGGGTTAGTGTTAGGGTTAGGGCTCGGTTTAGGGTACGGGTTAGGATTAGGGTACGCGTTAGGGTTAGGGTAGGGGTTAGGGTTAGGGTACGCGTTAGGGTGGGGGTAGTTATTAAACCTATCACACTCTCTAGATACCCCTTAGCACGTAAAGGAATATTATTTGGGGGTCCAGACATGGAGAAGAGTTTAGACACTAGGAGAAGATAAGGAACACACCCATTAACACGAAATCACATTAGGATTCTCTTTTTAACCTGTTCCTTAAAACACTAGTGCTTAGGAAATCTATTGGAGGCAGAAGCAGTCAAGGGTAGCTTAGGGTTAGGTTTAGGGTTAGGGTGAGGGTTAGGGTACGGCTTAGGGTACGGGTTCGGGGAGGGGTTCGTGTAGGGCGTAGGGTATGGGTTAGGGTTAGGGTTAGGGCTAGTGTTAGGGTTAGGGCTCGGTTTAGGGTACAGGTTAGGATTAGGGTACGCGTTAGTGTTAGGGTAGGGGTTATGGTTAGGGTACGCGTTAGGGTGGGGGTAGTTATTAAACCTATCACACTCTCTAGATACCCCTTAGCACGTAAAGGACTATTATTTGGGGGTCCAGCCATGGGGAAGAGTTTAGACACGAGGAGAAGATAAGGAACACACCCATTATCAAGAAATCACAATGTGATTCTCTTTTTAAACTGTTCCTTAAAACACTAGTGCTTAGGAAATCTATTGGAGGCAGAAGCAGTCAAGGGTAGCTTAGGGTTAGGGTTAGGGTTAGGGTGAGGGTTAGGGTACGGGTTAGGGGAGGGGTTCGGGTAGGCCGTAGGGTATGGGTTAGGGTTAGGGTTAGGGTTAGTGTTAGGGTTAGGGCTCGGTTAAGGGTACGGGTTAGGATTAGGGTACGCGTTAGTGTTAGGGTAGTGGTTAGGGTTAGGGTACGCTTTAGGGTGAGGGTAGTTATTAAACCTATCCCACTCTCTAGATACCCCTTAGCACGTAAAGGAATATTATTTGGGGGTCCAGCCATGGAGAAGAATTTAGACACTAGGAGAAGATAAGGAACACACCCATTATCAAGAAATCACAATATGATTCTCTTTTTAAACTGTTCCTTAAAACACTAGTGCTTAGGAAATCTATTGGAGGCAGAAGCAGTCAAGGGTAGCTTAGGGTTAGGGTTAGGGTTAGGGCGAGGGTTAGGGGACGGCTTACGATACGGGTTCGGGGAGGGTTTCGGGTAGGGCGTAGGTTATGGGTTAGGGTTAGGGTTAGGGCTAGTGTTAGGGTTAGGGCTCGATTTAGGGTACGGGTTAGGATTAGGGTATGCGTTAGGGTTAGGGTAGGGGTTAGGGTTAGGATACGCTTTAGGGTGAGGGTAGTTATTAAACCTATCCCACTCTCTAGATACCCCTTAGCACGTAAGGGAATATTATTTGGGGGTCCAGCCATGGAGAAGAGTTTAGACACTAGGAGAAGATAAGGAACACACCCATTATCAAGAAATCACATAAGGATTCTCTTTTTAACATGTTCCTTAAAACACTAGTGCTTAGGAAATCTATTGGAGGCAGAAGCCGTCAAGGGTAGCTTAGGGTTAGGGTTAGGGTTATGGTGAGGGTTAGGGTACGGCTTAGGGTACGGGTTCGGGGAGGGGTTCGGGTAGGGCGTAGGGTATGGGTTAGGGTTAGTGTTAGGGCTAGTGTTAGGGTTAGGGCTCGGTTTAGGGTACAGGTTAGGATTAGGGTACGCGTTAGGGTTAGGGTAGGGGTTAAGGTTAGTGTACGCGTTAGGGTGAGGGTAGTTATTAAACCTATCACACTCTCTAGATACACCTTAGCACGTAAAGGAATATTATTTGGGGGTCCAGCCATGGAGAAGAGTTTAGACACTAGGAGAAGATAAGGAACACACCCATTATCACGAAATCACATTAGGATTCTCTTTTTAACCTGTTCCTTAAAACACTAGTGCTTAGGAAATCTATTGGAGGCAGAAGCAGTCAAGGGTAGATTAGGGTTAGGGTTAGGGTTAGGGTGATTGTTAGGGTACGGCTTAGGTTACAGGTTCGGGGAGGGGTTCGGGTAGGACGTAGGGTATGGTTTAGGGTTAGGGTTAGGGTTAGTGTTAGGGTTAGGGCTCGGTTGAGGGTACGGGTTAGGATTAGGGTACACGTTAGGGTTCGGGTAGGGGTTAGGGTTAGGGTACGCGTTAGGGTGAGGGTAGTTATTAAACCTATCCCACTCTCTAGATACCCCTTAGCACGTAAAGGAATATTATTTGGGGGTCCAGCCATGGAGAAGAGTTTAGACACGAGGAGAAGATAAGGAACACACCCATTATCAAGAAATCACATTAGGATTCTCTTTTTAACCTGTTCCTTAAAACACTAGTGCTTAGGAAATCTATTGGAGGCAGAAGCCGTCAAGGGTAGCTTAGGGTTAGGGTGAGGGTTAGGGTACAGTTTAGGGTACGGGTTCAGGGAGGGGTTCGGGTAGGGCGTAGGGTATGGGTTAGGGTTAGGGTTAGGGTTAGTGTTAGGGTTAGGGCTCGGTTTAGGGTACGGGTTAGGATTAGGGTACGCGTTAGGGTCCGGGTAGGGGTTAGGGTTAGTGTACGCGTTACGGTGAGGGTAGTTATTAAACCTATCCCACTCTCTAGATACCCCTTAGCACGTACAGGAATATTATTGGGGGTCCAGCCATGGAGAAGAGTTTAGACACTAGGAGAAGATAAGGAACACACCCATTATCACGAAATCACATTAGGATTCTCTTTTTAACCTGTTGCTTAAAACACTAGTGCTTAGGAAATCTATTGGAGGCAGAAGCAGTCAAGGGTAGCTTAGGGTTAGGGTTAGGGTTAGGTTGAGGGTTAGGGTATGGCTTAGGGTACGGGTTCGGGGAGGGGTTCGGGTAGGGCGTTTGGTATGGGTTAGGGTTAGGGTTAGGGTTAGTGTTAGGGTTAGGGCTCGGTTTAGGGTACGGGTTAGGATTAGGGTACGCGTTAGGGTTAGGGTAGGGGTTAGGGTTAGGGTACGCGTTAGGGTGGGGGTAGTTATTAAACCTATCACACTCTCTAGATACCCCTTAGCACGTAAAGGAATATTATTTGGGGGTCCAGACATGGAGAAGAGTTTAGACACTAGGAGAAGATAAGGAACACACCCATTATCACGAAATCACATTAGGATTCTCTTTTTAACCTGTTCCTTAAAACACTAGTGCTTAGGAAATCTATTGGAGGCAGAAGCAGTCAAGGGTAGCTTAGGGTTAGGGTTAGGGTTAGGGTGAGGGTTAGGGTACGGCTTAGGGTACGGGTTCGGGGAGGGGTTCGGGTAGGGCGTAGGGTATGGGTTAGGGTTAGGGTTAGGGCTAGTGTTAGGGTTAGGGCTCGGTTTAGGGTACAGGTTAGGATTAGGGTACGCGTTAGGGTTAGGGTAGGGGTTATGGTTAGGGTACGCGTTAGGGTGGGGGTAGTTATTAAACCTATCACACTCTCTAGATACCCCTTAGCACGTAAAGGACTATTATTTGGGGGTCCAGCCATGGGGAAGAGTTTAGACACGAGGAGAAGATAAGGAACACACCCATTATCAAGAAATCACAATGTGATTCTCTTTTTAAACTGTTCCTTAAAACACTAGTGCTTAGGAAATCTATTGGAGGCAGAAGCAGTCAAGGGTAGCTTAGGGGTAGGGTTAGGGTTAGGGTGAGGGTTAGGGTACGGGTTAGGGGAGGGGTTCGGGTAGGCCGTAGGGTATGGGTTAGGGTTAGGGTTAGGGTTAGTGTTAGGGTTAGGGCTCGGTTAAGGGTACGGGTTAGGATTAGGGTACGCGTTAGTGTTAGGGTAGTGGTTAGGGTTAGGGTACGCTTTAGGGTGAGGGTAGTTATTAAACCTATCCCACTCTCTAGATACCCCTTAGCACGTAAAGGAATATTATTTGGGGGTCCAGCCATGGAGAAGCATTTAGACACTAGGAGAAGATAAGGAACACACCCATTATCAAGAAATCACAATATGATTCTCTTTTTAAACTGTTCCTTAAAACACTAGTGCTTAGGAAATCTATTGGAGGCAGAAGCAGTCAAGGGTAGCTTAGGGTTAGGGTTAGGGTTAGGGTGAGGGTTAGGGTACGGCTTACTATACGGGTTCGGGGAGGGTTTCGGGTAGGGCGTAGGTTATGGGTTAGGGTTAGGGTTAGGGCTAGTGTTAGGGTTAGGGCTCGATTTAGGGTACGGGTTAGGATTAGGGTATGCGTTAGGGTTAGGGTAGGGGTTAGGGTTAGGATACGCTTTAGGGTGAGGGTAGTTATTAAACCTATCCCACTCTCTAGATACCCCTTAGCACGTACAGGTATATTATTGGGGGTCCAGCCATGGAGAAGAGTTTAGACACTAGGAGAAGTTAAGGAACACACCCATTATCAAGAAATCACATTAGGATTCTCTTTTTAACCTGTTCCTTAAAACACTAGTGCTTAGGAAATCTATTGGAGGCAGAAGCCGTCAAGGGTAGCTTAGGGTTAGGGTTAGGGTTATGGTGAGGGTTAGGGTACGGCTTAGGGTACGGGTTCGGGGAGGGGTTCGGGTAGGGCGTAGGGTATGGGTTAGGGTTAGGGTTAGGGCTAGTGTTAGGGTTAGGGCTCGGTTTAGGGTACAGGTTAGGATTAGGGTACGCGTTAGGGTTAGGGTAGGGGTTAAGGTTAGTGTACGCGTTAGGGTGAGGGTAGTTATTAAACCTATCCCACTCTCTAGATACCCCTTAGCACGTACAGGTATATTATTGGGGGTCCAGCCATGGAGAAGAGTTTAGACACTAGGAGAAGATAAGGAACACACCCATTATCAAGAAATCACATTAGGATTCTCTTTTTAACCTGTTCCTTAAAACACTAGTGCTTAGGAAATCTATTGGAGGCAGAAGCCGTCAAGGGTAGCTTAGGGTTAGGGTTAGGGTTAGGGTGAGGGTTAGGGTATGGCTTAGGGTACGGGTTCGGGGAGGGGTTCGGGTAGGGCGTAGGGTATGGGTTAGGGTTAGGGTTAGGGTTAGTGTTAGGGTTAGGGCTCGGTTTAGGGTATGGGTTAGGATTAGGGTACGCGTTAGGGTTAGGGTAGGGGTTAGGGTTAGGGTACGCGTTAGGGTGGGGTTAGTTATTAAACCTATCACACTCGCTAGATACCCCTTAGCACGTAAAGGAATATTATTTGGGGGTCCAGCCATGGGGAATAGTTTAGACACTAGGAGAAGATAAGGAACACACCCATTATCACGAAATCACATTAGGATTCTCTTTTTAACCTGTTCCTTAAAACACTATTGCTTAGGAAATCTATTGGAGGCAGAAGCCGTCAAGGGTAGCTTAGGGATAGGATTAGGGTTAGGGTGAGGGTTAGGGTACGGCTTAGGGTACGGGTTCGGTGAGGGGTTCGGGTAGGGCGTAGGGTATGGGTTAGGGTTAGGGTTAGGGTTAGTGTTAGGGTTAGGGCTCGGTTTAGGGTACGGGTTAGGATTAGGGTACGCGTTAGTGTTAGGGTAGGTGTTAGGGTTAGGGTACGCGATAGGGTGAGGTTAGTTATTAAACCTATCCCACTCTCTAGATACCCCTTAGTACGTAAAGGAATATTATTTGGGGGTCCAGCCATGGAGAAGAGTTTAGACACTAGGAGAAGATAAGGAACACACCCATTATCAAGAAATCACAATGTGATTCTCTTTTTAAACTGTTCCTTAAAACACTAGTGCTTAGGAAATCTATTGGAGGCAGAAGCAGTCAAGGGTAGCTTAGGGTTAGGGATAGGGTTAGGGTGAGGGTTAGGGTACGGCTTAGAGTACGGGTTCGGGGAGGGGTTCGGGTAGGCCGTAGGGTATGGGTTAGGGTTAGGGTTAGGGTTAGTGTTAGGGTTAGGGCTCGGTTAAGGGTACGGGTTAGGATTAGGGTACGCGTTAGTGTTAGGGTAGGGGTTAAGGTTAGTGTACGCGTTAGGGTGAGGGTAGTTATTAAACCTATCCCACTCTCTAGATACCCCTTAGCACGTACAGGTATATTATTGGGGGTCCAGCCATGGAGAAGAGTTTAGACACTAGGAGAAGATAAGGAACACACCCATTATCAAGAAATCACATTAGGATTCTCTTTTTAACCTGTTCCTTAAAACACTAGTGCTGAGGAAATCTATTGGAGGCAGAAGCAGTCAAGGGTAGCTTAGGGTTAGGGTTAGGGTTAGGGTGAGGGTTAGGGTATGGCTTAGGGTACGGGTTCGGGGAGGGGTTCGGGTAGGGCGTAGGCTATGGGTTAGGGTTAGGGTTAGGGTTAGTGTTAGGGTTAGGGCTCGGTTTAGGGTACGGGTTAGGATTAGTGTATGCGTTAGGGTTAGGGTAGGGGTTAGGGTTAAGGTACGCGTTATGGTGAGGGTAGTTATTAAACCTATCCCACTCTCTAGATACCCCTTAGCACGTAAAGGAATATTATTTGGGGGTCCAGCCATGGAGAAGAGTTTAGACATGAGGAGAAGATAAGGAACACACCCATTATCAAGAAATCACATTAGGATTCTCTTTTTAACCTGTTCCTTAAAACACTAGTGCTTAGGAAATCTATTGGAGGCAGAAGCCTTCAAGGGTAGCTTAGGGTTAGGGTTAGGGTTATGGTGAGGGTTAGGGTACGGCTTAGGGTACGGGTTCGGGGAGGGGTTCGGGTAGATCGTAGGGTATGGGTTAGGGTTAGGGTTAGGGCTAGTGTTAGGGTTAGGGCTCGGTTTAGGGTACAGGTTAGGATTAGGGTACGCGTTAGGGTTAGGGTAGGGGTTAAGGTTAGTGTACGCGTTAGGGTGAGGGTAGTTATTAAACCTATCCCACTCTCTAGATACCCCTTAGTACGTAAAGGAATATAATTTGGGGGTCCAGCCATGGAGAAGAGTTTAGACACTAGGAGAAGATAAGGAACACACCCATTATCAAGAAATCACATTAGGATTCTCTTTTTAAACTGTTCCTTAAAACACTAGTGCTTAGGAAATCTATTGGAGGCAGAAGCCGTCAAGGGTAGCTTAGGGTTAGGGTTACGGTTAGGGTGAGGGTTAGGGTATGGCTTAGGGTACGGGTTCGGGGAGGGGTTCGGGTAGGGCGTAGGGTATGGGTTAGGGTTAGGGTTAGGGTTAGTGTTAGGGTTAGGGCTCGGTTTAGGGTACGGGTTAGGATTAGGGTACGCGTTAGGGTTAGGGTAGGGGTTATGGTTAGGGTACGCGTTAGGGTGGGGGTAGTTATTAAACCTATCACACTCTGTAGATACCCCTTAGCACGTAAAGGACTATTATTTGGGGGTCCAGCCATGGAGAAGAGTTTAGACACGAGGAGAAGATAAGGAACACACCCATTATCAAGAAATCACAATGTGATTCTCTTTTTAAACTGTTCCTTAAAACACTAGTGCTTAGGAAATCTATTGGAGGCAGAAGCAGTCAAGGGTAGCTTAGGGTTAGGGATAGGGTTAGGGTGAGGGTTAGGGTACGGCTTAGGGTACGGGTTCGGGGAGGGGTTCGGGTAGGCCGTAGGGTATGGGTTAGGGTTAGGGTTAGGGTTAGTGTTAGGGTTAGGGCTCGGTTAAGGGTACGGGTTAGGATTAGGGTACGCGTTAGTGTTAGGGTAGTGGTTAGGGTTAGGGTACGCTTTAGGGTGAGGGTAGTTATTAAACCTATCCCACTCTCTAGATACCCCTTAGCACGTAAAGGAATATTATTTGGGGGTCCAGCCATGGAGAAGAATTTAGACACTAGGAGAAGATAAGGAACACACCCATTATCAAGAAATCACAATATGATTCTCTTTTTAAACTGTTCCTTAAAACACTAGTGCTTAGGAAATCTATTGGAGGCAGAAGCAGTCAAGGGTAGCTTATGGTTAGGGTTAGGGTTAGGGTGAGGGTTATGGTATGGCTTAGGGTACGGGTTCGGGGAGGGGTTCGGGTAGGGCGTAGGGTATGGGTTAGGGTTAGGGTTAGGGTTAGTGTTAGGGTTAGGGCTCGGTTTAGGGTATGGGTTAGGATTAGGGTACGCGTTAGGGTTAGGGTAGGGGTTAGGGTTAGGGTACGCGTTAGGGTGGGGTTAATTATTAAACCTATCACACCCTCTAGATACCCCTTAGCACGTAAAGGAATATTATTTGGGGGTCCAGCCATGGAGAATAGTTTAGACACTAGGAGAAGATAAGGAACACACCCATTATCACGAAATCACATTAGGATTCTCTTTTTAACCTGTTCCTTAAAACACTATTGCTTAGGAAATCTATTGGAGGCAGAAGCCGTCAAGGGTAGCTTAGGGATAGGATTAGGGTTAGGGTGAGGTTTAGGGTACGGCTTAGGGTACGGGTTCGGTGAGGGGTTCGGGTAGGGCGTAGGGTATGGGTTAGGGTTAGGGTTAGGGTTAGTGTTAGGGTTAGGGCTCGGTTTAGGGTACGGGTTAGGATTAGGGTACGCGTTAGTGTTAGGGTAGGTGTTAGGGTTAGGGTACGCGATAGGGTGAGGTTAGTTATTAAACCTATCCCACTCTCTAGATACCCCTTAGTACGTAAAGGAATATTATTTGGGGGTCCAGCCATGGAGAAGAGTTTAGACACTAGGAGAAGATAAGGAACACACCCATTATCAAGAAATCACATTAGGATTCTCTTTTTAACCTGTTCCTTAAAACACTAGTGCTTAGGAAATCTATTGGAGGCAGAAGCCGTCAAGGGTAGCTTAGGGTTAGGGTTAGGGTTAGGGTGAGGGTTAGGGTATGGCTTAGGGTACGGGTTCGGGGAGGGGTTCGGGTAGGGCGTAGGGTATGGGTTAGGGTTAGGGTTAGGGTTAGTGTTAGGGTTAGGGCTCGGTTTAGGGTATGGGTTAGGATTAGGGTACGCGTTAGGGTTAGGGTAGGGGTTAGGGTTAGGGTACGCGTTAGGGTGGGGTTAGTTATTAAACCTATCACACTCTCTAGATACCCCTTAGCACGTAAAGGAATATTATTTGGGGGTCCAGCCATGGGGAATAGTTTAGACACTAGGAGAAGATAAGGAACACACCCATTATCACGAAATCACATTAGGATTCTCTTTTTAACCTGTTCCTTAAAACACTATTGCTTAGGAAATCTATTGGAGGCAGAAGCCGTCAAGGGTAGCTTAGGGATAGGATTAGGGTTAGGGTGAGGGTTAGGGTACGGCTTAGGGTACGGGTTCGGTGAGGGGTTCGGGTAGGGCGTAGGGTATGGGTTAGGGTTAGGGTTAGGGTTAGTGTTAGGGTTAGGGCTCGGTTTAGGGTACGGGTTAGGATTAGGGTACGCGTTAGTGTTAGGGTAGGTGTTAGGGTTAGGGTACGCGATAGGGTGAGGTTAGTTATTAAACCTATCCCACTCTCTAGATACCCCTTAGTACGTAAAGGAATATTATTTGGGGGTCCAGCCATGGAGAAGAGTTTAGACACTAGGAGAAGATAAGGAACACACCCATTATCAAGAAATCACAATGTGATTCTCTTTTTAAACTGTTCCTTAAAACACTAGTGCTTAGGAAATCTATTGGAGGCAGAAGCAGTCAAGGGTAGCTTAGGGTTAGGGATAGGGTTAGGGTGAGGGTTAGGGTACGGCTTAGGGTACGGGTTCGGGGAGGGGTTCGGGTAGGCCGTAGGGTATGGGTTAGGGTTAGGGTTAGGGTTAGTGTTAGGGTTAGGGCTCGGTTAAGGGTACGGGTTAGGATTAGGGTACGCGTTAGTGTTAGGGTAGTGGTTAGGGTTAGGGTACGCTTTAGGGTGAGGGTAGTTATTAAACCTATCCCACTCTCTAGATACCCCTTAGCACGTAAAGGAATATTATTTGGGGGTCCAGCCATGGAGAAGAATTTAGACACTAGGAGAAGATAAGGAACACACCCATTATCAAGAAATCACAATATGATTCTCTTTTTAAACTGTTCCTTAAAACACTAGTGCTTAGGAAATCTATTGGAGGCAGAAGCAGTCAAGGGTAGCTTATGGTTAGGGTTAGGGTTAGGGTGAGGGTTATGGTATGGCTTAGGGTACGGGTTCGGGGAGGGGTTCGGGTAGGGCGTAGGGTATGGGTTAGGGTTAGGGTTAGGGTTAGTGTTAGGGTTAGGGCTCGGTTTAGGGTATGGGTTAGGATTAGGGTACGCGTTAGGGTTAGGGTAGGGGTTAGGGTTAGGGTACGCGTTAGGGTGGGGTTAATTATTAAACCTATCACACCCTCTAGATACCCCTTAGCACGTAAAGGAATATTATTTGGGGGTCCAGCCATGGAGAATAGTTTAGACACTAGGAGAAGATAAGGAACACACCCATTATCACGAAATCACATTAGGATTCTCTTTTTAACCTGTTCCTTAAAACACTATTGCTTAGGAAATCTATTGGAGGCAGAAGCCGTCAAGGGTAGCTTAGGGATAGGATTAGGGTTAGGGTGAGGTTTAGGGTACGGCTTAGGGTACGGGTTCGGTGAGGGGTTCGGGTAGGGCGTAGGGTATGGGTTAGGGTTAGGGTTAGGGTTAGTGTTAGGGTTAGGGCTCGGTTTAGGGTACGGGTTAGGATTAGGGTACGCGTTAGTGTTAGGGTAGGTGTTAGGGTTAGGGTACGCGATAGGGTGAGGTTAGTTATTAAACCTATCCCACTCTCTAGATACCCCTTAGTACGTAAAGGAATATTATTTGGGGGTCCAGCCATGGAGAAGAGTTTAGACACTAGGAGAAGATAAGGAACACACCCATTATCAAGAAATCACATTAGGATTCTCTTTTTAACCTGTTCCTTAAAACACTAGTGCTTAGGAAATCTATTGGAGGCAGAAGCCGTCAAGGGTAGCTTAGGGTTAGGGTTAGGGTTAGGGTGAGGGTTAGGGTATGGCTTAGGGTACGGGTTCGGGGAGGGGTTCGGGTAGGGCGTAGGGTATGGGTTAGGGTTAGGGTTAGGGTTAGTGTTAGGGTTAGGGCTCGGTTTAGGGTATGGGTTAGGATTAGGGTACGCGTTAGGGTTAGGGTAGGGGTTAGGGTTAGGGTACGCGTTAGGGTGGGGTTAGTTATTAAACCTATCACACTCTCTAGATACCCCTTAGCACGTAAAGGAATATTATTTGGGGGTCCAGCCATGGGGAATAGTTTAGACACTAGGAGAAGATAAGGAACACACCCATTATCACGAAATCACATTAGGATTCTCTTTTTAACCTGTTCCTTAAAACACTATTGCTTAGGAAATCTATTGGAGGCAGAAGCCGTCAAGGGTAGCTTAGGGATAGGATTAGGGTTAGGGTGAGGGTTAGGGTACGGCTTAGGGTACGGGTTCGGTGAGGGGTTCGGGTAGGGCGTAGGGTATGGGTTAGGGTTAGGGTTAGGGTTAGTGTTAGGGTTAGGGCTCGGTTTAGGGTACGGGTTAGGATTAGGGTACGCGTTAGTGTTAGGGTAGGTGTTAGGGTTAGGGTACGCGATAGGGTGAGGTTAGTTATTAAACCTATCCCACTCTCTAGATACCCCTTAGTACGTAAAGGAATATTATTTGGGGGTCCAGCCATGGAGAAGAGTTTAGACACTAGGAGAAGATAAGGAACACACCCATTATCAAGAAATCACAATGTGATTCTCTTTTTAAACTGTTCCTTAAAACACTAGTGCTTAGGAAATCTATTGGAGGCAGAAGCAGTCAAGGGTAGCTTAGGGTTAGGGATAGGGTTAGGGTGAGGGTTAGGGTACGGCTTAGGGTACGGGTTCGGGGAGGGGTTCGGGTAGGCCGTAGGGTATGGGTTAGGGTTAGGGTTAGGGTTAGTGTTAGGGTTAGGGCTCGGTTAAGGGTACGGGTTATGATTAGGGTACGCGTTAGTGTTAGGGTAGGGGTTAAGGTTAGTGTACGCGTTAGGGTGAGGGTAGTTATTAAACCTATCCCACTCTCTAGATACCCCTTAGCACGTACAGGTATATTATTGGGGGTCCAGCCATGGAGAAGAGTTTAGACACTAGGAGAAGATAAGGAACACACCCATTATCAAGAAATCACATTAGGATTCTCTTTTTAACCTGTTCCTTAAAACACTAGTGCTGAGGAAATCTATTGGAGGCAGAAGCAGTCAAGGGTAGCTTAGGGTTAGGGTTAGGGTTAGGGTGAGGGTTAGGGTATGGCTTAGGGTACGGGTTCGGGGAGGGGTTCGGGTAGGGCGTAGGCTATGGGTTAGGGTTAGGGTTAGGGTTAGTGTTAGGGTTAGGGCTCGGTTTAGGGTACGGGTTAGGATTAGTGTATGCGTTAGGGTTAGGGTAGGGGTTAGGGTTAAGGTACGCGTTATGGTGAGGGTAGTTATTAAACCTATCCCACTCTCTAGATACCCCTTAGCACGTAAAGGAATATTATTTGGGGGTCCAGCCATGGAGAAGAGTTTAGACATGAGGAGAAGATAAGGAACACACCCATTATCAAGAAATCACATTAGGATTCTCTTTTTAACCTGTTCCTTAAAACACTAGTGCTTAGGAAATCTATTGGAGGCAGAAGCCGTCAAGGGTAGCTTAGGGTTAGGGTTAGGGTTAGGGTGAGGGTTAGGGTATGGCTTAGGGTACGGGTTCGGGGAGGGGTTCGGGTAGGGCGTAGGGTATGGGTTAGGGTTAGGGTTAGGGTTAGTGTTAGTGTTAGGGCTCGGTTTAGGGTACGGGTTAGGATTAGGGTACGCGTTAGGGTTAGGGTAGGGGTTAGGGTTAGGGTACGCGATAGGGTGAGGTTAGTTCTTAAACCTATCCCACTCTCTAGATACCCCTTAGCACGTAAAGGAATATTATTTGGGGGTCCAGCCATGGGGAATAGTTTAGACACTAGGAGAAGATAAGGAACACACCCATTATCACGAAATCACATTAGGATTCTCTTTTTAACCTGTTCCTTAAAACACTATTGCTTAGGAAATCTATTGGAGGCAGAAGCCGTCAAGGGTAGCTTAGGGATAGGATTAGGGTTAGGGTGAGGGTTAGGGTACGGCTTAGGGTACGGGTTCGGTGAGGGGTTCGGGTAGGGCGTAGGGTATGGGTTAGGGTTAGGGTTAGGGTTAGTGTTAGGGTTAGGGCTCGGTTTAGGGTACGGGTTAGGATTAGGGTACGCGTCAGTGTTAGGGTAGGTGTTAGGGTTAGGGTACGCGATAGGGTGAGGTTAGTTATTAAACCTATCCCACTCTCTAGATACCCCTTAGTACGTAAAGGAATATTATTTGGGGGTCCAGCCATGGAGAAGAGTTTAGACACTAGGAGAAGATAAGGAACACACCCATTATCAAGAAATCACAATGTGATTCTCTTTTTAAACTGTTCCTTAAAACACTAGTGCTTAGGAAATCTATTGGAGGCAGAAGCAGTCAAGGGTAGCTTAGGGTTAGGGTTAGGGTTAGGGTGAGGGTTAGGGTACGGCTTAGGGTACGGGTTCGGGGAGGGGTTCGGGTAGGCCGTAGGGTATGGGTTAGGGTTAGGGTTAGGGTTAGTGTTAGGGTTAGGGCTCGGTTAAGGGTACGGGTTATGATTAGGGTACGCGTTAGTGTTAGGGTAGGGGTTAAGGTTAGTGTACGCGTTAGGGTGAGGGTAGTTATTAAACCTATCCCACTCTCTAGATACCCCTTAGCACGTACAGGTATATTATTGGGGGTCCAGCCATGGAGAAGAGTTTAGACACTAGGAGAAGATAAGGAACACACCCATTATCAAGAAATCACATTAGGATTCTCTTTTTAACCTGTTCCTTAAAACACTAGTGCTGAGGAAATCTATTGGAGGCAGAAGCAGTCAAGGGTAGCTTAGGGTTAGGGTTAGGGTTAGGGTGAGGGTTAGGGTATGGCTTAGGGTACGGGTTCGGGGAGGGGTTCGGGTAGGGCGTAGGCTATGGGTTAGGGTTAGGGTTAGGGTTAGTGTTAGGGTTAGGGCTCGGTTTAGGGTACGGGTTAGGATTAGGGTACGCGTTAGGGTTAGGGTAGGGGTTAGGGTTAGGGTACGCGATAGGGTGAGGTTAGTTCTTAAACCTATCCCACTCTCTAGATACCCCTTAGTACGTAAAGGAATATTATTTGGGGGTCCAGCCATGGAGAAGAGTTTAGACACTAGGAGAAGATAAGGAACACACCCATTATCAAGAAATCACATTAGGATTCTCTTTTTAACCTGTCTCTTAAAACACTAGTGCTTAGGAAATCTATTGGAGGCAGAAGCCGTCAAGGGTAGCTTAGGGTTAGGGTTAGGGTTAGGGTGAGGGTTAGGGTATGGCTAAGGGTACGGCTTCGGGGAGGGGTTCGGGTAGGGCGTAGGGTATGGGTTAGGGTTAGGGTTAGGGTTAGTGTTAGGGTTAGGGCTCGGTTTAGGGTACGGGTTAGGATTAGGGTACGCGTTAGGGTTACGGTAGGGGTTAGGGTTAGGGTACGCGTTAGGGTGGGGGTAGTTATTAAACCTATCACACTCTCTAGATACCCCTTAGCACGTAAAGGACTATTATTTGGGGGTCCAGCCATGGAGAAGAGTTTAGACACGAGGAGAAGATAAGGAACACACCCATTATCAAGAAATCACAATGTGATTCTCTTTTTAAAGTGTTCCTTAAAACACTAGTGCTTAGGAAATCTATTGGAGGCAGAAGCAGTCAAGGGTAGCTTAGGGTTAGGGTTAGGGTTAGGGTGAGGGTTAGGGTACGGCTTAGGGTACGGG
Source organism: Balaenoptera acutorostrata (assembly GCF_949987535.1). NCBI lineage: Eukaryota > Metazoa > Chordata > Mammalia > Artiodactyla > Balaenopteridae > Balaenoptera > Balaenoptera acutorostrata. Next base: position 164,940 of record NW_026645686.1, on the reverse strand, counting down.
TTCGGGGAGGGGTTCGGGTAGGGCGTAGGGTATGGGTTAGGGTTAGGGTTAGGGCTAGTGTTAGGGTTAGGGCTCGGTTTAGGGTACAGGTTAGGATTAGGGTACGCGTTAGGGTTAGGGTAGGGGTTAAGGTTAGTGTACGCGTTAGGGTGAGGGTAGTTATTAAACCTATCCCACTCTCTAGATACCCCTTAGCACGTACAGGTATATTATTGGGGGTCCAGCCATGGAGAAGAGTTTAGACACTAGGAGAAGATAAGGAACACACCCATTATCAAGAAATCACATTAGGATTCTCTTTTTAACCTGTTCCTTAAAACACTAGTGCTTAGGAAATCTATTGGAGGCAGAAGCCGTCAAGGGTAGCTTAGGGTTAGGGTTAGGGTTAGGGTGAGGGTTAGGGTATGGCTTAGGGTACGGGTTCGGGGAGGGGTTCGGGTAGGGCGTAGGGTATGGGTTAGGGTTAGGGTTAGGGTTAGTGTTAGGGTTAGGGCTCGGTTTAGGGTATGGGTTAGGATTAGGGTACGCGTTAGGGTTAGGGTAGGTGTTAGGGTTAGGGTACGCGTTAGGGTGGGGTTAGTTATTAAACCTATCACACTCTCTAGATACCCCTTAGCACGTAAAGGAATATTATTTGGGGGTCCAGCCATGGGGAATAGTTTAGACACTAGGAGAAGATAAGGAACACACCCATTATCACGAAATCACATTAGGATTCTCTTTTTAACCTGTTCCTTAAAACACTATTGCTTAGGAAATCTATTGGAGGCAGAAGCCGTCAAGGGTAGCTTAGGGATAGGATTAGGGTTAGGGTGAGGGTTAGGGTACGGCTTAGGGTACGGGTTCGGTGAGGGGTTCGGGTAGGGCGTAGGGTATGGGTTAGGGTTAGGATTAGGGTTAGTGTTAGGGTTAGGGCTCGGTTTAGGGTACGGGTTAGGATTAGGGTACGCGTTAGTGTTAGGGTAGGTGTTAGGGTTAGGGTACGCGATAGGGTGAGGTTAGTTATTAAACCTATCCCACTCTCTAGATACCCCTTAGTACGTAAAGGAATATAATTTGGGGGTCCAGCCATGGAGAAGAGTTTAGACACTAGGAGAAGATAAGGAACACACCCATTATCAAGAAATCACATTAGGATTCTCTTTTTAACCTGTTCCTTAAAACACTAGTGCTTAGGAAATCTATTGGAGGCAGAAGCCGTCAAGGGTAGCTTAGGGTTAGGGTTACGGTTAGGGTGAGGGTTAGGGTATGGCTTAGGGTACGGGTTCGGGGAGGGGTTCGGGTAGGGCGTAGGGTATGGGTTAGGGTTAGGGTTAGGGTTAGTGTTAGGGTTAGGGCTCGGTTTAGGGTACGGGTTAGGATTAGGGTACGCGTTAGGGTTAGGGTAGGGGTTATGGTTAGGGTACGCGTTAGGGTGGGGGTAGTTATTAAACCTATCACACTCTGTAGATACCCCTTAGCACGTAAAGGACTATTATTTGGGGGTCCAGCCATGGAGAAGAGTTTAGACACGAGGAGAAGATAAGGAACACACCCATTATCAAGAAATCACAATGTGATTCTCTTTTTAAACTGTTCCTTAAAACACTAGTGCTTAGGAAATCTATTGGAGGCAGAAGCAGTCAAGGGTAGCTTAGGGTTAGGGATAGGGTTAGGGTGAGGGTTAGGGTACGGCTTAGGGTACGGGTTCGGGGAGGGGTTCGGGTAGGCCGTAGGGTATGGGTTAGGGTTAGGGTTAGGGTTAGTGTTAGGGTTAGGGCTCGGTTAAGGGTACGGGTTAGGATTAGGGTACGCGTTAGTGTTAGGGTAGTGGTTAGGGTTAGGGTACGCTTTAGGGTGAGGGTAGTTATTAAACCTATCCCACTCTCTAGATACCCCTTAGCACGTAAAGGAATATTATTTGGGGGTCCAGCCATGGAGAAGAATTTAGACACTAGGAGAAGATAAGGAACACACCCATTATCAAGAAATCACAATATGATTCTCTTTTTAAACTGTTCCTTAAAACACTAGTGCTTAGGAAATCTATTGGAGGCAGAAGCAGTCAAGGGTAGCTTAGGGTTAGGGTTAGGGTTAGGGTGAGGGTTAGGGTACGGCTTACGATAGGGGTTCGGGGAGGGGTTTGGGTAGGGCGTAGGGTATGGGTTAGGGTTAGGGTTAGGGCTAGTGTTAGGGTTAGGGCTCGGTTTAGGGTACGGGTTAGGATTAGGGTATGCGTTAGGGTTAGGGTAGGGGTTAGGGTTAGGGTACGCGTTAGGGTGGGGTTAATTATTAAACCTATCACACCCTCTAGATACCCCTTAGCACGTAAAGGAATATTATTTGGGGGTCCAGCCATGGAGAATAGTTTAGACACTAGGAGAAGATAAGGAACACACCCATTATCACGAAATCACATTAGGATTCTCTTTTTAACCTGTTCCTTAAAACACTATTGCTTAGGAAATCTATTGGAGGCAGAAGCCGTCAAGGGTAGCTTAGGGATAGGATTAGGGTTAGGGTGAGGTTTAGGGTACGGCTTAGGGTACGGGTTCGGTGAGGGGTTCGGGTAGGGCGTAGGGTATGGGTTAGGGTTAGGGTTAGGGTTAGTGTTAGGGTTAGGGCTCGGTTTAGGGTACGGGTTAGGATTAGGGTACGCGTTAGTGTTAGGGTAGGTGTTAGGGTTAGGGTACGCGATAGGGTGAGGTTAGTTATTAAACCTATCCCACTCTCTAGATACCCCTTAGTACGTAAAGGAATATTATTTGGGGGTCCAGCCATGGAGAAGAGTTTAGACACTAGGAGAAGGTAAGGAACACACCCATTATCAAGAAATCACATTAGGATTCTCTTTTTAACCTGTTCCTTAAAACACTAGTGCTTAGGAAATCTATTGGAGGCAGAAGCCGTCAAGGGTAGCTTAGGGTTAGGGTTAGGGTTATGGTGAGGGTTAGGGTACGGCTTAGGGTACGGGTTCGGGGAGGGGTTCGGGTAGGGCGTAGGGTATGGGTTAGGGTTAGGGTTAGGGCTAGTGTTAGGGTTAGGGCTCGGTTTAGGGTACAGGTTAGGATTAGGGTACGCGTTAGGGTTAGGGTAGGGGTTAAGGTTAGTGTACGCGTTAGGGTGAGGGTAGTTATTAAACCTATCCCACTCTCTAGATACCCCTTAGCACGTACAGGTATATTATTGGGGGTCCAGCCATGGAGAAGAGTTTAGACACTAGGAGAAGATAAGGAACACACCCATTATCAAGAAATCACATTAGGATTCTCTTTTTAACCTGTTCCTTAAAACACTAGTGCTTAGGAAATCTATTGGAGGCAGAAGCCGTCAAGGGTAGCTTAGGGTTAGGGTTAGGGTTAGGGTGAGGGTTAGGGTATGGCTTAGGGTACGGGTTCGGGGAGGGGTTCGGGTAGGGCGTAGGGTATGGGTTAGGGTTAGGGTTAGGGTTAGTGTTAGGGTTAGGGCTCGGTTTAGGGTATGGGTTAGGATTAGGGTACGCGTTAGGGTTAGGGTAGGGGTTAGGGTTAGGGTACGCGTTAGGGTGGGGTTAGTTATTAAACCTATCACACTCTCTAGATACCCCTTAGCACGTAAAGGAATATTATTTGGGGGTCCAGCCATGGGGAATAGTTTAGACACTAGGAGAAGATAAGGAACACACCCATTATCACGAAATCACATTAGGATTCTCTTTTTAACCTGTTCCTTAAAACACTATTGCTTAGGAAATCTATTGGAGGCAGAAGCCGTCAAGGGTAGCTTAGGGATAGGATTAGGGTTAGGGTGAGGGTTAGGGTACGGCTTAGGGTACGGGTTCGGTGAGGGGTTCGGGTAGGGCGTAGGGTATGGGTTAGGGTTAGGGTTAGGGTTAGTGTTAGGGTTAGGGCTCGGTTTAGGGTACGGGTTAGGATTAGGGTACGCGTTAGTGTTAGGGTAGGTGTTAGGGTTAGGGTACGCGATAGGGTGAGGTTAGTTATTAAACCTATCCCACTCTCTAGATACCCCTTAGTACGTAAAGGAATATAATTTGGGGGTCCAGCCATGGAGAAGAGTTTAGACACTAGGAGAAGATAAGGAACACACCCATTATCAAGAAATCACATTAGGATTCTCTTTTTAACCTGTTCCTTAAAACACTAGTGCTTAGGAAATCTATTGGAGGCAGAAGCCGTCAAGGGTAGCTTAGGGTTAGGGTTAGGGTTAGGGTGAGGGTTAGGGTATGGCTTAGGGTACGGGTTCGGGGAGGGGTTCGGGTAGGGCGTAGGGTATGGGTTAGGGTTAGGGTTAGGGTTAGTGTTAGGGTTAGGGCTCGGTTTAGGGTACGGGTTAGGATTAGGGTACGCGTTAGGGTTAGGGTAGGGGTTATGGTTAGGGTACGCGTTAGGGTGGGGATAGTTATTAAACCTATCACACTCTGTAGATACCCCTTAGCACGTAAAGGACTATTATTTGGGGGTCCAGCCATGGAGAAGAGTTTAGACACGAGGAGAAGATAAGGAACACACCCATTATCAAGAAATCACAATGTGATTCTCTTTTTAAACTGTTCCTTAAAACACTAGTGCTTAGGAAATCTATTGGAGGCAGAAGCAGTCAAGGGTAGCTTAGGGTTAGGGATAGGGTTAGGGTGAGGGTTAGGGTACGGCTTAGGGTACGGGTTCGGGGAGGGGTTCGGGTAGGCCGTAGGGTATGGGTTAGGGTTAGGGTTAGGGTTAGTGTTAGGGTTAGGGCTCGGTTAAGGGTACGGGTTAGGATTAGGGTACGCGTTAGTGTTAGGGTAGTGGTTAGGGTTAGGGTACGCTTTAGGGTGAGGGTAGTTATTAAACCTATCCCACTCTCTAGATACCCCTTAGCACGTAAAGGAATATTATTTGGGGGTCCAGCCATGGAGAAGAATTTAGACACTAGGAGAAGATAAGGAACACACCCATTATCAAGAAATCACAATATGATTCTCTTTTTAAACTGTTCCTTAAAACACTAGTGCTTAGGAAATCTATTGGAGGCAGAAGCAGTCAAGGGTAGCTTAGGGTTAGGGTTAGGGTTAGGGTGAGGGTTAGGGTACGGCTTACGATAGGGGTTCGGGGAGGGGTTTGGGTAGGGCGTAGGGTATGGGTTAGGGTTAGGGTTAGGGCTAGTGTTAGGGTTAGGGCTCGGTTTAGGGTACGGGTTAGGATTAGGGTATGCGTTAGGGTTAGGGTAGGGGTTAGGGTTAGGGTACGCGTTAGGGTGGGGTTAATTATTAAACCTATCACACCCTCTAGATACCCCTTAGCACGTAAAGGAATATTATTTGGGGGTCCAGCCATGGAGAATAGTTTAGACACTAGGAGAAGATAAGGAACACACCCATTATCACGAAATCACATTAGGATTCTCTTTTTAACCTGTTCCTTAAAACACTATTGCTTAGGAAATCTATTGGAGGCAGAAGCCGTCAAGGGTAGCTTAGGGATAGGATTAGGGTTAGGGTGAGGTTTAGGGTACGGCTTAGGGTACGGGTTCGGTGAGGGGTTCGGGTAGGGCGTAGGGTATGGGTTAGGGTTAGGGTTAGGGTTAGTGTTAGGGTTAGGGCTCGGTTTAGGGTACGGGTTAGGATTAGGGTACGCGTTAGTGTTAGGGTAGGTGTTAGGGTTAGGGTACGCGATAGGGTGAGGTTAGTTATTAAACCTATCCCACTCTCTAGATACCCCTTAGTACGTAAAGGAATATTATTTGGGGGTCCAGCCATGGAGAAGAGTTTAGACACTAGGAGAAGGTAAGGAACACACCCATTATCAAGAAATCACATTAGGATTCTCTTTTTAACCTGTTCCTTAAAACACTAGTGCTTAGGAAATCTATTGGAGGCAGAAGCCGTGAAGGGTAGCTTAGGGTTAGGGTTAGGGTTATGGTGAGGGTTAGGGTACGGCTTAGGGTACGGGTTCGGGGAGGGGTTCGGGTAGGGCGTAGGGTATGGGTTAGGGTTAGGGTTAGGGCTAGTGTTAGGGTTAGGGCTCGGTTTAGGGTACAGGTTAGGATTAGGGTACGCGTTAGGGTTAGGGTAGGGGTTAAGGTTAGTGTACGCGTTAGGGTGAGGGTAGTTATTAAACCTATCCCACTCTCTAGATACCCCTTAGCACGTACAGGTATATTATTGGGGGTCCAGCCATGGAGAAGAGTTTAGACACTAGGAGAAGATAAGGAACACACCCATTATCAAGAAATCACAATGTGATTCTCTTTTTAAACTGTTCCTTAAAACACTAGTGCTTAGGAAATCTATTGGAGGCAGAAGCAGTCAAGGGTAGCTTAGGGTTAGGGATAGGGTTAGGGTGAGGGTTAGGGTACGGCTTAGGGTACGGGTTCGGGGAGGGGTTCGGGTAGGCCGTAGGGTATGGGTTAGGGTTAGGGTTAGGGTTAGTGTTAGGGTTAGGGCTCGGTTAAGGGTACGGGTTAGGATTAGGGTACGCGTTAGTGTTAGGGTAGGGGTTAAGGTTAGTGTACGCGTTAGGGTGAGGGTAGTTATTAAACCTATCCCACTCTCTAGATACCCCTTAGCACGTACAGGTATATTATTGGGGGTCCAGCCATGGAGAAGAGTTTAGACACTAGGAGAAGATAAGGAACACACCCATTATCAAGAAATCACATTAGGATTCTCTTTTTAACCTGTTCCTTAAAACACTAGTGCTGAGGAAATCTATTGGAGGCAGAAGCAGTCAAGGGTAGCTTAGGGTTAGGGTTAGGGTTAGGGTGAGGGTTAGGGTATGGCTTAGGGTACGGGTTCGGGGAGGGGTTCGGGTAGGGCGTAGGCTATGGGTTAGGGTTAGGGTTAGGGTTAGTGTTAGGGTTAGGGCTCGGTTTAGGGTACGGGTTAGGATTAGTGTATGCGTTAGGGTTAGGGTAGGGGTTAGGGTTAAGGTACGCGTTATGGTGAGGGTAGTTATTAAACCTATCCCACTCTCTAGATACCCCTTAGCACGTAAAGGAATATTATTTGGGGGTCCAGCCATGGAGAAGAGTTTAGACATGAGGAGAAGATAAGGAACACACCCATTATCAAGAAATCACATTAGGATTCTCTTTTTAACCTGTTCCTTAAAACACTAGTGCTTAGGAAATCTATTGGAGGCAGAAGCCTTCAAGGGTAGCTTAGGGTTAGGGTTAGGGTTATGGTGAGGGTTAGGGTACGGCTTAGGGTACGGGTTCGGGGAGGGGTTCGGGTAGATCGTAGGGTATGCGTTAGGGTTAGGGTTAGGGCTAGTGTTAGGGTTAGGGCTCGGTTTAGGGTACAGGTTAGGATTAGGGTACGCGTTAGGGTTAGGGTAGGGGTTAAGGTTAGTGTACGCGTTAGGGTGAGGGTAGTTATTAAACCTATCCCACTCTCTAGATACCCCTTAGTACGTAAAGGAATATAATTTGGGGGTCCAGCCATGGAGAAGAGTTTAGACACTAGGAGAAGATAAGGAACACACCCATTATCAAGAAATCACATTAGGATTCTCTTTTTAAACTGTTCCTTAAAACACTAGTGCTTAGGAAATCTATTGGAGGCAGAAGCCGTCAAGGGTAGCTTAGGGTTAGGGTTAGGGTTAGGGTGAGGGTTAGGGTATGGCTTAGGGTACGGGTTCGGGGAGGGGTTCGGGTAGGGCGTAGGGTATGGGTTAGGGTTAGGGTTAGGGTTAGTGTTAGGGTTAGGGCTCGGTTTAGGGTACGGGTTAGGATTAGGGTACGCGTTAGGGTTAGGGTAGGGGTTATGGTTAGGGTACGCGTTAGGGTGGGGGTAGTTATTAAACCTATCACACTCTGTAGATACCCCTTAGCACGTAAAGGACTATTATTTGGGGGTCCAGCCATGGAGAAGAGTTTAGACACGAGGAGAAGATAAGGAACACACCCATTATCAAGAAATCACAATGTGATTCTCTTTTTAAACTGTTCCTTAAAACACTAGTGCTTAGGAAATCTATTGGAGGCAGAAGCAGTCAAGGGTAGCTTAGGGTTAGGGATAGGGTTAGGGTGAGGGTTAGGGTACGGCTTAGGGTACGGGTTCGGGGAGGGGTTCGGGTAGGCCGTAGGGTATGGGTTAGGGTTAGGGTTAGGGTTAGTGTTAGGGTTAGGGCTCGGTTAAGGGTACGGGTTAGGATTAGGGTACGCGTTAGTGTTAGGGTAGTGGTTAGGGTTAGGGTACGCTTTAGGGTGAGGGTAGTTATTAAACCTATCCCACTCTCTAGATACCCCTTAGCACGTAAAGGAATATTATTTGGGGGTCCAGCCATGGAGAAGAATTTAGACACTAGGAGAAGATAAGGAACACACCCATTATCAAGAAATCACAATATGATTCTCTTTTTAAACTGTTCCTTAAAACACTAGTGCTTAGGAAATCTATTGGAGGCAGAAGCAGTCAAGGGTAGCTTAGGGTTAGGGTTAGGGTTAGGGTGAGGGTTATGGTATGGCTTAGGGTACGGGTTCGGGGAGGGGTTCGGGTAGGGCGTAGGGTATGGGTTAGGGTTAGGGTTAGGGTTAGTGTTAGGGTTAGGGCTCGGTTTAGGGTATGGGTTAGGATTAGGGTACGCGTTAGGGTTAGGGTAGGGGTTAGGGTTAGGGTACGCGTTAGGGTGGGGTTAATTATTAAACTTATCACACCCTCTAGATACCCCTTAGCACGTAAAGGAATATTATTTGGGGGTCCAGCCATGGAGAATAGTTTAGACACTAGGAGAAGATAAGGAACACACCCATTATCACGAAATCACATTAGGATTCTCTTTTTAACCTGTTCCTTAAAACACTATTGCTTAGGAAATCTATTGGAGGCAGAAGCCGTCAAGGGTAGCTTAGGGATAGGATTAGGGTTAGGGTGAGGTTTAGGGTACGGCTTAGGGTACGGGTTCGGTGAGGGGTTCGGGTAGGGCGTAGGGTATGGGTTAGGGTTAGGGTTAGGGTTAGTGTTAGGGTTAGGGCTCGGTTTAGGGTACGGGTTAGGATTAGGGTACGCGTTAGTGTTAGGGTAGGTGTTAGGGTTAGGGTACGCGATAGGGTGAGGTTAGTTATTAAACCTATCCCACTCTCTAGATACCCCTTAGTACGTAAAGGAATATTGTTTGGGGGTCCAGCCATGGAGAAGAGTTTAGACACTAGGAGAAGATAAGGAACACACCCATTATCAAGAAATCACATTAGGATTCTCTTTTTAACCTGTTCCTTAAAACACTAGTGCTTAGGAAATCTATTGGAGGCAGAAGCCGTCAAGGGTAGCTTAGGGTTAGGGTCAGGGTTATGGTGAGGGTTAGGGTACGGCTTAGGGTACGGGTTCGGGGAGGGGTTCGGGTAGGGCGTAGGGTATGGGTTAGGGTTAGGGTTAGGGCTAGTGTTAGGGTTAGGGCTCGGTTTAGGGTACAGGTTAGGATTAGGGTACGCGTTAGGGTTAGGGTAGGGGTTAAGGTTAGTGTACGCGTTAGGGTGAGGGTAGTTATTAAACCTATCCCACTCTCTAGATACCCCTTAGCACGTACAGGTATATTATTGGGGGTCCAGCCATGGAGAAGAGTTTAGACACTAGGAGAAGATAAGGAACACACCCATTATCAAGAAATCACATTAGGATTCTCTTTTTAACCTGTTCCTTAAAACACTAGTGCTTAGGAAATCTATTGGAGGCAGAAGCCGTCAAGGGTAGCTTAGGGTTAGGGTTAGGGTTAGGGTGAGGGTTAGGGTATGGCTTAGGGTACGGGTTCGGGGAGGGGTTCGGGTAGGGCGTAGGGTATGGGTTAGGGTTAGGGTTAGGGTTAGTGTTAGGGTTAGGGCTCGGTTTAGGGTATGGGTTAGGATTAGGGTACGCGTTAGGGTTAGGGTAGGGGTTAGGGTTAGGGTACGCGTTAGGGTGGGGTTAGTTATTAAACCTATCACACTCTCTAGATACCCCTTAACACGTAAAGGAATATTATTTGGGGGTCCAGCCATGGGGAATAGTTTAGACACTAGGAGAAGATAAGGAACACACCCATTATCACGAAATCACATTAGGATTCTCTTTTTAACCTGTTCCTTAAAACACTATTGCTTAGGAAATCTATTGGAGGCAGAAGCCGTCAAGGGTAGCTTAGGGATAGGATTAGGGTTAGGGTGAGGGTTAGGGTACGGCTTAGGGTACGGGTTCGGTGAGGGGTTCGGGTAGGGCGTAGGGTATGGGTTAGGGTTAGGGTTAGGGTTAGTGTTAGGGTTAGGGCTCGGTTTAGGGTACGGGTTAGGATTAGGGTACGCGTTAGTGTTAGGGTAGGTGTTAGGGTTAGGGTACGCGATAGGGTGAGGTTAGTTATTAAACCTATCCCACTCTCTAGATACCCCTTAGTACGTAAAGGAATATTATTTAGGGGTCCAGCCATGGAGAAGAGTTTAGACACTAGGAGAAGATAAGGAACACACCCATTATCAAGAAATCACATTAGGATTCTCTTTTTAACCTGTTCCTTAAAACACTAGTGCTGAGGAAATCTATTGGAGGCAGAAGCAGTCAAGGGTAGCTTAGGGTTAGGGTTAGGGTTAGGGTGAGGGTTAGGGTATGGCTTAGGGTACGGGTTCGGGGAGGGGTTCGGGTAGGGCGTAGGCTATGGGTTAGGGTTAGGGTTAGGGTTAGTGTTAGGGTTAGGGCTCGGTTTAGGGTACGGGTTAGGATTAGTGTATGCGTTAGGGTTAGGGTAGGGGTTAGGGTTAAGGTACGCGTTATGGTGAGGGTAGTTATTAAACCTATCCCACTCTCTAGATACCCCTTAGCACGTAAAGGAATATTATTTGGGGGTCCAGCCATGGAGAAGAGTTTAGACATGAGGAGAAGATAAGGAACACACCCATTATCAAGAAATCACATTAGGATTCTCTTTTTAACATGTTCCTTAAAACACTAGTGCTTAGGAAATCTATTGGAGGCAGAAGCCGTCAAGGGTAGCTTAGGGTTAGGGTTAGGGTTAGGGTGAGGGTTAGGGTACGGCTTAGGGTACGGGTTTGGGGAGGGGTTCGGGTAGGGCATAGGGTATGGGTTAGGGTTAGGGTTAGGGTTAGTGTTAGGGTTAGGGCTCGGTTTAGGGTACGGGTTAGGATTAGGGTACGCGTTAGGGTTAGGGTAGGGGTTAGGGTTAGGGTACGCGATAGGGTGAGGTTAGTTCTTAAACCTATCCCACTCTCTAGATACCCCTTAGTACGTAAAGGAATATTATTTGGGGGTCCAGCCATGGAGAAGAGTTTAGACACTAGGAGAAGATAAGGAACACACCCATTATCAAGAAATCACATTAGGATTCTCTTTTTAACCTGTCTCTTAAAACACTAGTGCTTAGGAAATCTATTGGAGGCAGAAGCCGTCAAGGGTAGCTTAGGGTTAGGGTTAGGGTTAGGGTGAGGGTTAGGGTATGGCTAAGGGTACGGCTTCGGGGAGGGGTTCGGGTAGGGCGTAGGGTATGGGTTAGGGTTAGGGTTAGGGTTAGTGTTAGGGTTAGGGCTCGGTTTAGGGTACGGGTTAGGATTAGGGTACGCGTTAGGGTTCCGGTAGGGGTTAGGGTTAGGGTACGCGTTAGGGTGGGGGTAGTTATTAAACCTATCACACTCTCTAGATACCCCTTAGCACGTAAAGGACTATTATTTGGGGGTCCAGCCATGGAGAAGAGTTTAGACACGAGGAGAAGATAAGGAACACACCCATTATCAAGAAATCACAATGTGATTCTCTTTTTAAAGTGTTCCTTAAAACACTAGTGCTTAGGAAATCTATTGGAGGCAGAAGCAGTCAAGGGTAGCTTAGGGTTAGGGTTAGGGTTAGGGTGAGGGTTAGGGTACGGCTTAGGGTACGGGTTCGGGGAGGGGTTCGGGTAGGGCGTAGGGTATGGGTTAGGGTTAGGGTTAGGGCTAGTGTTAGGGTTAGGGCTCGGTTTAGGGTACAGGTTAGGATTAGGGTACGCGTTAGGGTTAGGGTAGGGGTTAAGGTTAGTGTACGCGTTAGGGTGAGGGTAGTTATTAAACCTATCCCACTCTCTAGATACCCCTTATCACGTACAGGTATATTATTGGGGGTCCAGCCATGGAGAAGAGTTTAGACACTAGGAGAAGATAAGGAACACACCCATTATCAAGAAATCACATTAGGATTCTCTTTTTAACCTGTTCCTTAAAACACTAGTGCTTAGGAAATCTATTGGAGGCAGAAGCCGTCAAGGGTAGCTTAGGGTTAGGGTTAGGGTTAGGGTGAGGGTTAGGGTATGGCTTAGGGTACGGGTTCGGGGAGGGGTTCGGGTAGGGCGTAGGGTATGGGTTAGGGTTAGGGTTAGGGTTAGTGTTAGGGTTAGGGCTCGGTTTAGGGTTCGGGTTAGGATTAGGGTACGCGTTAGGGTTAGGGTAGGGGTTAGGGTTAGGGTACGCGATAGGGTGAGGTTAGTTCTTAAACCTATCCCACTCTCTAGATACCCCTTAGCACGTAAAGGAATATTATTTGGGGGTCCAGCCATGGGGAATAGTTTAGACACTAGGAGAAGATAAGGAACACACCCATTATCACGAAATCACATTAGGATTCTCTTTTTAACCTGTTCCTTAAAACACTATTGCTTAGGAAATCTATTGGAGGCAGAAGCCGTCAAGGGTAGCTTAGGGATAGGATTAGGGTTAGGGTGAGGGTTAGGGTACGGCTTAGGGTACGGGTTCGGTGAGGGGTTCGGGTAGGGCGTAGGGTATGGGTTAGGGTTAGGGTTAGGGTTAGTGTTAGGGTTAGGGCTCGGTTTAGGGTACGGGTTAGGATTAGGGTACGCGTTAGTGTTAGGGTAGGTGTTAGGGTTAGGGTACGCGATAGGGTGAGGTTAGTTATTAAACCTATCCCACTCTCTAGATACCCCTTAGTACGTAAAGGAATATTATTTGGGGGTCCAGCCATGGAGAAGAGTTTAGACACTAGGAGAAGATAAGGAACACACCCATTATCAAGAAATCACAATGTGATTCTCTTTTTAAACTGTTCCTTAAAACACTAGTGCTTAGGAAATCTATTGGAGGCAGAAGCAGTCAAGGGTAGCTTAGGGTTAGGGATAGGGTTAGGGTGAGGGTTAGGGTACGGCTTAGGGTACGGGTTCGGGGAGGGGTTCGGGTAGGCCGTAGGGTATGGGTTAGGGTTAGGGTTAGGGTTAGTGTTAGGGTTAGGGCTCGGTTAAGGGTACGGGTTATGATTAGGGTACGCGTTAGTGTTAGGGTAGGGGTTAAGGTTAGTGTACGCGTTAGGGTGAGGGTAGTTATTAAACCTATCCCACTCTCTAGATACCCCTTAGCACGTACAGGTATATTATTGGGGGTCCAGCCATGGAGAAGAGTTTAGACACTAGGAGAAGATAAGGAACACACCCATTATCAAGAAATCACATTAGGATTCTCTTTTTAACCTGTTCCTTAAAACACTAGTGCTGAGGAAATCTATTGGAGGCAGAAGCAGTCAAGGGTAGCTTAGGGTTAGGGTTAGGGTTAGGGTGAGGGTTAGGGTATGGCTTAGGGTACGGGTTCGGGGAGGGGTTCGGGTAGGGCGTAGGCTATGGGTTAGGGTTAGGGTTAGGGTTAGTGTTAGGGTTAGGGCTCGGTTTAGGGTACGGGTTAGGATTAGTGTATGCGTTAGGGTTAGGGTAGGGGTTAGGGTTAAGGTACGCGTTATGGTGAGGGTAGTTATTAAACCTATCCCACTCTCTAGATACCCCTTAGCACGTAAAGGAATATTATTTGGGGGTCCAGCCATGGAGAAGAGTTTAGACATGAGGAGAAGATAAGGAACACACCCATTATCAAGAAATCACATTAGGATTCTCTTTTTAACATGTTCCTTAAAACACTAGTGCTTAGGAAATCTATTGGAGGCAGAAGCCGTCAAGGGTAGCTTAGGGTTAGGGTTAGGGTTAGGGTGAGGGTTAGGGTACGGCTTAGGGTACGGGTTCGGGGAGGGGTTCGGGTAGGGCATAGGGTATGGGTTAGGGTTAGGGTTAGGGTTAGTGTTAGGGTTAGGGCTCGGTTTAGGGTACGGGTTAGGATTAGGGTACGCGTTAGGGTTACGGTAGGGGTTAGGGTTAGGGTACGCGATAGGGTGAGGTTAGTTCTTAAACCTATCCCACTCTCTAGATACCCCTTAGTACGTAAAGGAATATTATTTGGGGGTCCAGCCATGGAGAAGAGTTTAGACACTAGGAGAAGATAAGGAACACACCCATTATCAAGAAATCACATTAGGATTCTCTTTTTAACCTGTCTCTTAAAACACTAGTGCTTAGGAAATCTATTGGAGGCAGAAGCCGTCAAGGGTAGCTTAGGGTTAGGGTTAGGGTTAGGGTGAGGGTTAGGGTATGGCTAAGGGTACGGCTTCGGGGAGGGGTTCGGGTAGGGCGTAGGGTATGGGTTAGGGTTAGGGTTAGGGTTAGTGTTAGGGTTAGGGCTCGGTTTAGGGTACGGGTTAGGATTAGGGTACGCGTTAGGGTTACGGTAGGGGTTAGGGTTAGGGTACGCGTTAGGGTGGGGGTAGTTATTAAACCTATCACACTCTCTAGATACCCCTTAGCACGTAAAGGACTATTATTTGGGGGTCCAGCCATGGAGAAGAGTTTAGACACGAGGAGAAAATAAGGAACACACCCATTATCAAGAAATCACAATGTGATTCTCTTTTTAAAGTGTTCCTTAAAACACTAGTGCTTAGGAAATCTATTGGAGGCAGAAGCAGTCAAGGGTAGCTTAGGGTTAGGGTGAGGGTTAGGGTACGGCTTAGGGTACGGGTTCGGGGAGGGGTTCGGGTAGGGCGTAGGGTATGGGTTAGGGTTAGGGTTAGGGCTAGTGTTAGGGTTAGGGCTCGGTTTAGGGTACAGGTTAGGATTAGGGTACGCGTTAGGGTTAGGGTAGGGGTTAAGGTTAGTGTACGCGTTAGGGTGAGGGTAGTTATTAAACCTATCCCACTCTCTAGATACCCCTTAGCACGTACAGGTATATTATTGGGGGTCCAGCCATGGAGAAGAGTTTAGACACTAGGAGAAGATAAGGAACACACCCATTATCAAGAAATCACATTAGGATTCTCTTTTTAACCTGTTCCTTAAAACACTAGTGCTTAGGAAATCTATTGGAGGCAGAAGCCGTCAAGGGTAGCTTAGGGTTAGGGTTAGGGTTAGGGTGAGGGTTAGGGTATGGCTTAGGGTACGGGTTCGGGGAGGGGTTCGGGTAGGGCGTAGGGTATGGGTTAGGGTTAGGGTTAGGGTTAGTGTTAGGGTTAGGGCTCGGTTTAGGGTATGGGTTAGGATTAGGGTACGCGTTAGGGTTAGGGTAGGGGTTAGGGTTAGGGTACGCGTTAGGGTGGGGTTAGTTATTAAACCTATCACACTCTCTAGATACCCCTTAGCACGTAAAGGAATATTATTTGGGGGTCCAGCCATGGGGAATAGTTTAGACACTAGGAGAAGATAAGGAACACACCCATTATCACGAAATCACATTAGGATTCTCTTTTTAACCTGTTCCTTAAAACACTATTGCTTAGGAAATCTATTGGAGGCAGAAGCCGTCAAGGGTAGCTTAGGGATAGGATTAGGGTTAGGGTGAGGGTTAGGGTACGGCTTAGGGTACGGGTTCGGTGAGGGGTTCGGGTAGGGCGTAGGGTATGGGTTAGGGTTAGGGTTAGGGTTAGTGTTAGGGTTAGGGCTCGGTTTAGGGTACGGGTTAGGATTAGGGTACGCGTTAGTGTTAGGGTAGGTGTTAGGGTTAGGGTACGCGATAGGGTGAGGTTAGTTATTAAACCTATCCCACTCTCTAGATACCCCTTAGTACGTAAAGGAATATAATTTGGGGGTCCAGCCATGGAGAAGAGTTTAGACACTAGGAGAAGATAAGGAACACACCCATTATCAAGAAATCACATTAGGATTCTCTTTTTAACCTGTTCCTTAAAACACTAGTGCTTAGGAAATCTATTGGAGGCAGAAGCCGTCAAGGGTAGCTTAGGGTTAGGGTTAGGGTTAGGGTGAGGGTTAGGGTATGGCTTAGGGTACGGGTTCGGGGAGGGGTTCGGGTAGGGCGTAGGGTATGGGTTAGGGTTAGGGTTAGGGTTAGTGTTAGGGTTAGGGCTCGGTTTAGGGTACGGGTTAGGATTAGGGTACGCGTTAGGGTTAGGGTAGGGGTTATGGTTAGGGTACGCGTTAGGGTGGGGGTAGTTATTAAACCTATCACACTCTGTAGATACCCCTTAGCACGTAAAGGACTATTATTTGGGGGTCCAGCCATGGAGAAGAGTTTAGACACGAGGAGAAGATAAGGAACACACCCATTATCAAGAAATCACAATGTGATTCTCTTTTTAAACTGTTCCTTAAAACACTAGTGCTTAGGAAATCTATTGGAGGCAGAAGCAGTCAAGGGTAGCTTAGGGTTAGGGATAGGGTTAGGGTGAGGTTTAGGGTACGGCTTAGGGTACGGGTTCGGGGAGGGGTTCGGGTAGGCCGTAGGGTATGGGTTAGGGTTAGGGTTAGGGTTAGTGTTAGGGTTAGGGCTCGGTTAAGGGTACGGGTTAGGATTAGGGTACGCGTTAGTGTTAGGGTAGTGGTTAGGGTTAGGGTACGCTTTAGGGTGAGGGTAGTTATTAAACCTATCCCACTCTCTAGATACCCCTTAGCACGTAAAGGAATATTATTTGGGGGTCCAGCCATGGAGAAGAATTTAGACACTAGGAGAAGATAAGGAACACACCCATTATCAAGAAATCACAATATGATTCTCTTTTTAAACTGTTCCTTAAAACACTAGTGCTTAGGAAATCTATTGGAGGCAGAAGCAGTCAAGGGTAGCTTAGGGTTAGGGTTAGGGTTAGGGTGAGGGTTAGGGTACGGCTTACGATAGGGGTTCGGGGAGGGGTTTGGGTAGGGCGTAGGGTATGGGTTAGGGTTAGGGTTAGGGCTAGTGTTAGGGTTAGGGCTCGGTTTAGGGTACGGGTTAGGATTAGGGTATGCGTTAGGGTTAGGGTAGGGGTTAGGGTTAGGGTACGCGTTAGGGTGGGGTTAATTATTAAACCTATCACACCCTCTAGATACCCCTTAGCACGTAAAGGAATATTATTTGGGGGTCCAGCCATGGAGAATAGTTTAGACACTAGGAGAAGATAAGGAACACACCCATTATCACGAAATCACATTAGGATTCTCTTTTTAACCTGTTCCTTAAAACACTATTGCTTAGGAAATCTATTGGAGGCAGAAGCCGTCAAGGGTAGCTTAGGGATAGGATTAGGGTTAGAGTGAGGTTTAGGGTACGGCTTAGGGTACGGGTTCGGTGAGGGGTTCGGGTAGGGCGTAGGGTATGGGTTAGGGTTAGGGTTAGGGTTAGTGTTAGGGTTAGGGCTCGGTTTAGGGTACGGGTTAGGATTAGGGTACGCGTTAGTGTTAGGGTAGGTGTTAGGGTTAGGGTACGCGATAGGGTGAGGTTAGTTATTAAACCTATCCCACTCTCTAGATACCCCTTAGTACGTAAAGGAATATTATTTGGGGGTCCAGCCATGGAGAAGAGTTTAGACACTAGGAGAAGGTAAGGAACACACCCATTATCAAGAAATCACATTAGGATTCTCTTTTTAACCTGTTCCTTAAAACACTAGTGCTTAGGAAATCTATTGGAGGCAGAAGCCGTCAAGGGTAGCTTAGGGTTAGGGTTAGGGTTATGGTGAGGGTTAGGGTACGGCTTAGGGTACGGGTTCGGGGAGGGGTTCGGGTAGGGCGTAGGGTATGGGTTAGGGTTAGGGTTAGGGCTAGTGTTAGGGTTAGGGCTCGGTTTAGGGTACAGGTTAGGATTAGGGTACGCGTTAGGGTTAGGGTAGGGGTTAAGGTTAGTGTACGCGTTAGGGTGAGGGTAGTTATTAAACCTATCCCACTCTCTAGATACCCCTTAGCACGTACAGGTATATTATTGGGGGTCCAGCCATGGAGAAGAGTTTAGACACTAGGAGAAGATAAGGAACACACCCATTATCAAGAAATCACATTAGGATTCTCTTTTTAACCTGTTCCTTAAAACACTAGTGCTTAGGAAATCTATTGGAGGCAGAAGCCGTCAAGGGTAGCTTAGGGTTAGGGTTAGGGTTAGGGTGAGGGTTAGGGTATGGCTTAGGGTACGGGTTCGGGGAGGGGTTCGGGTAGGGCGTAGGGTATGGGTTAGGGTTAGGGTTAGGGTTAGTGTTAGGGTTAGGGCTCGGTTTAGGGTATGGGTTAGGATTAGGGTACGCGTTAGGGTTAGGGTAGGGGTTAGGGTTAGGGTACGCGTTAGGGTGGGGTTAGTTATTAAACCTATCACACTCTCTAGATACCCCTTAGCACGTAAAGGAATATTATTTGGGGGTCCAGCCATGGGGAATAGTTTAGACACTAGGAGAAGATAAGGAACACACCCATTATCACGAAATCACATTAGGATTCTCTTTTTAACCTGTTCCTTAAAACACTATTGCTTAGGAAATCTATTGGAGGCAGAAGCCGTCAAGGGTAGCTTAGGGATAGGATTAGGGTTAGGGTGAGGGTTAGGGTACGGCTTAGGGTACGGGTTCGGTGAGGGGTTCGGGTAGGGCGTAGGGTATGGGTTAGGGTTAGGGTTAGGGTTAGTGTTAGGGTTAGGGCTCGGTTTAGGGTATGGGTTAGGATTAGGGTACGCGTTAGTGTTAGGGTAGGTGTTAGGGTTAGGGTACGCGATAGGGTGAGGTTAGTTATTAAACCTATCCCACTCTCTAGATACCCCTTAGTACGTAAAGGAATATTATTTGGGGGTCCAGCCATGGAGAAGAGTTTAGACACTAGGAGAAGATAAGGAACACACCCATTATCAAGAAATCACAATGTGATTCTCTTTTTAAACTGTTCCTTAAAACACTAGTGCTTAGGAAATCTATTGGAGGCAGAAGCAGTCAAGGGTAGCTTAGGGTTAGGGATAGGGTTAGGGTGAGGGTTAGGGTACGGCTTAGGGTACGGGTTCGGGGAGGGGTTCGGGTAGGCCGTAGGGTATGGGTTAGGGTTAGGGTTAGGGTTAGTGTTAGGGTTAGGGCTCGGTTAAGGGTACGGGTTAGGATTAGGGTACGCGTTAGTGTTAGGGTAGGGGTTAAGGTTAGTGTACGCGTTAGGGTGAGGGTAGTTATTAAACCTATCCCACTCTCTAGATACCCCTTAGCACGTACAGGTATATTATTGGGGGTCCAGCCATGGAGAAGAGTTTAGACACTAGGAGAAGATAAGGAACACACCCATTATCAAGAAATCACATTAGGATTCTCTTTTTAACCTGTTCCTTAAAACACTAGTGCTGAGGAAATCTATTGGAGGCAGAAGCAGTCAAGGGTAGCTTAGGGTTAGGGTTAGGGTTAGGGTGAGGGTTAGGGTATGGCTTAGGGTACGGGTTCGGGGAGGGGTTCGGGTAGGGCGTAGGCTATGGGTTAGGGTTAGGGTTAGGGTTAGTGTTAGGGTTAGGGCTCGGTTTAGGGTACGGGTTAGGATTAGTGTATGCGTTAGGGTTAGGGTAGGGGTTAGGGTTAAGGTACGCGTTATGGTGAGGGTAGTTATTAAACCTATCCCACTCTCTAGATACCCCTTAGCACGTAAAGGAATATTATTTGGGGGTCCAGCCATGGAGAAGAGTTTAGACATGAGGAGAAGATAAGGAACACACCCATTATCAAGAAATCACATTAGGATTCTCTTTTTAACATGTTCCTTAAAACACTAGTGCTTAGGAAATCTATTGGAGGCAGAAGCCGTCAAGGGTAGCTTAGGGTTAGGGTTAGGGTTAGGGTGAGGGTTAGGGTACGGCTTAGGGTACGGGTTCGGGGAGGGGTTCGGGTAGGGCGTAGGGTATGGGTTAGGGTTAGGGTTAGGGTTAGTGTTAGGGTTAGGGCTCGGTTTAGGGTACGGGTTAGGATTAGGGTACGCGTTAGGGTTAGGGTAGGGGTTAGGGTTAGGGTACGCGATAGGGTGAGGTTAGTTCTTAAACCTATCCCACTCTCTAGATACCCCTTAGTACGTAAAGGAATATTATTTGGGGGTCCAGCCATGGAGAAGAGTTTAGACACTAGGAGAAGATAAGGAACACACCCATTATCAAGAAATCACATTAGGATTCTCTTTTTAACCTGTCTCTTAAAACACTAGTGCTTAGGAAATCTATTGGAGGCAGAAGCCGTCAAGGGTAGCTTAGGGTTAGGGTTAGGGTTAGGGTGAGGGTTAGGGTATGGCTAAGGGTACGGCTTCGGGGAGGGGTTCGGGTAGGGCGTAGGGTATGGGTTAGGGTTAGGGTTAGGGTTAGTGTTAGGGTTAGGGCTCGGTTTAGGGTACGGGTTAGGATTAGGGTACGCATTAGGGTTACGGTAGGGGTTAGGGTTAGGGTACGCGTTAGGGTGGGGGTAGTTATTAAACCTATCACACTCTCTAGATACCCCTTAGCACGTAAAGGACTATTATTTGGGGGTCCAGCCATGGAGAAGAGTTTAGACACGAGGAGAAGATAAGGAACACACCCATTATCAAGAAATCACAATGTGATTCTCTTTTTAAAGTGTTCCTTAAAACACTAGTGCTTAGGAAATCTATTGGAGGCAGAAGCAGTCAAGGGTAGCTTAGGGTTAGGGTTAGGGTTAGGGTGAGGGTTAGGGTACGGCTTAGGGTACGGGTTCGGGGAGGGGTTCGGGTAGGGCGTAGGGTATGGGTTAGGGTTAGGGTTAGGGCTAGTGTTAGGGTTAGGGCTCGGTTTAGGGTACGGGTTAGGATTAGGGTATGCGTTAGGGTTAGGGTAGGGGTTAGGGTTCGGATACGCGTTAGGGTGAGGGAAGTTATTAAACCTATCCCACTCTCTAGATAGCCCTTAGCACGAAAAGGAATATTATTTGGGGGTCCAGCCATGGAGAAGAGTATAGACACGAGAAGATAAGGAACACACCCATTATCAAGAAATCACATTAGGATTCTCTTTTTAACCTGTTCCTTAAATCACTAGTGCTTAGGAAATCTATTGGAGGCAGAAGCCGTCAAGGGTAGCTTAGGGTTAGGGTTAGGGTTAGGGTGAGGGTTAGGGTACGGCTTAGGGTACGGGTTCGGGGAGGGGTTCGGGTAGGGCGTAGGGTATGGGTTAGGGTTAGGGCTAGTGTTAGGGTTAGGGCTCGGTTTAGGGTACAGGTTAGGATTAGGGTACGCGTTAGGGTTAGGGTAGGGGTTAAGGTTAGTGTACGCGTTAGGGTGAGGGTAGTTATTAAACCTATCCCACTCTCTAGATACCCCTTAGCACGTACAGGTATATTATTGGGGGTCCAGCCGTGGAGAAGAGTTTAGACACTAGGAGAAGATAAGGAACACACCGATTATCAAGAAATCACATTAGTATTCTCTTTTTAACCTGTTCCTTAAAACACTAGTGCTTAGGAAATCTATTGGAGGCAGAAGCAGTCAAGGGTAGCTTAGGGTTAGGGTTAGGGTTAGGGTGAGGGTTAGGGTATGGCTTAGGGTACGGGTTCGGGGAGGGGTTCGGGTAGGGCGTAGGGTATGGGTTAGGGTTAGGGTTAGGGTTAGTGTTAGGGTTAGGGCTCGGTTTAGGGTATGGGTTAGGATTAGGGTACGCGTTAGGGTTAGGGTAGGGGTTAGGGTTAGGGTACGCGTTAGGGTGGGGTTAATTATTAAACGTATCACACTCTCTAGATACCCCTTAGCACGTAAAGGAATATTATTTGGGGGTCCAGCCATAGAGAATAGTTTAGACACTAGGAGAAGATAAGGAACACACCCATTATCACGAAATCACATTAGGATTCTCTTTTTAACCTGTTCCTTAAAACACTATTGCTTAGGAAATCTATTGGAGGCAGAAGCCGTCAAGGGTAGCTTAGGGATAGGATTAGGGTTAGGGTGAGGTTTAGGGTACGGCTTAGGGTACGGGTTCGGTGAGGGGTTCGGGTAGGGCGTAGGGTATGGGTTAGGGTTAGGGTTAGGGTTAGTGTTAGGGTTAGGGCTCGGTTTAGGGTACGGGTTAGGATTAGGGTACGCGTTAGTGTTAGGGTAGGTGTTAGGGTTAGGGTACGCGATAGGGTGAGGTTAGTTATTAAACCTATCCCACTCTCTAGATACCCCTTAGTACGTAAAGGAATATTATTTGGGGGTCCAGCCATGGAGAAGAGTTTAGACACTAGGAGAAGATAAGGAACACACCCATTATCAAGAAATCACATTAGGATTCTCTTTTTAACCTGTTCCTTAAAACACTAGTGCTTAGGAAATCTATTGGAGGCAGAAGCCGTCAAGGGTAGCTTAGGGTTAGGGTTAGGGTTATGGTGAGGGTTAGGGTACGGCTTAGGGTACGGGTTCGGGGAGGGGTTCGGGTAGGGCGTAGGGTATGGGTTAGGGTTAGGGTTAGGGCTAGTGTTAGGGTTAGGGCTCGGTTTAGGGTACAGGTTAGGATTAGGGTACGCGTTAGGGTTAGGGTAGGGGTTAAGGTTAGTGTACGCGTTAGGGTGAGGGTAGTTATTAAACCTATCCCACTCTCTAGATACCCCTTAGCACGTACAGGTATATTATTGGGGGTCCAGCCATGGAGAAGAGTTTAGACACTAGGAGAAGATAAGGAACACACCCATTATCAAGAAATCACATTAGGATTCTCTTTTTAACCTGTTCCTTAAAACACTAGTGCTTAGGAAATCTATTGGAGGCAGAAGCCGTCAAGGGTAGCTTAGGGTTAGGGTTAGGGTTAGGGTGAGGGTTAGGGTATGGCTTAGGGTACGGGTTCGGGGAGGGGTTCGGGTAGGGCGTAGGGTATGGGTTAGGGTTAGGGTTAGGGTTAGTGTTAGGGTTAGGGCTCGGTTTAGGGTATGGGTTAGGATTAGGGTACGCGTTAGGGTTAGGGTAGGGGTTAGGGTTAGGGTACGCGTTAGGGTGGGGTTAGTTATTAAACCTATCACACTCTCTAGATACCCCTTAGCACGTAAAGGAATATTATTTGGGGGTCCAGCCATGGGGAATAGTTTAGACACTAGGAGAAGATAAGGAACACACCCATTATCACGAAATCACATTAGGATTCTCTTTTTAACCTGTTCCTTAAAACACTATTGCTTAGGAAATCTATTGGAGGCAGAAGCCGTCAAGGGTAGCTTAGGGATAGGATTAGGGTTAGGGTGAGGGTTAGGGTACGGCTTAGGGTACGGGTTCGGTGAGGGGTTCGGGTAGGGCGTAGGGTATGGGTTAGGGTTAGGGTTAGGGTTAGTGTTAGGGTTAGGGCTCGGTTTAGGGTACGGGTTAGGATTAGGGTACGCGTTAGTGTTAGGGTAGGTGTTAGGGTTAGGGTACGCGATAGGGTGAGGTTAGTTATTAAACCTATCCCACTCTCTAGATACCCCTTAGTACGTAAAGGAATATTATTTGGGGGTCCAGCCATGGAGAAGAGTTTAGACACTAGGAGAAGATAAGGAACACACCCATTATCAAGAAATCACAATGTGATTCTCTTTTTAAACTGTTCCTTAAAACACTAGTGCTTAGGAAATCTATTGGAGGCAGAAGCAGTCAAGGGTAGCTTAGGGTTAGGGATAGGGTTAGGGTGAGGGTTAGGGTACGGCTTAGGGTACGGGTTCGGGGAGGGGTTCGGGTAGGCCGTAGGGTATGGGTTAGGGTTAGGGTTAGGGTTAGTGTTAGGGTTAGGGCTCGGTTAAGGGTACGGGTTATGATTAGGGTACGCGTTAGTGTTAGGGTAGGGGTTAAGGTTAGTGTACGCGTTAGGGTGAGGGTAGTTATTAAACCTATCCCACTCTCTAGATACCCCTTAGCACGTACAGGTATATTATTGGGGGTCCAGCCATGGAGAAGAGTTTAGACACTAGGAGAAGATAAGGAACACACCCATTATCAAGAAATCACATTAGGATTCTCTTTTTAACCTGTTCCTTAAAACACTAGTGCTGAGGAAATCTATTGGAGGCAGAAGCAGTCAAGGGTAGCTTAGGGTTAGGGTTAGGGTTAGGGTGAGGGTTAGGGTATGGCTTAGGGTACGGGTTCGGGGAGGGGTTCGGGTAGGGCGTAGGCTATGGGTTAGGGTTAGGGTTAGGGTTAGTGTTAGGTTTAGGGCTCGGTTTAGGGTACGGGTTAGGATTAGTGTATGCGTTAGGGTTAGGGTAGGGGTTAGGGTTAAGGTACGCGTTATGGTGAGGGTAGTTATTAAACCTATCCCACTCTCTAGATACCCCTTAGCACGTAAAGGAATATTATTTGGGGGTCCAGCCATGGAGAAGAGTTTAGACATGAGGAGAAGATAAGGAACACACCCATTATCAAGAAATCACATTAGGATTCTCTTTTTAACATGTTCCTTAAAACACTAGTGCTTAGGAAATCTATTGGAGGCAGAAGCCGTCAAGGGTAGCTTAGGGTTAGGGTTAGGGTTAGGGTGAGGGTTAGGGTACGGCTTAGGGTACGGGTTTGGGGAGGGGTTCGGGTAGGGCATAGGGTATGGGTTAGGGTTAGGGTTAGGGTTAGTGTTAGGGTTAGGGCTCGGTTTAGGGTACGGGTTAGGATTAGGGTACGCGTTAGGGTTAGGGTAGGGGTTAGGGTTAGGGTACGCGATAGGGTGAGGTTAGTTCTTAAACCTATCCCACTCTCTAGATACCCCTTAGTACGTAAAGGAATATTATTTGGGGGTCCAGCCATGGAGAAGAGTTTAGACACTAGGAGAAGATAAGGAACACACCCATTATCAAGAAATCACATTAGGATTCTCTTTTTAACCTGTCTCTTAAAACACTAGTGCTTAGGAAATCTATTGGAGGCAGAAGCCGTCAAGGGTAGCTTAGGGTTAGGGTTAGGGTTAGGGTGAGGGTTAGGGTATGGCTAAGGGTACGGCTTCGGGGAGGGGTTCGGGTAGGGCGTAGGGTATGGGTTAGGGTTAGGGTTAGGGTTAGTGTTAGGGTTAGGGCTCGGTTTAGGGTACGGGTTAGGATTAGGGTACGCGTTAGGGTTACGGTAGGGGTTAGGGTTAGGGTACGCGTTAGGGTGGGGGTAGTTATTAAACCTATCACACTCTCTAGATACCCCTTAGCACGTAAAGGACTATTATTTGGGGGTCCAGCCATGGAGAAGAGTTTAGACACGAGGAGAAGATAAGGAACACACCCATTATCAAGAAATCACAATGTGATTCTCTTTTTAAAGTGTTCCTTAAAACACTAGTGCTTAGGAAATCTATTGGAGGCAGAAGCAGTCAAGGGTAGCTTAGGGTTAGGGTTAGGGTTAGGGTGAGGGTTAGGGTACGGCTTAGGGTACGGGTTCGGGGAGGGGTTCGGGTAGGGCGTAGGGTATGGGTTAGGGTTAGGGTTAGGGCTAGTGTTAGGGTTAGGGCTCGGTTTAGGGTACAGGTTAGGATTAGTGTACGCGTTAGGGTTAGGGTAGGGGTTAAGGTTAGTGTACGCGTTAGGGTGAGGGTAGTTATTAAACCTATCCCACTCTCTAGATACCCCTTATCACGTACAGGTATATTATTGGGGGTCCAGCCATGGAGAAGAGTTTAGACACTAGGAGAAGATAAGGAACACACCCATTATCAAGAAATCACATTAGGATTCTCTTTTTAACCTGTTCCTTAAAACACTAGTGCTTAGGAAATCTATTGGAGGCAGAAGCCGTCAAGGGTAGCTTAGGGTTAGGGTTAGGGTTAGGGTGAGGGTTAGGGTATGGCTTAGGGTACGGGTTCGGGGAGGGGTTCGGGTAGGGCGTAGGGTATGGGTTAGGGTTAGGGTTAGGGTTAGTGTTAGGGTTAGGGCTCGGTTTAGGGTACGGGTTAGGATTAGGGTACGCGTTAGGGTTAGGGTAGGGGTTAGGGTTAGGGTACGCGATAGGGTGAGGTTAGTTCTTAAACCTATCCCACTCTCTAGATACCCCTTAGCACGTAAAGGAATATTATTTGGGGGTCCAGCCATGGGGAATAGTTTAGACACTAGGAGAAGATAAGGAACACACCCATTATCACGAAATCACATTAGGATTCTCTTTTTAACCTGTTCCTTAAAACACTATTGCTTAGGAAATCTATTGGAGGCAGAAGCCGTCAAGGGTAGCTTAGGGATAGGATTAGGGTTAGGGTGAGGGTTAGGGTACGGCTTAGGGTACGGGTTCGGTGAGGGGTTCGGGTAGGGCGTAGGGTATGGGTTAGGGTTAGGGTTAGGGTTAGTGTTAGGGTTAGGGCTCGGTTTAGGGTACGGGTTAGGATTAGGGTACGCGTTAGTGTTAGGGTAGGTGTTAGGGTTAGGGTACGCGATAGGGTGAGGTTAGTTATTAAACCTATCCCACTCTCTAGATACCCCTTAGTACGTAAAGGAATATTATTTGGGGGTCCAGCCATGGAGAAGAGTTTAGACACTAGGAGAAGATAAGGAACACACCCATTATCAAGAAATCACAATGTGATTCTCTTTTTAAACTGTTCCTTAAAACACTAGTGCTTAGGAAATCTATTGGAGGCAGAAGCAGTCAAGGGTAGCTTAGGGTTAGGGATAGGGTTAGGGTGAGGGTTAGGGTACGGCTTAGGGTACGGGTTCGGGGAGGGGTTCGGGTAGGCCGTAGGGTATGGGTTAGGGTTAGGGTTAGGGTTAGTGTTAGGGTTAGGGCTCGGTTAAGGGTACGGGTTATGATTAGGGTACGCGTTAGTGTTAGGGTAGGGGTTAAGGTTAGTGTACGCGTTAGGGTGAGGGTAGTTATTAAACCTATCCCACTCTCTAGATACCCCTTAGCACGTACAGGTATATTATTGGGGGTCCAGCCATGGAAAAGAGTTTAGACACTAGGAGAAGATAAGGAACACACCCATTATCAAGAAATCACATTAGGATTCTCTTTTTAACCTGTTCCTTAAAACACTAGTGCTGAGGAAATCTATTGGAGGCAGAAGCAGTCAAGGGTAGCTTAGGGTTAGGGTTAGGGTTAGGGTGAGGGTTAGGGTATGGCTTAGGGTACGGGTTCGGGGAGGGGTTCGGGTAGGGCGTAGGCTATGGGTTAGGGTTAGGGTTAGGGTTAGTGTTAGGGTTAGGGCTCGGTTTAGGGTACGGGTTAGGATTAGTGTATGCGTTAGGGTTAGGGTAGGGGTTAGGGTTAAGGTACGCGTTATGGTGAGGGTAGTTATTAAACCTATCCCACTCTCTAGATACCCCTTAGCACGTAAAGGAATATTATTTGGGGGTCCAGCCATGGAGAAGAGTTTAGACATGAGGAGAAGATAAGGAACACACCCATTATCAAGAAATCACATTAGGATTCTCTTTTTAACATGTTCCTTAAAACACTAGTGCTTAGGAAATCTATTGGAGGCAGAAGCCGTCAAGGGTAGCTTAGGGTTAGGGTTAGGGTTAGGGTGAGGGTTAGGGTACGGCTTAGGGTACGGGTTCGGGGAGGGGTTCGGGTAGGGCATAGGGTATGGGTTAGGGTTAGGGTTAGGGTTAGTGTTAGGGTTAGGGCTCGGTTTAGGGTACGGGTTAGGATTAGGGTACGCGTTAGGGTTAGGGTAGGGGTTAGGGTTAGGGTACGCGATAGGGTGAGGTTAGTTCTTAAACCTATCCCACTCTCTAGATACCCCTTAGTACGTAAAGGAATATTATTTGGGGGTCCAGCCATGGAGAAGAGTTTAGACACTAGGAGAAGATAAGGAACACACCCATTATCAAGAAATCACATTAGGATTCTCTTTTTAACCTGTCTCTTAAAACACTAGTGCTTAGGAAATCTATTGGAGGCAGAAGCCGTCAAGGGTAGCTTAGGGTTAGGGTTAGGGTTAGGGTGAGAGTTAGGGTATGGCTAAGGGTACGGCTTCGGGGAGGGGTTCGGGTAGGGCGTAGGGTATGGGTTAGGGTTAGGGTTAGGGTTAGTGTTAGGGTTAGGGCTCGGTTTAGGGTACGGGTTAGGATTAGGGTACGCGTTAGGGTTACGGTAGGGGTTAGGGTTAGGGTACGCGTTAGGGTGGGGGTAGTTATTAAACCTATCACACTCTCTAGATACCCCTTAGCACGTAAAGGACTATTATTTGGGGGTCCAGCCATGGAGAAGAGTTTAGACACGAGGAGAAAATAAGGAACACACCCATTATCAAGAAATCACAATGTGATTCTCTTTTTAAAGTGTTCCTTAAAACACTAGTGCTTAGGAAATCTATTGGTGGCAGAAGCAGTCAAGGGTAGCTTAGGGTTAGGGTTAGGGTTAGGGTGAGGGTTAGGGTACGGCTTAGGGTACGGGTTCGGGGAGGGGTTCGGGTAGGGCGTAGGGTATGGGTTAGGGTTAGGGTTAGGGCTAGTGTTAGGGTTAGGGCTCGGTTTAGGGTACAGGTTAGGATTAGGGTACGCGTTAGGGTTAGGGTAGGGGTTAAGGTTAGTGTACGCGTTAGGGTGAGGGTAGTTATTAAACCTATCCCACTCTCTAGATACCCCTTAGCACGTACAGGTATATTATTGGGGGTCCAGCCATGGAGAAGAGTTTAGACACTAGGAGAAGATAAGGAACACACCCATTATCAAGAAATCACATTAGGATTCTCTTTTTAACCTGTTCCTTAAAACACTAGTGCTTAGGAAATCTATTGGAGGCAGAAGCCGTCAAGGGTAGCTTAGGGTTAGGGTTAGGGTTAGGGTGAGGGTTAGGGTATGGCTTAGGGTACGGGTTCGGGGAGGGGTTCGGGTAGGGCGTAGGGTATGGGTTAGGGTTAGGGTTAGGGTTAGTGTTAGGGTTAGGGCTCGGTTTAGGGTATGGGTTAGGATTAGGGTACGCGTTAGGGTTAGGGTAGGGGTTAGGGTTAGGGTACGCGTTAGGGTGGGGTTAGTTATTAAACCTATCACACTCTCTAGATACCCCTCAGCACGTAAAGGAATATTATTTGGGGGTCCAGCCATGGGAATAGTTTAGACACTAGGAGAAGATAAGGAACACACCCATTATCACGAAATCACATTAGGATTCTCTTTTTAACCTGTTCCTTAAAACACTATTGCTTAGGAAATCTATTGGAGGCAGAAGCCGTCAAGGGTAGCTTAGGGATAGGATTAGGGTTAGGGTGAGGGTTAGGGTACGGCTTAGGGTACGGGTTCGGTGAGGGGTTCGGGTAGGGCGTAGGGTATGGGTTAGGGTTAGGGTTAGGGTTAGTGTTAGGGTTAGGGCTCGGTTTAGGGTACGGGTTAGGATTAGGGTACGCGTTAGTGTTAGGGTAGGTGTTAGGGTTAGGGTACGCGATAGGGTGAGGTTAGTTATTAAACCTATCCCACTCTCTAGATACCCCTTAGTACGTAAAGGAATATAATTTGGGGGTCCAGCCATGGAGAAGAGTTTAGACACTAGGAGAAGATAAGGAACACACCCATTATCAAGAAATCACATTAGGATTCTCTTTTTAACCTGTTCCTTAAAACACTAGTGCTTAGGAAATCTATTGGAGGCAGAAGCCGTCAAGGGTAGCTTAGGGTTAGGGTTAGGGTTAGGGTGAGGGTTAGGGTATGGCTTAGGGTACGGGTTCGGGGAGGGGTTCGGGTAGGGCGTAGGGTATGGGTTAGGGTTAGGGTTAGGGTTAGTGTTAGGGTTAGGGCTCGGTTTAGGGTACGGGTTAGGATTAGGGTACGCGTTAGGGTTAGGGTAGGGGTTATGGTTAGGGTACGCGTTAGGGTGGGGGTAGTTATTAAACCTATCACACTCTGTAGATACCCCTTAGCACGTAAAGGACTATTATTTGGGGGTCCAGCCATGGAGAAGAGTTTAGACACGAGGAGAAGATAAGGAACACACCCATTATCAAGAAATCACAATGTGATTCTCTTTTTAAACTGTTCCTTAAAACACTAGTGCTTAGGAAATCTATTGGAGGCAGAAGCAGTCAAGGGTAGCTTAGGGTTAGGGATAGGGTTAGGGTGAGGGTTAGGGTACGGCTTAGGTTACGGGTTCGGGGAGGGGTTCGGGTAGGCCGTAGGGTATGGGTTAGGGTTAGGGTTAGGGTTAGTGTTAGGGTTAGGGCTCGGTTAAGGGTACGGGTTAGGATTAGGGTACGCGTTAGTGTTAGGGTAGTGGTTAGGGTTAGGGTACGCTTTAGGGTGAGGGTAGTTATTAAACCTATCCCACTCTCTAGATACCCCTTAGCACGTAAAGGAATATTATTTGGGGGTCCAGCCATGGAGAAGAATTTAGACACTAGGAGAAGATAAGGAACACACCCATTATCAAGAAATCACAATATGATTCTCTTTTTAAACTGTTCCTTAAAACACTAGTGCTTAGGAAATCTATTGGAGGCAGAAGCAGTCAAGGGTAGCTTAGGGTTAGGGTTAGGGTTAGGGTGAGGGTTAGGGTACGGCTTACGATAGGGGTTCGGGGAGGGGTTTGGGTAGGGCGTAGGGTATGGGTTAGGGTTAGGGTTAGGGCTAGTGTTAGGGTTAGGGCTCGGTTTAGGGTACGGGTTAGGATTAGGGTATGCGTTAGGGTTAGGGTAGGGTTTAGGGTTAGGATACGCGTTAGGGTGAGGGTAGTTATTAAACCTATCCCACTCTCTAGATACCCCTTAGCACGTAAAGGAATATTATTTGGGGGTCCAGCCATGGAGAAGAGTTTAGACACGAGGAGAAGATAAGGAACACACCCATTATCAAGAAATCACATAAGGATTCTCTTTTTAACATGTTCCTTAAAACACTAGTGCTTAGGAAATCTATTGGAGGCAGAAGCCGTCAAGGGTAGCTTAGGGTTAGGGTTAGGGTTAGGGTGAGGGTTAGGGTACGGCTTAGGGTACGGGTTCGGGGAGGGGTTCGGGTAGGGCGTAGGGTATGGGTTAGGGTTAGGGTTAGGGCTAGTGTTAGGGTTAGGGCTCGGTTTAGGCTACAGGTTAGGATTAGGGTACGCGTTAGGGTTAGGGTAGGGGTTAAGGTTAGTGTACGCGTTAGGGTGAGGGTAGTTATTAAACCTATCCCACTCTCTAGATACCCCTTAGCACGTACAGGTATATTATTGGGGGTCCAGCCATGGAGAAGAGTTTAGACACTAGGAGAAGATAAGGAACACACCCATTATCAAGAAATCACATTAGGATTCTCTTTTTAACCTGTTCCTTAAAACACTAGTGCTGAGGAAATCTATTGGAGGCAGAAGCAGTCAAGGGTAGCTTAGGGTTAGGGTTAGGGTTAGGGTGAGGGTTAGGGTATGGCTTAGGGTACGGGTTCGGGGAGGGGTTCGGGTAGGGCGTAGGCTATGGGTTAGGGTTAGGGTTAGGGTTAGTGTTAGGGTTAGGGCTCGGTTTAGGGTACGGGTTAGGATTAGTGTATGCGTTAGGGTTAGGGTAGGGGTTAGGGTTAGGGTACGCGTTAGGGTGAGGGTAGTTATTAAACCTATCCCACTCTCTAGATACCCCTTAGCACGTAAAGGAATATTATTTGGGGGTCCAGCCATGGAGAAGAGTTTAGACATGAGGAGAAGATAAGGAACACACCCATTATCAAGAAATCACATTAGGATTCTCTTTTTAACATGTTCCTTAAAACACTAGTGCTTAGGAAATCTATTGGAGGCAGAAGCCGTCAAGGGTAGCTTAGGGTTAGGGTTAGGGTTAGGGTGAGGGTTAGGGTACGGCTTAGGGTACGGGTTCGGGGAGGGGTTCGGGTAGGGCGTAGGGTATGGGTTAGGGTTAGGGTTAGGGCTAGTGTTAGGGTTAGGGCTCGGTTTAGGGTACAGGTTAGGATTAGGGTACGCGTTAGGGTTAGGGTAGGGGTTAAGGTTAGTGTACGCGTTAGGGTGAGGGTAGTTATTAAACCTATCCCACTCTCTAGATAGCCCTTAGCACGTACAGGTATATTATTGGGGGTCCAGCCATGGAGAAGAGTTTAGACACTAGGAGAAGATAAGGAACACACCCATTATCAAGAAATCACATTAGGATTCTCTTTTTAACCTGTTCCTTAAAACACTAGTGCTTAGGAAATCTATTGGAGGCAGAAGCAGTCAAGGGAAGCTTAGGGTTAGGGTTAGGGTTAGGGTGAGGGTTAGGGTATGGCTTAGGGTACGGGTTCGGGGAGGGGTTCGGGTAGGGCGTAGGGTATGGGTTAGGGTTAGGGTTAGGGTTAGTGTTAGGGTTAGGGCTCGGTTTAGGGTACGGGTTAGGATTAGGGTACGCGTTAGGGTTAGGGTAGGGGTTAGAGTTAGGGTACGCGATAGGGTGAGGTTAGTTCTTAAACCTATCCCACTCTCTAGATACCCCTTAGTACGTAAAGGAATATTATTTGGGGGTCCAGCCATGGAGAAGAGTTTAGACACTAGGAGAAGATAAGGAACACACCCATTATCAAGAAATCACATTAGGATTCTCTTTTTAACCTGTCTCTTAAAACACTAGTGCTTAGGAAATCTATTGGAGGCAGAAGCCGTCAAGGGTAGCTTAGGGTTAGGGTTAGGGTTAGGGTGAGGGTTAGGGTATGGCTTAGGGTACGGCTTCGGGGAGGGGTTCGGGTAGGGCGTAGGGTATGGGTTAGGGTTAGGGCTAGTGTTAGGGTTAAGGCTCGGTTTAGGGTACAGGTTAGGAGTAGGGTACGCGTTAGGGTTAGGGTAGGGGTTAAGGTTAGTGTACGCGTTAGGGTGAGGGTAGTTATTAAACCTATCCCACTCTCTAGATACCCCTTAGCACGTACAGGTATATTATTGGGGCTCCAGCCATGGAGAAGAGTTTAGACACTAGGAGAAGATAAGGAACACACCCATTATCAAGAAATCACATTAGGATTCTCTTTTTAACCTGTTCCTTAAAACACTAGTGCTTAGGAAATCTATTGGAGGCAGAAGCAGTCAAGGGTAGCTTAGGGTTAGGGTTAGGGTTAGGGTGAGGGTTAGGGTATGGCTTAGGGTACGGGTTCGGGGAGGGGTTCGGGTAGGGCGTAGGGTATGGGTTAGGGTTAGGGTTAGGTTTAGTGTTAGGGTTAGGGCTCGGTTTAGGGTATGGGTTAGGATTAGGGTACGCGTTAGGGTTAGGGTAGGGGTTAGGGTTAGGGTACGCGTTAGGGTCGGGGTAGTTATTAAACTTATCACACTCTCTAGATACCCCTTAGCACGTAAAGGACTATTATTTGGGGGTCCAGCCATGGAGAAGAGTTTAGACACGAGGAGAAGATAAGGAACACACCCATTATCAAGAAATCACAATGTGATTCTCTTTTTAAACTGTTCCTTAAAACACTAGTGCTTAGGAAATCTATTGGAGGCAGAAGCAGTCAAGGGTAGCTTAGGGTTAGGGTTAGGGTTAGGGTGAGGGTTAGGGTACGGCTTAGGGTACGGGTTCGGGGAGGGGTTCGGGTAGGCCGTAGGGTATGGGTTAGGGTTAGGGTTAGGGTTAGTGTTAGGGTTAGGGCTCGGTTTAGGGTACGGGTTAGGATTAGGGTACGCGTTAGTGTTAGGGTAGTGGTTAGGGTTAGGGTACGCTTTAGGGTGAGGGTAGTTATTAAACCTATCCCACTCTCTAGATACCCCTTAGCACGTAAAGGACTATTATGTGGGGGTCCAGCCATGGAGAAGAGTTTAGACACGAGGAGAAGATAAGGAACACACCCATTATCAAGAAATCACAATATGATTCTCTTTTTAAACTGTTCCTTAAAACACTAGTGCTTAGGAAATCTATTGGAGG
The DNA here is from genome assembly GCF_949987535.1 of Balaenoptera acutorostrata. Classification (NCBI taxonomy): domain Eukaryota; kingdom Metazoa; phylum Chordata; class Mammalia; order Artiodactyla; family Balaenopteridae; genus Balaenoptera; species Balaenoptera acutorostrata. The sequence goes on along the minus strand of NW_026645686.1, from coordinate 131,301 downwards.
CAGAAGCAGTCAAGGGTAGCTTAGGGTTAGGGTTAGGGTTAGGGTGAGGGTTAGGGTACGGCTTACGATACGGGTTCGGGGAGGGGTTCGGGTAGGGCGTAGGGTATCGGTTAGGGTTAGGGTTAGGGCTAGTGTTAGGGTTAGGGCTCGGTTTAGGGTACGGGTTAGGATTAGGGTATGCATTAGGGTTAGGGTAGGGGTTAGGGTTAGGATACGCGTTAGGGTGAGGGTAGTTACTAAACCTATCCCACTCTCTAGATACCCCTTAGCACGTAAAGGAATATTATTTGGGGGTCCAGCCATGGAGAAGAGTTTAGACACGAGGAAAAGATAAGGAACACACCCATTATCAAGAAATCACATTTGGATTCTCTTTTAAACCTCTTCCTTAAATCACTAGTGCTTAGGAAATCTATTGGAGGCAGAAGCCGTCAAGGGTAGCTTAGGGTTAGGGTTAGGGTTAGGGTGAGGGTTAGGGTACGGCTTAGGGTACGGGTTCGGGGAGGGGTTCGGGTAGGGCGTAGGGTATGGGTTAGAGTTAGGGTTAGGGTTAGTGTTAGGGTTAGGGCTCGGTTTAGGGTACGGGTAAGGATTAGGGTACGCGTTAGTGTTAGGGTAGGGGTTAGGGTTAGGGTACGCTTTAGGGTGAGGGTAGTTATTAAACCTATCCCACTCTCTAGATACCCCTTAGCACGTAAAGGAATATTATTTGGGGGTCCAGCCATGGAGAAGGGTTTAGACACTAGGAGAAGATAAGGAACACACCAATTATCATGAAATCACAATATGATTCTCTTTTTAAACTGTTCCTTAAAACACTAGTGGTTAGGAAATCTATTGGAGGCAGAAGCAGTCAAGGGTAGCTTAGGGTTAGGGTTAGGGTTAGGGTGAGGGTTAGGGTACGGCTTAGGGTACGGGTTCGGGCAGGGTTTCGGGTAGGGCGTAGGGTATGGGTTAGGGTTAGGGTTAGGGTTAGTGTTAGAGTTAGGGCTCGGTTTAGGGTACGGGTTAGGATTAGGGTACGCGTTAGGGTTAGGGTAGTGGTTAGGGTTAGGGTACGTGTTAGGGTGAGGTTAGTTATTAAACCTATCCCACTCTCTAGATACCCCTTAGCACGTAAAGGAATATTATTTGGGGGTCCAGCCATGGAGAAGAGTTTAGACACTAGGAGAAGATAAGGAACACACCCATTATCACGAAATCACATTAGGATTCTCTTTTTAACCTGTTCCTTAAAACACTAGTGCTTAGGAAATCTACTGGAGGCAGAAGCAGTCAAGGGTAGATTAGGGTTAGGGTTAGGGTTAGGGTGAGGGTTAGGGTACGGTTTAGGGTACGGGTTCAGGGAGGGGTTCGGGTAGGGCGTAGGGTATGGGTTAGGGTTAGGGTTAGGGTTAGTGTTAGGGTTAGGGCTCGGTTTAGGGTACGGGTTAGGATTAGGGTACGCGCTAGGGTTAGGGTAGGTGTTAGGGTTAGGGTACGCGTTAGGGTGAGGGTAGTTATTAAACCTATCTCACTCTCTAGATACCCCTTAGCACATAAAGGACTATTATTTGGGGGTCCAGCCATGGAGAAGAGTTTAGACACGAGGAGAAGATAAGGAACACACCCATTATCAAGAAATCACATTAGGATTCTCTTTTTAACATGTTCCTTAAAACACTAGTGCTTAGGAAATCTATTGGAGGCAGAAGCCGTCAAGGGTAGCTTAGGGTTAGGGTTAGGGTTAGGGTGAGGGTTAGGGTACTTCTTAGGGTACGGGTTGGGGGAGGGGTTCGGGTAGGGCGTATGGTATGGGTTAGGGTTAGGGTTAGGTCTAGTGTTAGTGTTAGGGCTCGGTTTAGGGTACAGGTTAGGATTAGGGTACGCGTTAGGGTCAGGGTAGGGGTTAGGGTTAGTGTACGCGTTAGGGTGAGGGTAGTTATTAAACCTATCCCACTCTCTAGATACCCCTTAGCACGTACAGGAATATTATTGGGGGTCCAGCCATGGAGAAGAGTTTAGACACTAGGAGAAGACAAGGAACACACCCATTATCAAGAAATCATATTAGGATTCTCTTTTTAACATGTTCCTTACAACACTAGTGCTTAGGAAATCTATTGGAGGCAGAAGCCGTCAAGGGTAGCTTAGGGTTAGGGTTAGGGTTAGGATGAGGGTTAGGGTACGGCTTAGGGTACGGGTTCGGGGAGGTGTTCGGGTAGGGCGTAGGGTATGGGTTAGGGTTAGGGTTAGGGCTAGTGTTAGGTTTAGGGCTCGGTTTAGGGTACGGGTTAGGATTAGGGTACGCGTTAGGGTTAGGGTAGGGGTTAGGGTTAGTGTACGCATTAGGGTGAGGGTAGTTATTAAACCTATCCCACTCTCTAGATACCCCTTAGCACGTAAAGGAATATTATTGGGGGTCCAGCCATGGAGAAGAGTTTAGACACGAGGAGAAGATAAGGAACACACCCATTATCAAGAAATCACATTAGGATTCTCTTTTTAACCTGTTCCTTAAAACACTAGTGCTTAGGAAATCTATTGGAGGCAGAAGCAGTCAAGGGTAGCTTAGGGTTAGGGTTAGGGTTAGGGTGAGGGTTAGGGTACGGCTTAGGGTACGGGTTCGGGGACGGGTTCGGGTAGGGCGTAGGGTATGGGTTAGGGTTAGGGTTAGGGCTAGTGTTAGGGTTAGGGTACGGTTTAGGTTACGGGTTAGGATTAGGGTACGCGTTAGGGTTAGGGTAGGGGTTAGGGTTAGGGTACGCGTTAGGGTGGGGGAAGTTATTAAACCTATCACACTCTCTAGATACCCCTTAGCACGTAAAGGAATATTATTTGGGGGTCCAGCCATGGAGAAGAGTTTAGACACGAGGAGAAGATAAGGAACACACCCATTATCACGAAATCACATTAGGATTCTCTTTTTAACCTGTTCCTTAAAACACTAGTGCTTAGGAAATCTATTGGAGGCAGAAGCAGTCAAGGGTACCTTAGGGTTAGGGTTAGGGTTAGGGTTAGGGTGAGGGTTAGGGTACGGCTTAGGGTATGGGTTCGGGGAGGGGTTCGGGTAGGGTGTAGGGTATGGGTTAGGGTTAGGTTTAGGGCTAGTGTTAGGGTTAGGGCTCGGTTTAGGGTACGGGTTATGATTAGGGTACGCGTCAGGGTTCGGGTAGGGGTTAGGGTTAGGGTACGCGTTAGGGTGAGGGTAGTTATTAAACCTATCACACTCTCTAGATACCCCTTAGCACATAAAGGAATATTATTTGGGGGTTCAGCCATGGAGAAGAGTTTAGACACGAGGAGAAGACAAGGAACACACCCATTATCAAGAAATCACATTAGGATTCTCTTTTTAACATGTTCCTTAAAACACTAGTGCTTAGGAAATCTATTGGAGGCAGAAACCGTCAAGGGTAGCTTAGGGTTAGGGTTAGGGTTAGGGTGAGGGTTAGGGTACGGCTTAGGGTACGGGTTCGGGGAGGTGTTCGGGTAGGGCGTAGGGTATGGGTTAGGGTTAGGGTTAGGGCTAGTGTAAGGTTTAGGGCTCGGTTTAGGGTACGGGTTAGGATTAGGGTACGCGTTAGGGTTAGGGCAGGGGTTAGGGTTAGTTTACGCGTTAGGGTGGGGATAGTTATTAAACCTATCACACTCTCTAGATACCCCTTAGCACGTAAAGGAATATTATTTGGGGGTCCAGCCATGGAGAAGAGTTTAGACACGAGGAGAAGATAAGGAACACACCCATTATCAAGAAATCACATTAGGATTCTCTTTTTAACCTGTTCCTTAAAACACTAGTGCTTAGGAAATCTATTGGAGGCAGAAGCAGTCAAGGGTAGCTTAGGGTTAGGGTTAGGGTTAGGGTGAGGGTTAGGGTACGGCTTAGGGTACGGGTTCGGGGAGGGGTTCGGGTAGGGCGTAGGCTATGGGTTAGGGTTAGTGTTAGGGTTAGGGCTCGGTTTAGGGTACGGGTTAGGATTAGGGTACGCGTTAGGGTTAGGGTAGGGGTTAGGGTTAGGGTATGCGATAGGGTGAGATTAGTTATTAAACCTATCCCACTCTCTAGATACCCCTTAGCACGTAAAGGAATATTATTTGGGGGTCCAGCCATGGAGAAGAGTTTAGACACTAGGAGAAGATAAGGAACACACCCATTATCAAGAAATCACATTAGGATTCTCTTTTTAACCTGTTCCTTAAAACACTAGTGCTTAGGAAATCTATTGGAGGCAGAAGCCGTCAAGGGTAGCTTAGGGTTAGGGTTAGGGTTAGGGTGAGGGTTAGGGTACGGCTTAGGGTACGGGTTCGGGGAGGGGTTCGGGTAGGCCGTAGGGTATGGTTTAGGGTTAGGGTTAGGGTTAGTGTTAGGGTTAGGGCTCGGTTTATGGTACGGGTTAGGATTAGGGTATGCGTTAGTGTTAGGGTAGTGGTTAGAGTTAGGGTACGCTTTAGGGTGAGGGTAGTTATTAAACCTATCCCACTCTCTAGATACCCCTTAGCACGTAAAGGAATATTATTTGGGGGTCCAGCCATGGAGAAGAGTTTAGACACTAGGAGAAGATAAGGAACACACCCATTATCAAGAAATCACCATATGATTCTCTTTTTAAACTGTTCCTTAAAACACTAGTGCTTAGGAAATCTATTGGAGGCAGAAGCAGTCAAGGGTAGCTTAGGGTTAGGGTTAGGGTTAGGGTGAGGGTTAGGGTACGGCTTAGGGTACGGGTTCGGGGAGGGGTTCCGGTAGGGCGTAGGCTATGGGTTAGGGTTAGTGTTAGGGTTAGTGTTAGGGTTAGGGCTCGGTTTAGGGTACGGGTTAGGATTAGGGTACGCGTTAGGGTTAGGGTAGGGGTTAGGGTTAGGGTATGCGATAGGGTGAGGTTAGTTATTAAACCTATCCCACTCTCTAGATACCCCTTAGCACGTAAAGGAATATTATTTGGGGGTCCAGCCATGGAGAAGAGTTTAGACACTAGGAGAAGATAAGGAACACACCCATTATCAAGAAATCACATTAGGATTCTCTTTTTAACCTGTTCCTTAAAACACTAGTGCTTAGGAAATCTATTGGAGGCAGAAGCCGTCAAGGGTAGCATAGGGTTAGAGTTAGGGTTAGGGTGAGGGTTAGGGTACGGCTTACGATACGGGTTCGAGGAGGGGTTCGGGTAGGGCGTAGGGTATGGGTTAGGGTTAGGGTTAGGGCTAGTGTTAGGGTTAGGGCTCGGTTTAGGGTACGGGTTAGGATTAGGGTATGCGTTAGGGTTAGGGTAGGGGTTAGGGTTAGGATACGCTTTAGGGTGAGGGTAGTTATTAAACCTATCCCACTCTCTAGATACCCCTTAGCACGTAAAGGAATATTATTTGTGGGTCCAGCCATGGAGAAGGTTTTAGACACTAGGAGAAGATAAGGAACACAACCATTATCAAGAAATCACCATATGATTCTCTTTTTAAACTGTTCCTTAAAACACTAGTGCTTAGGAAATCTATTGGAGGCAGAAGCAGTCAAGGGTAGCTTAGGGTTAGGGTTAGGGTTAGGGTGAGGGTTAGGGTACGGCTTAGGGTACGGGTTCGGGGAGGGGTTCCGGTAGGGCGTAGGCTATGGGTTAGGGTTAGTGTTAGGGTTAGTGTTAGGGTTAGGGCTCGGTTTAGGGTACGGGTTAGGATTAGGGTACGCGTTAGGGTTAGGGTAGGGGTTAGGGTTAGGGTATGCGATAGGGTGAGGTTAGTTATTAAACCTATCCCACTCTCTAGATACCCCTTAGCACGTAAAGGAATATTATTTGGGGGTCCAGCCATGGAGAAGAGTTTAGACACTAGGAGAAGATAAGGAACACACCCATTATCAAGAAATCACATTAGGATTCTCTTTTTAACCTGTTCCTTAAAACACTAGTGCTTAGGAAATCTATTGGAGGCAGAAGCCGTCAAGGGTAGCTTAGGGTTAGGGTTAGGGTTAGGGTGAGGGTTAGGGTACGGCTTACGATACGGGTTCGGGGAGGGGTTCGGGTAGGGCGTAGGGTATGGGTTAGGGTTAGGGTTAGGGCTAGTGTTAGGGTTAGGGCTCGGTTTAGGGTACGGGTTAGGATTAGGGTATGCGTTAGGGTTAGGGTAGGGGTTAGGGTTAGGGTACGCGTTAGGGTGAGGGTAGTTATTAAACCTATCACACTCTCTAGATACCCCTTAGCACGTAAAGGAATATTATTTGGGGGTCCAGCCATGGAGAAGAGTTTAGACACGAGGAGAAGATAAGGAACACACCCATTATCAAGAAATCACATTAGGATTCTCTTTTTAACATGTTCCTTAAAACACTAGTGCTTAGGAAATCTCTTGGAGGCAGAAGCCGTCAAGGGTAGCTTAGGGTTAGGGTTAGGGTTAGGGTGAGGGTTAGGGTACGTCTTAGGGTACGGTTTCGGGGAGGGGTTCGGGTAGGGCGTAGGGTATGGGTTAGGGTTAGGGTTAGGGCTCGGTTTAGGGTACAGGTTAGGATTAGGGTACGCGTTAGGGTTAGGGTAGGGGTTAGGGTTAGTGTACGCGTTCGGGTGAGGGTAGTTATTAAACCTATCCCACTCTCTAGATACCCCTTAGCACGTACAGGAATATTATTGGGGGTCCAGCCATGGAGAAGAGTTTAGACACTAGGAGAAGATAAGGAACACTCCCATTATCACGAAATCACATTAGGATTCTCTTTTTAACCTGTTCCTTAAAACACTAGTGCTTAGGAAATCTATTGGAGGCAGAAGCAGTCAAGGGTAGCTTAGGGTTAGGGTTAGGGTTAGGGTGAGGGTTAGGGTATTGCTTAGGGTACGGGTTCGGGGAGGGATTCGGGTAGGGCGTAGGGTATGGGTTAGGGTTAGGGTTAGGGCTAGTGTTAGGGTTAGGGCTCGGTTTAGGGTACGGGTTAGGATTAGGGTACGCGCTAGGGTTAGGGTAGGGGTTAGGATTAGGGTACGCGTTAGGGTGAGAGTAGTTAGGGTTAGGGTTAGGGTTAGGGTTAGGGTTAGGGTTAGGGTTAGGGTACGGCTTAGGGTACGGGTTCGGGGAGGGTTTCGGGTAGGGCGTAGGGTATGGGTTAGGGTTAGTGTTAGGGTTAGTGTTAGGGTTAGGGCTCGGTTTAGGGTACGGGTTAGGATTAGGGTACGCGTTAGGGTTAGGGTAGGGGTTAGGGTTAGGGTATGCGATAGGGTGAGGTTAGTTATTAAACCTATCCCACTCTCTAGATACCCCTTAGCACGTAAAGGAATATTATTTGGGGGGTCCAGCCATGGAGAAGAGTTTAGACACTAGGAGAAGATAAGGAACACACCCATTATCAAGAAATCACATTAGGATTCTCTTTTTAACCTGTTCCTTAAAACACTAGTGCTTAGGAAATCTATTGGAGGCAGAAGCCGTCAAGGGTAGCTTAGGGTTAGGGTTAGGGTTAGGGTGAGGGTTATGGTATGGCTTACGATACGGGTTCGGGGAGGGGTTCGGGTAGGGCGTAGGGTATGAGTTAGGGTTAGGGTTAGGGCTAGTGTTAGGGTTAGGGCTCGGTTTAGGGTACGGGTTAGGATTAGGGTACGCGCTAGGGTTAGGGTAGGGGTTAGGGTTAGGGTACGCGTTAGGGTGAGGGTAGTTATTAAACCTATCCCACTCTCTAGATACCCCTTAGCACGTAAAGGAATATTATTTGTGGGTCCAGCCATGGAGAAGGGTTTAGACACTAGGAGAAGATAAGGAACACACCCATTATCAAGAAATCACCATATGATTCTCTTTTTAAACTGTTCCTTAAAACACTAGTGCTTAGGAAATCTATTGGAGGCAGAAGCAGTCAAGGGTAGCTTAGGGTTAGGGTTAGGGTTAGGGTGAGGGTTAGGGTACGGCTTAGGGTACGGGTTCGGGGAGGGGTTCCGGTAGGGCGTAGGCTATGGGTTAGGGTTAGTGTTAGGGTTAGTGTTAGGGTTAGGGCTCGGTTTAGGGTACGGGTTAGGATTAGGGTACGCGTTAGGGTTAGGGTAGGGGTTAGGGTTAGGGTATGCGATAGGGTGAGGTTAGTTATTAAACCTATCCCACTCTCTAGATACCCCTTAGCACGTAAAGGAATATTATTTGGGGGTCCAGCCATGGAGAAGAGTTTAGACACTAGGAGAAGATAAGGAACACACCCATTATCAAGAAATCACATTAGGATTCTCTTTTTAACCTGTTCCTTAAAACACTAGTGCTTAGGAAATCTATTGGAGGCAGAAGCCGTCAAGGGTAGCTTAGGGTTAGGGTTAGGGTTAGGGTGAGGGTTAGGGTACGGCTTACGATACGGGTTCGGGGAGGGGTTCGGGTAGGGCGTAGGGTATGGGTTAGGGTTAGGGTTAGGGCTAGTGTTAGGGTTAGGGCTCGGTTTAGGGTACGGGTTAGGATTAGGGTATGCGTTAGGGTTAGGGTAGGGGTTAGGGTTAGGGTACGCGTTAGGGTGAGGGTAGTTATTAAACCTATCACACTCTCTAGATACCCCTTAGCACGTAAAGGAATATTATTTGGGGGTCCAGCCATGGAGAAGAGTTTAGACACGAGGAGAAGATAAGGAACACACCCATTATCAAGAAATCACATTAGGATTCTCTTTTTAACATGTTCCTTAAAACACTAGTGCTTAGGAAATCTCTTGGAGGCAGAAGCCGTCAAGGGTAGCTTAGGGTTAGGGTTAGGGTTAGGGTGAGGGTTAGGGTACGTCTTAGGGTACGGTTTCGGGGAGGGGTTCGGGTAGGGCGTAGGCTATGGGTTAGGGTTAGGGTTAGGGCTCGGTTTAGGGTACAGGTTAGGATTAGGGTACGCGTTAGGGTTAGGGTAGGGGTTAGGGTTAGTGTACGCGTTCGGGTGAGGGTAGTTATTAAACCTATCCCACTCTCTAGATACCCCTTAGCACGTACAGGAATATTATTGGGGGTCCAGCCATGGAGAAGAGTTTAGACACTAGGAGAAGATAAGGAACACTCCCATTATCACGAAATCACATTAGGATTCTCTTTTTAACCTGTTCCTTAAAACACTAGTGCTTAGGAAATCTATTGGAGGCAGAAGCAGTCAAGGGTAGCTTAGGGTTAGGGTGAGGGTTAGGGTGAGGGTTAGGGTATTGCTTAGGGTACGGGTTCGGGGAGGGATTCGGGTAGGGCGTAGGGTATGGGTTAGGGTTAGGGTTAGGGCTAGTGTTAGGGTTAGGGCTCGGTTTAGGGTACGGGTTAGGATTAGGGTACGCGTTAGGGTTAGGGTAGGGGTTAGGGTTAGGGTACGCGTTAGGGTGAGGGTAGTTATTAAACCTATCCCACTCTCTAGATACCCCTTAGCACGTAAAGGAATATTATTTGGGGGTCCAGCCATGGAGAAGAGTTTAGACACGAGGAGAAGATAAGGAACACACCCATTATCAAGAAATCACATTAGGATTCTCTTTTTAACCTGTTCCTTAAAACACTAGTGCTTAGCAAATCTATTGGAGGCAGAAGCCGTCAAGGGTAGCTTAGGGTTAGGGTTAGGGTTAGGGTGAGGGTTAGGGTACGGTTTAGGGTATGGGTTCAGGGAGGGGTTCGGGTAGGGCGTAGGGTATGGGCTAGGGTTATGGTTAGAGTTAGTGTTAGGGTTAGGGCTCGGTTTAGGGTACGGGTTAGGATTAGGGTACGCGCTAGGGTTAGGGTAGGGGTTAGGATTAGGGTACGCGTTAGGGTGAGGGTAGTTAGGGTTAGGGTTAGGGTTAGGGTTAGGGTTAGGGTTAGGGTACGGCTTAGGGTACGGGTTCGGGGAGGGTTTCGGGTAGGGCGTAGGGTATGGGTTAGGGTTAGTGTTAGGGTTAGTGTTAGGGTTAGGGCTCGGTTTAGGGTACGGGTTAGGATTAGGGTACGCGTTAGGGTTAGGGTAGGGGTTAGGGTTAGGGTATGCGATAGGGTGAGGTTAGTTATTAAACCTATCCCACTCTCTAGATACCCCTTAGCACGTAAAGGAATATTATTTGGGGGTCCAGCCATGGAGAAGAGTTTAGACACTAGGAGAAGATAAGGAACACACCCATTATCAAGAAATCACATTAGGATTCTCTTTTTAACCTGTTCCTTAAAACACTAGTGCTTAGGAAATCTATTGGAGGCAGAAGCCGTCAAGGGTAGCTTAGGGTTAGGGTTAGGGTTAGGGTGAGGGTTAGGGTACGGCTTACGATACGGGTTCGGGGAGGGGTTCGGGTAGGGCGTAGGGTATGGGTTAGGGTTAGGGTTAGGGCTAGTGTTAGGGTTAGGGCTCGGTTTAGGGTACGGGTTAGGATTAGGGTATGCGTTAGGGTTAGGGTAGGGGTTAGGGTTAGGATACGCTTTAGGGTGAGGGTAGTTATTAAACCTATCCCACTCTCTAGATACCCCTTAGCACGTAAAGGAATATTATTTGTGGGTCCAGCCATGGAGAATGCTATAGACACTAGGAGAATATAAGGAACACACCCATTATCAAGAAATCACAATATGATTCTCTTTTTAAACTGTTCCTTAAAACACTAGTGCTTAGGAAATCTATTGGAGGCAGAAGCAGTCAAGGGTAGCTTAGGGTTAGGGTTAGGGTTAGGGTGAGGGTTAGGGTATGGCTTAGGGTACGGGTTCGGGGAGGGGTTCGGGTAGGGCGTAGGGTATGGGTTAGGGTTAGGGTTAGTGTTAGTGTTAGGGTTAGGGCTCGGTTTAGGGTACGGGTTAGGATTAGGGTACGCGTTAGTGTTAGGGCAGGGGTTAGGTTTAGGGTACGTGTTAGGGTGGGGGTAGTTATTAAACCTATCACACTCTCTAGGTACCGCTTAGCACGTAAAGGAATATTATTTGGGTGTCCAGCCATGGAGAAGAGTTTAGACACGAGGAGAAGATAAAGAACACACCCATTATCAAGAAATCACATTAGGATTCTCTTTTTAACCTGTTCCTTAAAACATTAGTGCTTAGGAAATCTATTGGAGGCAGAAGCAGTCAAGGGTAGCTTAGGGTTAGGGTTAGGGTTAGGGTGAGGGTTAGGGTACGGCTTAGGGTACGGGTTCGGGGAGGGGTTCGGGTAGGCCGTAGGGTATGGGTTAGGGTTAGGGTTAGGGTTAGTTTTAGGGTTAGGGCTCGGTTTAGGGTACGGGTTAGGATTAGGGTACGCGTTAGTGTTAGGGTAGTGGTTAGAGTTAGGGTACGCTTTAGGGTGAGGGTAGTTATTAAACCTATCCCACTCTCTAGATACCCCTTAGCACGTAAAGGAATATTATTTGGGGGTCCAGCCATGGAGAAGAGTTTAGACACTAGGAGAAGATAAGGAACACACCCATTATCAAGAAATCACCATATGATTCTCTTTTTAAACTGTTCCTTAAAACACTAGTGCTTAGGAAATCTATTGGAGGCAGAAGCAGTCAAGGGTAGCTTAGGGTTAGGGTTAGGGTTAGGGTGAGGGTTAGGGTACGGCTTAGGGTACGGGTTCGGGGAGGGGTTCCGGTAGGGCGTAGGCTATGGGTTAGGGTTAGTGTTAGGGTTAGTGTTAGGGTTAGGGCTCGGTTTAGGGTACGGGTTAGGATTAGGGTACGCGTTAGGGTTAGGGTAGGGGTTAGGGTTAGTGTATGCGATAGGGTGAGGTTAGTTATTAAACCTATCCCACTCTCTAGATACCCCTTAGCACGTAAAGGAATATTATTTGGGGGTCCAGCCATGGAGAAGAGTTTAGACACTAGGAGAAGATAAGGAACACACCCATTATCAAGAAATCACATTAGGATTCTCTTTTTAACCTGTTCCTTAAAACACTAGTGCTTAGGAAATCTATTGGAGGCAGAAGCCGTCAAGGGTAGCTTAGGGTTAGGGTTAGGGTTAGGGTGAGGGTTAGGGTACGGCTTACGATACGGGTTCGGGGAGGGGTTCGGGTAGGGCGTAGGGTATGGGTTAGGGTTAGGGTTAGGGCTAGTGTTAGGGTTAGGGCTCGGTTTAGGGTACGGGTTAGGATTAGGGTATGCGTTAGGGTTAGGGTAGGGGTTAGGGTTAGGATACGCTTTAGGGTGAGGGTAGTTATTAAACCTATCCCACTCTCTAGATACCCCTTAGCACGTAAAGGAATATTATTTGTGGGTCCAGCCATGGAGAAGGGTTTAGACACTAGGAGAAGATAAGGAACACACCCATTATCAAGAAATCACCATATGATTCTCTTTTTAAACTGTTCCTTAAAACACTAGTGCTTAGGAAATCTATTGGAGGCAGAAGCAGTCAAGGGTAGCTTAGGGTTAGGGTTAGGGTTAGGGTGAGGGTTAGGGTACGGCTTACGGTACGGGTTCGGGGAGGGGTTCCGGTAGGGCGTAGGCTATGGGTTAGGGTTAGTGTTAGGGTTAGTGTTAGGGTTAGGGCTCGGTTTAGGGTACGGGTTAGGATTAGGGTACGCGTTAGTGTTAGGGTAGGGGTTAGGGTTAGGGTATGCGATAGGGTGAGGTTAGTTATTAAACCTATCCCACTCTCTAGATACCCCTTAGCACGTAAAGGAATACTATTTGGGGGTCCAGCCATGGAGAAGAGTTTAGACACTAGGAGAAGATAAGGAACACACCCATTATCAAGAAATCACATTAGGATTCTCTTTTTAACCTGTTCCTTAAAACATTAGTGCTTAGGAAATCTATTGGAGGCAGAAGCCGTCAAGGGTAGCTTAGGGTTAGGGTTAGGGTTAGGGTGAGGGTTAGGGTACGGCTTACGATACGGGTTCGGGGAGGGGTTCGGGTAGGGCGTAGGGTATGGGTTAGGGTTAGGGTTAGGGCTAGTGTTAGGGTTAGGGCTCGGTTTAGGGTACGGGTTATGATTAGGGTATGCGTTAGGGTTAGGGTAGGGGTTACGGTTAGGATACGCTTTAGGGTGAGGGTAGTTATTAAACCTATCCCACTCTCTAGATACCCCTTAGCACGTAAAGGAATATTATTTGTGGGTCCAGCCATGGAGAAGGTTTTAGACACTAGGAGAAGATAAGGAACACACCCATTATCAAGAAATCACAATATGATTCTCTTTTTAAACTGTTCCTTAAAACACTAGTGCTTAGGAAATCTATTGGAGGCAGAAGCAGTCAAGGGTAGCTTAGGGTTAGGGTTAGGGTTAGGGTGAGGGTTAGGGTACGGCTTAGGGTACGGGTTCGGGGAGGGTTTCGGGTAGGGCGTAGGGTATGGGTTAGGGTTAGGGTTAGGGCTAGTGTTAGGGTTAGGGCTCGGTTTAGGGTACGGGTTATGATTAGGGTATGCGTTAGGGTTAGGGTAGGGGTTAGGGTTAGGGTACGCGTTAGGGTGAGGGTAGTTATTAAACCTATCACACTCTCTAGATACCCCTTAGCACGTAAAGGAATATTATTTGGGGGTCCAGCCATGGAGAAGAGTTTAGACACGAGGAGAAGATAAGGAACACACCCATTATCAAGAAATCACATTAGGATTCTCTTTTTAACATGTTCCTTAAAACACTAGTGCTTAGGAAATCTCTTGGAGGCAGAAGCCATCAAGGGTAGCTTAGGGTTAGGGTTAGGGTTAGGGTGAGGGTTAGGGTACGTCTTAGGGTACGGTTTCGGGGAGGGGTTCGGGTAGGGCGTAGGGTATGGGTTAGGGTTAGGGTTAGGGCTCGGTTTAGGGTACAGGTTAGGATTAGGGTACGCGTTAGGGTTAGGGTAGGGGTTAGGGTTAGTGTACGCGTTCGGGTGAGGGTAGTTATTAAACCTATCCCACTCTCTAGATACCCCTTAGCACGTACAGGAATATTATTGGGGGTCCAGCCATGGAGAAGAGTTTAGACACTAGGAGAAGATAAGGAACACTCCCATTATCACGAAATCACATTAGGATTCTCTTTTTAACCTGTTCCTTAAAACACTAGTGCTTAGGAAATCTATTGGAGGCAGAAGCAGTCAAGGGTAGCTTAGGGTTAGGGTTAGGGTTAGGGTGAGGGTTAGGGTATTGCTTAGGGTACGGGTTCGGGGAGGGATTCGGGTAGGGCGTAGGGTATGGGTTAGGGTTAGGGTTAGGGCTAGTGTTAGGGTTAGGGCTCGGTTTAGGGTACGGGTTAGGATTAGGGTACGCGCTAGGGTTAGGGTAGGGGTTAGGATTAGGGTACGCGTTAGGGTGAGAGTAGTTAGGGTTAGGGTTAGGGTTAGGGTTAGGGTTAGGGTTAGGGTTAGGGTACGGCTTAGGGTACGGGTTCGGGGAGGGTTTCGGGTAGGGCGTAGGGTATGGGTTAGGGTTAGTGTTAGGGTTAGTGTTAGGGTTAGGGCTCGGTTTAGGGTACGGGTTAGGATTAGGGTACGCGTTAGGGTTAGGGTAGGGGTTAGGGTTAGGGTATGCGATAGGGTGAGGTTAGTTATTAAACCTATCCCATTCTCTAGATACCCCTTAGCACGTAAAGGAATATTATTTGGGGGTCCAGCCATGGAGAAGAGTTTAGACACTAGGAGAAGATAAGGAACACACCCATTATCAAGAAATCACATTAGGATTCTCTTTTTAACCTGTTCCTTAAAACACTAGTGCTTAGGAAATCTATTGGAGGCAGAAGCCGTCAAGGGTAGCTTAGGGTTAGGGTTAGGGTTAGGGTGAGGGTTATGGTACGGCTTACGATACGGGTTCGGGGAGGGGTTCGGGTAGGGCGTAGGGTATGAGTTAGGGTTAGGGTTAGGGCTAGTGTTAGGGTTAGGGCTCGGTTTAGGGTACGGGTTAGGATTAGGGTATGCGTTAGGGTTAGGGTAGGGGTTAGGGTTAGGATACGCTTTAGGGTGAGGGTAGTTATTAAACCTATCCCACTCTCTAGATACCCCTTAGCACGTAAAGGAATATTATTTGTGGGTCCAGCCATGGAGAAGGGTTTAGACACTAGGAGAAGATAAGGAACACACCCATTATCAAGAAATCACCATATGATTCTCTTTTTAAACTGTTCCTTAAAACACTAGTGCTTAGGAAATCTATTGGAGGCAGAAGCAGTCAAGGGTAGCTTAGGGTTAGGGTTAGGGTTAGGGTGAGGGTTAGGGTACGGCTTAGGGTACGGGTTCGGGGAGGGGTTCCGGTAGGGCGTAGGCTATGGGTTAGGGTTAGTGTTAGGGTTAGTGTTAGGGTTAGGGCTCGGTTTAGGGTACGGGTTAGGATTAGGGTACGCGTTAGGGTTAGGGTAGGGGTTAGGGTTAGGGTATGCGATAGGGTGAGGTTAGTTATTAAACCTATCCCACTCTCTAGATACCCCTTAGCACGTAAAGGAATATTATTTGGGGGTCCAGCCATGGAGAAGAGTTTAGACACTAGGAGAAGATAAGGAACACACCCATTATCAAGAAATCACATTAGGATTCTCTTTTTAACCTGTTCCTTAAAACACTAGTGCTTAGGAAATCTATTGGAGGCAGAAGCCGTCAAGGGTAGCTTAGGGTTAGGGTTAGGGTTAGGGTGAGGGTTAGGGTACGGCTTACGATACGGGTTCGGGGAGGGGTTCGGGTAGGGCGTAGGGTATGGGTTAGGGTTAGGGTTAGGGCTAGTGTTAGGGTTAGGGCTCGGTTTAGGGTACGGGTTAGGATTGGGGTATGCGTTAGGGTTAGGGTAGGGGTTAGGGTTAGGGTACGCGTTAGGGTGAGGGTAGTTATTAAACCTATCACACTCTCTAGATACCCCTTAGCACGTAAAGGAATATTATTTGGGGGTCCAGCCATGGAGAAGAGTTTAGACACGAGGAGAAGATAAGGAACACACCCATTATCAAGAAATCACATTAGGATTCTCTTTTTAACATGTTCCTTAAAACACTAGTGCTTAGGAAATCTCTTGGAGGCAGAAGCCGTCAAGGGTAGCTTAGGGTTAGGGTTAGGGTTAGGGTGAGGGTTAGGGTACGTCTTAGGGTACGGTTTCGGGGAGGGGTTCGGGTAGGGCGTAGGCTATGGGTTAGGGTTAGGGTTAGGGCTCGGTTTAGGGTACAGGTTAGGATTAGGGTACGCGTTAGGGTTAGGGTAGGGGTTAGGGTTAGTGTACGCGTTCGGGTGAGGGTAGTTATTAAACCTATCCCACTCTCTAGATACCCCTTAGCACGTACAGGAATATTATTGGGGGTCCAGCCATGGAGAAGAGTTTAGACACTAGGAGAAGATAAGGAACACTCCCATTATCACGAAATCACATTAGGATTCTCTTTTTAACCTGTTCCTTAAAACACTAGTGCTTAGGAAATCTATTGGAGGCAGAAGCAGTCAAGGGTAGCTTAGGGTTAGGGTGAGGGTTAGGGTGAGGGTTAGGGTATTGCTTAGGGTACGGGTTCGGGGAGGGATTCGGGTAGGGCGTAGGGTATGGGTTAGGGTTAGGGTTAGGGCTAGTGTTAGGGTTAGGGCTCGGTTTAGGGTACGGGTTAGGATTAGGGTACGCGTTAGGGTTAGGGTAGGGGTTAGGGTTAGGGTACGCGTTAGGGTGAGGGTAGTTATTAAACCTATCCCACTCTCTAGATACCCCTTAGCACGTAAAGGAATATTATTTGGGGGTCCAGCCATGGAGAAGAGTTTAGACACGAGGAGAAGATAAGGAACACACCCATTATCAAGAAATCACATTAGGATTCTCTTTTTAACCTGTTCCTTAAAACACTAGTGCTTAGCAAATCTATTGGAGGCAGAAGCCGTCAAGGGTAGCTTAGGGTTAGGGTTAGGGTTAGGGTGAGGGTTAGGGTACGGTTTAGGGTATGGGTTCAGGGAGGGGTTCGGGTAGGGCGTAGGGTATGGGTTAGGGTTATGGTTAGAGTTAGTGTTAGGGTTAGGGCTCGGTTTAGGGTACGGGTTAGGATTAGGGTACGCGCTAGGGTTAGGGTAGGGGTTAGGATTAGGGTACGCGTTAGGGTGAGGGTAGTTAGGGTTAGGGTTAGGGTTAGGGTTAGGGTTAGGGTTAGGGTACGGCTTAGGGTACGGGTTCGGGGAGGGTTTCGGGTAGGGCGTAGGGTATGGGTTAGGGTTAGTGTTAGGGTTAGTGTTAGGGTTAGGGCTCGGTTTAGGGTACGGGTTAGGATTAGGGTACGCGTTAGGGTTAGGGTAGGGGTTAGGGTTAGGGTATGCGATAGGGTGAGGTTAGTTATTAAACCTATCCCACTCTCTAGATACCCCTTAGCACGTAAAGGAATATTATTTGGGGGTCCAGCCATGGAGAAGAGTTTAGACACTAGGAGAAGATAAGGAACACACCCATTATCAAGAAATCACATTAGGATTCTCTTTTTAACCTGTTCCTTAAAACACTAGTGCTTAGGAAATCTATTGGAGGCAGAAGCCGTCAAGGGTAGCTTAGGGTTAGGGTTAGGGTTAGGGTGAGGGTTAGGGTACGGCTTACGATACGGGTTCGGGGAGGGGTTCGGGTAGGGCGTAGGGTATGGGTTAGGGTTAGGGTTAGGGCTAGTGTTAGGGTTAGGGCTCGGTTTAGGGTACGGGTTAGGATTAGGGTATGCGTTAGGGTTAGGGTAGGGGTTAGGGTTAGGATACGCTTTAGGGTGAGGGTAGTTATTAAACCTATCCCACTCTCTAGATACCCCTTAGCACGTAAAGGAATATTATTTGTGGGTCCAGCCATGGAGAATGCTATAGACACTAGGAGAATATAAGGAACACACCCATTATCAAGAAATCACAATATGATTCTCTTTTTAAACTGTTCCTTAAAACACTAGTGCTTAGGAAATCTATTGGAGGCAGAAGCAGTCAAGGGTAGCTTAGGGTTAGGCTTAGGGTTAGGGTGAGGGTTAGGGTATGGCTTAGGGTACGGGTTCGGGGAGGGTTTCGGGTAGGGCGTAGAGTATGGGTTAGGGTTAGGGTTAGGGTTAGTGTTAGGGTTAGGGCTCGGTTTAGGGTACGGGTTAGGATTAGGGTACTCGTTAGGGTTAGGGTAGCGGTTCGGTTTAGGGTACGCGTTAGGGTGAGGGTAGTTATTAAACCTATCCCACTCTCTAGATACCCCTTAGCACGTACAGGAATATTATTGGGGGTCCAGCCATGGAGAAGAGTTTAGACACTAGGAGAAGATAAGGAACACACCCATTATCAAGAAATCACATTAGGATTCTCTTTTTAACCTGTTCCTTAAAACACTAGTGCTTAGGAAATCTATTGGAGGCAGAAGCAGTCAAGGGTAGCTTAGGGTTAGGGTTAGGGTTAGGGTGAGGGTTAGGGTATGGCTTAGGGTACGGGTTCGGGGAGGGGTTCGGGTAGGGCGTAGGGTATGGGTTAGGGTTAGGGTTAGTGTTAGTGTTAGGGTTAGGGCTCGGTTTAGGGTACGGGTTAGGATTAGGGTACGCGTTAGTGTTAGGGCAGGGGTTAGGTTTAGGGTACGTGTTAGGGTGGGGGTAGTTATTAAACCTATCACACTCTCTAGGTACCGCTTAGCACGTAAAGGAATATTATTTGGGTGTCCAGCCATGGAGAAGAGTTTAGACACGAGGAGAAGATAAAGAACACACCCATTATCAAGAAATCACGTTAGGATTCTCTTTTTAACCTGTTCCTTAAAACATTAGTGCTTAGGAAATCTATTGGAGGCAGAAGCAGTCAAGGGTAGCTTAGGGTTAGGGTTAGGGTTAGGGTGAGGGTTAGGGTACGGCTTACGATACGGGTTCGGGGAGGGGTTCGGGTAGGGCGTAGGGTATGGGTTAGGGTTAGGGTTAGGGCTAGTGTTAGGGTTAGGGCTCGGTTTAGGGTACGGGTTAGGATTAGGGTATGCGTTAGGGTTAGGGTAGGGGTTAGGGTTAGGATACGCTTTAGGGTGAGGGTAGTTATTAAACCTATCCCACTCTCTAGATACCCCTTAGCACGTAAAGGAATATTATTTGTGGGTCCAGCCATGGAGAAGGGTTTAGACACTAGGAGAAGATAAGGAACACACCCATTATCAAGAAATCACCATATGATTCTCTTTTTAAACTGTTCCTTAAAACACTAGTGCTTAGGAAATCTATTGGAGGCAGAAGCAGTCAAGGGTAGCTTAGGGTTAGGGTTAGGGTTAGGGTGAGGGTTAGGGTACGGCTTAGGGTACGGGTTCGGGGAGGGGTTCCGGTAGGGCGTAGGCTATGGGTTAGGGTTAGTGTTAGGGTTAGTGTTAGGGTTAGGGCTCGGTTTAGGGTACGGGTTAGGATTAGGGTACGCGTTAGTGTTAGGGTAGGGGTTAGGGTTAGGGTATGCGATAGGGTGAGGTTAGTTATTAAACCTATCCCACTCTCTAGATACCCCTTAGCACGTAAAGGAATACTATTTGGGGGTCCAGCCATGGAGAAGAGTTTAGACACTAGGAGAAGATAAGGAACACACCCATTATCAAGAAATCACATTAGGATTCTCTTTTTAACCTGTTCCTTAAAACATTAGTGCTTAGGAAATCTATTGGAGGCAGAAGCCGTCAAGGGTAGCTTAGGGTTAGGGTTAGGGTTAGGGTGAGGGTTAGGGTACGGCTTACGATACGGGTTCGGGGAGGGGTTCGGGTAGGGCGTAGGGTATGGGTTAGGGTTAGGGTTAGGGCTAGTGTTAGGGTTAGGGCTCGGTTTAGGGTACGGGTTATGATTAGGGTATGCGTTAGGGTTAGGGTAGGGGTTACGGTTAGGATACGCTTTAGGGTGAGGGTAGTTATTAAACCTATCCCACTCTCTAGATACCCCTTAGCACGTAAAGGAATATTATTTGTGGGTCCAGCCATGGAGAAGGTTTTAGACACTAGGAGAAGATAAGGAACACACCCATTATCAAGAAATCACAATATGATTCTCTTTTTAAACTGTTCCTTAAAACACTAGTGCTTAGGAAATCTATTGGAGGCAGAAGCAGTCAAGGGTAGCTTAGGGTTAGGGTTAGGGTTAGGGTGAGGGTTAGGGTACGGCTTAGGGTACGGGTTCGGGGAGGGTTTCGGGTAGGGCGTAGGGTATGGGTTAGGGTTAGGGTTAGGGTTAGTGTTAGGGTTAGGGCTCGGTTTAGGGTACGGGTTAGGATTAGGGTACTCGTTAGGGTTAGGGTAGCGGTTAGGGTTAGGGTACGGGTTAGGGTGAGGGTAGTTATTAAACCTATCACACTCTCTAGATACCCTTTAGCACGTAAAGGAATATTATTTGGGGGTCCAGCCATGGAGAAGAGTTTAGACACTAGGAGAAGATAAGGAACACACCCATTATCACGAAATCACATTAGGATTCTCTTTTTAACCTGTTCCTTAAAACACTAGTGCTTAGGAAATCTATTGGAGGCAGAAGCAGTCAAGGGTAGCTTAGGGTTAGGGTTAGGGTTAGGGTGAGGGTTAGGGTACGGCTTAGGTACGGGTTCGGGGAGGGGTTCGGGTAGGGCGTAGGGTATGGTTTAGGGTTAGGGTTAGGGCTCGTGTTAGGGTTAGGGCTCGGTTTAGGGTACGGGTTAGGATTAGGGTACGCGTTAGGGTTAGGGTAGGGGTTAGGGTTAGGGTACGCGTTAGGGTGAGGCTAGTTATTAAACCTATCACACTCTCTAGATAACCCTTAGCACATAAAGGAATATTATTTGGGGGTCCAGCCATGGAGAAGAGTTTAGACACGAGGAGAAGATAAGGAACACACCCATTATCAAGAAATCACATTAGGATTCTCTTTTTAACATGTTCCTTAAAACACTAGTGCTTAGGAAATCTCTTGGAGGCAGAAGCCGTCAAGGGTAGCTTAGGGTTAGGGTTAGGGTTAGGGTGAGGGTTAGGGTACGTCTTAGGGTACGGTTTCGGGGAGGGGTTCGGGTAGGGCGTAGGGTATGGGTTAGGGTTAGGGTTAGGGCTCGGTTTAGGGTACAGGTTAGGATTAGGGTACGCGTTAGGGTTAGGGTAGGGGTTAGGGTTAGTGTACGCGTTCGGGTGAGGGTAGTTATTAAACCTATCCCACTCTCTAGATACCCCTTAGCACGTACAGGAATATTATTGGGGGTCCAGCCATGGAGAAGAGTTTAGACACTAGGAGAAGATAAGGAACACTCCCATTATCACGAAATCACATTAGGATTCTCTTTTTAACCTGTTCCTTAAAACACTAGTGCTTAGGAAATCTATTGGAGGCAGAAGCAGTCAAGGGTAGCTTAGGGTTAGGGTTAGGGTTAGGGTGAGGGTTAGGGTATTGCTTAGGGTACGGGTTCGGGGAGGGATTCGGGTAGGGCGTAGGGTATGGGTTAGGGTTAGGGTTAGGGCTAGTGTTAGGGTTAGGGCTCGGTTTAGGGTACGGGTTAGGATTAGGGTACGCGCTAGGGTTAGGGTAGGGGTTAGGATTAGGGTACGCGTTAGGGTGAGGGTAGTTATTAAACCTATAACACTCTCTAGATACCCCTTAGCACATAAAGGAATATTATTTGGGGGTCCAGCCATGGAGAAGAGTTTAGACACGAGGAGAAGATAAGGAACACACCCATTATCAAGAAATCACATTAGGATTCTCTTTTTAACATGTTCCTTAAAACACTAGTGCTTAGGAAATCTATTGGAGGCAGAAGCCGTCAAGGGTAGCTTAGGGTTAGGGTTAGGGTTAGGGTGAGGGTTAGGGTACGGCTTAGGGTACGGGTTCGGGGAGGGGTTCGGGTAGGGCGTAGAGTATGGGTTAGGGTTAGGGTTAGGGCTCGGTTTAGGGTACAGGTTAGGATTAGGGTACGCGTTAGGGTTAGGGTAGGGGTTAGGGTTAGTGTACGTGTTCGGGTGAGGGTAGTTATTAAACCTATCCCACTCTCTAGATACCCCTTAGCACGTACAGGAATATTATTGGGGGTCCAGCCATGGAGAAGAGTTTAGACACTAGGAGAAGATAAGGAACACTCCCATTATCACGAAATCACATTAGGATTCTCTTTTTAACCTGTTCCTTAAAACACTAGTGCTTAGGAAATCTATTGGAGGCAGAAGCAGTCAAGGGTAGCTTAGGGTTAGGGTTAGGGTTAGGGTGAGGGTTAGGGTATTGCTTAGGGTACGGGTTCGGGGAGGGGTTCGGGTAGGGCTTAGGGTATGTGTTAGGGTTAGGGTTAGGGTTAGTGTTAGGGTTAGGGCTCGGTTTAGGGTACGGGTTAGGATTAGGGTACGCGTTAGGGTTAGGGTAGGGGTTAGGGTTAGGGTACGCGTTAGGGTGGGGGTAGTTATTAAACCTATCACACTCTCTAGATACCCCTTAGCACGTAAAGGAATATTATTTGGGGGTCCAGCCATGGAGAAGAGTTTAGACACTAGGAGAAAATAAGGAACACACCCATTATCACGAAATCACATTAGGATTCTCTTTTTAACCTGTTCCTTAAAACACTAGTGCTTAGGAAATCTATTGGAGGCAGAAGCCGTCAAGGGTAGCTTAGGGTTAGGGTTAGGGTTAGGGTGAGGGTTAGGGTACGGCTTAGGGTACGGGTTCGGGGAGGGGTTCGGGTAGGGCGTAGGGTATGGGTTAGGGTTAGGGTTAGGGTTAGTGTTAGGGTTAGGGCTCGGTTTAGGGTACGGGTTAGGATTAGGGTACGCGTTAGGGTTAGGGTAGGGGTTAGGGTTAGGGTACGCATTAGGGTGGGGTTAGTTATTAAACCTATCACACTCTCTAGATACCCCTTAGCACGTAAAGGACTATTATTTGGGGGTCCAGCCATGGAGAAGAGTTTAGACACGAGGAGAAAATAAGGAACACACCCATTATCAAGAAATCACAATGTGATTCTCTTTTTAAACTGTTCCTTAAAACACTAGTGCTTAGGAAATCTATTGGAGGCAGAAGCCGTCAAGGGTAGCTTAGGGTTAGGGTTAGGGTTAGGGTGAGGGTTAGGGTACGGTTTAGGGTACGGGTTCAGGGAGGGGTTCGGGTAGGGCGTAGGGTATGGGTTAGGGTTAGGGTTAGAGTTAGTGTTAGGGTTAGGGCTCGGTTTAGGGTACGGGTTAGGATTAGGGTACGCGCTAGGGTTAGGGTAGGGGTTAGGGTTAGGGTACGCGTTAGGGTGAGGGTAGTTATTAAACCTATCACACTCTCTAGATACCCCTTAGCACATAAAGGAATATTATTTGGGGGTCCAGCCATGGAGAAGAGTTTAGACACGAGGAGAAGATAAGGAACACACCCATTATCAAGGAATCACATTAGGATTCTCTTTTTAACATGTTCCTTAAAACACTAGTGCTTAGGAAATCTATTGGAGGCAGAAGCCGTCAAGGGTAGCTTAGGGTTAGGGTTAGGGTTAGGGTGAGGGTTAGGGTACGGCTTAGGGTACCGGTTCGGGGAGGGGTTCGGGTAGGGCGTAGGGTATGGGTTAGGGTTAGGGTTAGGGCTCGGTTTAGGGTACAGGTTAGGATTAGGGTACGCGTTAGGGTTAGGGTAGGGGTTAGGGTTAGTGTACGCGTTCGGGTGAGGGTAGTTATTAAACCTATCCCACTCTCTAGATACCCCTTAGCACGTACAGGAATATTATTGGGGGTCCAGCCATGGAGAAGAGTTTAGACACTAGGAGAAGATAAGGAACACACCCATTATCAAGAAATCACATTAGGATTCTCTTTTTAACCTGTTCCTTAAAACACTAGTGCTTAGGAAATCTATTGGAGGCAGAAGCAGTCAAGGGTAGCTTAGGGTTAGGGTTAGGGTTAGGGTGAGGGTTAGGGTATGTCTTAGGGTACGGGTTCGGGGAGGGGTTCGGGTAGGGCGTAGGGTATGGGTTAGTGTTAGGGTTAGGGCTAGTGTTAGGGTTAGGGCTCGGTTTAGGGTACAGGTTAGGATTAGGGTACGCGTTAGGGTTAGGGTAGGGGTTAGGGTTAGTGTACGCGTTAGGGTGAGGGTAGTTATTAAACCTATCCCACTCTCTAGATACCCCTTAGCACGTACAGGAATATTATTGGGGGTCCAGCCATGGAGAAGAGTTTAGACACTAAGAGAAGATAAGGAACACACCCATTATCAAGAAAACACATTAGGATTCTCTTTTTAACCTGTTCCTTAAAACACTAGTGCTTAGGAAATCTATTGGAGGCAGAAGCAGTCAAGGGTAGCTTAGGGTTAGGGTTAGGGTTAGGGTGAGGGTTAGGGTACGGCTTAGGGTACGGGTTCGGGGAGGGGTTCGGGTAGGGCGTAGGGTATGGGTTAGGGTTAGGGTTAGGGTTAGTGTTAGGGTTAGGGCTCGGTTTAAGGTACGGGTTAGGATTAGGGTACGCGTTAATGTTAGGGTAGGTGTTAGGGTTAGGGTACGCGATAGGGTGAGGTTAGTTATTAAACCTATCCCACTCTCTAGATACCCCTTAGTACGTAAAGGAATATTATTTGGGGGTCCAGCCATGGAGAAGAGTTTAGACACTAGGAGAAGATAAGGAACACACCCATTATCAAGAAATCACATTAGGATTCTCTTTTTAACCTGTTCCTTAAAACACTAGTGCTTAGGAAATCTATTGGAGGCAGAAGCAGTCAAGGGTAGCTTAGGGTTAGGGTTAGGGTTAGGGTGAGGGTTAGGGTATGGCTTAGGGTACGGGTTCGGGGAGGGGTTCGGGGAGGGCGTAGGGTATGGGTTAGGGTTAGGGTTAGGGTTAGTGTTAGGGTTAGGGCTCGGTTTAGGGTACGGGTTAGGATTAGGGTACGCGTTAGGGTTAGGGTAGGGGTTAGGGTTAGGGTACGCATTAGGGTGGGGTTAGTTATTAAACCTATCACACTCTCTAGATACCCCTTAGCACGTAAAGGACTATTATTTGGGGGTCCAGCCATGGAGAAGAGT
Organism: Balaenoptera acutorostrata; assembly: GCF_949987535.1. Taxonomy (NCBI): domain Eukaryota; kingdom Metazoa; phylum Chordata; class Mammalia; order Artiodactyla; family Balaenopteridae; genus Balaenoptera; species Balaenoptera acutorostrata. The sequence continues at coordinate 106,611 of NW_026645686.1, read as the reverse complement.
TTAGACACGAGGAGAAAATAAGGAACACACCCATTATCAAGAAATCACAATGTGATTCTCTTTTTAAACTGTTCCTTAAAACACTAGTGCTTAGGAAATCTATTGGAGGCAGAAGCCGTCAAGGGTAGCTTAGGGTTAGGGTTAGGGTTAGGGTGAGGGTTAGGGTACGGTTTAGGGTACGGGTTCAGGGAGGGGTTCGGGTAGGGCGTAGGGTATGGGTTAGGGTTAGGGTTAGGGCTAGTGTTAGGGTTAGGGCTCGGTTTAGGGTACGGGTTAGGATTAGGGTACACGTTAGGGTTCGGGTAGGGGTTAGGGTTAGGGTACGCGTTAGGGTGAGGGTAGTTATTAAACCTATCCCACTCTCTAGATACCCCTTAGCACGTAAAGGAATATTATTTGGGGGTCCAGCCATGGAGAAGAGTTTAGACACGAGGAGAAGATAAGGAACACACCCATTATCAAGAAATCACATTAGGATTCTCTTTTTAACCTGTTCCTTAAAACACTAGTGCTTAGGAAATCTATTGGAGGCAGAAGCCGTCAAGGGTAGCTTAGGGTTAGGGTTAGGGTTAGGGTGAGGGTTAGGGTACGGTTTAGGGTACGGGTTCAGGGAGGAGTTCGGGTAGGGCGTAGGGTATGGGTTAGGGTTAGGGTTAGAGTTAGTGTTAGGGTTAGGGCTCGGTTTAGGGTACGGGTTAGGATTAGGGTACGCGCTAGGGTTAGGGTAGGGGTTAGGGTTAGGGTATGCGTTAGGGTCAGGGTAGTTATTAAACCTATCACACTCTCTAGATACCCCTTAGCACATAAAGGAATATTATTTGGGGGTCCAGCCATGGAGAAGAGTTTAGACACGAGGAGAAGATAAGGAACACACCCATTATCAAGAAATCACATTAGGATTCTATTTTTAACATGTTCCTTAAAACACTAGTGCTTAGGAAATCTATTGGAGGCAGAAGCAGTCAAGGGTAGCTTAGGGTTAGGGTTAGGGTTAGGGTGAGGGTTAGGGTACGGCTTAGGGTACGGGTTCGGGGAGGTGTTCGGGTAGGGCGTAGGGTATGGGTTAGGGTTAGGGTTAGGGCTAGTGTTAGGGTTAGGGCTCGGTTTAGGGTACGGGTTAGGATTAAGGTATGCGTTAGGGTTAGGGTAGGGGTTAGGGTTAGTGTACGCGTTAGGGTGAGGGTAGTTATTAAACCTATCCCACTCTCTAGATACCCCTTAGCACGTACAGGAATATTATTGGGGGTCCAGCCATGGAGAAGAGTTTAGACACTAGGAGAACATATGGAACACACCCATTATCACGAAATCACATTAGGATTCTCTTTTTAACCTGTTCCTTAAAACACTAGTGCTTAGGAAATCTATTGGAGGCAGAAGCAGTCAAGGGTATCTTAGGGTTAGGGTTAGGGTTAGGGTGAGGGTTAGGGTACGGGTTAGGATTAGGGTACGCGTTAGTGTTAGGGTAGGGGTTAGGGTTAGGGTACGCTTTAGGGTGAGGGTAGTTATTAAACCTATCCCACTCTCTAGATACCCCTTAGCACGTAAAGGAATATTATTTGGGGGTCCAGCCATGGAGAAGGGTTTAGACACTAGGAGAAAATAAGGAACACACCCATTATCAAGAAATCACAATATGATTCTCTTTTTAAACGGTACCTTAAAACACTAGTGGTTAGGAAACCTATTGGAGGCAGAAGCAGTCAAGGGTAGCTTAGGGTTAGGTTTAGGGTTAGGGTGAGGTTTAGGGTACGGCTTAGGGTACGGTTTCGGGGAGGGGTTCGGGTAGGGCGTAGGGTATGGTTTAGGGTTAGAGTTAGGGTTAGTGTTAGGGTTAGGGCTCGGTTTAGGGTACGGGTTAGGTGTAGGGTACTCGTTAGGGTTAGCGTAGCGGTTAGGGTTAGGCTACGCGTTAGGGTGAGGGTAGTTATTAAACCTATCACATTCTCTAGATACCCCTTAGCACGTAAAGGAATATTATTTGGGGGTCCAGCCATGGAGAAGAGTTTAGACACTAGGAGAAGATAAGGAACACACCCATTATCACGAAATCACATTAGGATTCTCTTTTTAACCTGTTCCTTAAAACACTAGTGCTTAGGAAATCTATTGGAGGCAGAAGCAGTCAAGGGTAGCTTAGGGTTAGGGTTAGGGTTAGGGTGAGGGTTAGGGTACGGCTTAGGGTACGGGTTCGGGGAGGGGTTCGGGTAGGGCGTAGGGTATGGGTTAGGGTTAGGGTTAGGGCTCGGTTTAGGGTACAGGTTAGGATTAGGGTACGCGTTAGGGTTAGGGTAGGGGTTAGGGTTAGTGTACGCGTTCGGGTGAGGGTAGTTATTAAACCTATCCCACTCTCTAGATACCCCTTAGCACGTACAGGAATATTATTGGGGGTCCAGCCATGGAGAAGAGTTTAGACACTAGGAGAAGATAAGGAACACTCCCATTATCACGAAATCACATTAGGATTCTCTTTTTAACCTGTTCCTTAAAACACTAGTGCTTAGGAAATCTATTGGAGGCAGAAGCAGTCAAGGGTAGCTTAGGGTTAGGGTTAGGGTTAGGGTGAGGGTTAGGGTATGGCTTAGGGTACGGGTTCGGGGAGGGGTTCGGGTAGGGCGTAGGGTATGTGTTAGGTTTAGGGTTAGGGTTAGTGTTAGGGTTAGGGCTCGGTTTAGGGTACGGGTTAGGATTAGGGTACGCGTTAGGGTTAGGGTAGGGGTTAGGGTTAGGGTACGTGTTAGGGTGGGGGTAGTTATTAAACCTATCACACTCTCTAGATACCCCTTAGCACGTAAAGGAATATTATTTGGGGGTCCAGCCATGGAGAAGAGTTTAGACACTAGGAGAAAATAAGGAACACACCCATTATCACGAAATCACATTAGGATTCTCTTTTTAACCTGTTCCTTAAAACACTAGTGCTTAGGAAATCTATTGGAGGCAGAAGCCGTCAAGGGTAGCTTAGGGTTAGGGTTAGGGTTAGGGTGAGGGTTAGGGTACGGCTTAGGGTACGGTTTCGGGGAGGGGTTCGGGTAGGGCGTAGGGTATGGGTTAGGGTTAGGGTTAGGGTTAGTGTTAGGGTTAGGGCTCGGTTTAGGGTACGGCTTAGGATTAGGGTACGCGTTAGTGTTAGGGTAGGTGTTAGGGTTAGGGTACGCGATAGGGTGAGGTTAGTTATTAAACCTATCCCACTCTCTAGATACCCCTTAGTACGTAAAGGAATATTATTTGGGGGTCCAGCCATGGAGAAGAGTTTAGACACTAGGAGAAGATAAGGAACACACCCATTATCAAGAAATCACATTAGGATTCTCTTTTTAACCTGTTCCTTAAAACACTAGTGCTTAGGAAATCTATTGGAGGCAGAAGCAGTCAAGGGTAGCTTAGGGTTAGGGTTAGGGTTAGGGTGAGGGTTAGGGTATGGCTTAGTGTACGGGTTCGGGGAGGGGTTCGGGTAGGGCGTAGGGTATGGGTTAGGGTTAGGGTTAGGGTTAGTGTTAGGGTTAGGGCTCGGTTTAGGGTACGGGTTAGGATTAGGGTACGCGTTAGGGTTAGGGTAGGGGTTAGGGTTAGGGTACGCGTTAGGGTGGGGGTAGTTATTAAACCTATCCCACTCTCTAGATACCCCTTAGCACGTAAAGGACTATTATTTGGGGGTACAGCCATGGAGAAGAGTTTAGACACGAGGAGAAGATAAGGAACACACCCATTATCAAGAAATCACAATGTGATTCTCTTTTTAAACTGTTCCTTAAAACACTAGTGCTTAGGAAATCTATTGGAGGCAGAAGCAGTCAAGGGTAGCTTAGGGTTAGTGTTAGGGTTAGGGTGAGGGTTGGGGTACGGCTTAGGGTACGGGTTCGGGGAGGGGTTCGGGTAGGGCGTAGGGTATGGGTTAGGGTTAGTGTTAGGGTTAGTGTTAGGGTTAGGGCTCGGTTTAGGGTACGGGTTAGGATTAGGGTACGCGTTAGGGTTAGGGTAGGGGTTAGGGTTAGTGTATGCGATAGGGTGAGGTTAGTTATTAAACCTATCCCACTCTCTAGATACCCCTTAGCACGTAAAGGAATATTATTTGGGGGTCCAGCCATGGAGAAGAGTTTAGACACTAGGAGAAGATAAGGAACACACCCATTATCAAGAAATCACATTAGGATTCTCTTTTTAACCTGTTCCTTAAAACACTAGTGCTTAGGAAATCTATTGGAGGCAGAAGCCGTCAAGGGTAGCTTAGGGTTAGGGTTAGGGTTAGGGTGAGGGTTAGGGTACGGCTTACGATACGGGTTCGGGGAGGGGTTCGGGTAGGGCGTAGGGTATGGGTTAGGGTTAGGGTTAGGGCTAGTGTTAGGGTTAGGGCTCGGTTTAGGGTACGGGTTAGGATTAGGGTATGCGTTAGGGTTAGGGTAGGGGTTAGGGTTAGGATACGCTTTAGGGTGAGGGTAGTTATTAAACCTATCCCACTCTCTAGATACCCCTTAGCACGTAAAGGAATATTATTTGTGGGTCCAGCCATGGAGAAGGGTTTAGACACTAGGAGAAGATAAGGAACACACCCATTATCAAGAAATCACCATATGATTCTCTTTTTAAACTGTTCCTTAAAACACTAGTGCTTAGGAAATCTATTGGAGGCAGAAGCAGTCAAGGGTAGCTTAGGGTTAGGGTTAGGGTTAGGGTGAGGGTTAGGGTACGGCTTAGGGTACGGGTTCGGGGAGGGGTTCCGGTAGGGCGTAGGCTATGGGTTAGGGTTAGTGTTAGGGTTAGTGTTAGGGTTAGGGCTCGGTTTAGGGTACGGGTTAGGATTAGGGTACGCGTTAGGGTTAGGGTAGGGGTTAGGGTTAGGGTATGCGATAGGGTGAGGTTAGTTATTAAACCTATCCCACTCTCTAGATACCCCTTAGCACGTAAAGGAATATTATTTGGGGGTCCAGCCATGGAGAAGGGTTTAGACACTAGGAGAAAATAAGGAACACACCCATTATCAAGAAATCACAATATGATTCTCTTTTTAAACGGTACCTTAAAACACTAGTGGTTAGGAAACCTATTGGAGGCAGAAGCAGTCAAGGGTAGCTTAGGGTTAGGTTTAGGGTTAGGGTGAGGTTTAGGGTACGGCTTAGGGTACGGTTTCGGGGAGGGGTTCGGGTAGGGCGTAGGGTATGGTTTAGGGTTAGAGTTAGGGTTAGTGTTAGGGTTAGGGCTCGGTTTAGGGTACGGGTTAGGTGTAGGGTACTCGTTAGGGTTAGCGTAGCGGTTAGGGTTAGGCTACGCGTTAGGGTGAGGGTAGTTATTAAACCTATCACATTCTCTAGATACCCCTTAGCATGTAAAGAAATATTATTTGGGGGTCCAGCCATGGAGAAGAGTTTAGACACTAGGAGAAGATAAGGAACACACCCATTATCACGAAATCACATTAGGATTCTCTTTTTAACCTGTTCCTTAAAACACTAGTGCTTAGGAAATCTATTGGAGGCAGAAGCAGTCAAGGGTAGCTTAGGGTTAGGGTTAGGGTTAGGGTGAGGGTTAGGGTACGGCTTAGGGTACGGGTTCGGGGAGGGGTTCGGGTAGGGCGTAGGGTATGGGTTAGGGTTAGGGTTAGGGCTCGGTTTAGGGTACAGGTTAGGATTAGGGTACGCGTTAGGGTTAGGGTAGGGGTTAGGGTTAGTGTACGCGTTCGGGTGAGGGTAGTTATTAAACCTATCCCACTCTCTAGATACCCCTTAGCACGTACAGGAATATTATTGGGGGTCCAGCCATGGAGAAGAGTTTAGACACTAGGAGAAGATAAGGAACACTCCCATTATCACGAAATCACATTAGGATTCTCTTTTTAACCTGTTCCTTAAAACACTAGTGCTTAGGAAATCTATTGGAGGCAGAAGCAGTCAAGGGTAGCTTAGGGTTAGGGTTAGGGTTAGGGTGAGGGTTAGGGTATGGCTTAGGGTACGGGTTCGGGGAGGGGTTCGGGTAGGGCGTAGGGTATGTGTTAGGTTTAGGGTTAGGGTTAGTGTTAGGGTTAGGGCTCGGTTTAGGGTACGGGTTAGGATTAGGGTACGCGTTAGGGTTAGGGTAGGGGTTAGGGTTAGGGTACGTGTTAGGGTGGGGGTAGTTATTAAACCTATCACACTCTCTAGATACCCCTTAGCACGTAAAGGAATATTATTTGGGGGTCCAGCCATGGAGAAGAGTTTAGACACTAGGAGAAAATAAGGAACACACCCATTATCACGAAATCACATTAGGATTCTCTTTTTAACCTGTTCCTTAAAACACTAGTGCTTAGGAAATCTATTGGAGGCAGAAGCCGTCAAGGGTAGCTTAGGGTTAGGGTTAGGGTTAGGGTGAGGGTTAGGGTACGGCTTAGGGTACGGTTTCGGGGAGGGGTTCGGGTAGGGCGTAGGGTATGGGTTAGGGTTAGGGTTAGGGTTAGTGTTAGGGTTAGGGCTCGGTTTAGGGTACGGCTTAGGATTAGGGTACGCGTTAGTGTTAGGGTAGGTGTTAGGGTTAGGGTACGCGATAGGGTGAGGTTAGTTATTAAACCTATCCCACTCTCTAGATACCCCTTAGTACGTAAAGGAATATTATTTGGGGGTCCAGCCATGGAGAAGAGTTTAGACACTAGGAGAAGATAAGGAACACACCCATTATCAAGAAATCACATTAGGATTCTCTTTTTAACCTGTTCCTTAAAACACTAGTGCTTAGGAAATCTATTGGAGGCAGAAGCAGTCAAGGGTAGCTTAGGGTTAGGGTTAGGGTTAGGGTGAGGGTTAGGGTATGGCTTAGTGTACGGGTTCGGGGAGGGGTTCGGGTAGGGCGTAGGGTATGGGTTAGGGTTAGGGTTAGGGTTAGTGTTAGGGTTAGGGCTCGGTTTAGGGTACGGGTTAGGATTAGGGTACGCGTTAGGGTTAGGGTAGGGGTTAGGGTTAGGGTACGCGTTAGGGTGGGGGTAGTTATTAAACCTATCCCACTCTCTAGATACCCCTTAGCACGTAAAGGACTATTATTTGGGGGTACAGCCATGGAGAAGAGTTTAGACACGAGGAGAAGATAAGGAACACACCCATTATCAAGAAATCACAATGTGATTCTCTTTTTAAACTGTTCCTTAAAACACTAGTGCTTAGGAAATCTATTGGAGGCAGAAGCAGTCAAGGGTAGCTTAGGGTTAGTGTTAGGGTTAGGGTGAGGGTTGGGGTACGGCTTAGGGTACGGGTTCGGGGAGGGGTTCGGGTAGGGCGTAGGGTATGGGTTAGGGTTAGTGTTAGGGTTAGTGTTAGGGTTAGGGCTCGGTTTAGGGTACGGGTTAGGATTAGGGTACGCGTTAGGGTTAGGGTAGGGGTTAGGGTTAGTGTATGCGATAGGGTGAGGTTAGTTATTAAACCTATCCCACTCTCTAGATACCCCTTAGCACGTAAAGGAATATTATTTGGGGGTCCAGCCATGGAGAAGAGTTTAGACACTAGGAGAAGATAAGGAACACACCCATTATCAAGAAATCACATTAGGATTCTCTTTTTAACCTGTTCCTTAAAACACTAGTGCTTAGGAAATCTATTGGAGGCAGAAGCCGTCAAGGGTAGCTTAGGGTTAGGGTTAGGGTTAGGGTGAGGGTTAGGGTACGGCTTACGATACGGGTTCGGGGAGGGGTTCGGGTAGGGCGTAGGGTATGGGTTAGGGTTAGGGTTAGGGCTAGTGTTAGGGTTAGGGCTCGGTTTAGGGTACGGGTTAGGATTAGGGTATGCGTTAGGGTTAGGGTAGGGGTTAGGGTTAGGATACGCTTTAGGGTGAGGGTAGTTATTAAACCTATCCCACTCTCTAGATACCCCTTAGCACGTAAAGGAATATTATTTGTGGGTCCAGCCATGGAGAAGGGTTTAGACACTAGGAGAAGATAAGGAACACACCCATTATCAAGAAATCACCATATGATTCTCTTTTTAAACTGTTCCTTAAAACACTAGTGCTTAGGAAATCTATTGGAGGCAGAAGCAGTCAAGGGTAGCTTAGGGTTAGGGTTAGGGTTAGGGTGAGGGTTAGGGTACGGCTTAGGGTACGGGTTCGGGGAGGGGTTCCGGTAGGGCGTAGGCTATGGGTTAGGGTTAGTGTTAGGGTTAGTGTTAGGGTTAGGGCTCGGTTTAGGGTACGGGTTAGGATTAGGGTACGCGTTAGGGTTAGGGTAGGGGTTAGGGTTAGGGTATGCGATAGGGTGAGGTTAGTTATTAAACCTATCCCACTCTCTAGATACCCCTTAGCACGTAAAGGAATATTATTTGGGGGTCCAGCCATGGAGAAGAGTTTAGACACTAGGAGAAGATAAGGAACACACCCATTATCAAGAAATCACATTAGGATTCTCTTTTTAACCTGTTCCTTAAAACATTAGTGCTTAGGAAATCTATTGGAGGCAGAAGCCTTCAAGGGTAGCTTAGGGTTAGGGTTAGGGTTAGGGTGAGGGTTAGGGTACGGCTTACGATACGGGTTCGGGGAAGGGTTCGGGTAGGGCGTAGGGTATGGGTTAGGTTTAGGGTTAGGGCTAGTGTTAGGGTTAGGGCTCGGTTTAGGGTACGGGTTATGATTAGGGTATGCGTTAGGGTTAGGGTAGGGGTTAGGGTTAGGATAGGCTTTAGGGTGAGGGTAGTTATTAAACCTATCCCACTCTCTAGATACCCCTTAGCACGTAAAGGAATATTATTTGTGGGTCCAGCCATGGAGAAGGTTTTAGACACTAGGAGAAGATAAGGAACACACCCATTATCAAGAAATCACAATATGATTCTCTTTTTAAACTGTTCCTTAAAACACTAGTGCTTAGGAAATCTATTGGAGGCAGAAGCAGTCAAGGGTAGCTTAGGGTTAGGGTTAGGGTTAGGGTGAGGGTTAGGGTACGGCTTAGGGTACGGGTTCGGGGAGGGTTTCGGGTAGGGCGTAGGGTATGGGTTAGGGTTAGGGTTAGGGTTAGTGTTAGGGTTAGGGCTCGGTTTAGGGTACGGGTTAGGATTAGGGTACTCGTTAGGGTTAGGGTAGCGGTTAGGGTTAGGGTACGGGTTAGGGTGAGGGTAGTTATTAAACCTATCACACTCTCTAGATACCCTTTAGCACGTAAAGGAATATTATTTGGGGGTCCAGCCATGGAGAAGAGTTTAGACACTAGGAGAAGATAAGGAACACACCCATTATCACGAAATCACATTAGGATTCTCTTTTTAACCTGTTCCTTAAAACACTAGTGCTTAGGAAATCTATTGGAGGCAGAAGCAGTCAAGGGTAGCTTAGGGTTAGGGTTAGGGTTAGGGTGAGGGTTAGGGTATTGCTTAGGGTACGGGTTCGGGGAGGGATTCGGGTAGGGCGTAGGGTATGGGTTAGGGTTAGTGTTAGGGCTAGTGTTAGGGTTAGGCCTCGGTTTAGGGTACGGGTTAGGATTAGGGTACGCGCTAGGGTTAGGGTAGGGGTTAGGATTAGGGTACGCGTTAGGGTGAGGGTAGTTATTAAACCTATAACACTCTCTAGATACCCCTTAGCACATAAAGGAATATTATTTGGGGGTCCAGCCATGGAGAAGAGTTTAGACACGAGGAGAAGATAAGGAACACACCCATTATCAAGAAATCACATTAGGATTCTCTTTTTAACATGTTCCTTAAAACACTAGTGCTTAGGAAATCTATTGGAGGCAGAAGCCGTCAAGGGTAGCTTAGGGTTAGGGTTAGGGTTAGGGTGAGGGTTAGGGTACGGCTTAGGGTACGGGTTCGGGGAGGGGTTCGGGTAGGGCGTAGGGTATGGGTTAGGGTTAGGGTTAGGGCTCGGTTTAGGGTACAGGTTAGGATTAGGGTACGCGTTAGGGTTAGGGTAGCGGTTAGGGTTAGGGTACGGGTTAGGGTGAGGGTAGTTATTAAACCTATCACACTCTCTAGATACCCTTTAGCACGTAAAGGAATATTATTTGGGGGTCCAGCCATGGAGAAGAGTTTAGACACTAGGAGAAGATAAGGAACACTCCCATTATCACGAAATCACATTAGGATTCTCTTTTTAACCTGTTCCTTAAAACACTAGTGCTTAGGAAATCTATTGGAGGCAGAAGCAGTCAAGGGTAGCTTAGGGTTAGGGTTAGGGTTAGGGTGAGGGTTAGGGTATTGCTTAGGGTACGGGTTCGGGGAGGGGTTCGGGTAGGGCGTAGGGTATGTGTTAGGGTTAGGGTTAGGGTTAGTGTTAGGGTTAGGGCTCGGTTTAGGGTACGGGTTAGGATTAGGGTACGCGTTAGGGTTAGGGTAGGGGTTAGGGTTAGGGTACGCGTTAGGGTGGGGGTAGTTATTAAACCTATCACACTCTCTAGATACCCCTTAGCACGTAAAGGAATATTATTTGGGGGTCCAGCCATGGAGAAGAGTTTAGACACTAGGAGAAAATAAGGAACACACCCATTATCACGAAATCACATTAGGATTCTCTTTTTAACCTGTTCCTTAAAACACTAGTGCTTAGGAAATCTATTGGAGGCAGAAGCCGTCAAGGGTAGCTTAGGGTTAGGGTTAGGGTTAGGGTGAGGGTTAGGGTACGGCTTAGGGTACGGGTTCGGGGAGGGGTTCGGGTAGGGCGTAGGGTATGGGTTAGGGTTAGGGTTAGGGTTAGTGTTAGGGTTAGGGCTCGGTTTAGGGTACGGGTTAGGATTAGGGTACGCGTTAGGGTTAGGGTAGGGGTTAGGGTTAGGGTACGCATTAGGGTGGGGTTAGTTATTAAACCTATCACACTCTCTAGATACCCCTTAGCACGTAAAGGACTATTATTTGGGGGTCCAGCCATGGAGAAGAGTTTAGACACGAGGAGAAAATAAGGAACACACCCATTATCAAGAAATCACAATGTGATTCTCTTTTTAAACTGTTCCTTAAAACACTAGTGCTTAGGAAATCTATTGGAGGCAGAAGCCGTCAAGGGTAGCTTAGGGTTAGGGTTAGGGTTAGGGTGAGGGTTAGGGTACGGTTTAGGGTACGGGTTCAGGGAGGGGTTCGGGTAGGGCGTAGGGTATGGGTTAGGGTTAGGGTTAGAGTTAGTGTTAGGGTTAGGGCTCGGTTTAGGGTACGGGTTAGGATTAGGGTACGCGCTAGGGTTAGGGTAGGGGTTAGGGTTAGGGTACGCGTTAGGGTGAGGGTAGTTATTAAACCTATCACACTCTCTAGATACCCCTTAGCACATAAAGGAATATTATTTGGGGGTCCAGCCATGGAGAAGAGTTTAGACACGAGGAGAAGATAAGGAACACACCCATTATCAAGGAATCACATTAGGATTCTCTTTTTAACATGTTCCTTAAAACACTAGTGCTTAGGAAATCTATTGGAGGCAGAAGCCGTCAAGGGTAGCTTAGGGTTAGGGTTAGGGTTAGGGTGAGGGTTAGGGTACGGCTTAGGGTACGGGTTCGGGGAGGGGTTCGGGTAGGGCGTAGGGTATGGGTTAGGGTTAGGGTTAGGGTTAGTGTTAGTGTTAGGGCTCGGTTTAGGGTACGGGTTAGGATTAGGGTACGCGTTAGGGTTAGGGTAGGGGTTAGGGTTAGGGTACGCATTAGGGTGGGGTTAGTTATTAAACCTATCACACTCTCTAGATACCCCTTAGCACGTAAAGGACTATTATTTGGGGGTCCAGCCATGGAGAAGAGTTTAGACACGAGGAGAAAATAAGGAACACACCCATTATCAAGAAATCACAATGTGATTCTCTTTTTAAACTGTTCCTTAAAACACTAGTGCTTAGGAAATCTATTGGAGGCAGAAGCCGTCAAGGGTAGCTTAGGGTTAGGGTTAGGGTTAGGGTGAGGGTTAGGGTACGGTTTAGGGTACGGGTTCAGGGAGGGGTTCGGGTAGGGCGTAGGGTATGGGTTAGGGTTAGGGTTAGAGTTAGTGTTAGGGTTAGGGCTCGGTTTAGGGTACGGGTTAGGATTAGGGTACGCGCTAGGGTTAGGGTAGGGGTTAGGGTTAGGGTACGCGTTAGGGTGAGGGTAGTTATTAAACCTATCACACTCTCTAGATACCCCTTAGCACATAAAGGAATATTATTTGGGGGTCCAGCCATGGAGAAGAGTTTAGACACGAGGAGAAGATAAGGAACACACCCATTATCAAGAAATCACATTAGGATTCTCTTTTTAACCTGTTCCTTAAAACACTAGTGCTTAGGAAATCTATTGGAGGCAGAAGCAGTCAAGGGTAGCTTAGGGTTAGGGTTAGAGTTAGTGTTAGGGTTAGGGCTCGGTTTAGGGTACGGGTTAGGATTAGGGTACGCGTTAGGGTTAGGGTAGGGGTTAGGGTTAGGGTATGCATTAGGGTGGGGTTAGTTATTAAACCTATCACACTCTCTAGATACCCCTTAGCACGTAAAGGACTATTATTTGGGGGTCCAGCCATGGAGAAGAGTTTAGACACGAGGAGAAAATAAGGAACACACCCATTATCAAGAAATCACAATGTGATTCTCTTTTTAAACTGTTCCTTAAAACACTAGTGCTTAGGAAATCTATTGGAGGCAGAAGCCGTCAAGGGTAGCTTAGGGTTAGGGTTAGGGTTAGGGTGAGGGTTAGGGTACGGTTTAGGGTACGGGTTCAGGGAGGGGTTCGGGTAGGGCGTAGGGTATGGGTTAGGGTTAGGGTTAGGGCTAGTGTTAGGGTTAGGGCTCGGTTTAGGGTACGGGTTAGGATTAGGGTACACGTTAGGGTTCGGGTAGGGGTTAGGGTTAGGGTACGCGTTAGGGTGAGGGTAGTTATTAAACCTATCCCACTCTCTAGATACCCCTTAGCACATAAAGGAATATTATTTGGGGGTCCAGCCATGGAGAAGAGTTTAGACACGAGGAGAAGATAAGGAACACACCCATTATCAAGAAATCACATTAGGATTCTATTTTTAACATGTTCCTTAAAACACTAGTGCTTAGGAAATCTATTGGAGGCAGAAGCCGTCAAGGGTAGCTTAGGGTTAGGGTTAGGGTTAGGGTGAGGGTTAGGGTACGGCTTAGGGTACGGGTTCGGGGAGGGGTTCGGGTAGGGCGTAGGGTATGGGTTAGGGTTAGGGTTAGGGTTAGTGTTAGTGTTAGGGCTCGGTTTAGGGTACGGGTTAGGATTAGGGTACGCGTTAGGGTTAGGGTAGGGGTTAGGGTTAGGGTACGCATTAGGGTGGGGTTAGTTATTAAACCTATCACACTCTCTAGATACCCCTTAGCACGTAAAGGACTATTATTTGGGGGTCCAGCCATGGAGAAGAGTTTAGACACGAGGAGAAAATAAGGAACACACCCATTATCAAGAAATCACAATGTGATTCTCTTTTTAAACTGTTCCTTAAAACACTAGTGGTTAGGAAATCTATTGGAGGCAGAAGCAGTGAAGGGTAGCTTAGGGTTACGGTTAGGGTTAGGGTGAGGGTTAGGGTACGGCTTAGGGTACGGGTTCGGGGAGGGTTTCGGGTAGGGCGTAGGGTATGGGTTAGGGTTAGGGTTAGGGCTAGTGTTAGGGTTAGGGCTCGGTTTAGGGTACGGGTTAGGATTAGGGTATGCGTTAGGGTTAGGGTAGGGGTTAGGGTTAGTGTATGCGTTAGGGTGAGGGTAGTTATTAAACCTATCCCACTCTCTAGATACCCCTTAGCACGTACAGGAATATTATTGGGGGTCCAGCCATGGAGAAGAGTTTAGACACTAGGAGAACATAAGGAACACACCCATTATCACGAAATCACATTAGGATTCTCTTTTTAACCTGTTCCTTAAAACACTAGTGCTTAGGAAATCTATTGGAGGCAGAAGCAGTCAAGGGTAGCTTAGGGTTAGGGTTAGGGTTAGGGTGAGGGTTAGGGTACGGGTTAGGATTAGGGTACGCGTTAGTGTTAGGGTAGGGGTTAGGGTTAGGGTACGCTTTAGGGTGAGGGTAGTTATTAAACCTATCCCACTCTCTAGATACCCCTTAGCACGTAAAGGAATATTATTTGGGGGTCCAGCCATGGAGAAGGGTTTAGACACTAGGAGAAAATAAGGAACACACCCATTATCAAGAAATCACAATATGATTCTCTTTTTAAACGGTACCTTAAAACACTAGTGGTTAGGAAACCTATTGGAGGCAGAAGCAGTCAAGGGTAGCTTAGGGTTAGGTTTAGGGTTAGGGTGAGGTTTAGGGTACGGCTTAGGGTACGGTTTCGGGGAGGGGTTCGGGTAGGGCGTAGGGTATGGTTTAGGGTTAGAGTTAGGGTTAGTGTTAGGGTTAGGGCTCGGTTTAGGGTACGGGTTAGGTGTAGGGTACTCGTTAGGGTTAGCGTAGCGGTTAGGGTTAGGCTACGCGTTAGGGTGAGGGTAGTTATTAAACCTATCACATTCTCTAGATACCCCTTAGCACGTAAAGGAATATTATTTGGGGGTCCAGCCATGGAGAAGAGTTTAGACACTAGGAGAAGATAAGGAACACACCCATTATCACGAAATCACATTAGGATTCTCTTTTTAACCTGTTCCTTAAAACACTAGTGCTTAGGAAATCTATTGGAGGCAGAAGCAGTCAAGGGTAGCTTAGGGTTAGGGTTAGGGTTAGGGTGAGGGTTAGGGTACGGCTTAGGGTACGGGTTCGGGGAGGGGTTCGGGTAGGGCGTAGGGTATGGGTTAGGGTTAGGGTTAGGGCTAGTGTTAGGGTTAGGGTTCGGTTTAGGTTACGGGTTAGGATTAGGGTACGCGTTAGGGTTAGGGTAGGGGTTAGGGTTAGGGTACGCGTTAGGGTGAGGGTAGTTATTAAACCTATCCCACTCTCTAGATACCCCTTAGCACGTAAAGGAATATTATTTGGGGGTCCAGCCATGGAGAAGAGTTTAGACACGAGGAGAAGATAAGGAACACACCCATTATCAAGAAATCACATTAGGATTCTCTTTTTAACCTGTTCCTTAAAACACTAGTGCTTAGGAAATCTATTGGAGGCAGAAGCCGTCAAGGGTAGCTTAGGGTTAGGGTTAGGGTTAGGGTGAGGGTTAGGGTACGGTTTAGGGTACGGGTTCAGGGAGGGGTTCGGGTAGGGCGTAGGGTATGGGTTAGGGTTAGGGTTAGAGTTAGTGTTAGGGTTAGGGCTCGGTTTAGGGTACGGGTTAGGATTAGGGTACGCGCTAGGGTTAGGGTAGCGGTTAGGGTTAGGGTACGCGTTAGCGTGAGGGTAGTTATTAAACCTATCCCACTCTCTAGATACCCCTTAGCACGTATAGGAATATTATTTGGGGGTCCAGCCATGGAGAAGAGTTTAGACAGGAGGAGAAGATAAGGAACACACCCATTATCAAGAAATCACATTAGGATTCTCTTTTTAACGTGTTCCTTAAAACACTAGTGCTTAGGAAATCTATTGGAGGCAGAAGCTGTCAAGGGTAGCTTAGGGTTAGGGTTAGGGTTAGGGTGAGGGTTAGGGTACGGCTTAGGGTACGGGTTCGGGGAGGGGTTCGGGTAGGGTGTAGGGTATGGGTTAGGGTTAGGGTTAGGGCTCGGTTTAGGGTACAGGTTAGGATTAGGGTACGCGTTAGGGTTAGGGTAGGGGTTAGGGTTAGTGTACGCGTTCGGGTGAGGGTAGTTATTAAACCTATCCCACTCTCTAGATACCCCTTAGCACGTACAGGAATATTATTGGGGGTCCAGCCATGGAGAAGAGTTTAGACACTAGGAGAAGATAAGGAACACTCCCATTATCACGAAATCACATTAGGATTCTCTTTTTAACCTGTTCCTTAAAACACTAGTGCTTAGGAAATCTATTGGAGGCAGAAGCAGTCAAGGGTAGCTTAGGGTTAGGGTTAGGGTTAGGGTGAGGGTTAGGGTATGGCTTAGGGTACGGGTTCGGGGAGGGGTTCGGGTAGGGCGTAGGGTATGTGTTAGGTTTAGGGTTAGGGTTAGTGTTAGGGTTAGGGCTCGGTTTAGGGTACGGGTTAGGATTAGGGTACGCGTTAGGGTTAGGGTAGGGGTTAGGGTTAGGGTACGTGTTAGGGTGGGGGTAGTTATTAAACCTATCACACTCTCTAGATACCCCTTAGCACGTAAAGGAATATTATTTGGGGGTCCAGCCATGGAGAAGAGTTTAGACACTAGGAGAAAATAAGGAACACACCCATTATCACGAAATCACATTAGGATTCTCTTTTTAACCTGTTCCTTAAAACACTAGTGCTTAGGAAATCTATTGGAGGCAGAAGCCGTCAAGGGTAGCTTAGGGTTAGGGTTAGGGTTAGGGTGAGGGTTAGGGTACGGCTTAGGGTACGGGTTCGGGGAGGGGTTCGGGTAGGGCGTAGGGTATGGGTTAGGGTTAGGGTTAGGGTTAGTGTTAGGGTTAGGGCTCGGTTTAGGGTACGGCTTAGGATTAGGGTACGCGTTAGTGTTAGGGTAGGTGTTAGGGTTAGGGTACGCGATAGGGTGAGGTTAGTTATTAAACCTATCCCACTCTCTAGATACCCCTTAGTACGTAAAGGAATATTATTTGGGGGTCCAGCCTTGGAGAAGAGTTTAGACACTAGGAGAAGATAAGGAACACACCCATTATCAAGAAATCACATTAGGATTCTCTTTTTAACCTGTTCCTTAAAACACTAGTGCTTAGGAAATCTATTGGAGGCAGAAGCAGTCAAGGGTAGCTTAGGGTTAGGGTTAGGGTTAGGGTGAGGGTTAGGGTATGGCTTAGTGTACGGGTTCGGGGAGGGGTTCGGGTAGGGCGTAGGGTATGGGTTAGGGTTAGGGTTAGGGTTAGTGTTAGGGTTAGGGCTCGGTTTAGGGTACGGGTTAGGATTAGGGTACGCGTTAGGGTTAGGGTAGGGGTTAGGGTTAGGGTACGCGTTAGGGTGGGGGTAGTTATTAAACCTATCCCACTCTCTAGATACCCCTTAGCACGTAAAGGACTATTATTTGGGGGTACAGCCATGGAGAAGAGTTTAGACACGAGGAGAAGATAAGGAACACACCCATTATCAAGAAATCACAATGTGATTCTCTTTTTAAACTGTTCCTTAAAACACTAGTGCTTAGGAAATCTATTGGAGGCAGAAGCAGTCAAGGGTAGCTTAGGGTTAGTGTTAGGGTTAGGGTGAGGGTTGGGGTACGGCTTAGGGTACGGGTTCGGGGAGGGGTTCGGGTAGGGCGTAGGGTATGGGTTAGGGTTAGTGTTAGGGTTAGTGTTAGGGTTAGGGCTCGGTTTAGGGTACGGGTTAGGATTAGGGTACGCGTTAGGGTTAGGGCAGGGGTTAGGGTTAGGGTACGCGTTAGGGTGGGGGTAGTTATTACACCTATCACACTCTCTAGATACCCCTTAGCACGTAAAGGAATATTATTTGGGGGTCCAGCCATGGAGAAGAGTTTAGACACGAGGAGAAGATAAGGAACACACCCATTATCACGAAATCACATTAGGATTCTCTTTTTAACCTGTTCCTTAAAACATTAGTGCTTAGGAAATCTATTGGAGGCAGAAGCCGTCAAGGGTAGCTTAGGGTTAGGGTTAGGGTTAGGGTGAGGGTTAGGGTACGGCTTACGATACGGGTTCGGGGAAGGGTTCGGGTAGGGCGTAGGGTATGGGTTAGGGTTAGGGTTAGGGCTAGTGTTAGGGTTAGGGCTCGGTTTAGGGTACGGGTTATGATTAGGGTATGCGTTAGGGTTAGGGTAGGGGTTAGGGTTAGGATACGCTTTAGGGTGAGGGTAGTTATTAAACCTATCCCACTCTCTAGATACCCCTTAGCACGTAAAGGAATATTATTTGTGGGTCCAGCCATGGAGAAGGTTTTAGACACTAGGAGAAGATAAGGAACACACCCATTATCAAGAAATCACAATATGATTCTCTTTTTAAACTGTTCCTTAAAACACTAGTGCTTAGGAAATCTATTGGAGGCAGAAGCAGTCAAGAGTAGCTTAGGGTTAGGGTTAGGGTTAGGGTGAGGGTTAGGGTACGGCTTAGGGTACGGGTTCGGGGAGGGTTTCGGGTAGGGCGTAGGGTATGGGTTAGGGTTAGGGTTAGGGTTAGTGTTAGGGTTAGGGCTCGGTTTAGGGTACGGGTTAGGATTAGGGTACTCGTTAGGGTTAGGGTAGCGGTTAGGGTTAGGGTACGGGTTAGGGTGAGGGTAGTTATTAAACCTATCACACTCTCTAGATACCCTTTAGCACGTAAAGGAATATTATTTGGGGGTCCAGCCATGGAGAAGAGTTTAGACACTAGGAGAAGATAAGGAACACACCCATTATCACGAAATCACATTAGGATTCTCTTTTTAACCTGTTCCTTAAAACACTAGTGCTTAGGAAATCTATTGGAGGCAGAAGCAGTCAAGGGTAGCTTAGGGTTAGGGTTAGGGTTAGGGTGAGGGTTAGGGTATTGCTTAGGGTACGGGTTCGGGGAGGGATTCGGGTAGGGCGTAGGGTATGGGTTAGGGTTAGGGTTAGGGCTAGTGTTAGGGTTAGGGCTCGGTTTAGGGTACGGGTTAGGATTAGGGTACGCGCTAGGGTTAGGGTAGGGGTTAGGATTAGGGTACGCGTTTGGGTGAGGGTAGTTATTAAACCTATAACACTCTCTAGATACCCCTTAGCACATAAAGGAATATTATTTGGGGGTCCAGCCATGGAGAAGAGTTTAGACACGAGGAGAAGATAAGGAACACACCCATTATCAAGAAATCACATTAGGATTCTCTTTTTAACATGTTCCTTAAAACACTAGTGCTTAGGAAATCTATTGGAGGCAGAAGCCGTCAAGGGTAGCTTAGGGTTAGGGTTAGGGTTAGGGTGAGGGTTAGGGTACGGCTTAGGGTACGGGTTCGGGGAGGGGTTCGGGTAGGGCGTAGGGTATGGGTTAGGGTTAGGGTTAGGGCTCGGTTTAGGGTACAGGTTAGGATTAGGGTACGCGTTAGGGTTAGGGTAGGGGTTAGGGTTAGTGTACGTGTTCGGGTGAGGGTAGTTATTAAACCTATCCCACTCTCTAGATACCCCTTAGCACGTACAGGAATATTATTGGGGGTCCAGCCATGGAGAAGAGTTTAGACACTAGGAGAAGATAAGGAACACTCCCATTATCACGAAATCACATTAGGATTCTCTTTTTAACCTGTTCCTTAAAACACTAGTGCTTAGGAAATCTATTGGAGGCAGAAGCAGTCAAGGGTAGCTTAGGGTTAGGGTTAGTGTTAGGGTGAGGGTTAGGGTATTGCTTAGGGTACGGGTTCGGGGAGGGGTTCGGGTAGGGCGTAGGGTATGTGTTAGGGTTAGGGTTAGGGTTAGTGTTAGGGTTAGGGCTCGGTTTAGGGTACGGGTTAGGATTAGGGTACGCGTTAGAGTTAGGGTAGGGGTTAGGGTTAGGGTACGCGTTAGGGTGGGGGTAGTTATTAAACCTATCACACTCTCTAGATACCCCTTAGCACGTAAAGGAATATTATTTGGGGGTCCAGCCATGGAGAAGAGTTTAGACACTAGGAGAAAATAAGGAACACACCCATTATCACGAAATCACATTAGGATTCTCTTTTTAACCTGTTCCTTAAAACACTAGTGCTTAGGAAATCTATTGGAGGCAGAAGCCGTCAAGGGTAGCTTAGGGTTAGGGTTAGGGTTAGGGTGAGGGTTAGGGTACGGCTTAGGGTACGGGTTCGGGGAGGGGTTCGGGTAGGGCGTAGGGTATGGGTTAGGGTTAGGGTTAGGGTTAGTGTTAGGGTTAGGGCTCGGTTTAGGGTACGGGTTAGGATTAGGGTACGCGTTAGGGTTAGGGTAGGGGTTAGGGTTAGGGTACGCATTAGGGTGGGGTTAGTTATTAAACCTATCACACTCTCTAGATACCCCTTAGCACGTAAAGGACTATTATTTGGGGGTCCAGCCATGGAGAAGAGTTTAGACACGAGGAGAAAATAAGGAACACACCCATTATCAAGAAATCACAATGTGATTCTCTTTTTAAACTGTTCCTTAAAACACTAGTGCTTAGGAAATCTATTGGAGGCAGAAGCCGTCAAGGGTAGCTTAGGGTTAGGGTTAGGGTTAGGGTGAGGGTTAGGGTACGGTTTAGGGTACGGGTTCAGGGAGGGGTTCGGGTAGGGCGTAGGGTATGGGTTAGGGTTAGGGTTAGAGTTAGTGTTAGGGTTAGGGCTCGGTTTAGGGTACGGGTTAGGATTAGGGTACGCGCTAGGGTTAGGGTAGGGGTTAGGGTTAGGGTACGCGTTAGGGTGAGGGTAGTTATTAAACCTATCACACTCTCTAGATACCCCTTAGCACATAAAGGAATATTATTTGGGGGTCCAGCCATGGAGAAGAGTTTAGACACGAGGAGAAGATAAGGAACACACCCATTATCAAGGAATCACATTAGGATTCTCTTTTTAACATGTTCCTTAAAACACTAGTGCTTAGGAAATCTATTGGAGGCAGAAGCCGTCAAGGGTAGCTTAGGGTTAGGGTTAGGGTTAGGGTGAGGGTTAGGGTACGGCTTAGGGTACGGGTTCGGGGAGGGGTTCGGGTAGGGCGTAGGGTATGGGTTAGGGTTAGGGTTAGGGCTCGGTTTAGGGTACAGGTTAGGATTAGGGTACGCGTTAGGGTTAGGGTAGGGGTTAGGGTTAGTGTACGCGTTCGGGTGAGGGTAGTTATTAAACCTATCCCACTCTCTAGATACCCCTTAGCACGTATAGGAATATTATTGGGGGTCCAGCCATGGAGAAGAGTTTAGACACTAGGAGAAGATAAGGAACACACCCATTATCAAGAAATCACATTAGGATTCTCTTTTTAACCTGTTCCTTAAAACACTAGTGCTTAGGAAATCTATTGGCGGCAGAAGCAGTCAAGGGTAGCTTAGGGTTAGGGTTAGGGTTAGGGTGAGGGTTAGGGTATGTCTTAGGGTACGGGTTCGGGGAGGGGTTCGGGTAGGGCGTAGGGTATGGGTTAGTGTTAGGGTTAGGGCTAGTGTTAGGGTTAGGGCTCGGTTTAGGGTACAGGTTAGGATTAGGGTACGCGTTAGGGTTAGGGTAGGGGTTAGGGTTAGTGTACGCGTTAGGGTGAGGGTAGTTATTAAACCTATCCCACTCTCTAGATACCCCTTAGCACGTACAGGAATATTATTGGGGGTCCAGCCATGGAGAAGAGTTTAGACACTAAGAGAAGATAAGGAACACACCCATTATCAAGAAAACACATTAGGATTCTCTTTTTAACCTGTTCCTTAAAACACTAGTGCTTAGGAAATCTATTGGAGGCAGAAGCAGTCAAGGGTAGCTTAGGGTTAGGGTTAGGGTTAGGGTGAGGGTTAGGGTACGGCTTAGGGTACGGGTTCGGGGAGGGGTTCGGGTAGGGCGTAGGGTATGGGTTAGGGTTAGGGTTAGGGTTAGTGTTAGGGTTAGGGCTCGGTTTAAGGTACGGGTTAGGATTAGGGTACGCGTTAATGTTAGGGTAGGTGTTAGGGTTAGGGTACGCGATAGAGTGAGGTTAGTTATTAAACCTATCCCACTCTCTAGATACCCCTTAGTACGTAAAGGAATATTATTTGGGGGTCCAGCCATGGAGAAGAGTTTAGACACTAGGAGAAGATAAGGAACACACCCATTATCAAGAAATCACATTAGGATTCTCTTTTTAACCTGTTCCTTAAAACACTAGTGCTTAGGAAATCTATTGGAGGCAGAAGCAGTCAAGGGTAGCTTAGGGTTAGGGTTAGGGTTAGGGTGAGGGTTAGGGTATGGCTTAGGGTACGGGTTCGGGGAGGGGTTCGGGGAGGGCGTAGGGTATGGGTTAGGGTTAGGGTTAGAGTTAGTGTTAGGGTTAGGGCTCGGTTTAGGGTACGGGTTAGGATTAGGGTACGCGTTAGGGTTAGGGTAGGGGTTAGGGTTAGGGTACGCATTAGGGTGGGGTTAGTTATTAAACCTATCACACTCTCTAGATACCCCTTAGCACGTAAAGGACTATTATTTGGGGGTCCAGCCATGGAGAAGAGTTTAGACACGAGGAGAAAATAAGGAACACACCCATTATCAAGAAATCACAATGTGATTCTCTTTTTAAACTGTTCCTTAAAACACTAGTGCTTAGGAAATCTATTGGAGGCAGAAGCAGTCAAGGGTAGCTTAGGGTTAGGGTTAGGGTTAGGGTGAGGGTTAGGGTACGGCTTAGGGTACGGGTTCGGGGAGGGGTTCGGGTAGGGCGTAGGGTATGGGTTAGGGTTAGGGTTAGGGCTAGTGTTAGGGTTAGGGCTCGGTTTAGGGTACGGGTTAGGATTAGGGTATGCGTTAGGGTTAGGGTACGGGTTAGGGTTAGGATACGCGTTAGGGTGAGGGAAGTTATTAAACCTATCCCACTCTCTAGATAGCCCTTAGCACGAAAAGGAATATTATTTGGGGGTCCAGCCATGGAGAAGAGTATAGACACGAGAAGATAAGGAACACACCCATTATCAAGAAATCACATTAGGATTCTCTTTTTAACCTGTTCCTTAAATCACTAGTGCTTAGGAAATCTATTGGAGGCAGAAGCCGTCAAGGGTAGCTTAGGGTTAGGGTTATGGTTAGGGTGAGGGTTAGGGTACGGCTTAGGGTACGGGTTCGGGGAGGTGTTCGGGTAGGGCGTAGGGTATGGGTTAGGGTTAGGGTTAGGGCTAGTGTTAGGGTTAGGGCTCGGTTTAGGGTACGGGTTAGGATTAGGGTATGCGTTAGGGTTAGGGTAGGGGTTAGGGTTAGTGTACGCGTTAGGGTGAGGGTAGTTATTAAACCTATCCCACTCTCTAGATACCCCTTAGCACGTACAGGAATATTATTGGGGGTCCAGCCATGGAGAAGAGTTTAGACACTAGGAGAACATAAGGAACACACCCATTATCACGAAATCACATTAGGATTCTCTTTTTAACCTGTTCCTTAAAACACTAGTGCTTAGGAAATCTATTGGAGGCAGAAGCAGTCAAGGGTAGCTTAGGGTTAGGGTTAGGGTTAGGGTGAGGGTTAGGGTACGGGTTAGGATTAGGGTACGCGTTAGTGTTAGGGTAGGGGTTAGGGTTAGGGTACGCTTTAGGGTGAGGGTAGTTATTAAACCTATCCCACTCTCTAGATACCCCTTAGCACGTAAAGGAATATTATTTGGGGGTCCAGCCATGGAGAAGGGTTTAGACACTAGGAGAAAATAAGGAACACACCCATTATCAAGAAATCACAATATGATTCTCTTTTTAAACGGTACCTTAAAACACTAGTGGTTAGGAAACCTATTGGAGGCAGAAGCAGTCAAGGGTAGCTTAGGGTTAGGTTTAGGGTTAGGGTGAGGTTTAGGGTAAGGCTTAGGGTACGGTTTCGGGGAGGGGTTCGGGTAGGGCGTAGGGTATGGTTTAGGGTTAGAGTTAGGGTTAGTGTTAGGGTTAGGGCTCGGTTTAGGGTACGGGTTAGGTGTAGGGTACTCGTTAGGGTTAGCGTAGCGGTTAGGGTTAGGCTACGCGTTAGGGTGAGGGTAGTTATTAAACCTATCACATTCTCTAGATACCCCTTAGCACGTAAAGGAATATTATTTGGGGGTCCAGCCATGGAGAAGAGTTTAGACACTAGGAGAAGATAAGGAACACACCCATTATCACGAAATCACATTAGGATTCTCTTTTTAACCTGTTCCTTAAAACACTAGTGCTTAGGAAATCTATTGGAGGCAGAAGCAGTCAAGGGTAGCTTAGGGTTAGGGTTAGGGTTAGGGTGAGGGTTAGGGTACGGCTTAGGGTACGGGTTCGGGGAGGGGTTCGGGTAGGGCGTAGGGTATGGGTTAGGGTTAGGGTTAGGGCTAGTGTTAGGGTTAGGGCTCGGTTTAGGTTACGGGTTAGGATTAGGGTACGCGTTAGGGTTAGGGTAGGGGTTAGGGTTAGGGTACGCGTTAGGGTGAGGGTAGTTATTAAACCTATCCCACTCTCTAGATACCCCTTAGCACGTAAAGGAATATTATTTGGGGGTCCAGCCATGGAGAAGAGTTTAGACACGAGGAGAAGATAAGGAACACACCCATTATCAAGAAATCACATTAGGATTCTCTTTTTAACCTGTTCCTTAAAACACTAGTGCTTAGGAAATCTATTGGAGGCAGAAGCCGTCAAGGGTAGCTTAGGGTTAGGGTTAGGGTTAGGGTGAGGGTTAGGGTACGGTTTAGGGTACGGGTTCAGGGAGGGGTTCGGGTAGGGCGTAGGGTATGGGTTAGGGTTAGGGTTAGAGTTAGTGTTAGGGTTAGGGCTCGGTTTAGGGTACGGGTTAGGATTAGGGTACGCGCTAGGGTTAGGGTAGCGGTTAGGGTTAGGGTACGCGTTAGCGTGAGGGTAGTTATTAAACCTATCCCACTCTCTAGATACCCCTTAGCACGTATAGGAATATTATTTGGGGGTCCAGCCATGGAGAAGAGTTTAGACAGGAGGAGAAGATAAGGAACACACCCATTATCAAGAAATCACTTTAGGATTCTCTTTTTAACGTGTTCCTTAAAACACTAGTGCTTAGGAAATCTATTGGAGGCAGAAGCTGTCAAGGGTAGCTTAGGGTTAGGGTTAGGGTTAGGGTGAGGGTTAGGGTACGGCTTAGGGTACGGGTTCGGGGAGGGGTTCGGGTAGGGCGTAGGGTATGGGTTAGGGTGAGGGTTAGGGCTCGGTTTAGGGTACAGGTTAGGATTAGGGTACGCGTTAGGGTTAGGGTAGGGGTTAGGGTTAGTGTACGCGTTCGGGTGAGGGTAGTTATTAAACCTATCCCACTCTCTAGATACCCCTTAGCACGTACAGGAATATTATTGGGGGTCCAGCCATGGAGAAGAGTTTAGACACTAGGAGAAGATAAGGAACACTCCCATTATCACGAAATCACATTAGGATTCTCTTTTTAACCTGTTCCTTAAAACACTAGTGCTTAGGAAATCTATTGGAGGCAGAAGCAGTCAAGGGTAGCTTAGGGTTAGGGTTAGGGTTAGGGTGAGGGTTAGGGTATGGCTTAGGGTACGGGTTCGGGGAGGGGTTCGGGTAGGGCGTAGGGTATGTGTTAGGTTTAGGGTTAGGGTTAGTGTTAGGGTTAGGGCTCGGTTTAGGGTACGGGTTAGGATTAGGGTACGCGTTAGGGTTAGGGTAGGGGTTAGGGTTAGGGTACGTGTTAGGGTGGGGGTAGTTATTAAACCTATCACACTCTCTAGATACCCCTTAGCACGTAAAGGAATATTATTTGGGGGTCCAGCCATGGAGAAGAGTTTAGACACTAGGAGAAAATAAGGAACACATCCATTATCACGAAATCACATTAGGATTCTCTTTTTAACCTGTTCCTTAAAACACTAGTGCTTAGGAAATCTATTGGAGGCAGAAGCCGTCAAGGGTAGCTTAGGGTTAGGGTTAGGGTTAGGGTGAGGGTTAGGGTACGGCTTAGGGTACGGGTTCGGGGAGGGGTTCGGGTAGGGCGTAGGGTATGGGTTAGGGTTAGGGTTAGGGTTAGTGTTAGGGTTAGGGCTCGGTTTAGGGTACGGCTTAGGATTAGGGTACGCGTTAGTGTTAGGGTAGGTGTTAGGGTTAGGGTACGCGATAGGGTGAGGTTAGTTATTAAACCTATCCCACTGTCTAGATACCCCTTAGTACGTAAAGGAATATTATTTGGGGGTCCAGCCATGGAGAAGAGTTTAGACACTAGGAGAAGATAAGGAACACACCCATTATCAAGAAATCACATTAGGATTCTCTTTTTAACCTGTTCCTTAAAACACTAGTGCTTAGGAAATCTATTGGAGGCAGAAGCAGTCAAGGGTAGCTTAGGGTTAGGGTTAGGGTTAGGGTGAGGGTTAGGGTATGGCTTAGTGTACGGGTTCGGGGAGGGGTTCGGGTAGGGCGTAGGGTATGGGTTAGGGTTAGGGTTAGGGTTAGTGTTAGGGTTAGGGCTCGGTTTAGGGTACGGGTTAGGATTAGGGTACGCGTTAGGGTTAGGGTAGGGGTTAGGGTTAGGGTACGCGTTAGGGTGGGGGTAGTTATTAAACCTATCCCACTCTCTAGATACCCCTTAGCACGTAAAGGACTATTATTTGGGGGTACAGCCATGGAGAAGAGTTTAGACACGAGGAGAAGATAAGGAACACACCCATTATCAAGAAATCACAATGTGATTCTCTTTTTAAACTGTTCCTTAAAACACTAGTGCTTAGGAAATCTATTGGAGGCAGAAGCAGTCAAGGGTAGCTTAGGGTTAGTGTTAGGGTTAGGGTGAGGGTTGGGGTACGGCTTAGGGTACGGGTTCGGGGAGGGGTTCGGGTAGGGCGTAGGGTATGGGTTAGGGTTAGTGTTAGGGTTAGTGTTAGGGTTAGGGCTCGGTTTAGGGTACGGGTTAGGATTAGGGTACGCGTTAGGGTTAGGGCAGGGGTTAGGGTTAGGGTACGCGTTAGGGTGGGGGTAGTTATTACACCTATCACACTCTCTAGATACCCCTTAGCACGTAAAGGAATATTATTTGGGGGTCCAGCCATGGAGAAGAGTTTAGACACGAGGAGAAGATAAGGAACACACCCATTATCACGAAATCACATTAGGATTCTCTTTTTAACCTGTTCCTTAAAACACTAGTGCTTAGGAAATCTATTGGAGGCAGAAGCAGTCAAGGGTAGCTTAGGGTTAGGGTTAGGGTTAGGGTGAGGGTTAGGGTACGGCTTAGGGTACGGGTTCGGGGAGGGGTTCGGGTAGGCCGTAGGGTATGGGTTAGGGTTAGGGTTAGGGTTAGTGTTAGGGTTAGGGCTCGGTTTAGGGTACGGGTTAGGATTAGGGTACGCGTTAGTGTTAGGGTAGTGGTTAGAGTTAGGGTACGCTTTAGGGTGAGGGTAGTTATTAAACCTATCCCAATCTCTAGATACCCCTTAGCACGTAAAGGAATATTATTTGGGGGTCCAGCCATGGAGAAGAGTTTAGACACTAGGAGAAGATAAGGAACACACCCATTATCAAGAAATCACCATATGATTCTCTTTTTAAACTGTTCCTTAAAACACTAGTGCTTAGGAAATCTATTGGAGGCAGAAGCAGTCAAGGGTAGCTTAGGGTTAGGGTTAGGGTTAGGGTGAGGGTTAGGGTATGGCTTAGTGTACGGGTTCGGGGAGGGGTTCGGGTAGGGCGTAGGGTATGGGTTAGGGTTAGGGTTAGGGTTAGTGTAAGGGTTAGGGCTCGGTTTAGGGTACGGGTTAGGATTAGGGTACGCGTTAGGGTTAGGGTAGGGGTTAGGGTTAGGGTACGCGTTAGGGTGGGGGTAGTTATTAAACCTATCACACTCTCTAGATACCCCTTAGCACGTAAAGGACTATTATTTGGGGGTACAGCCATGGAGAAGAGTTTAGACACGAGGAGAAGATAAGGAACACACCCATTATCAAGAAATCACAATGTGATTCTCTTTTTAAACTGTTCCTTAAAACACTAGTGCTTAGGAAATCTATTGGGGGCAGAAGCAGTCAAGGGTAGCTTAGGGTTAGTGTTAGGGTTAGGGTGAGGGTTGGGGTACGGCTTAGGGTACGGGTTCGGGGAGGGGTTCGGGTAGGGCGTAGGGTATGGGTTAGGGTTAGTGTTAGGGTTAGTGTTAGGGTTAGGGCTCGGTTTAGGGTACGGGTTAGGATTAGGGTACGCGTTAGGGTTAGGGCAGGGGTTAGGGTTAGGGTACGCGTTAGGGTGGGGGTAGTTATTACACCTATCACACTCTCTAGATACCCCTTAGCACGTAAAGGAATATTATTTGGGGGTCCAGCCATGGAGAAGAGTTTAGACACGAGGAGAAGATAAGGAACACACCCATTATCAAGAAATCACATTAAGATTCTCTTTTTAACCTATTCCTTAAAGCACTAGTGCTTAGGAAATCTATTGGAGGCAGAAGCAGTCAACGGTAGCTTAGGGTTAGGGTTAGGGTTAGGGTGAGGGTTAGGGTACGGCTTAGGGTACGGGTTCGGGGAGGGGTTCGGGTAGGCCGTAGGGTATGGGTTAGGGTTAGGGTTAGGGTTAGTGTTAGGGTTAGGGCTCGGTTTAGGGTACGGGTTAGGATTAGGGTACGCGTTAGTGTTAGGGTAGTGGTTAGAGTTAGGGTACGCTTTAGGGTGAGGGTAGTTATTAAACCTATCCCAATCTCTAGATACCCCTTAGCACGTAAAGGAATATTATTTGGGGGTCCAGCCATGGAGAAGAGTTTAGACACTAGGAGAAGATAAGGAACACACCCATTATCAAGAAATCACCATATGATTCTCTTTTTAAACTGTTCCTTAAAACACTAGTGCTTAGGAAATCTATTGGAGGCAGAAGCAGTCAAGGGTAGCTTAGGGTTAGGGTTAGGGTTAGGGTGAGGGTTAGGGTACGGCTTAGGGTACGGGTTCGGGGAGGGGTTCGGGTAGGGCGTAGGCTATGGGTTAGGGTTAGTGTTAGGGTTAGTGTTAGGGTTAGGGCTCGGTTTAGGGTACGGGTTAGGATTAGGGTACGCGTTAGGGTTAGGGTAGGGGTTAGGGTTAGGGTATGCGATAGGGTGAGGTTAGTTATTAAACCTATCCCACTCTCTAGATAACCCTTAGCACGTAAAGGAATATTATTTGGGGGTCCAGCCATGGAGAAGAGTTTAGACACTAGGAGAAGATAAAGAACACACCCATTATCAAGAAATCACATTAGGATTCTCTTTTTAACCTGTTCCTTAAAACACTACTGCTTAGGAAATCTATTGGAGGCAGAAGCCGTCAAGGGTAGCTTAGGGTTAGGGTTAGGGTTAGGGTGAGGGTTAGGGTACGGCTTACGATACGGGTTCGGGGAGGGGTTCGGGTAGGGCGTAGGGTATGGGTTAGGGTTAGGGTTAGGGCTAGTGTTAGGGTTAGGGCTCGGTTTAGGGTACGGGTTAGGATTAGGGTATGCGTTAGGGTTAGGGTAGGGGTTAGGGTTAGGATACGCTTTAGGGTGAGGGTAGTTATTAAACCTATCCCACTCTCTAGATACCCCTTAGCACGTAAAGGAATATTATTTGGGGGTCCAGCCATGGAGAAGGGTTTAGACACTAGGAGAAGATAAGGAACACACCCATTATCAAGAAATCACCATATGATTCTCTTTTTAAACTGTTCCTTAAAACACTAGTGCTTAGGAAATCTATTGGAGGCAGAAGCAGTCAAGGGTAGCTTAGTGTTAGGGTTAGGGTTAGGGTGAGGGTTAGGGTACGGCTTAGGGTACGGGTTCGGGGAGGTTTTCGGGTAGGGCGTAGGGTATGGGTTAGGGTTAGGGTTAGGGTTAGTGTTAGGGTTAGGGCTCGGTTTAGGGTACGGGTTAGGATTAGGGTACTCGTTAGGGTTAGGGTAGCGGTTAGGGTTAGGGTACGCGTTAGGGTGAGGGTAGTTATTAAACCTATCACACTCTAGATACCCCTTCGCACGTAAAAGAATATTATTTGGGGGTCCAGCCATGGAGAAGAGTTTAGACACGAGGAGAAGATAAGGAACACACCCATTATCACGAAATCACATTAGGATTCTCTTTTTAACCTGTTCCTTAAAACACTATTGCTTAGTAAATCTATTGGAGGCAGAAGCCGTAAAGGGTAGCTTAGGGTTAGGGTTAGGGTTAGGGTGAGGGTTAGGGTACGGTTTAGGGTACGGGTTCAGGGAGGGGTTCGGGTAGGGCGTAGGGTATGGGTTAGGGTTAGGGTTAGAGTTAGTGTTAGGGTTAGAGTTAGTGTTAGGGTTAGGGCTCGGTTTAGGGTACGGGTTAGGAATAGGGTACGCACTAGGGTTAGCGTAGGGGTTAGGGTTAGGGTACGCGTTAGGGTGAGGGTAGTTATTAAACCTATCACACTCTAGATACCCCTTCGCACGTAAAAGAATATTATTGGGGGTCCAGCCATGGAGAAGAGTTTAGACACGAGGAGAAATAAGGAACACACCCATTATCAAGAAATCACATTAGGATTCTCTTTTTAACATGTTCCTTAAAACACTAGTGCTTAGGAAATCTCTTGGAGGCAGAAGCAGTCAAGGGTAGCTTAGGGTTAGGGTTAGGGTTAGGGTGAGGGTTAGGGTATGTCTTAGGGTACGGGTTCGGGGAGGGGTTCGGGTAGGGCGTAGGGTATGGGTTAGTGATAGGGTTAGGGCTAGTGTTAGGGTTAGGGCTCGGTTTAGGGTACAGGTTAGGATTAGGGTACGCGTTAGGGTTAGGGTAGGGGTTAGGGTTAGTGTACGCGTTAGGGTGAGGGTAGTTATTAAACCTATCCCACTCTCTAGATACCCCTTAGCACGTACAGGAATATTATTGGGGGTCCAGCCATGGAGAAGAATTTAGACACTAAGAGAAGATAAGGAACACACCCATTATCAAGAAAACACATTAGGATTCTCTTTTTAACCTGTTCCTTAAAACACTAGTGCTTAGGAAATCTATTGGAGGCAGAAGCAGTCAAGGGTAGCTTAGGGTTAGGGTTAGGGTTAGGGTGAGGGTTAGGGTACGGCTTAGGGTATGGGTTCGGGGAGGGGTTCGGGTAGGGCGTAGGGTATGGGTTAGGGTTAGGGTTAGGGCTAGTGTTAGGGTTAGGGCTCGGTTTAGGGTACGGGTTAGGATTAGTGTACACGTTAGGGTTCGGGTAGGGGTTAGGGTTAGGGTACGCGTTAGGGTCAGTGTAGTTATTAAACCTATCACACTCTCTAGATACCCCTTAGCACATAAAGGAATATTATTTGGGGGTCCAGCCATGGAGAAGAGTTTAGACACGAGGAGAAGACAAGGAACACACCCATTATCAAGAAATCACATTAGGATTCTATTTTTAACATGTTCCTTAAAACACTAGTGCTTAGGAAATCTATTGGAGGCAGAAGCAGTCAAGGGTAGCTTAGGGTTAGGGTTAGGGTTAGGGTGAGGGTTAGGGTACGGCTTAGGGTACGGGTTCGGGGAGGTGTTCGGGTAGGGCGTAGGGTATGGGTTAGGGTTAGGGTTAGGGCTAGTGTTAGGGTTAGGGCTCGGTTTAGGGTACGGGTTAGGATTAGGGTATGCGTTAGGGTTAGGGTAGGGGTTAGGGTTAGGGTACGCGTTAGGGTCAGGGTAGTTATTAAACCTATCACACTCTCTAGATACCCCTTAGCACATAAAGGAATATTATTTGGGGGTCCAGCCATGGAGAAGAGTTTAGACACGAGGAGAAGACAAGGAACACACCCATTATCAAGAAATCACATTAGGATTCTATTTTTAACATGTTCCTTAAAACACTAGTGCTTAGGAAATCTATTGGAGGCAGAAGCAGTCAAGGGTAGCTTAGGGTTAGGGTTAGGGTTAGGGTGAGGGTTAGGGTACGGGTTAGGATTAGGGTACGCGTTAGTGTTAGGGTAGGGGTTAGGGTTAGGGTACGCTTTAGGGTGAGGGTAGTTATTAAACCTATCCCACTCTCTAGATACCCCTTAGCACGTAAAGGAATATTATTTGGGGGTCCAGCCATGGAGAAGGGTTTAGACCCTAGGAGAAGATAAGGAACACACCCATTATCAAGAAATCACAATATGATTCTCTTTTTAAACGGTTCCTTAAAACACTAGTGGTTAGGAAACCTATTGGAGGCAGAAGCAGTCAAGGGTAGCTTAGGGTTAGGTTTAGGGTTAGGGTGAGGTTTAGGGTACGGCTTAGGGTACGGTTTCGGGGAGGGGTTCGGGTAGGGCGTAGGGTATGGTTTAGGGTTAGAGTTAGGGTTAGTGTTAGGGTTAGGGCTCGGTTTAGGGTACGGGTTAGGAGTAGGGTACTCGTTAGGGTTAGCGTAGCGGTTAGGGTTAGGCTACGCGTTAGGGTGAGGGTAGTTATTAAACCTATCACATTCTCTAGATACCCCTTAGCACGTAAAGGAATATTATTTGGGGGTCCAGCCATGGAGAAGAGTTTAGACACTAGGAGAAGATAAGGAACACACCCATTATCACGAAATCACATTAGGATTCTCTTTTTAACCTGTTCCTTAAAACACTAGTGCTTAGGAAATCTATTGGAGACAGAAGCAGTCAAGGGTAGCTTAGGGTTAGGGTTAGGGTTAGGGTGAGGGTTAGGGTACGGCTTAGGGTACGGGTTCGGGGAGGGGTTCGGGTAGGGCGTAGGGTATGGGTTAGGGTTAGGGTTAGGGCTAGTGTTAGGGTTAGGGCTCGGTTTAGGATACGGGTTAGGATTAGGGTACGCGTTAGGGTTAGGGTAGGGGTTAGGGTTAGGGTACGCGTTAGGGTGAGGGTAGTTATTAAACCTATCCCACTCTCTAGATACCCCTTAGCACGTAAAGGAATATTATTTGGGGGTCCAGCCATGGAGAAGAGTTTAGACACTAGGAGAAGATAAGGAACACACCCATTATCAAGAAATCACATTAGGATTCTCTTTTTAACCTGTTCCTTAACACACTAGTGCTTAGGAAATCTATTGGAGGCAGAAGCCGGCAAGGGTAGCTTAGGGTTAGGGTTAGGGTTAGGGTGAGGGTTAGGGTACGGTTTAGGGTACGGGTTCAGGGAGGGGTTCGGGTAGGGCGTAGGGTATGGGTTAGGGTTAGGGTTAGAGTTAGTGTTAGGGTTAGGGCTCGGTTTAGGGTACGGGTTAGGATTAGGGTACGCGCTAGGGTTAGGGTAGCGGTTAGGGTTAGGGTACGCGTTAGCGTGAGGGTAGTTATTAAACCTATCCCACTCTCTAGATACCCCTTAGCACGTATAGGAATATTATTTGGGGGTCCAGCCATGGAGAAGAGTTTAGACACGAGGAGAAGATAAGGAACACACCCATTATCAAGAAATCACATTAGGATTCTCTTTTTAACGTGTTCCTTAAAACACTAGTGCTTAGGAAATCTATTGGAGGCAGAAGCTGTCAAGGGTAGCTTAGGGTTAGGGTTAGGGTTAGGGTGAGGGTTAGGGTACGGCTTAGGGTACGGGTTCGGGGAGGGGTTCGGGTAGGGCGTAGGGTATGGGTTAGGGTTAGGGTTAGGGCTCGGTTTAGGGTACAGGTTAGGATTAGGGTACGCGTTAGGGTTAGGGTAGGGGTTAGGGTTAGTGTACGCTTTCGGGTGAGGGTAGTTATTAAACCTATCCCACTCTCTAGATACCCCTTAGCACGTACAGGAATATTATTGGGGGTCCAGCCATGGAGAAGAGTTTAGACACAAGGAGAAGATAAGGAACACTCCCATTATCACGAAATCACATTAGGATTCTCTTTTTAACCTGTTCCTTAAAACACTAGTGCTTAGGAAATCTATTGGAGGCAGAAGCAGTCAAGGGTAGCTTAGGGTTAGGGTTAGGGTTAGGGTGAGGGTTGGGGTACGGCTTAGGGTACGAGTTCGGGGAGGGGTTCGGGTAGGGCGTAGGGTATGGGTTAGGGTTAGTGTTAGGGTTAGTGTTAGGGTTAGGGCTCGGTTTAGGGTACGGGTTAGGATTAGGGTACGCGTTAGGGTTAGGGCAGGGGTTAGGGTTAGGGTACGCGTTAGGGTTGGGGTAGTTATTAAACCTATCCCACTCTCTAGATACCCCTTAGCACGTAAAGGAATATTATTTGGGGGTCCAGCCATGGAGAAGAGTTTAGACACGAGGAGAAGATAAGGAACACACCCATTATCAAGAAATCACATTAGGATTCTCTTTTTAACCTGTTCCTTAAAACACTAGTGCTTAGGAAATCTATTGGAGGCAGAAGCCGTCAAGGGTAGCTTAGGGTTAGGGTTAGGGTTAGGGTGAGGGTTAGGGTACGGTTTAGGGTACGGGTTCAGGGAGGGGTTCGGGTAGGGCGTAGGGTATGGGTTAGGGTTAGGGTTAGAGTTAGTGTTAGGGTTAGGGCTCGGTTTAGGGTACGGGTTAGGATTAGGGTACGCGCTAGGGTTAGGGTAGCGGTTAGGGTTAGGGTACGCGTTAGCGTGAGGGTAGTTATTAAACCTATCCCACTCTCTAGATACCCCTTAGCACGTATAGGAATATTATTTGGGGGTCCAGCCATGGAGAAGAGTTTAGACACGAGGAGAAGATAAGGAACACACCCATTATCAAGAAATCACATTAGGATTCTCTTTTTAACGTGTTCCTTAAAACACTAGTGCTTAGGAAATCTATTGGAGGCAGAAGCTGTCAAGGGTAGCTTAGGGTTAGGGTTAGGGTTAGGGTGAGGGTTAGGGTACGGCTTAGGGTACGGGTTCGGGGAGGGGTTCGGGTAGGGCGTAGGGTATGGGTTAGGGTTAGGGTTAGGGCTCGGTTTAGGGTACAGGTTAGGATTAGGGTACGCGTTAGGGTTAGGGTAGGGGTTAGGGTTAGTGTACGCTTTCGGGTGAGGGTAGTTATTAAACCTATCCCACTCTCTAGATACCCCTTAGCACGTACAGGAATATTATTGGGGGTCCAGCCATGGAGAAGAGTTTAGACACAAGGAGAAGATAAGGAACACTCCCATTATCACGAAATCACATTAGGATTCTCTTTTTAACCTGTTCCTTAAAACACTAGTGCTTAGGAAATCTATTGGAGGCAGAAGCAGTCAAGGGTAGCTTAGGGTTAGGGTTAGGGTTAGGGTGAGGGTTGGGGTACGGCTTAGGGTACGAGTTCGGGGAGGGGTTCGGGTAGGGCGTAGGGTATGGGTTAGGGTTAGTGTTAGGGTTAGTGTTAGGGTTAGGGCTCGGTTTAGGGTACGGGTTAGGATTAGGGTACGCGTTAGGGTTAGGGCAGGGGTTAGGGTTAGGGTACGCGTTAGGGTTGGGGTAGTTATTAAACCTATCCCACTCTCTAGATACCCCTTAGCACGTAAAGGAATATTATTTGGGGGTCCAGCCATGGAGAAGAGTTTAGACACGAGGAGAAGATAAGGAACACACCCATTATCAAGAAATCACATTAGGATTCTCTTTTTAACCTGTTCCTTAAAACACTAGTGCTTAGGAAATCTATTGGAGGCAGAAGCCGTCAAGGGTAGCTTAGGGTTAGGGTTAGGGTTAGGGTGAGGGTTAGGGTACGGTTTAGGGTACGGGTTCAGGGAGGGGTTCGGGTAGGGCGTAGGGTATGGGTTAGGGTTAGGGTTAGAGTTAGTGTTAGGGTTAGGGCTCGGTTTAGGGTACGGGTTAGGATTAGGGTACGCGCTAGGGTTAGGGTAGCGGTTAGGGTTAGGGTACGCGTTAGCGTGAGGGTAGTTATTAAACCTATCCCACTCTCTAGATACCCCTTAGCACGTATAGGAATATTATTTGGGGGTCCAGCCATGGAGAAGAGTTTAGACACGAGGAGAAGATAAGGAACACACCCATTATCAAGAAATCACATTAGGATTCTCTTTTTAACGTGTTCCTTAAAACACTAGTGCTTAGGAAATCTATTGGAGGCAGAAGCTGTCAAGGGTAGCTTAGGGTTAGGGTTAGGGTTAGGGTGAGGGTTAGGGTACGGCTTAGGGTACGGGTTCGGGGAGGGGTTCGGGTAGGGCGTAGGGTATGGGTTAGGGTTAGGGTTAGGGCTCGGTTTAGGGTACAGGTTAGGATTAGGGTACGCGTTAGGGTTAGGGTAGGGGTTAGGGTTAGTGTACGCTTTCGGGTGAGGGTAGTTATTAAACCTATCCCACTCTCTAGATACCCCTTAGCACGTACAGGAATATTATTGGGGGTCCAGCCATGGAGAAGAGTTTAGACACAAGGAGAAGATAAGGAACACTCCCATTATCACGAAATCACATTAGGATTCTCTTTTTAACCTGTTCCTTAAAACACTAGTGCTTAGGAAATCTATTGGAGGCAGAAGCAGTCAAGGGTAGCTTAGGTTTAGGGTTAGGGTTAGGGTGAGGGTTGGGGTACGGCTTACGGTACGGGTTCGGGGAGGGGTTCGGGTAGGGCGTAGGGTATGGGTTAGGGTTAGTGTTAGGGTTAGTGTTAGGGTTAGGTCTCGGTTTAGGGTACGGGTTAGGATTAGGGTACGCGTTAGGGTTAGGGCAGGGGTTAGGGTTAGGGTACGCGTTAGGGTGGGGGTAGTTATTAAACCTATCACACTCTCTAGATACCCCTTAGCACGTAAAGGAATATTATTTGGGGGTCCAGCCATGGAGAAGAGTTTAGACACGAGGAGAAGATAAGGAACACACCCATTATCAAGAAATCACATTAGGATTCTCTTTTTAACCTGTTCCTTAAAACACTAGTGCTTAGGAAATCTATTGGAGGCAGAAGCAGTCAAGGGTAGCTTAGGGTTAGGGTTAGGGTCAGGGTGAGGGTTAGGGTACGGCTTAGGGTACGGGTTCGGGGAGGGGTTCGGGTAGGCCGTAGGGTATGGGTTAGGGTTAGGGTTAGGGTTAGTGTTAGGGTTAGGGCTCGGTTTAGGGTACGGGTTAGGATTAGGGTACGCGTTAGTGTTAGGGTAGTGGTTAGAGTTAGGGTACGCTTTAGGGTGAGGGTAGTTATTAAACCTATCCCACTCTCTAGATACCCCTTAGCACGTAAAGGAATATTATTTGGGGGTCCAGCCATGGAGAAGAGTTTAGACACTAGGAGAAGATAAGGAACACACCCATTATCAAGAAATCACCATATGATTCTCTTTTTAAACTGTTCCTTAAAACACTAGTGCTTAGGAAATCTATTGGAGGCAGAAGCAGTCAAGGGTAGCTTAGGGTTAGGGTTAGGGTTAGGGTGAGGGTTAGGGTATGGCTTAGGGTACGGGTTCGGGGAGGGGTTCGGGTAGGGCGTAGGCTATGGGTTAGGGTTAGTGTTAGGGTTAGTGTTAGGGTTAGGGCTCGGTTTAGGGTACGGGTTAGGATTAGGGTACGCGTTAGGGTTAGGGTAGGGTTTAGGGTTAGGGTATGCGATAGGGTGAGGTTAGTTATTAAACCTATCCCACTCTCTAGATAACCCTTAGCACGTAAAGGAATATTATTTGGGGGTCCAGCCATGGAGAAGAGTTTAGACACTAGGAGAAGATAAGGAAAACACCCATTATCAAGAAATCACATTAGGATTCTCTTTTTAACCTGTTCCTTAAAACACTACTGCTTAGGAAATCTATTGGAGGCAGAAGCCGTCAAGGGTAGCTTAGGGTTAGGGTTAGGGTTAGGGTGAGGGTTAGGGTACGGCTTACGATACGGGTTCGGGGAGGGGTTCGGGTAGGGCGTAGGGTATGGGTTAGGGTTAGGGTTAGGGCTAGTGTTAGGGTTAGGGCTCGGTTTAGGGTACGGGTTAGGATTAGGGTATGCGTTAGTGTTAGGGTAGGGGTTAGGGTTAGGATACGCTTTAGGGTGAGGGTAGTTATTAAACCTATCCCACTCTCTAGATACCCCTTCGCACGTAAAGGAATATTATTTGGGGGTCCAGCCATGGAGAAGGGTTTAGACACTAGGAGAAGATAAGGAACACACCCATTATCAAGAAATCACAATATGATTCTCTTTTTAAACTGTTCCTTAAAACACTAGTGCTTAGGAAATCTATTGGAGGCAGAAGCAGTCAAGGGTAGCTTAGTGTTAGGGTTAGGGTTAGGGTGAGGGTTAGGGTACGGCTTAGGGTACGGGTTCGGGGAGGGTTTCGGGTAGGGCGTAGGGTATGGGTTAGGGTTAGGGTTAGGGTTAGTGTTAGGGTTAGGGCTCGGTTTAGGGTACGGGTTAGGATTAGGGTACTCGTTAGGGTTAGGGTAGCGGTTAGGGTTAGGGTACGCGTTAGGGTGAGGGTAGTTATTAAACCTATCACACTCTAGATACCCCTTCGCACGTAAAAGAATATTATTTGGGGGTCCAGCCATGGAGAAGAGTTTAGACACTAGGAGAAGATAAGGAACACACCCATTATCACGAAATCACATTAGGATTCTCTTTTTAACCTGTTCCTTAAAACACTAGTGCTTAGGAAATCTATTGGAGGCAGAAGCAGTCAAGGGTAGCTTAGGGTTAGGGTTAGGGTTAGGGCTAGTGTTAGGGTTAGGGCTCGGTTTAGGGTACCGGTTAGGATTAGGGTACGCGTTAGGGTTAGGGTAGGGGTTAGGGTTAGGGTACGCGTTAGGGTGAGGGTAGTTATTAAACCTATCCCACTCTCTAGATACCCCTTAGCACGTAAAGGAATATTATTTGGGGGTCCAGCCATGGAGAAGAGTTTAGACACGAGGAGAAGATAAGGAACACACCCATTATCAAGAAATCACATTAGGATTCTCTTTTTAACCTGTTCCTTAAAACACTATTGCTTAGTAAATCTATTGGAGGCAGAAGCCGTCAAGGGTAGCTTAGGGTTAGGGTTAGGGTTAGGGTGAGGGTTAGGGTACGGTTTAGGGTACGGGTTCAGGGAGGGGTTCGGGTAGGGCGTAGGGTATGGGTTAGTGTTAGGGTTAGAGTTAGTGTTAGGGTTAGAGTTAGTGTTAGGGTTAGGGCTCGGTTTAGGGTACGGGTTAGGAATAGGGTACGCGCTAGGGTTAGCGTAGGGGTTAGGGTTAGGGTACGCGTTAGGGTGAGGGTAGTTATTAAACCTATCACACTCTCTAGATAACCCTTAGCACATAAAGGAATATTATTTGGGGGTCCAGCCATGGAGAAGTGTTTAGACACGAGGAGAAATAAGGAACACACCCATTATCAAGAAATCACATTAGGATTCTCTTTTTAACATGTTCCTTAAAACACTAGTGCTTAGGAAATCTCTTGGAGGCAGAAGCCGTCAAGGGTAGCTTAGGGTTAGGGTTAGGGTTAGGGTGAGGGTTAGGGTACGGCTTAGGGTACGGGTTCGGGGAGGGGTTCGGGTAGGGCGTAGGGTATGGGTTAGGGTTAGGGTTAGGGCTCGGTTTAGGGTACAGGTTAGGATTAGGGTACGCGTTAGGGTTAGGGTAGGGGTTAGGGTTAGTGTACGCGTTCGGGTGAGGGTAGTTATTAAACCTATCCCACTCTCTAGATACCCCTTAGCACGTACAGGAATATTATTGGGGGTCGAGCCATGGAGAAGAGTTTAGACACTAGGAGAAGATAAGGAACACTCCCATTATCACGAAATCACATTAGGATTCTCTTTTTAACCTGTTCCTTAAAACACTAGTGCTTAGGAAATCTATTGGAGGCAGAAGCAGTCAAGGGTAGCTTAGGGTTAGGGTTAGGGTTAGGGTGAGGGTTAGGGTACGGCTTACGATACGGGTTCGGGGAGGGGTTCGGGTAGGGCGTAGGGTATGGGTTAGGGTTAGGGTTAGGGCTAGTGTTAGGGTTAGGGCTCGGTTTAGGGTACGGGTTAGGATTAGGGTATGCGTTAGGGTTAGGGTAGGGGTTAGGGTTAGGATACGCTTTAGGGTGAGGGTAGTTATTAAACCTATCCCACTCTCTAGATACCCCTTAGCACGTAAAGGAATATTATTTGGGGGTCCAGCCATGGAGAAGGGTTTAGACACTAGGAGAAGATAAGGAACACACCCATTATCAAGAAATCACAATATGATTCTCTTTTTAAACTGTTCCTTAAAACACTAGTGCTTAGGAAATCTATTGGAGGCAGAAGCAGTCAAGGGTAGCTTAGTGTTAGGGTTAGGGTTAGGGTGAGGGTTAGGGTATGGCTTAGGGTACGGGTTCGGGGAGGGTTTCGGGTAGGGCGTAGGGTATGGGTTAGGGTTAGGGTTAGGGTTAGTGTTAGGGTTAGGGCTCGGTTTAGGGTACGGGTTAGGATTAGGGTACTCGTTAGGGTTAGGGTAGCGGTTAGGGTTAGGGTACGCGTTAGGGTGAGGGTAGTTATTAAACCTATCACACTCTAGATACCCCTTCGCACGTAAAAGAATATTATTTGGGGGTCCAGCCATGGAGAAGAGTTTAGACACTAGGAGAAGATAAGGAACACACCCATTATCACGAAATCACATTAGGATTCTCTTTTTAACCTGTTCCTTAAAACACTAGTGCTTAGGAAATCTATTGGAGGCAGAAGCAGTCAAGGGTAGCTTAGGGTTAGGGTTAGGGTTAGGGCTAGTGTTAGGGTTAGGGCTCGGTTTAGGGTACGGGTTAGGATTAGGGTACGCGTTAGGGTTAGGGTAGAGGTTAGGGTTAGGGTACGCGTTAGGGTGAGGGTAGTTATTAAACCTATCCCACTCTCTAGATACCCCTTAGCACGTAAAGGAATATTATTTGGGGGTCCAGCCATGGAGAAGAGTTTAGACACGAGGAGAAGATAAGGAACACACCCATTATCAAGAAATCACATTAGGATTCTCTTTTTAACCTGTTCCTTAAAACACTATTGCTTAGTAATTCTATTGGAGGCAGAAGCCGTCAAGGGTAGCTTAGGGTTAGGGTTAGGGTTAGGGTGAGGGTTAGGGTACGGTTTAAGGTACGGGTTCAGGGAGGGGTTCGGTTAGGGCGTAGGGTATGGGTTAGGGTTAGGGTTAGAGTTAGTGTTAGGGTTAGAGTTAGTGTTAGGGTTAGGGCTCGGTTTAGGGTACGGGTTAGGAATAGGGTACGCACTAGGGTTTGCGTAGGGGTTAGGGTTAGGCTACGCGTTAGGGTGAGGGTAGTTATTAAACCTATCACACTCTCTAGATAACCCTTAGCACATAAAGGAATATTATTTGGGGGTCCAGCCATGGAGAAGAGTTTAGACACGAGGAGAAATAAGGAACACACCCATTATCAAGAAATCACATTAGGATTCTCTTTTTAACATGTTCCTTAAAACACTAGTGCTTAGGAAATCTCTTGGAGGCAGAAGCCGTCAAGGGTAGCTTAGGGTTAGGGTTAGGGTTAGGGTGAGGGTTAGGGTACGGCTTAGGGTACGGGTTCGGGGAGGGGTTCGGGTAGGGCGTAGGTTATGGGTTAGGGTTAGGGTTAGGGCTCGGTTTAGGGTACAGGTTAGGATTAGGGTACGCGTTAGGGTTAGGGTAGGGGTTAGGGTTAGTGTACGCGTTCGGGTGAGGGTAGTTATTAAACCTATCCCACTCTCTAGATACCCCTTAGCATGTACAGGAATATTATTGGGGGTCGAGCCATGGAGAAGAGTTTAGACACTAGGAGAAGATAAGGAACACTCCCATTATCACGAAATCACATTAGGATTCTCTTTTTAACCTGTTCCTTAAAACACTAGTGCTTAGCAAATCTATTGGAGGCAGAAGCCGTCAAGGGTAGCTTAGGGTTAGGGTTAGGGTTAGGGTGAGGGTTAGGGTATTGCTTAGGGTACGGGTTCGGGGAGGGGTTCGGGTAGGGCGTAGGGTATGTGTTAGGGTTAGGGTTAGGGTTAGTGTTAGGGTTAGGGCTCGGTTTAGGGTACGGGTTAGGAGTAGGGTACTCGTTAGGGTTAGCGTAGCGGTTAGGGTTAGGCTACGCGTTAGGGTGAGGGTAGTTATTAAACCTATCACACTCTCTAGATACACCTTAGCACGTAAAGGAATATTATTTGGGGGTCCAGCCATGGAGAAGAGTTTAGACACTAGGAGAAGATAAGGAACACACCCATTATCACGAAATCACATTAGGATTCTCTTTTTAACCTGTTCCTTAAAACACTAGTGCTTAGGAAATCTATTGGAGGCAGAAGCAGTCAAGGGTAGCTTAGGGTTAGGGTTAGGGTTAGGGTGAGGGTTAGGGTACGGCTTAGGGTACGGGTTCGGGGAGGGGTTCGGGTAGGGCGTAGGGTATGGGTTAGGGTTAGGGTTAGGGCTCGGTTTAGGGTACAGGTTAGGATTAGGGTACGCGTTAGGGTTAGGGTAGGGGTTAGGGTTAGTGTACGCGTTCGGGTGAGGGTAGTTATTAAACCTATCCCACTCTCTAGATACC
The DNA here is from genome assembly GCF_949987535.1 of Balaenoptera acutorostrata. Taxonomy (NCBI): domain Eukaryota; kingdom Metazoa; phylum Chordata; class Mammalia; order Artiodactyla; family Balaenopteridae; genus Balaenoptera; species Balaenoptera acutorostrata. The sequence goes on along the minus strand of NW_026645686.1, from coordinate 64,916 downwards.
CCTTAGTACGTAAAGGAATATTATTTGGGGGTCCAGCCATGGAGAAGAGTTTAGACACTAGGAGAAGATAAGGAACACACCCATTATCAAGAAATCACATTAGGATTCTCTTTTTAACCTGTTCCTTAAAACACTAGTGCTTAGGAAATCTATTGGAGGCAGAAGCAGTCAAGGGTAGCTTAGGGTTAGGGTTAGGGTTAGGGTGAGGGTTGGGGTACGGCTTAGGGTACGGGTTCGGGGAGGGGTTCGGGTAGGGCGTAGGGTATGGGTTAGGGTTAGGGTTAGGGCTAGTGTTAGGGTTAGGGCTCGGTTTAGGGTTAGGGCTCGGTTTAGGGTACGGGTTAGGATTAGGGTACGCGCTAGGGTTAGGGTAGCGGTTAGGGTTAGGGTACGCGTTAGGGTGAGGGTAGTTATTAAACCTATCCCACTCTCTAGATACCCCTTAGCACGTATAGGAATATTATTTGGGGGTCCAGCCATGGAGAAGAGTTCAGACACTAGGAGAAGTTAAGGAACACACCCATTATCACGGAATCACATTAGGATTCTCTTTTTAACCTGTTCCTTAAAACACTAGTGCTTAGGAAATCTATTGGAGCCAGAAGCAGTCAAGGGTAGCTTAGGGTTAGGGTTAGGGTTAGGGTGAGGGCTAGGGTATGGCTTAGGGTACGGGTTCGGGGAGGGGTTCGGGTAGGGCGTAGGGTATGGGTTAGGGTTAGGGTTAGGGTTAGTGTTATGGTTAGGGCTCGGTTTAGGGTACGGGTTAGGATTAGGGAACGCGTTAGGGTTAGGGTAGGGGTTAGGGTTAGGGTACGTGTTAGGGTGAGGGTAGTTATTAAACCTATCACACTCTCTAGATACCCCTTAGCACATAAAGGAATATTATTTGGGGGTCCAGCCATGGAGAAGAGTTTAGACACGAGGAGAAGATAAGGAACACACCCATTATCAAGAAATCACATTAGGATTCTCTTTTTAACCTGTTCCTTAAAACACTAGTGCTTAGGAAATCTATTGGAGGCAGAAGCAGTGAAGGGTAGCTTAGGGTTAGGGTTAGGGTTAGGGTGTGGGTTAGGGTATGGCTTAGGGTAGGGGTTCGGGGAGGGGTTCGGGTAGGGCGTAGGGTATGGGTTAGGGTTAGGGTTAGGGTTAGTGTTAGGTTTAGGGCTCGGTTTAGGGTACGGGTTAGGATTAGGGTACGCGTTAGGGTTAGGGTAGGGGTTAGGGTTAGGGTACGCGTTAGGGTGGGGGTAGTTATTAAACCTATCACACTCTCTAGATACCCCTTAGCACGTAAAGGAATATTATTTGGGGGTCCAGCCATGGAGAAGAGTTTAGACACTAGGAGAAGATAAGGAACACACCCATTATCACGAAATCACATTAGGATTCTCTTTTTAAACTGTTCCTTAAAACACTAGTGCTTAGGAAATCTATTGGAGGCAGAAGCCGTCAAGGGTAGCTTAGGGTTAGGGTTAGGGTTAGGGTGAGGGTTAGGGTACGGCTTAGGGTACGGGTTCGGGGAGGCGTTCGGGTAGGGCGTAGGGTATGGGTTAGGGTTAGGGTTAGGGCTCGGTTTAGGGTACGGGTTAGGATTAGGGTATGCGTTAGGGTTAGGGTAGGGGTTAGGGTTAGGATACGCATTAGGGTGAGGGTAGTTATTATACCTATTCCACTCTCTAGATACCCCTTAGCACGTAAAGGAATATTATTTGGGGGTCCAGCCATGGAGAAGAGTTTAGACACGAGGAGAAGATAAGGAACACACCCATTATCAAGAAATCACATTAGGATTCTCTTTTTAACCTGTTCCTTAAATCACTAGTGCTTAGGAAATCTATTGGAGGCAGAAGCCGTCAAGGGTAGCTTAGGGTTAGGGTTAGAGTTAGGGTGAGGGTTAGGGTAAGGCTTAGGGTACGGGTTCGGGGAGGGGTTCGTGTAGGGCGTAGGGTATGGGTTAGAGTTAGGGTTAGGGTTAGTGTTAGGGTTAGGGCTCGGTTTAGGGTACGGGTTAGGATTAGGGTACGCGTTAGTGTTAGGGTAGGGGTTAGGGTTAGGGTACGCTTTAGGGTGAGGGTAGTTATTAAACCTATCCCACTCTCTAGATACCCCTTAGCACGTAAAGGAATATTATTTGGGCGTCCAGCCATGGAGAAGGGTTTAGACACTAGGAGAAGATAAGGAACACTCCCATTATCAAGAAATCACAATATGATTCTCTTTTTAAACTGTTCCTTAAAACACTAGTGGTTAGGAAATCTATTGGAGGCAGAAGCAGTCAAGGGTAGCTTAGGGTTAGGGTTACGGTTAGGGTGAAATTAGGGTACGGCTTAGGGTAAGGGTTCGCAGAGGGGTTCGGGTAGGGCGTAGGGTATGGGTTAGGGTTAGATTTAGGGTTAGTGTTAGGGTTAGGGCTCGGTTTAGGGTACGGGTTAGGATTAGGGTACTCGTTAGGTTTAGGGTAGCGGTTAGGGTTAGGGTACGCGTTAGGGTGAGGGTAGTTATTAAACCTATCACACTCTCTAGATACCCCTTCCACGTAAAGGAATATTATTTGGGGGTCCAGCCATGGAGAAGAGTTTAGACACGAGGAGAAGATAAGGAACACACCCATTATCACGAAATCACATTAGGATTCTCTTTTTAACCTGTTCCTTAAAACACTAGTGCTTAGGAAATCTATTGGAGGCAGAAGCAGTCAAGGGTAGCTTAGGGTTAGGGTTAGGGTTAGGGTGAGGGTTAGGGTACGGCTTAGGGTACGGGTTCGGGGAGGGGTTCGGGTAGGGCGTAGGGTATGGGTTAGGGTTAGGGTTAGGGCTAGTGTTAGGGTTAGGGCTCGGTTTAGGGTACGGGTTAGGATTAGGGTACGCGTTAGGGTTAGGGTAGGGGTTAGGGTTAGGATACGCGTTAGGGTGAGGGTAGTTATTAAACCTATCCCACTCCCTAGATACCCCTTAGCACGTAAAGGAATATTATTTGGGGGTCCAGCCATGGAGAAGAGTTTAGACACGAGGAGAAGATAAGGAACACACCCATTATCAAGAAATCACAATGTGATTCTCTTTTTAAACTGTTCCTTAAAACACTAGTGCTTAGGAAATCTATTGGAGGCAGAAGCAGTCAAGGGTAGCTTAGGGTTAGGGTTAGGGTTAGGGTGAGGGTTGGGGTACGGCTTAGGGTACGGGTTCGGGGAGGGGTTCGGGTAGGGCGTAGGGTATGGGTTAGGGTTAGGGTTAGGGCTAGTGTCAGGGTTAGGGCTCGGTTTAGGGTACGGGTTAGGATTAGGGTATGCGTTAGGGTTAGGGTAGGGGTTAGGGTTAGGATACGCGTTAGGGTGAGGGAAATTATTAAACCTATCCCACTCTCTAGATACCCCTTAGCACGTAAAGGAATATTATTTGGGGGTCCAGCCATGGAGAAGAGTTTAGACACGAGAAGATAAGGAACACACCCATTATCAAGAAATCACATTAGGATTCTCTTTTTAACCTGTTCCTTAAAACACTAGTGCTTAGGAAATCTATTGGAGGCAGAAGCCGTCAAGGGTAGCTTAGGGTTAGGGTTAGGGTTAGGGTGAGGGTTAGGGTACGGCTTAGGGTACGGGTTCGGGGAGGGGTTCGGGTAGGGCGTAGGGTATGCGTTAGGGTTAGGTTTAGGGCTAGTGTTAGGGTTAGGGCTCGGTTTAGGGTACGGGTTAGGATTAGGGTACGCGTTAGGGTTAGGGTAGGGGTTAGGGTTAGGGTACGCGTTAGGGTGAGGGTAGTTATTAAACCTATCCCACTCTCTAGATACCCGTTAGCACGTAAAGGAATATTATTTGGGGGTCCAGCCATGGAGAAGAGTTTAGACACGAGGAGAGGATAAGGAACACACCCATTATCAAGAAATCACATTAGGATTCTCTTTTTAACCTGTTCCTTAAAACACTAGTGCTTAGGAAATCTATTGGAGGCAGAAGCCGTCAAGGGTAGCTTAGGGTTAGGGTTAGGGTTAGGGTGAGGGTTAGGGTACGGTTTAGGGTACGGGTTCAGGGAGGGGTTCGGGTAGGGCGTAGGGTATGGGTTAGGGTTAGGGTTAGAGTTAGTGTTAGGGTTAGACTTAGTGTTAGGGTTAGGGCTCGGTTTAGGGTACGGGTTAGGATTAGGGAACGCGTTAGGGTTAGGGTAGGGGTTAGGGTTAGGGTACGCGTTAGGGTGGGGGTAGTTATTAAACCTATCACACTCTCTAGATACCCCTTAGCACGTAAAGGAATATTATTTGGGGGTCCAGCCATGGAGAAGAGTTTAGACACTAGGAGAAGATAAGGAACACACCCATTATCACGAAATCACATTAGGATTCTCTTTTTAAACTGTTCCTTAAAACACTAGTGCTTAGGAAATCTATTGGAGGCAGAAGCCGTCAAGGGTAGCTTAGGGTTAGGGTTAGGGTTAGGGTGAGGGTTAGGGTACGGCTTAGGGTACGGGTTCGGGGAGGCGTTCGGGTAGGGCGTAGGGTATGGGTTAGGGTTAGGGTTAGGGGTCGGTTTAGGGTACGGGTTAGGATTACGGTATGCATTAGGGTTAGGGTAGGGGTTAGGGTTAGGATACGCGTTAGGGTGAGGGTAGTTATTAAACCTATCCCACTCTCTAGATACCCCTTAGCACGTAAAGGAATATTATTTGGGGGTCCAGCCATGGAGAAGAGTTTAGACACGAGGAGAAGATAAGGAACACACCCATTATCAAGAAATCACATTAGGATTCTCTTTTTAACCTGTTCCTTAAATCACTAGTGCTTAGGAAATCTATTGGAGGCAGAAGCCGTCAAGGGTAGCTTAGGGTTAGGGTTAGGGTTAGGGTGAGGGTTAGGGTAAGGCTTAGGGTACGGGTTCGGGGAGGGGTTCGTGTAGGGCGTAGGGTATGGGTTAGAGTTAGGGTTAGGGTTAGTGTTAGGGTTAGGGCTCGGTTTAGGGTACGGGTTAGGATTAGGGTACGCGTTAGTGTTAGGGTAGGGGTTAGGGTTAGGGTACGCTTTAGGGTGAGGGTAGTTATTAAACCTATCCCACTCTCTAGATACCCCTTAGCACGTAAAGGAATATTATTTGGGCGTCCAGCCATGGAGAAAGGTTTAGACACTAGGAGAAGATAAGGAACACACCCATTATCAAGAAATCACAATATGATTCTCTTTTTAAACTGTTCCTTAAAACACTAGTGGTTAGGAAATCTATTGGAGGCAGAAGCAGTCAAGGGTAGCTTAGGGTTAGGGTTAGGGTTAGGGTGAGATTAGGGTACGGCTTAGGGTAAGGGTTCGGGGAGGGGTTCGGGTAGGGCGTAGTGTATGGGTTAGGGTTAGATTTAGGGTTAGTGTTAGGGTTAGGGCTCGGTTTAGGGTACGGGTTAGGATTAGGGTACTCGTTAGGATTAGGGTAGCGGTTAGGGTTAGGGTACGCGTTAGGGTGAGGGTAGTTATTAAACCTATCACACTCTCTAGATACCCCTTAGCACGTAAAGGAATATTATTTGGGGGTCCAGCCATGGAGAAGAGTTTAGACACGAGGAGAAGATAAGGAACACACCCATTATCAAGAAATCACATTAGGATTCTCTTTTTAACCTGTTCCTTAAAACACTAGTGCTTAGGAAATCTATTGGAGGCAGCAGCCGTCAAGGGTAGCTTAGGGTTAGGGTTAGGGTTAGGGTGAGGGTTAGGGTACGGCTTAGGTTACGGGTTCGGGGAGGGGTTCGGGTAGGGCGTAGGGTATGGGTTAGGGTTAGGGTTAGGGCTAGTGTTAGGGTTAGGGCTCGGTTTAGGGTACGGGTTAGGATTAGGGTACGCGTTAGGGTTAGGGGTAGGGGTTAGGGTTAGGGTACGCGTTAGGGTGAGGGTAGTTATTAAACCTATCCCACTCTCTAGATACCCCTTAGCACGTAAAGGAAGGAATATTATTTGGGGGTCCAGCCATGGAGAAGAGTTTAGACACGAGGAGAAGATAAGGAACACACCCATTATCAAGAAATCACATTAGGATTCTCTTTTTAACCTGTTCCTTAAAACACTAGTGCTTAGGAAATCTATTGGAGGCAGAAGCAGTGAAGGGTAGCTTAGGGTTAGGGTTAGGGTTAGGGTGTGGGTTAGGGTATGGCTTAGGGTAGGGGTTCGGGGAGGGGTTCGGGTAGGGCGTAGGTTATGGGTTAGGGTTAGGGTTAGGGTTAGTGTTAGGTTTAGGGCTCGGTTTAGGGTACGGGTTAGGATTAGGGTACGCGTTAGGGTTAGGGTAGGGGTTAGGGTTAGGGTACGCGTTAGGGTGGGGGTAGTTATTAAACCTATCACACTCTCTAGATACCCCTTAGCACGTAAAGGAATATTATTTGGGGGTCCAGCCATGGAGAAGAGTTTAGACACTAGGAGAAGATAAGGAACACACCCATTATCACGAAATCACATTAGGATTCTCTTTTTAAACTGTTCCTTAAAACACTAGTGCTTAGGAAATCTATTGGAGGCAGAAGCCGTCAAGGGTAGCTTAGGGTTAGGGTTAGGGTTAGGGTGAGGGTTAAGGTACGGCTTAGGGTACGGGTTCGGGGAGGCGTTCGGGTAGGGCGTAGGGTATGGGTTAGGGTTAGGGTTAGGGCTCGGTTTAGGGTACGGGTTAGGATTAGGGTATGCGTTAGGGTTAGGGTAGGGGTTAGGGTTAGGATACGCATTAGGGTGAGGGTAGTTATTAAACCTATCCCACTCTCTAGATACCCCTTAGCACGTAAAGGAATATTATTTGGGGGTCCAGCCATGGAGAAGAGTTTAGACACGAGGAGAAGATAAGGAACACACCCATTATCAAGAAATCACATTAGGATTCTCTTTTTAACCTGTTCCTTAAATCACTAGTGCTTAGGAAATCTATTGGAGGCAGAAGCCGTCAAGGGTAGCTTAGGGTTAGGGTTAGGGTTAGGGTGAGGGTTAGGGTAAGGCTTAGGGTACGGGTTCGGGGAGGGGTTCGTGTAGGGCGTAGGGTATGGGTTAGAGTTAGGGTTAGGGTTAGTGTTAGGGTTAGGGCTCGGTTTAGGGTACGGGTTAGGATTAGGGTACGCGTTAGTGTTAGGGTAGGGGTTAGGGTTAGGGTACGCTTTAGGGTGAGGGTAGTTATTAAACCTATCCCACTCTCTAGATACCCCTTAGCACGTAAAGGAATATTATTTGGGCGTCCAGCCATGGAGAAGGGTTTAGACACTAGGAGAAGATAAGGAACACACCCATTATCAAGAAATCACAATATGATTCTCTTTTTAAACTGTTCCTTAAAACACTAGTGGTTAGGAAATCTATTGGAGGCAGAAGCAGTCAAGGGTAGCTTAGGGTTAGGGTTACGGTTAGGTGAGATTAGGGTACGGCTTAGGGTAAGGGTTCGGGGAGGGGTTCGGGTAGGGAGTAGGGTATGGGTTAGGGTTAGATTTAGGGTTAGTGTTAGGGTTAGGGCTCGGTTTAGGGTACGGGTTAGGATTAGGGTACTCGTTAGGTTTAGGGTAGCGGTTAGGGTTAGGGTACGCGTTAGGGTGAGGGTAGTTATTAAACCTATCACACTCTCTAGATACCCCTTCCACGTAAAGGAATATTATTTGGGGGTCCAGCCATGGAGAAGAGTTTAGAAACGAGGAGAAGATAAGGAACACACCCATTATCACGAAATCACATTAGGATTCTCTTTTTAACCTGTTCCTTAAAACACTAGTGCTTTGGAAATCTATTGGAGGCAGAAGCAGTCAAGGGTAGCTTAGGGTTAGGGTTAGGGTTAGGGTGAGGGTTAGGGTACGGCTTAGGGTACGGGTTCGGGGAGGGGTTCGGGTAGGGCGTAGGGTATGGGTTAGGGTTAGGGTTAAGGCTAGTGTTAGGGTTAGGGCTCGGTTTAGGGTACGGGTTAGGATTAGGGTACGCGTTAGGGTTAGGGTAGGGGTTAGGGTTAGGATACGCGTTAGGGTGAGGGTAGTTATTAAACCTATCCCACTCTCTAGATACCCCTTAGCACGTAAAGGAATATTATTTGGGGGTCCAGCCATGGAGAAGAGTTTAGACACGAGGAGAAGATAAGGAACACACCCATTATCAAGAAATCACAATGTGATTCTCTTTTTAAACTGTTCCTTAAAACACTAGTGCTTAGGAAATCTATTGGAGGCAGAAGCAGTCAAGGGTAGCTTAGGGTTAGGGTTAGGGTTAGGGTGAGGGTTAGGGTATGGCTTAGGGTACGGGTTCGGGGAGGGGTTCGGGTAGGGCGTAGGGTATGGGTTAGGGTTAGGGTTAGGGCTAGTGTTAGGGTTAGGGCTCGGTTTAGGGTACGGGTTAGGATTAGGGTATGCGTTAGGGTTAGGGTAGGGGTTAGGTTTAGGATACGCGTGAGGGTGAGGGAAATTATTAAACCTATCCCACTCTCTAGATACCCCTTAGCACGTAAAGGAATATTATTTGGGGTCCAGCCATGGAGAAGAGTTTAGACACGAGAAGATAAGGAACACACCCATTATCAAGAAATCACATTAGGATTCTCTTTTTAACCTGTTCCTTAAAACACTAGTGCTTAGGAAATCTATTGGAGGCAGAAGCCGTCAAGGGTAGCTTAGGGTTAGGGTTAGGGTTAGGGTGAGGGTTAGGGTACGGCTTAGGGTACGGGTTCGGGGAGGGGTTCGGGTAGGGCGTAGGGTATGCATTAGGGTTAGGGTTAGGGCTAGTGTTAGGGTTAGGGCTCGGTTTAGGGTACGGGTTAGGATTAGGGTACGCGTTAGGGTTAGGGTAGGGGTTAGGGTTAGGGTACGCATTACGGTGAGGGTAGTTATTAAACCTATCCCACTCTCTAGATACCCCTTAGCACGTAAAGGAATATTATTTGGGGGTCCAGCCATGGAGAAGAGTTTAGACACGAGGAGAGGATAAGGAACACACCCATTATCAAGAAATCACATTAGGATTCTCTTTTTAACCTGTTCCTTAAAACACTAGTGCTTAGGAAATCTATTGGAGGCAGAAGCCGTCAAGGGTAGCTTAGGGTTAGGGTTAGGGTTAGGGTGAGGGTTAGGGTACGGCTTAGGGTACGGGTTCGGGGAGGCGTTCGGGTAGGGCGTAGGGTATGGGTTAGGGTTAGGGTTAGGGGTCGGTTTAGGGTACGGGTTAGGATTACGGTATGCATTAGGGTTAGGGTAGGGTTTAGGGTTAGGATACGCGTTAGGGTGAGGGTAGTTATTAAACCTATCCCACTCTCTAGATACCCCTTAGCACGTAAAGGAATATTATTTGGGGGTCCAGCCATGGAGAAGAGTTTAGACACGAGGAGAAGATAAGGAACACACCCATTATCAAGAAATCACATTAGGATTCTCTTTTTAACCTGTTCCTTAAATCACTAGTGCTTAGGAAATCTATTGGAGGCAGAAGCCGTCAAGGGTAGCTTAGGGTTAGGGTTAGGGTTAGGGTGAGGGTTAGGGTAAGGCTTAGGGTACGGGTTCGGGGAGGGGTTCGTGTAGGGCGTAGGGTATGGGTTAGAGTTAGGGTTAGGGTTAGTGTTAGGGTTAGGGCTCGGTTTAGGGTACGGGTTAGGATTAGGGTACGCGTTAGTGTTAGGGTAGGGGTTAGGGTTAGGGTACGCTTTAGGGTGAGGGTAGTTATTAAACCTATCCCACTCTCTAGATACCCCTTAGCACGTAAAGGAATATTATTTGGGCGTCCAGCCATGGAGAAAGGTTTAGACACTAGGAGAAGATAAGGAACACACCCATTATCAAGAAATCACAATATGATTCTCTTTTTAAACTGTTCCTTAAAACACTAGTGGTTAGGAAATCTATTGGAGGCAGAAGCAGTCAAGGGTAGCTTAGGGTTAGGGTTAGGGTTAGGGTGAGATTAGGGTACGGCTTAGGGTAAGGGTTCGGGGAGGGGTTCGGGTAGGGCGTAGTGTATGGGTTAGGGTTAGATTTAGGGTTAGTGTTAGGGTTAGGGCTCGGTTTAGGGTACGGGTTAGGATTAGGGTACTCGTTAGGTTTAGGGTAGCGGTTAGGGTTAGGGTACGCGTTAGGGTGAGGGTAGTTATTAAACCTATCACACTCTCTAGATACCCCTTAGCACGTAAAGGAATATTATTTGGGGGTCCAGCCATGGAGAAGAGTTTAGACACGAGGAGAAGATAAGGAACACACCCATTATCAAGAAATCACATTAGGATTCTCTTTTTAACCTGTTCCTTAAAACACTAGTGCTTAGGAAATCTATTGGAGGCAGCAGCCGTCAAGGGTAGCTTAGGGTTAGGGTTAGGGTTAGGGTGAGGGTTAGGGTACGGCTTAGGTTACGGGTTCGGGGAGGGGTTCGGGTAGGGCGTAGGGTATGGGTTAGGGTTAGGGTTAGGGCTAGTGTTAGGGTTAGGGCTCGGTTTAGGGTACGGGTTAGGATTAGGGTACGCGTTAGGGTTAGGGTAGGGGTTAGGGTTAGGGTACGTGTTAGGGTGAGGGTAGTTATTAAACCTATCACACTCTCTAGATACCCCTTAGCACGTAAAGGAATATTATTTGGGGGTCCAGCCATGGAGAAGAGTTTAGACACGAGCAGAAGATAAGGAACACACCCATTATCAAGAAATCACATTAGGATTCTCTTTTTAACCTGTTCCTTAAAACACTAGTGCTTAGGAAATCTATTGGAGGCAGAAGCAGTCAAGGGTAGCTTAGGGTTAGGGTTAGGGTTAGGGTGAGGGATAGGGTAAGGCTTAGGGTACGGGTTCGGGGAGGAGTTCGGGTAGGGCGTAGGGTATGGGTTAGGGTTAGGGTTAGGGTTAGTGTTAGGGTTAGGGCTCGGTTTAGGGTACGGGTTAGGATTAGGGTACGCGTTATTGTTAGGGTAGGTGTTAGGGTTAGGGTACGCGATAGGGTGAGGTTAGTTATTAAACCTATCCCACTCTCTAGATACCCCTTAGCACGTAAAGGAATATTATTTGGGGGTCTTGCCATGGAGAAGAGTTTAGACACTAGGAGAAGATAAGGAACACACCCATTATCAAGAAATCACATTAGGATTCTCTTTTCAACCTGTTCCTTAAAACACTAGTGCTTAGGAAATCTATTGGAGGCAGAAGCAGTCAAGGGTAGCTTAGGGTTAGCGTTAGGGTTAGGGTGAGGGTTAGGGTACGGCTTACGATACGGGTTCGGGGAGGGGTTCGGGTAGGGCGTAGGGTATGGGTTAGGGTTAGGGTTAGGGCTAGTGTTAGGGTTAGGGCTCGGTTTAGGGTACGGGTTAGGATTAGGGTATGCGTTAGGGCTAGGGTAGGGGTTAGGGTTAGGGTACGCGTTAGGGTGAGGGTAGTTATTAAACCTATCCCACTCTCTAGATACCCCTTAGCACGTAAAGGAATATTATTTGGGGGTCCAGCCATGGAGAAGAGTTTAGACACGAGGAGAGGATAAGGAACACACCCATTATCAAGAAATCACATTAGGATTCTCTTTTTAACCTGTTCCTTAAAACACTAGTGCTTAGGAAATCTATTGGAGGCAGAAGCCGTCAAGGGTAGCTTAGGGTTAGGGTTAGGGTTAGGGTGAGGGTTAGGGTACGGTTTAGGGTACGGGTTCAGGGAGGGGTTCGGGTAGGGCGTAGGGTATGGGTTAGGGTTAGGGTTAGAGTTAGTGTTAGGGTTAGACTTAGTGTTAGGGTTAGGGCTCGGTTTAGGGTACGGGTTAGGATTAGGGAACGCGTTAGGGTTAGGGTAGGGGTTAGGGTTAGGGTACGCGTTAGGGTGGGGGTAGTTATTAAACCTATCACACTCTCTAGATACCCCTTAGCACGTAAAGGAATATTATTTGGGGGTCCAGCCATGGAGAAGAGTTTAGACACTAGGAGAAGATAAGGAACACACCCATTATCACGAAATCACATTAGGATTCTCTTTTTAAACTGTTCCTTAAAACACTAGTGCTTAGGAAATCTATTGGAGGCAGAAGCCGTCAAGGGTAGCTTAGGGTTAGGGTTAGGGTTAGGGTGAGGGTTAGGGTACGGCTTAGGGTACGGGTTCGGGGAGGCGTTCGGGTAGGGCGTAGGGTATGGGTTAGGGTTAAGGTTAGGGGTCGGTTTAGGGTACGGGTTAGGATTACGGTATGCATTAGGGTTAGGGTAGGGGTTAGGGTTAGGATACGCGTTAGGGTGAGGGAAATTATTAAACCTATCCCACTCTCTAGATACCCCTTAGCACGTAAAGGAATATTATTTGGGGGTCCAGCCATGGAGAAGAGTTTAGACACGAGGAGAAGATAAGGAACACACCCATTATCAAGAAATCACATTAGGATTCTCTTTTTAACCTGTTCCTTAAATCACTAGTGCTTAGGAAATCTATTGGAGGCAGAAGCCGTCAAGGGTAGCTTAGGGTTAGGGTTAGGGTTAGGGTGAGGGTTAGGGTAAGGCTTAGGGTACGGGTTCGGGGAGGGGTTCGTGTAGGGCGTAGGGTATGGGTTAGAGTTAGGGTTAGGGTTAGTGTTAGGGTTAGGGCTCGGTTTAGGGTACGGGTTAGGATTAGGGTACGCGTTAGTGTTAGGGTAGGGGTTAGGGTTAGGGTACGCTTTAGGGTGAGGGTAGTTATTAAACCTATCCCACTCTCTAGATACCCCTTAGCACGTAAAGGAATATTATTTGGGCGTCCAGCCATGTAGAAAGGTTTAGACACTAGGAGAAGATAAGGAACACACCCATTATCAAGAAATCACAATATGATTCTCTTTTTAAACTGTTCCTTAAAACACTAGTGGTTAGGAAATCTATTGGAGGCAGAAGCAGTCAAGGGTAGCTTAGGGTTAGGGTTAGGGTTAGGGTGAGATTAGGGTACGGCTTAGGGTAAGGGTTCGGGGAGGGGTTCGGGTAGGGCGTAGTGTATGGGTTAGGGTTAGATTTAGGGTTAGTGTTAGGGTTAGGGCTCGGTTTAGGGTACGGGTTAGGATTAGGGTACTCGTTAGGTTTAGGGTAGCGGTTAGGGTTAGGGTACGCGTTAGGGTGAGGGTAGTTATTAAACCTATCACACTCTCTAGATACCCCTTAGCACGTAAAGGAATATTATTTGGGGGTCCAGCCATGGAGAAGAGTTTAGACACGAGGAGAAGATAAGGAACACACCCATTATCAAGAAATCACATTAGGATTCTCTTTTTAACCTGTTCCTTAAAACACTAGTGCTTAGGAAATCTATTGGAGGCAGCAGCCGTCAAGGGTAGCTTAGGGTTAGGGTTAGGGTTAGGGTGAGGGTTAGGGTACGGCTTAGGGTACGGGTTCGGGGAGGGGTTCGGGTAGGGCGTAGTGTATGGGTTAGGGTTAGGGTTAGGGCTAGTGTTAGGGTTAGGGCTCGGTTTAGGGTACGGGTTAGGATTAGGGTACGCGTTAGGGTTAGGGTAGGGGTTAGGGTTAGGGTACGCGTTAGGGTGAGGGTAGTTATTAAACCTATCCCACTCTCTAGATACCCCTTAGCACGTAAAGGAATATTATTTGGGGGTCCAGCCATGGAGAAGAGTTTAGACACGAGGAGAAGATAAGGAACACACCCATTATCACGAAATCACATTAGGATTCTCTTTTTAACCTGTTCCTTAAAACACTAGTGCTTAGGAAATCTATTGGAGGCAGAAGCCGTCAAGGGTAGCTTAGGGTTAGGGTTAGGGTTAGGGTGAGGGTTAGGGAATGGTTTAGGGTACGGGTTCAGGGAGGGGTTCGGGTAGGGCGTAGGGTATGGGTTAGGGTTAGGGTTAGAGTTAGTGTTAGGGTTAGGGCTCGGTTTAGGGTACGGGTTAGGATTAGGGTACGCGCTAGGGTTAGGGTAGCGGTTAGGGTTAGGGTACGCGTTAGGGTGAGGTTAGTTAGGGTTAGGGTTAGGGTTAGGGTTAGGGTACAGCTTAGGGTACGGGTTCGGGGAGGGGTTCGGATATGGCGTAGGGTATGGGTTAGGGTTAGGGTTAGGGTGAGGGTTAGGGTACGGCTTAGGGTACGGGTTCGGGGAGGGGTTCGGGTAGGGCGTAGGGTATGGGTTAGGTTTAGGGTTAGCGCTAGTGTTAGGGTTAGGACTCGGTTTAGGGTACGGGTTAGGATTAGGGTACGCGTTAGGGTTATGGTAGGGGTTAGGGTTAGGGTACGCGTTAGGGTGAGGGTAGTTATTAAGCCTATCCCACTCTCTAGATACCCCTTAGCACTTAAAGGAATATTATTTAGGGGTCCAGCCATGGAGAAGAGTTTAGACACGAGGAGAAGATAAGGAACACACCCATTATCACGAAATCACATTAGGATTCTCTTTTTAACCTGTTCCTTAAAACACTAGTGCTTAGGAAATCTATTGGAGGCAGAAGCAGTCAAGGGTAGCTTAGGGTTAGGGTTAGGGTTAGGGTGAGGTTTAGGGTATGGCTTAGGGTACGGGTTCGGGGAGGGGTTCGGGTAGGGCGTAGGGTATGGGTTAGGGTTAGGGTTAGGGTTAGTGTTAGGGTTAGGGCTCGGTTTAGGGTACGGGTTAGGATTAGGGTACGCGTTAGTCTTAGGGGAGGGGTTAGGGTTAGGGTACGCGATAGGGTGAGGTTAGTTATTAAACCTATCCCACTCTCTAGATACCCCTTAGCACGTAAAGGAATATTATTTGGGGGTCCAGCCATGGAGAAGAGTTTAGACACTAGGAGAAGATAAGGAACACACCCATTCTAAAGAAATCACATTAGGATTCCCTTTTTAACCTGTTCCTTAAAACACTAGTGCTTAGGAAATCTATTGGAGGCAGAAGCAGTCAAGGGTAGCTTAGGGTAAGGGTTAGGGTTAGGGTGAGGGTGAGGGTACGGCTTAGGTTACGGGTTCGGGTACGGAATCGGTTATGGCATAGGGTATGGATTAGGGTTATGGTTACTTTTAGGGTAAGGGCTCGGTTTAGAGTATCGGTTAGGATTAAGGTAGGTGTTAGGGTTAGGGTACGGGTTAGGGTTAGGGTATGGGAGAGGGTTAGGGTAAGCATTAGGGTTAGGGTAGTTATTAAACCTATCCCACTCTCTAGATACAGCTTAGAACGTAACGGAATATTATTTGGGGGTCCAGCCTTGGAGAAGAATTTAGACACTAGGAGAAGATAAGGAACACACCCATCATCAAAAAATCACATTAGGATTCTCTTTTTAACCTGTTCCTTAAAACACTAGTGCTTAGGACATCTATTGGAGGCAGAAGCAGTGAAGGGTAGCTTAGGATTAGGGTTAGGGTTAGGGTACGGCTTAGGGTACGAGTTCGTGGAGGGGTTCGGGTACGGCGTATGGTATGGGTTAGGGTTAGGGTTAGGGCTCGGTTCAACGTACGGTTTAGGATTAGGGTACGCGTTAGGGTTAGGGTAGGGGTTAGGGTGAGGGTAGTTATTAAACCTATCCCACTCTCTAGATATCCCTTAGCACGTAAAGGAATATTATTTGCGGGTCCAGCCATAGAGAAGAGTTTAGACACTAGGAGAAGATAAGGAACACACCCATTATCAAGAAATCACATTAGGATTCTCTTTTTAACCTGTTCCTTAAAATATTAGTGCTTAGGAAATCTATTGGAGGCAGAAGGCGTCAAGGGTAGCTTAGGTTTAGGGTTAGGGTTAGGGTGAGGGTTAGGGTACGGCTTAGGGTACGGGTTTAGGGAGGGGTTCGGGTAGGGCGTAGGGTATGGGTTAGGGTTAGGGTTAGTGTTAGGGTTAGGGCTCGGTTTAGGGTACGGGTTAGGTTTAGGGTACGCATTAGGCTTAGGGTAGGGGTTAGGGTTAGGGTACGCGTTAGGGTGAGGGTAGTTATTAAACCTATCCCACTCTCTAGATACCCCTTAGCACGTAAAGGAATATTATTTGGGGGTCCAGCCATGGAGAAGAGTTTAGACACTAGGAGAAGATAAGGAACACACCCATGACCACGAAATCACATTAGGATTCTCTTTTTAACCTGTTCCTTAAAACACTAGTGCTTAGGAAATCTATTGGAGGCAGAAGCAGTCAAGGGTAGCTTAGGGTTAGGGTTAGGGTTAGGGTGAGGGTTAGGGTACGGCTTAGGGTATGGGTACGGGGAGGGGTTCGGGTAGGGCGTAGGGTATGGGTTAGGGTTAGGGTTAGAGTTAGTGTTAGGGTTAGGTCTCGGTTTAGGGTACGGGTTAGGATTAGGGTACGCGCTAGTGTTAGGGTAGCGGTTAGGGTTAGGGTACGCGTTAGGGTGAGGGTAGTTAATAAACCTATCCCACTCTCTAGATACCCCTTAGCACGTATAGGAATATTATTTGGGGGTCCAGCCATGGAGAAGAGTTTAGACACTAGGAGAAGATAAGGAACACACCCATTATCACGGAATCACATTAGGATTCTCTTTTTAACCTGTTCCTTAAAACACTAGTGCTTAGGAAATCTATTGGAGGCAGAAGCAGTCAAGGGTAGCTTAGGGTTAGGGTTAGGGTTAGGGTGAGGGCTACGGTATGGCTTAGGGTACGGGTTCGGGGAGGGGTTCGGGTAGGGCGTAGGGTATGGGTTAGGGTTAGGGTTAGGGTTAGTGTTAGGGTTAGGGCTCGGTTTAGGGTACGGGTTAGGTTTAGGGAACGCGTTAGGGTTAGGGTAGGGGTTAGGGTTAGGGTACGTGTTAGGGTGAGGGTAGTTATTAAACCTATCACACTCTCTAGATACCCCTTAGCACGTAAAGGAATATTATTTGGGGGTCCAGCCATGGAGAAGAGTTTAGACACGAGCAGAAGATAAGGAACACACCCATTATCAAGAAATCACATTAGGATTCTCTTTTTAACCTGTTCCTTAAAACACTAGTGCTTAGGAAATCTATTGGAGGCAGAAGCAGTCAAGGGTAGCTTAGGGTTAGGGTTAGGGTTAGGGTGAGGGATAGGGTACGGCTTAGGGTACGGGTTCGGGGAGGAGTTCGGGTAGGGCGTAGGGTATGGGTTAGGGTTAGGGTTAGGGTTAGTGTTAGGGTTAGAGCTCGGTTTAGGGTACGGGTTAGGATTAGGGTACGCGTTAGTGTTAGGGTAGGTGTTAGGGTTAGGGTACGCGATAGGGTGAGGTTAGTTATTAAACCTATCCCACTCTCTAGATACCCCTTAGCACGTAAAGGAATATTATTTGGGGGTCTTGCCATGGAGAAGAGTTTAGACACTAGGAGAAGATAAGGAACACACCCATTATCAAGAAATCACATTAGGATTCTCTTTTCAACCTGTTCCTTAAAACACTAGTGCTTACGAAATCTATTGGAGGCAGAAGCAGTCAAGGGTAGCTTAGGGTTAGCGTTAGGGTTAGGGTGAGGGTTAGGGTACGGCTTACGATACGGGTTCGGGGAGGGGTTCGGGTAGGGCGTAGGGTATGGGTTAGGGTTAGGGTTAGGGCTAGTGTTAGGGTTAGGGCTCGGTTTAGGGTACGGGTTAGGAGTAGGGTACTCGTTAGGGTTAGGGTAGGGGTTAGGGTTAGGGTACGCGTTAGGGTGGGGGTAGTTATTAAACCTATCACACTCTCTAGATACCCCTTAGCACGTAAAGGAATATTATTTGGGGGTCCAGCCATGGAGAAGAGTTTAGACACTAGGAGAAGATAAGGAACACACCCATTATCACGAAATCACATTAGGATTCTCTTTTTAAACTGTTCCTTAAAACACTAGTGCTTAGGAAATCTATTGGAGGCAGAAGCCGTCAAGGGTAGCTTAGGGTTAGGGTTAGGGTTAGGGTGAGGGTTAGGGTACGGCTTAGGGTACGGGTTCGGGGAGGCGTTCGGGTAGGGCGTAGGGTATGGGTTAGGGTTAGGGTTAGGGGTCGGTTTAGGGTACGGGTTAGGATTACGGTATGCATTAGGGTTAGGGTAGGGGTTAGGGTTAGGATACGCGTTAGGGTGAGGGTAGTTATTAAACCTATCCCACTCTCTAGATACCCCTTAGCACGTAAAGGAATATTATTTGGGGGTCCAGCCATGGAGAAGAGTTTAGACACGAGGAGAAGATAAGGAACACACCCATTATCAAGAAATCACATTAGGATTCTCTTTTTAACCTGTTCCTTAAATCACTAGTGCTTAGGAAATCTATTGGAGGCAGAAGCCGTCAAGGGTAGCTTAGGGTTAGGGTTAGGGTTAGGGTGAGGGTTAGGGTAAGGCTTAGGGTACGGGTTCGGGGAGGGGTTCGTGTAGGGCGTAGGGTATCGGTTAGAGTTAGGGTTAGGGTTAGTGTTAGGGTTAGGGCTCGGTTTAGGGTACGGGTTAGGATTAGGGTACGTGTTAGTGTTAGGGTAGGGGTTAGGGTTAGGGTACGCTTTAGGGTGAGGGTAGTTATTAAACCTATCCCACTCTCTAGATACCCCTTAGCACGTAAAGGAATATTATTTGGGCGTCCAGCCATGTAGAAAGGTTTAGACACTAGGAGAAGATAAGGAACACACCCATTATCAAGAAATCACAATATGATTCTCTTTTTAAACTGTTCCTTAAAACACTAGTGGTTAGGAAATCTATTGGAGGCAGAAGCAGTCAAGGGTAGCTTAGGGTTAGGGTTAGGGTTAGGGTGAGATTAGGGTACGGCTTAGGGTAAGGGTTCAGGGAGGGGTTCGGGTAGGGCGTAGTGTATGGGTTAGGGTTAGATTTAGGGTTAGTGTTAGGGTTAGGGCTCGGTTTAGGGTACGGGTTAGGATTAGGGTACTCGTTAGGTTTAGGGTAGCGGTTAGGGTTACGGTACGCGTTAGGGTGAGGGTAGTTATTAAACCTATCACACTCTCTAGATACCCCTTAGCACGTAAAGGAATATTATTTGGGGGTCCAGCCATGGAGAAGAGTTTAGACACGAGGAGAAGATAAGGAACACACCCATTATCAAGAAATCACATTAGGATTCTCTTTTTAACCTGTTCCTTAAAACACTAGTGCTTAGGAAATCTATTGGAGGCAGCAGCCGTCAAGGGTAGCTTAGGGTTAGGGTTAGGGTTAGGGTGAGGGTTAGGGTACGGCTTAGGGTACGGGTTCGGGGAGGGGTTCGGGTAGGGCGTAGGGTATGGGTTAGGGTTAGGGTTAGGGCTAGTGTTAGGGTTAGGGCTCGGTTTAGGGTACGGGTTAGGATTAGGGTACGCGTTAGGGTTAGGGTAGGGGTTAGGGTTAGGGTACGCGTTAGGGTGAGGGTAGTTATTAAACCTATCCCACTCTCTAGATACCCCTTAGCACGTAAAGGAATATTATTTGGGGGTCCAGCCATGGAGAAGAGTTTAGACACGAGGAGAAGATAAGGAACACACCCATTATCACGAAATCACATTAGGATTCTCTTTTTAACCTGTTCCTTAAAACACTAGTGCTTAGGAAATCTATTGGAGGCAGAAGCCGTCAAGGGTAGCTTAGGGTTAGGGTTAGGGTTAGGGTGAGGGTTAGGGAATGGTTTAGGGTACGGGTTCAGGGAGGGGTTCGGGTAGGGCGTAGGGTATGGGTTAGGGTTAGAGTTAGTGTTAGGGTTAGGGCTCGGTTTAGGGTACGGGTTAGGATTAGGGTACGCTCTAGGGTTAGGGTAGCGGTTAGGGTTAGGGTACGCGTTAGGGTGAGGGTAGTTAATAAACCTATCCCACTCTCTAGATACCCCTTAGCACGTATAGGAATATTATTTGGGGGTCCAGCCATGGAGAAGAGTTTAGACACTAGGAGAAGATAAGGAACACACCCATTATCACGGAATCACATTAGGATTCTCTTTTTAACCTGTTCCTTAAAACACTAGTGCTTAGGAAATCTATTGGAGGCAGAAGCAGTCAAGGGTAGCTTAGGGTTAGGGTTAGGGTTAGGGTGAGGGCTACGGTATGGCTTAGGGTACGGGTTCGGGGAGGGGTTCGGGTAGGGCGTAGGGTATGGGTTAGGGTTAGGGTTAGGGTTAGTGTTAGGGTTAGGGCTCGGTTTAGGGTACGGGTTAGGATTAGGGAACGCGTTAGGGTTAGGGTAGGGGTTAGGGTTAGGGTACGTGTTAGGGTGAGGGTAGTTATTAAACCTATCACACTCTCTAGATACCCCTTAGCACGTAAAGGAATATTATTTGGGGGTCCAGCCATGGAGAAGAGTTTAGACACGAGCAGAAGATAAGGAACACACCCATTATCAAGAAATCACATTAGGATTCTCTTTTTAACCTGTTCCTTAAAACACTAGTGCTTAGGAAATCTATTGGAGGCAGAAGCAGTCAAGGGTAGCTTAGGGTTAGGGTTAGGGTTAGGGTGAGGGATAGGGTACGGCTTAGGGTACGGATTCGGGGAGGAGTTCAGGTAGGGCGTAGGGTATGGGTTAGGGTTAGGGTTAGGGTTAGTGTTAGGGTTAGGGCTCGGTTTAGGGTACGGGTTAGGATTAGGGTACGCGTTAGTGTTAGGGTAGGTGTTAGGGTTAGGGTACGCGATAGGGTGAGGTTAGTTATTAAACCTATCCCACTCTCTAGATACCCCTTAGCACGTAAAGGAATATTATTTGGGGGTCTTGCCATGGAGAAGAGTTTAGACACTAGGAGAAGATAATGAACACACCCATTATCAAGAAATCACATTAGGATTCTCTTTTCAACCTGTTCCTTAAAACACTAGTGCTTAGGAAATCTATTGGAGGCAGAAGCAGTCAAGGGTAGCTTAGGGTTAGCGTTAGGGTTAGGGTGAGGGTTAGGGTACGGCTTACGATACGGGTTCGGGGAGGGGTTCGGGTAGGGCGTAGGGTATGGGTTAGGGTTAGGGTTAGGGCTAGTGTTAGGGTTAGGGCTCGGTTTAGGGTACGGGTTAGGATTAGGGTATGCGTTAGGGCTAGGGTAGGGGTTAGGTTTAGGGTACGCGTTAGGGTGAGGGTAGTTATTAAACCTATCCCACTCTCTAGATACCCCTTAGCACGTAAAGGAATATTATTTGGGGGTCCAGCCATGGAGAAGAGTTTAGACAAGAGGAGAAGATAAGGAACACACCCATTATCAAGAAATCACATTAGGATTCTCTTTTTAACCTGTTCCTTAAATCACTAGTGCTTAGGAAATCTATTGGAGGCAGAAGCCGTCAAGGGTAGCTTAGGGTTAGGGTTAGGGTTAGGGTGAGATTAGGGTACGGCTTAGGGTAAGGGTTCGGGGAGGGGTTCGGGTAGGGCGTAGTGTATGGGTTAGGGTTAGATTTAGGGTTAGTGTTAGGGTTAGGGCTCGGTTTAGGGTACGGGTTAGGATTAGGGTACTAGTTAGGTTTAGGGTAGCGGTTAGGGTTAGGGTACGCGTTAGGGTGAGGGTAGTTATTAAACCTATCACACTCTCTAGATACCCCTTAGCACGTAAAGGAATATTATTTGGGGGTCCAGCCATGGAGAAGAGTTTAGACACGAGGAGAAGATAAGGAACACACCCATTATCAAGAAAAAACTTTAGGATTCTCTTTTTAACCTGTTCCTTAAATCATTAGTGCTTAGGAAATCTATTGGAGGCAGAAGCCGTCAAGGGTAGCTTAGGGTTAGGGTTAGGGTTAGGGTGAGGGTTAGGGTAAGGCTTAGGGTACGGGTTCGGGGAGGGGTTCGTGTAGGGCATAGGGTATGGGTTAGAGTTAGGGTTAGGGTTAGTGTTAGGGTTAGGGCTCGGTTTAGGGTACGGGTTAGGATTAGGGTACGCGTTAGTGTTAGGGTAGGGGTTAGGGTTAGGGTACGCTTTAGGGTGAGGGTAGTTATTAAACCTATCCCACTCTCTAGATACCCCTTATCACGTAAAGGAATATTATTTGGGGGTCCAGCCATGGAGAAGAGTTTAGACACGAGGAGAAGATAAGGAACACACCCATTATCACGAAATCACATTAGGATTCTCTTTTTAACCTGTTCCTTGAAACACTAGTGCTTAGGAAATCTATTGGAGGCAGAAGCAGTCAAGGGTAGCTTAGGGTTAGGGTTAGGGTTAGGGTGAGGGTTAGGGTACGGGTTCGGGGAGGGGTTCGGGTAGGGCGTAGTGTATGTGTTAGGGTTAGGGTTAGGGCTAGTGTTAGGGTTAGGGCTCGGTTTAGGGTACGGGTTAGGATTAGGGTATGCGTTAGGGTTAGGGTAGGGGTTAGGGTTAGGGTACGCGTTAGGGTGAGGGTAGTTATTAAACCTATCCCACTCTCTAGATACCCCTTAGCACGTAAAGGAATATTATTTGGGGGTCCAGCCATGGAGAAGAGTTTAGACACGAGGAGAAGATAAGGAACACACCCATTATCACGAAATCACATTAGGATTCTCTTTTTAACCTGTTCCTTAAAACACTAGTGTTTAGGAAATCTATTGGAGGCAGAAGCCGTCAAGGGTAGCTTAGGGTTAGGGTTAGGGTTAGGGTGAGGGTTAGGGTACGGTTTAGGGTACGGGTTCAGGGAGGGGTTCGGGTAGGGCGTAGGGTATGGGTTAGGGTTAGGGTTAGAGTTAGTGTTAGGGTTAGGGCTCGGTTTAGGGTACGGGTTAGGATTAGGGTACGCGCTAGGGTTAGGGTAGGGGTTAGGGTTAGGGTACGCGTTAGGGTGAGGGTAGTTAATAAACCTATCCCACTCTCTAGATACCCCTTAGCACGTATAGGAATATTATTTGGGGGTCCAGCCATGGAGAAGAGTTTAGACACTAGGAGAAGATAAGGAACACACCCATTATCACGGAATCACATTAGGATTCTCTTTTTAACCTGTTCCTTAAAACACTAGTGCTTAGGAAATCTATTGGAGGCAGAAGCAGTCAAGGGTAGCTTAGGGTTAGGGATAGGGTTAGGGTGAGGGCTACGGTATGGCTTAGGGTACGGGTTCGGGGAGGGGTTCGGGTAGGGCGTAGGGTATGGGGTAGGGTTAGGGTTAGGGTTAGTGTTAGGGTTAGGGCTCGGTTTAGGGTACGGGTTAGGATTAGGGAACGCGTTAGGGTTAGGGTAGGGGTTAGGGTTAGGGTACGTGTTAGGGTGAGGGTAGTTATTAAACCTATCCCACTCTCTAGATACCCCTTAGCACGTAAAGGAATATTATTTGGGGGTCCAGCCATGGAGAAGAGTTTAGACACGAGCAGAAGATAAGGAACACACCCATTATCAAGAAATCACATTAGGATTCTCTTTTTAACCTGTTCCTTAAAACACTAGTGCTTAGGAAATCTATTGGAGGCAGAAGCAGTCAAGGGTAGCTTAGGGTTAGGGTTAGGGTTAGGGTGAGGGATAGGGTACGGCTTAGGGTACGGGTTCGGGGAAGAGTTCGGGTAGGGCCTAGGGTATGGGTTAGGGTTAGGGTTAGGGCTAGTGTTAGGGTTAGGGCTCGGTTTAGGGTACGGGTTAGGATTAGGGTATGCGTTAGGGTTAGGGTAGGGGTTAGGGTTAGGGTACGCGTTAGGGTGAGGGTAGTTATTAAAGCTATCCCACTCTCTAGATACCCCTTAGCACGTAAAGGAATATTATTTGGGGGTCCAGCCATGGAGAAGAGTTTAGACACGAGGAGAAGATAAGGAACACACCCATTATCAAGAAATCACATTAGGATTCTCTTTTTAACCTGTTCCTTAAATCACTAGTGCTTAGGAAATCTATTGGAGGCAGAAGCCGTCAAGGGTAGCTTAGGGTTAGGGTTAGGGTTAGGGTGAGGGTTAGGGTACGGTTTAGGGTACGGGTTCAGGGAGGGGTTCGGGTAGGGCGTAGGGTATGGGTTAGGGTTAGGGTTAGAGTTAGTGTTAGGGTTAGGGCTCGGTTTAGGGTATGGGTTAGGATTAGGGTACGCGTTAGGGTTAGGGTAGGGGTTAGGGTTAGGGTACGCGTTAGGGTGAGGGTAGTTATTAAACCTATCCCAGTCTCTAGATACCCCTTAGCACGTAAAGGAATATTATTTGGGGATCGAGCCATGGAGAAGAGTTTAGACACTAGGAGAAGATAAGGAACACACCCATTATCACGAAAACACATTAGGATTCTCTTTTTAACCTGTTCCTTAAAACACTAGTGCTTAGGAAATCTATTGGAGTCAGAAGCAGTCAAGGGTAGCTTAGGGTTAGGGTTAGGGTTAGGGTGAGGGCTAGGGTATGGCTTAGGGTACGGGTTCGGGGAGGGGTTCGGGTAGGGCGTAGGGTATGGGTTAGGGTTAGGGTTACGGTTAGTGTTAGGGTTAGGGCAGGGTTTAGGGTACGGGTTAGGATTAGGGTACGCGTTAGTGTTAGGGTAGTGGTTAGGGTTAGGGTACGCTTTAGGGTGGGGGTAGTTATTAAACCTATCACACTCTCTAGATACCCCTTAGCACGTAAAGGAATATTATTTGGGGGTCCAGCCTTGGAGAAGAGTTTAGACACGAGGAGAATATAAGGAACACACCCATTATCAAGAAATCACATTACGATTCTCTTTTTAACCTGTTCCTTAAAACACTAGTGCTTAGGAAATCTATTGGAGGCAGAAGCAGTCAAGGGTAGCTTAGGGTTAGGGGTAGGGTTAGGGTGAGGGTTAGGGTACGGCTTAGGGTACGGGTTCGGGGAGGGGTTCGGGTAGGGCGTAGGGTATGGGTTAGGGTTAGGGTTAGGGCTAGTGTTAGGGTTAGGCCTCGGTTTAGGGTACGGGTTAGGATTAGGGTATGCGTTAGGGTTAGGGTAGGGGTTAGGGTTAGGATACGCGTTAGGGTGAGGGTAGTTATTAAACCTATCCCACTCTCTAGATACCCCTTAGCACGTAAAGGAATATTATTTGGGGGTCCAGCCATGGAGAAGAGTTTAGATACGAGGAGAAGATAAGGAACACACCCATTATCAAGAAATCACATTAGGATTCTCTTTTTAACCTGTTCCTTAAATCACTAGTGCTTAGGAAATCTATTGGAGGCAGAAGCCATCAAGGGTAGCTTAGGGTTAGGGTTAGGGTTAGGGTGAGGGTTAGGGTACGGCTTAGGGTACGGGTTCGGGGAGGGGTTCAGGTAGGGCGTAGGGTATGGGTTAGAGTTAGGGTTAGGGTTAGTGTTAGGGTTAGGGCTCGGTTTAGGGTACGGGTTAGGATTAGGGTACGCGTTAGTGTTAGGGTAGGGGTTAGGGTTAGGGTACGCTTTAGGGTGAGGGTAGTTATTAAACCTATCCCACTCTCTAGATACCCCTTAGCACGTAAAGGAATATTATTTGGGCGTCCAGCCATGGAGAAGGGTTTAGACACTAGGAGAAGATAAGGAACACACCCATTATCAAGAAATCACAATATGATTCTCTTTGTAAACTGTTCCTTAAAACACTAGTGGTTAGGAAATCTATTGGAGGCAGAAGCAGTCAAGGGTAGCTTAGGGTTAGGGTGAGGGTTAGGGTACGGCTTAGGGTACGGGTTTGGGGAGGGGTTCGGGTAGGGCGTAGGGTATGGGTTAGGGTTAGGGTTAGGGCTAGTTTTAGGGTTAGGGCTCGGTTTAGGGTACGGGTTAGGATTAGGGTACGCGTTAGGGTTAGGGTAGGGGTTAGGGTTAGGGTACGCGTTAGGGTGAGGGTAGTTATTAAACCTATCCCACTCTCTAGATACCCCTTAGCACGTAAAGGAATATTATTTGGGGGTCCAGCCATGGAGAAGAGTTTAGACACGAGGAGAAGATAAGGAACACACCCATTATCAAGAAATCACATTACGATTCTCTTTTTAACCTGTTCCTTAAAACACTAGTGCTTAGGAAATCTATTGGAGGCAGAAGCAGTCAAGGGTAGCTTAGGGTTAGGGTTAGGGTTAGGGTGAGGGCTAGGGTATGGCTTAGGGTACGGGTTCGGGGAGGGGTTCGGGTAGGGCATAGGGTATGTGTTAGGGTTAGGGTTAGGGTTAGTGTTAGGGTTAGGGCTCGGTTTAGGGTACGAGTTAGGATTAGGGAACGCGTTAGGGTTAGGGTAGGGGTTAGGGTTAGGGTACGTGTTAGGGTGAGGGTAGTTATTAAACCTATCACACTCTCTAGATACCCCTTAGCACATAAAGGAATATTATTTGGGGGTCCAGCCATGGAGAAGAGTTTAGACACGAGGAGAAGATAAGGAACACACCCATTATCACGAAATCACATTAGGATTCTCTTTTTAACCTGTTCCTTAAAACACTAGTGCTTAGGAAATCTATTGGAGGCAGAAGCAGTCAAGGGTAGCTTAGGGTTAGGGTTTGGGTTAGGGTGAGGGCTAGGGTATGGCTTAGGGTACGGGTTCGGGGAGGGGTTCGGTTAGGGCGTAAGGTATGGGTTAGAGTTAGGGTTAGGGTTAGTGTTAGGGTTAGGGCTCGGTTTAGGGTACGGGTTAGGATTAGGGTACACGTTAGGGTTAGGGTAAGGGTTAGGGTTAGGGTACGCGATAGGGTGAGGGTAGTTATTAAACCTATCACACTCTCTAGATACCCCTTAGCACATAAAGGAATATTATTTGGGGGTCCAGCCATGGAGAAGAGTTTAGACACGAGGAGAAGATAAGGAACCTACCCATTATCAAGAAATCACATTAGGATTCTCTTTTTAACATGTTCCTTAAAACACTAGTGCTTAGGAAATCTATTGGAGGCAGAAGCCGTCAAGGGTAGCTTAGGGTTAGGGTTAGGGTTAGGGTGAGGGTTAGGGTACGGCTTAGGGCACGGGTTCGGGGAGGGCTTCGGGTAGGGCGTAGGGTATGGGTTAGGGTTAGGGTTAGGGTTAGTGTTAGGGTTAGGGCTCGGTTTAGGGTACGGGTTAGGATTAGGGTACGTGTTAGGGTTAGTGTACGCGTTAGGGTGAGGGTAGTTATTAAACCTATTCCACTCTCTAGATACACCTTAGCACGTACAGGAATATTATTGGGGGTCCAGCCATGGAGAAGAGTTTAGACACTAGGAGAAGATAAGGAACACACCCATTATCACGAAATCACATTAGGATTCTCTTTTTAACCTGTTCCTTAAAACACTAGTGCTTAGGAAATCTATTGGAGGCAGAAGCAGTCAAGGGTAGCTTAGGGTTAGTGTTAGGGTTAGGGTGAGGGTTAGGGTATGGCTTAGGGTACGGGTTCGGGGAGGGGTTCGGGTAGGGCGTAGGGTATGGGTTAGGGATAGGGTTAGGGTTAGTGTTAGGGTTAGGGCTCGGTTTAGGGTACGGGTTAGGATTAGGGTACGCGTTAGGGTTAGGGTAGGGGTTAGGGTTAGGGTACGCGTTAGGGTGGGGGTAGTTATTAAACCTATCACACTCTCTAGACACCCCTTAGCACGTAAAGGAATATTATTTGGGGGTCCAGCCTTGGAGAAGAGTTTAGACACGAGGAGAATATAAGGAACACACCCATTATCAAGAAATCACATTAGGATTCTCTTTTTAACCTGTTCCTTAAAACACTAGTGCTTAGGAAATCTATTGGAGGCAGAAGCAGTCAAGGGTAGCTTAGGGTTAGGGTTAGGGTTAGGGTGAGGGTTAGGGTACGGCTTAGGGTACGGGTTCGGGGAGGGGTTCGGGTAGGGCGTAGGGTATGGTTTAGGGTTAGGGTTAGGGCTAGTGTTAGGGTTAGGGCTCGGTTTAGGGTACGGGTTAGGATTACGGTATGCGTTAGGGTTAGGGTAGGGGTTAGGGTTAGGATACGCGTTAGAGTGACGGTAGTTATTAAACCTATCCCACTCTCTAGATAGCCCTTAGCACGTAAAGGACTATTATTTGGGGGTCCAGGAATGGAGAAGAGTTTAGACACGAGGAGAAGATAAGGAACACACCCATTATCAAGAAATCACATTAGGATTCTCTTTTTAACCTGTTCCTTAAAACACTAGTGCTTAGGAAATCTATTGGAGGCAGAAGCAGTCAAGGGTAGCTTAGGGTTAGGGTTAGGGATAGGGTGAGGGTTAGGGTACGGCTTAGGGTACGGGTTCGGGGAGGGGTTCGGGTAGGGCGTAGGGTATGGGTTAGGGTTAGGGTTAGGGCTAGTGTTAGGGTTAGGGCTCGGTTTAGGGTACGGGTTAGGATTAGGGTACGCGTTAGGGTTAGGGTAGGGGTTAGGGTTAGGGTACGCATTAGGGTGAGGGTAGTTATTAAACCTATCCCACTCTCTAGATACCTCTTAGCACGTAAAGGAATATTATTTGCGGGTCCAGCCATGGAGAAGAGTTTAGACACGAGGAGAAGATAAGGAACACACCCATTATCAAGAAATCACATTAGGATTCTCTTTTTAACCTGTTCCTTAAAACACTAGTGCTTAGGAAATCTATTGGAGGCAGAAGCAGTCAAGGGTAGCTTAGGGTTAGGGTTAGGGTTAGGGTGAGGGTTAGGGTACGGCTTAGGGTACGGGTTCGGGGAGGGGTTCGGGTAGGGCGTAGGGTATGGTTTAGGGTTAGGGTTAGGGTTAGTGTTAGGGTTAGGGCTAGGTTTAGGCTACGGGTTAGGATTAGGGTACGCGTTAGTGTTAGGGTAGTGGTTAGGATTAGGGTACGCTTTAGGGTGAGGGTAGTTATTAAACCTATCCCACTCTCTAGATACCCCTTAGCACGTAAAGGAATATTATTTGGGGGTCTAGCCATGGAGAAGAGTTTAGACACTAGGAGAAGATAAGGAACACACCCATTATCAAGAAATCACAATATGATTCTCTTTTTAAACTGTTCCTTAAAACACTAGTGCTTAGGAAATCTATTGGAGGCAGAAGCCGTCAAGGGTAGCTTAGGGTTAGGGTTAAGGTTAGGGTGAGGGTTAGGGTACGGCTTAGGGTACGGGTTCGGGGAGGGGTTCGGGTAGGGCGTAGGGTATGGGTTAGGGTTAGGGTTAGGGTTAGTGTTAGGGTTAGGGCTCGGTTTAGGGTATGGGTTAGTATTAGGGTACGCGTTAGTGTTAGGGTAGTGGTTAGGGTTAGGGTACGCTTTAGGGTGAGGGTAGTTATTAAACCTATCCCACTCTCTAGATACCCCTTAGCACGTAAAGGAATATTATTTGGGGGTCCAGCCATGGGGAAGAGTTTAGACACTAGGAGAAGATAAGAACACACCCATTATCAAGAAATCACATTAGGATTCTCTTTTTAACCAGTTCCTTAAAACACTAGTGCTTAGGAAATCTATTGGAGGCAGGAGCCGTCAAGGGTAGCTTAGGGTTAGTGTTAGGGTTAGGGTGAGGGTTAGGGTACGGCTTACGATACGGGTTCGGGGAGGGGTTCGGGTAGGGCGTAGGGTATGGGTTAGGGTTAGGGTTAGGGCTAGTGTTAGGGTTTGGGCTCGGTTTAGGGTACGGGTTAGGATTAGGGTATGCGTTAGGGTTAGGGTAGGGGTTAGGGTTAGGGTACGCGTTAGGGTGAGGGTAGTTATTAAACCTATCACACTCTCTAGATACCCCTTAGCACATAAAGGAATATTATTTGGGGGTCCAGCCATGGAGAAGAGTTTAGACAGGAGGAGAAGATAAGGAACACACCCATTATCAAGAAATCACATTAGGATTCTCTTTTTAACATGTTCCTTAAAACACTAGTGCTTAGGAAATCTATTGGAGGCAGAAGCCATCAAGGGTAGCTTAGGGTTAGGGTTAGGGTTAGGTTTAGGGTGAGGGTTAGGGTACGGCTTAGGGCACGGGTTCGGGGAGGGGTTCGGGTAGGGCGTAGGGTATGGGTTAGGGTTAGGGTTAGGGTTACTGTTAGGGTTAGGGCTCGGTTTAGGGTACGGGTTAGGATTAGGGTACGCGTTAGGGTTAGTGTACGCGTTAGGGTGAGGGTAGTTATTAAACCTATCCCACTCTCTACATACCCCTTAGCACGTACAGGAATATTATTGGGGGTCCAGCCATGGAGAAGAGTTTAGACACTAGGAGAAGATAAGGAACACACCCATTATCACGAAATCACATTAGGATTCTCTTTTTAACCTGTTCCTTAAAACACTAGTGCTTAGGAAATCTATTGGAGGCAGAAGCAGTCAAGGGTAGCTTAGGGTTAGGGTTAGGGTTAGGGTGAGGGTTAGGGTATGGCTTAGGGTACGGGTTCGGGGAGGGGTTCGGGTAGGGCGTAGGGTATGGGTTAGGGTTAGGGTTAGAGTTAGTGTTAGGGTTAGGGCTCGGTTTAGGGTACGGGTTAGGTTTAGGGTACGCGTTAGTGTTAGGGTAGTGGTTAGGGTTAGGGTACGCTTTAGGGTGAGGGTAGTTATTAAACCTATCCCACTCTCTAGATACCCCTTAGCACGTAAAGGAATATTATTTGGGGGTCCAGCCATGGAGAAGAGTTTAGACACTAGGAGAAGATAAGGAACACACCCATTATCAAGAAATCACAATATGATTCTCTTTTTAAACTGTTCCTTAAAACACTAGTGCTTAGGAAATCTATTGGAGGCAGAAGCCATCAAGGGTAGCTTAGGGTTAGGGTTAGGGTTAGGGTGAGGGTTAGGGTACGGCTTAGGGTACGGGTTCGGAGAGGGGTTCGGGTAGGGCGTAGGCTATGGGTTAGGGTTAGGGTTAGGGTTAGTGTTAGGGTTAGGGTTAGGGTTAGGGTTAGGGTTAGGGTTAGGGTTAGGGTTAGGGTTAGGGTTAGGGTTAGGGTTAGGGTTAGGGTTAGGATTAGGGTACGCGTTAGGGTTAGGGTAGGGGTTAGGGTTAGGGTACGCATTAGGGTGAGGGTAGTTATTAAACCTATCCCACTCTCTAGATACCTCTTAGCACGTAAAGGAATATTATTTGCGGGTCCAGCCATGGAGAAGAGTTTAGACACGAGGAGAAGATAAGGAACACACCCATTATCAAGAAATCACATTAGGATTCTCTTTTTAACCTGTTCCTTAAAACACTAGTGCTTAGGAAATCTATTGGAGGCAGAAGCAGTCAAGGGTAGCTTAGGGTTAGGGTTTGGGTTAGGGTGAGGGCTAGGGTATGGCTTAGGGTACGGGATCGGGGAGGGGTTCGGGTAGGGCGTAAGGTATGGGTTAGTGTTAGGGTTAGGGTTAGTGTTAGGGTTAGGGCTCGGTTTAGGGTACGGGTTAGGATTAGGGTACGCGTTAGGGTTAGGGTAGGGGTTAGGGTTAGGGTATGCGATAGGGTGAGGTTAGTTTTTAAACCTATCCCAGTCTCTAGATACCCCTTAGCACGTACAGGAATATTATTGGGGGTCCAGCCATGGAGAAGAGTTTAGACCCTAGGAGAAGATAAGGAACACACCCATTATCACGAAATCACATTAGGATTCTCTTTTTAACCTGTTCCTTAAAACACTAGTGCTTAGGAAATCTATTGGAGGAAGAAGCAGTCAAGGGTAGCTTAGGGTTAGGGTTAGGGTTAGGTTGAGGGTTAGGGTACGGCTTAGGGTACGGTTTCGGGGAGGGGTTTGGGTAGGGCGTAGGGTATGGGTTAGGGTTAGGGTTAGGGCTAGGGTTAGGGTTAGGGCTCGGTTTAGGGTACGGGTTAGGATTAGGGTACGCGTTAGGGGTAGGGTAGGGGTTAGGGTTAGGGTACGCGTTAGGGTGAGGGTATTTATTAAACCTATCCCACTCTCTAGATACCCCTTAGCACGTAAAGGAATATTATTTGGGGTCCAGCCATGGAGAAGAGTTTAGACACGAGGAGAAGATAAGGAACACACCCATTATCAAGAAATCACATTAGGATTCTCTTTTTAACCGGTTCCTTAAAACACTAGTGCTTAGGAAATCTATTGGAGGCAGAAGCAGTCAAGGGTAGCTTAGGGTTAGGGTTAGGGTTAGGGTGAGGGTTAGGGTACGGCTTAGGGTACGGGTTCGGGGAGGGGTTCGGGTAGGGCGTAGGGTATGGGTTAGGGTTAGGGTTAGGGTTACTGTTAGGGTTAGGGCTCGGTTTAGGGTACGGGTTAGGATTAGGGTACGCGTTAGGGTTAGTGTACGCGTTAGGGTGAGGGTAGTTATTAAACCTATCCCACTCTCTAGATACCCCTTAGCACGTACAGGAATATTATTGGGGGTCCAGCCATGGAGAAGAGTTTAGACACTAGGAGAAGATAAGGAACACAACCATTATCAAGAAATCACATTACGATTCTCTTTTTAACCCGTTCCTTAAAACACTAGTGCTTAGGAAATCTATTGGAGGCAGAAGCAGTCAAGGGTAGCTTACGGTTAGGGTTAGGGATAGGGTGAGGGTTAGGGTACGGCTTAGGGTACGGGTTCGGGGAGGGGTTCGGGTAGGGCGTAGGGTATGGGTTAGGGTTAGGGTTAGGGATAGTGTTAGGGTTAGGGCTCGGTTTAGGGTACGGGTTAGGATTAGGGTACGCGTTAGGGTTAGGGTAGGGGTTAGGGTTAGGGTACGCATTAGGGTGAGGGTAGTTATTAAACCTATCCCACTATCTAGATACCTCTTAGCACGTAAAGGAATATTATTTGGGGGTCCAGCCATGGAGAAGAGTTTAGACACGAGGAGAAGATAAGGAACACACCCATTATCAAGAAATCACATTAGGATTCTCTTTTTAACATGTTCCTTAAAACACTAGTGCTTAGGAAATCTATTGGAGGCAGAAGCAGTCAAGGGTAGCTTAGGGTTAGGGTTAGGGTTAGGGTGAGGGTTAGGGTACGGCTTAGGGTACGGGTTCGGGGAGGGGTTCGGGTAGGGCGTAGGGTATGGGTTAGGGTTAGGGTTAGGGTTAGTGTTAGGGTTAGGGCTCGGTTTAGGGTACGGGTTAGGATTAGGGTACGTGTTAGGGTTAGTGTACGCGTTAGGGTGAGGGTAGTTATTAAACCTATTCCACTCTCTAGATACACCTTAGCACGTACAGGAATATTATTGGGGGTCCAGCCATGGAGAAGAGTTTAGACACTAGGAGAAGATAAGGAACACACCCATTATCACGAAATCACATTAGGATTCTCTTTTTAACCTGTTCCTTAAAACACTAGTGCTTAGGAAATCTATTGGAGGCAGAAGCAGTCAAGGGTAGCTTAGGGTTAGTGTTAGGGTTAGGGTGAGGGTTAGGGTATGGCTTAGGGTACGGGTTCGGGGAGGGGTTCGGGTAGGGCGTAGGGTATGGGTTAGGGTTAGGGTTAGGGTTAGTGTTAGGGTTAGGGCTCGGTTTAGGGTACGGGTTAGGATTAGGGTTCGCGTTAGGGTTAGGGTAGGGGTTAGGGTTAGGGTACGCGTTAGGGTGGGGGTAGTTATTAAACCTATCACACTCTCTAGACACCCCTTAGCACGTAAAGGAATATTATTTCGGGGTCCAGCCTTGGAGAAGAGTTTAGACACGAGGAGAATATAAGGAACACACCCATTATCAAGAAATCACATTAGGATTCTCTTTTTAACCTGTTCCTTAAAACACTAGTGCTTAGGAAATCTATTGGAGGCAGAAGCAGTCAAGGGTAGCTTAGGGTTAGGGTTAGGGTTAGGGTGAGGGTTAGGGTACGGCTTAGGGTACGGGTTCGGGGAGGGGTTCGGGTAGGGCGTAGGGTATGGTTTAGGGTTAGGGTTAGGGTTAGTGTTAGGGTTAGGGCTCGGTTTAGGCTACGGGTTAGGATTAGGGTACGCGTTAGTGTTAGGGTAGTGGTTAGGATTAGGGTACGCTTTAGGGTGAGGGTAGTTATTAAACCTATCCCACTCTCTAGATACCCCTTAGCACGTAAAGGAATATTATTTGGGGGTCTAGCCATGGAGAAGAGTTTAGACACTAGGAGAAGATAAGGAACACACCCATTATCAAGAAATCACAATATGATTCTCTTTTTAAACTGTTCCTTAAAACACTAGTGCTTAGGAAATCTATTGGAGGCAGAAGCCGTCAAGGGTAGCTTAGGGTTAGGGTTAGGGTTAGGGTGAGGGTTAGGGTACGGCTTAGGGTACGGGTTCGGGGAGGGGTTCGGGTAGGGCGTAGGGTATGGGTTAGGGTTAGGGTTAGGGTTAGTGTTAGGGTTAGGGCTCGGTTTAGGGTACGGGTTAGGATTAGGGTACGCGTTAGTGTTAGGGTAGTGGTTAGGGTTAGGGTACGCTTTAGGGTGAGGGCAGTTATTAAACCTATCCCACTCTCTAGATACCCCTTAGCACGTAAAGGAATATTATTTGGGGGTCCAGCCATGGGGAAGAGTTTAGACACTAGGAGAAGATTAGGAACACACCCATTATCAAGAAATCACATTAGGATTCTCTTTTTAACCAGTTCCTTAAAACACTAGTGCTTAGGAAATCTATTGGAGGCAGGAGCCGTCAAGGGTAGCTTAGGGTTAGGGTTAGGGTTAGGGTGAGGGTTAGGGTACGGCTTACGATACGGGTTCGGGGAGGGGTTCGGGTAGGGCGTAGGGTATGGGTTAGGGTTAGGGTTAGGGCTAGTGTTAGGGTTTGGGCTCGGTTTAGGGTACGGGTTAGGATTAGGGTATGCGTTAGGGTTAGGGTAGGGGTTAGGGTTAGGGTACGCGTTAGGGTGAGGGTAGTTATTAAACCTATCCCACTCTCTAGATACACCTTAGCACGTAAAGGAATATTATTTGGGGTCCAGCCATGGAGAAGAGTTTAGACACGAGGAGAAGATAAGGAACACACCCATTATCAAGAAATCACATTAGGATTCTCTTTTTAACCTGTTCCTTAAAACACTAGTGGTTAGGAAATCTATTGGAGGCAGAAGCAGTCAAGGGTAGCTTAGGGTTAGGGTTAGGGTTAGGGTGAGGGTTAGGGTACGGCTTAGGGTACGGGTTCGGGGAGGGGTTCGGGTAGGGCGTAGGGTATGGGTTAGGGTTAGGGTTAGGGTTACTGTTAGGGTTAGGGCTCGGTTTAGGGTACGGGTTAGGATTAGGGTACGCGTTAGGGTTAGTGTACGCGTTAGGGTGAGGGTAGTTATTAAACCTATCCCACTCTCTAGATACCCCTTAGCACGTACAGGAATATTATTGGGGGTCCAGCCATGGAGAAGAGTTTAGACACGAGGAGAATATAGGGAACACAACCATTATCAAGAAATCACATTAGGATTCTCTTTTTAACCCGTTCCTTAAAACACTAGTGCTTAGGAAATCTATTGGAGGCAGAAGCAGTCAAGGGTAGCTTAGGGTTAGGGTTAGGGATAGGGTGAGTGTTAGGGTACGGCTTAGGGTACGGGTTCGGGGAGGGGTTCGGGTAGGGCGTAGGGTATGGGTTAGGGTTAGGGTTAGGGATAGTGTTAGGGTTAGGGCTCGGTTTAGGGTACGGGTTAGGATTAGGGTACGCGTTAGGGTTAGGGTAGGGGTTAGGGTTAGGGTACGCATTAGGGTGAGGGTAGTTATTAAACCTATCCCACTATCTAGATACCTCTTAGCACGTAAAGGAATATTATTTGGGGGTCCAGCCATGGAGAAGAGTTTAGACACGAGGAGAAGATAAGGAACACACCCATTATCAAGAAATCACATTAGGATTCTCTTTTTAACCTGTTCCTTAAAACACTAGTGCTTAGGAAATCTATTGGAGGAAGAAGCAGTCAAGGGTAGCTTAGGGTTAGGGTTAGGGTTAGGGTGAGGGTTAGGGTACGGCTTAGGGTACGGGTTCGGGGAGTGGTTCGGGTAGGGCGTAGGCTATGGGTTAGGGTTAGGGTTAGGGTTAGTGTTAGGGTTAGGGCTCGGTTTAGGGTACGGGTTAGGATTAGGGTACGCGTTAGGGTTAGGGTAGGGGTTAGGGTTAGGGTACGCGTTAGGGTGAGGGTAGTTATTAAACCTATCCCACTCTCTAGATACCCCTTAGCACGTAAAGGAATATTATTTGGGGTCCAGCCATGGAGAAGAGTTTAGACACGAGGAGAAGATAAGGAACACACCCATTATCAAGAAATCACATTAGGATTCTCTTTTTAACCTGTTCCTTAAAACACTAGTGCTTAGGAAATCTATTGGAGGCAGAAGCAGTCAAGGGTAGCTTAGGGTTAGGGTTAGGGTTAGGGTGAGGGTTAGGGTACGGCTTAGGGTACGGGTTCGGGGAGGGGTTCGGGTAGGGCGTAGGGTATGGGTTAGGGTTAGGGTTAGGGTTACTGTTAGGGTTAGGGCTCGGTTTAGGGTACGGGTTAGGATTAGGGTACGCGTTAGGGTTAGTGTACGCGTTAGGGTGAGGGTAGTTATTAAACCTATCCCACTCTCTAGATACCCCTTAGCACGTACAGGAATATTATTGGGGGTCCAGCCATGGAGAAGAGTTTAGACACGAGGAGAATATAAGGAACACAACCATTATCAAGAAATCACATTAGGATTCTCTTTTTAACCCGTTCCTTAAAACACTAGTGCTTAGGAAATCTATTGGAGGCAGAAGCAGTCAAGGGTAGCTTAGGGTTAGGGTTAGGGATAGGGTGAGTGTTAGGGTACGGCTTAGGGTACGGGTTCGGGGAGGGGTTCGGGTAGGGCGTAGGGTATGGGTTAGGGTTAGGGTTAGGGATAGTGTTAGGGTTAGGGCTCGGTTTAGGGTACGGGTTAGGATTAGGGTACGCGTTAGGGTTAGGGTAGGGGTTAGGGTTAGGGTACGCATTAGGGTGAGGGTAGTTATTAAACCTATCCCACTATCTAGATACCTCTTAGCACGTAAAGGAATATTATTTGGGGGTCCAGCCATGGAGAAGAGTTTAGACACGAGGAGAAGATAAGGAACACACCCATTATCAAGAAATCACATTAGGATTCTCTTTTTAACCTGTTCCTTAAAACACTAGTGCTTAGGAAATCTATTGGAGGAAGAAGCAGTCAAGGGTAGCTTAGGGTTAGGGTTAGGGTTAGGGTGAGGGTTAGGGTACGGCTTAGGGTACGGGTTCGGGGAGTGGTTCGGGTAGGGCGTAGGCTATGGGTTAGGGTTAGGGTTAGGGTTAGTGTTAGGGTTAGGGCTCGGTTTAGGGTACGGGTTAGGATTAGGGTACGCGTTAGGGTTAGGGTAGGGGTTAGGGTTAGGGTACGCGTTAGGGTGGGGGTATTTATTAAACCTATCACACTCTCTAGATACCCCTTATCACGTAAAGGAATATTATTTGGGGGTCCAGCCTTGGAGAAGAGTTTAGACACGAGGAGAATATAAGGAACACACCCATTATAAAGAAATCACATTAGGATTCTCTTTTTAACCTGTTCCTTAAAACACTAGTGCTTAGGAAATCTATTGGAGGCAGAAACAGTCAAGGGTAGCTTAGGGTTAGGGTTAGGGTTAGGGTGAGGGTTAGGGTATGGCTTAGGGTACGGGTTCGGGGAGGGTTTCGGGTAGGGCGTAGGGTATGGGTTAGGGTTAGGGTTAGGGTTAGTGTTAGGGTTAGGGCTCGGTTTAGTGTACGGGTTAGGATTAGGGTACGCGTTAGTGTTAGGGTAGGTGTTAGGGTTAGGGTACGCGATAGGGTGAGGTTAGTTATTAAACCTATCCCACTCTCTAGATACCCTTAGCACGTAAAGGAATATTATTTGGGGGTCCAGCCATGGAGAAGAGTTTAGACACGAGGAGAAGATAAGGAACACACCCATTATCAAGAAATCACATTAGGATTCTCTTTTTAACCAGTTCCTTAAAACACTAGTGCTTAGGAAATCTATTGGAGGCAGAAGCCGTCAAGGGTAGCTTAGGGTTAGGGTTAGGGTTAGGGTGAGGGTTAGGGTATGGCTTACGATAAGGGTTCGGGGAGGGGTTCGGGTAGGGCGTAGGGTATGGGTTAGGGTTAGGGTTAGGTCTAGTGTTAGGGTTAGGGCTCGGTTTAGGGTACGGGTTAGGATTAGGGTATGCGTTAGGGTTAGGGTAGGAGTTAGGGTTAGGGTACGCGTTAGGGTGAGGGTAGTTATTAAACCTATCCCACTCTCTAGATACCCCTTAGCACGTAAAGGAATATTATTTGGGGGTCCAGCCATGGAGAAGAGTTTAGACACGAGGAGAAGATAAGGAACACACCCATTATCAATAAATCACATTAGGATTCTCTTTTTAACCTGTTTCTTAAATCACTAGTGCTTAGGAAATCTTTTGGAGGCAGAAGCCGTCAAGGGTAGCTTAGGGTTAGGGTTACGGTTAGGGTGAGGGTTAGGGTACGGTTTAGGGTACGGGTTCAGGGAGGTGTTCAGGTAGGGCGTAGGGTATGGGTTAGGGTTAGGGTTAGAGTTAGTGTTAGGGTTAGGGCTCGGTTTAGGGTATGGGTTAGGATTAGGGTACGCGTTAGGGTTAGGGTAGGGGTTAGGGTTAGGGTACGCGTTAGGGTGAGGGTAGTTATTAAACCTATCCCACTCTCTAGATACCCCTTAGCACGTAAAGGAATATTATTTGGGAGTCCAGCCATGGAGAAGAGTTTAGACACTAGGAGAAGATAAGGAACACACCCATTATCACGAAATCACATTAGGATTCTCTTTTTAACCTGTTCCTTAAAACACTAGTGCTTAGGAAATCTATTGGAGGCAGAAGTAGTCAAGGGTAGCTTAGGGTTAGGGTTTGGGTTAGGGTGAGGGCTAGGGTATGGCTTAGGGTACGGGATCGGGGAGGGGTTCGGGTAGGGCGTAAGGTATGGGTTAGTGTTAGGGTTAGGGTTAGTGTTAGGGTTAGGGCTCGGTTTAGGGTACGGGTTAGGATTAGGGTACACGTTAGGGTTAGGGTAGGGGTTAGGGTTAGGGTACGCGATAGGGTGAGGGTAGTTATTAAACCTATCACACTCTCTAGATACCCCTTAGCACATAAAGGAATATTATTTGGGGGTCCAGCCATGGAGAAGAGTTTAGACACGAGGAGAAGATAAGGAACACACCCATTATCAAGAAATCACATTAGGATTCTCTTTTTAACATGTTCCTTAAAACACTAGTGCTTAGGAAATCTATTGGAGGCAGAAGCCGTCAAGGGTAGCTTAGGGTTAGGGTTAGGGTGAGGGTGAGGGTTAGGGTACGGCTTAGGGCACGGGTTCGGGGAGGGGTTCGGGTAGTGCGTAGGGTATGGGTTAGGGTTAGGGTTAGGGTTAGTGTTAGGTTTAGGGCTCGGTTTAGGGTACGGGTTAGGATTAGGGTACGCGTTAGGGTTAGGGTAGGGGTTAGGGTTAGGGTATGCGATAGGGTGAGGTTAGTTTTTAAACCTATCCCACTCTCTAGATACCCCTTAGGACGTACAGGAATATTATTGGGGGTCCAGCCATGGAGAAGAGTTTAGACCCTAGGAGAAGATAAGGAACACACCCATTATCACGAAATCACATTAGGATTCTCTTTTTAACCTGTTCCTTAAAACACTAGTGCTTAGGAAATCTATTGGAGGCAGAAGCCGTCAAGGGTAGCTTAGGGTTAGGGTTAGGGTTAGGGTGAGGGTTAGGGTACGGCTTAGGGTACGGTTTCGGGGAGGGGTTTGGGTAGGGCGTAGGGTATGGGTTAGGGTTAGGGTTAGGGCTAGGGTTAGGGTTAGGGCTCGGTTTAGGGTACGGGTTAGGATTAGGGTATGCGTTAGGGTTAGGGTAGGGGTTAGGGTTAGGGTACGCGTTAGGGTGAGGGTAGTTATTAAACCTATCACACTCTCTAGATACCCCTTAGCACATAAAGGAATATTATTTGGGGGTCCAGCCATGGAGAAGAGTTTAGACACGAGGAGAAGATAAGGAACACACCCATTATCAAGAAATCACATTAGGATTCTCTTTTTAACATGTTCCTTAAAACACTAGTGCTTAGGAAATCTATTGGAGGCAGAAGCCGTCAAGGGTAGCTTAGGGTTAGGGTTAGGGTTAGGGTGAGGGTTAGGGTACGGCTTAGGGCACGGGTTCGGGGAGGGGTTCGGGTAGGGCGTAGGGTATGTGTTAGGGTTAGGGTTAGGGTTAGTGTTAGGGTTAGGGTTCGGTTTAGTGTACGGGTTAGGATTAGGGTACGCGTTAGTGTTAGGGTAGGTGTTAGGGTTAGGGTACGCGATAGGGTGAGGTTAGTTATTAAACCTATCCCACTCTCTAGATACCCTTAGCACGTAAAGGAATATTATTTGGGGGTCCAGCCATGGAGAAGAGTTTAGACACGAGGAGAAGATAAGGAACACACCCATTATCAAGAAATCACATTAGGATTCTCTTTTTAACCAGTTCCTTAAAACACTAGTGCTTAGGAAATCTATTGGAGGCAGAAGCCGTCAAGGGTAGCTTAGGGTTAGGGTTAGGGTTAGGGTGAGGGTTAGGGTATGGCTTACGATAAGGGTTCGGGGAGGGGTTCGGGTAGGGCGTAGGGTATGGGTTAGGGTTAGGGTTAGGTCTAGTGTTAGGGTTAGGGCTCGGTTTAGGGTACGGGTTAGGATTAGGGTATGCGTTAGGGTTAGGGTAGGAGTTAGGGTTAGGGTACGCGTTAGGGTGAGGGTAGTTATTAAACCTATCCCACTCTCTAGATACCCCTTAGCACGTAAAGGAATATTATTTGGGGGTCCAGCCATGGAGAAGAGTTTAGACACGAGGAGAAGATAAGGAACACACCCATTATCAATAAATCACATTAGGATTCTCTTTTTAACCTGTTCCTTAAATCACTAGTGCTTAGGAAATCTTTTGGAGGCAGAAGCCGTCAAGGGTAGCTTAGGGTTAGGGTTACGGTTAGGGTGAGGGTTAGGGTACGGTTTAGGGTACGGGTTCAGGGAGGTGTTCAGGTAGGGCGTAGGGTATGGGTTAGGGTTAGGGTTAGAGTTAGTGTTAGGGTTAGGGCTCGGTTTAGGGTATGGGTTAGGATTAGGGTACGCGTTAGGGTTAGGGTAGGGGTTAGGGTTAGGGTACGCGTTAGGGTGAGGGTAGTTATTAAACCTATCCCACTCTCTAGATACCCCTTAGCACGTAAAGGAATATTATTTGGGAGTCCAGCCATGGAGAAGAGTTTAGACACTTGGAGAAGATAAGGAACACACCCATTATCACGAAATCACATTAGGATTCTCTTTTTAACCTGTTCCTTAAAACACTAGTGCTTAGGAAATCTATTGGAGGCAGAAGCAGTCAAGGGTAGCTTAGGGTTAGGGTTTGGGTTAGGGTGAGGGCTAGGGTATGGCTTAGGGTACGGGATCGGGGAGGGGTTCGGGTAGGGCGTAAGGTATGGGTTAGTGTTAGGGTTAGGGTTAGTGTTAGGGTTAGGGCTCGGTTTAGGGTACGGGTTAGGATTAGGGTACAAGTTAGGGTTGGGGTAGGGGTTAGGGTTAGGGTACGCGATAGGGTGAGGGTAGTTATTAAACCTATCACACTCTCTAGATACCCCTTAGCACATAAAGGAATATTATTTGGGGGTCCAGCCATGGAGAAGAGTTTAGACACGAGGAGAAGATAAGGAACACACCCATTATCAAGAAATCACATTAGGATTCTCTTTTTAACATGTTCCTTAAAACACTAGTGCTTAGGAAATCTATTGGAGGCAGAAGCCGTCAAGGGTAGCTTAGGGTTAGGGTTAGGGTGAGGGTGAGGGTTAGGGTACGGCTTAGGGCACGGGTTCGGGGAGGGGTTCGGGTAGGGCGTAGGGTATGGGTTAGGTTTAGGGTTAGGGTTAGTGTTAGGGTTAGGGCTCGGTTTAGGGTACGGGTTAGGATTAGGGTACGCGTTAGGGTTAGGGTAGGGGTTAGGGTTAGGGTATGCGATAGGGTGAGGTTAGTTTTTAAACCTATCCCACTCTCTAGATACCCCTTAGCACGTACAGGAATATTATTGGGGGTCCAGCCATGGAGAAGAGTTTAGACCCTAGGAGAAGATAAGGAACACACCCATTATCACGAAATCACATTAGGATTCTCTTTTTAACCTGTTCCTTAAAACACTAGTGCTTAGGAAATCTATTGGCGGCAGAAGCCGTCAAGGGTAGCTTAGGGTTAGGGTTAGGGTTAGGGTGAGGGTTAGGGTACGGCTTAGGGTACGGTTTCGGGGAGGGGTTTGGGTAGGGCGTAGGGTATGGGTTAGGGTTAGGGTTAGGGCTAGGGTTATGGTTAGGGCTCGGTTTAGGGTACGGGTTAGGATTAGGGTATGCGTTAGGGTTAGGGTAGGGGTTAGGGTTAGGGTACGCGTTAGGGTGAGGGTAGTTATTAAACCTATCACACTCTCTAGATACCCCTTAGCACATAAAGGAATATTATTTGGGGGTCCAGCCATGGAGAAGAGTTTAGACACGAGGAGAAGATAAGGAACACACCCATTATCAAGAAATCACATTAGGATTCTCTTTTTAACATGTTCCTTAAAACACTAGTGCTTAGGAAATCTATTGGAGGCAGAAGCCGTCAAGGGTAGCTTAGGGTTAGGGTTAGGGTTAGGGTGAGGGTTAGGGTACGGCTTAGGGCACGGGTTCGGGGAGGGGTTCGGGTAGGGCGTAGGGTATGGGTTAGGGTTAGGGTTAGGGTTAGTGTTAGGGTTAGGGCTCGGTTTAGGTTACGGGTTAGGATTAGTGTACGCGTTAGGGTTAGTGTACGCGTTAGGGTGAGGGTAGTTATTAAACCTATCCCACTCTCTAGATACCCCTTAGCACGTACAGGAATATTATTGGGGCTCCAGCCATGGAGAAGAGTTTAGACACTAGGAGAAGATAAGGAACACACCCATTATCACGAAATCACATTAGGATTCTCTTTTTAACCTGTTCCTTAAAACACTAGTGCTTAGGAAATCTATTGGAGGCAGAAGCAGTCAAGGGTAGCTTAGGGTTAGGGTTAGGGTTAGGGTGAGGGTTAGGGTATGGCTTAGGGTACGGGTTCGGGGAGGTGTTCGGGTAGGGCGTAGGGTATGGGTTAGGGTTAGGGTTAGAGTTAGTGTTAGGGTTAGGGCTCGGTTTAGGGTACGGGTTAGGATTAGGGTACGCGTTAGTGTTAGGGTAGTGGTTAGGGTTAGGGTACGCTTTAGGGTGAGGGTAGTTATTAAACCTATCCCACTCTCTAGATACCCCTTAGCACGTAAAGGAATATTATTTGGGGGTCCAGCCATGGAGAAGAGTTTAGACACTAGGAGAAGATAAGGAACACACCCATTATCAAGAAATCACAATATGATTCTCTTTTTAAACTGTTCCTTAAAACACTAGTGCTTAGGAAATCTATTGGAGGCAGAAGCCGTCAAGGGTAGCTTAGGGTTAGGGTTAGGGTTAGGGTGAGGGTTAGGGTACGGCTTAGGGTACGGGTTCGGGGAGGGGTTCGGGTAGGGCGTAGGCTATGGGTTAGGGTTAGGGTTAGGGTTAGTGTTAGGGTTAGGGCTCGGTTTAGGGTACGGGTTAGGATTAGGGTACGCGTTAGGGTTAGGGTAGGGGTTAGGGTTAGGGTATGCGATAGGGTGAGGTTAGTTTTTAAACCTATCCCACTCTCTAGATACCCCTTAGCACGTACAGGAATATTATTGGGGGTCCAGCCATGGAGAAGAGTTTAGACCCTAGGAGAAGATAAGGAACACACCCATTATCACGAAATCACATTAGGATTCTCTTTTTAACCTGTTCCTTAAAACACTAGTGCTTAGGAAATCTATTGGAGGAAGAAGCAGTCAAGGGTAGCTTAGGGTTAGGGTTAGGGTTAGGGTGAGGTTTAGGGTACGGCTTAGGGTACGGTTTCGGGGAGGGGTTTGGGTAGGGCGTAGGGTATGGGTTAGGGTTAGGGTTAGGGCTAGGGTTAGGGTTAGGGCTCGGTTTAGGGTACGGGTTAGGATTAGGGTACGCATTAGGGTTAGGGTAGGGGTTAGGGTTAGGGTACGCGTTAGGGTGAGGGTAGTTATTAAACCTATCCCACTCTCTAGATACCCCTTAGCACGTAAAGGAATATTATTTGGGGGTCCAGCCATGGAGAAGAGTTTAGACACGAGGAGAAGATAAGGAACACACCCATTATCAAGAAATCACATTAGGATTCTCTTTTTAACCTGTTCCTTAAAACACTAGTGCTTAGGAAATCTATTGGAGGCAGAAGCAGTCAAGGGTATCTTAGGGTTAGGGTTAGGGTTAGGGTGAGGGTTAGGGTACGGCTTAGGGTACGGGTTCGGGGAGGGGTTCGGGTAGGGCGTAGGGTATGGGTTAGGGTTAGGGTTAGGGTTACTGTTAGGGTTAGGGCTCGGTTTACGGTACGGGTTAGGATTAGGGTACGCGTTAGGGTTAGTGTACGCGTTAGGGTGAGGGTAGTTATTAAACCTATCCCACTCTCTAGATACCCCTTAGCACGTACAGGAATATTATTGGGGGTCCAGCCATGGAGAAGAGTTTAGACACTAGGAGAAGATAAGGAACACACCCATTATCACGAAATCACATTAGGATTCTCTTTTTAACCTGTTCCTTAAAACACTAGTGCTTAGGAAATCTATTGGAGGCAGAAGCAGTCAAGGGTAGCTTAGGGTTAGGGATAGGGATAGGGTGAGGGTTAGGGTATGGCTTAGGGTACGGGTTCGGGGAGGGGTTCGGGTAGGGCGTAGGGTATGGGTTAGGGTTAGGGTTAGAGTTAGTGTTAGGTTTAGGGCTCGGTTTAGGGTACGGGTTAGGATTAGGGTACGCGTTAGTGTTAGAGTAGTGGTTAGGGTTAGGGTACGCTTTAGGGTGAGGGTAGTTATTAAACCTATCCCACTCTCTAGATACCCCTTAGCACGTAA
This sequence comes from Balaenoptera acutorostrata, assembly GCF_949987535.1. Taxonomy (NCBI): domain Eukaryota; kingdom Metazoa; phylum Chordata; class Mammalia; order Artiodactyla; family Balaenopteridae; genus Balaenoptera; species Balaenoptera acutorostrata. The sequence continues at coordinate 20,542 of NW_026645686.1, read as the reverse complement.
AGGAATATTATTTGGGGGTCCAGCCATGGAGAAGAGTTTAGACACTAGGAGAAGATAAGGAACACACCCATTATCAAGAAATCACAATATGATTCTCTTTTTAAACTGTTCCTTAAAACACTAGTGCTTAGGAAATCTATTGGAGGCAGAAGCCGTCAAGGGTAGCTTAGGGTTAGGGTTAGGGTTAGGGTGAGGGTTAGGGTACGGCTTAGGGTACGGGTTCGGGGAGTGGTTCGGGTAGGGCGTAGGCTATGGGTTAGGGTTAGGGTTAGGGTTAGTGTTAGGGTTAGGGCTCGGTTTAGGGTACGGGTTAGGATTAGGGTACGCGTTAGGGTTAGGGTAGGGGTTAGGGTTAGGGTACGCGTTAGGGTGGGGGTATTTATTAAACCTATCACACTCTCTAGATACCCCTTATCACGTAAAGGAATATTATTTGGGGGTCCAGCCTTGGAGAAGAGTTTAGACACGAGGAGAATATAAGGAACACACCCATTATAAAGAAATCACATTAGGATTCTCTTTTTAACCTGTTCCTTAAAACACTAGTGCTTAGGAAATCTATTGGAGGCAGAAGCAGTCAAGGGTAGCTTAGGGTTAGGGTTAGGGTTAGGGTGAGGGTTAGGGTATGGCTTAGGGTACGGGTTCGGGGAGGGTTTCGGGTAGGGCGTAGGGTATGGGTTAGGGTTAGGGTTAGGGTTAGTGTTAGGGTTAGGGCTCGGTTTAGTGTACGGGTTAGGATTAGGGTACGCGTTAGTGTTAGGGTAGGTGTTAGGGTTAGGGTACGCGATAGGGTGAGGTTAGTTATTAAACCTATCCCACTCTCTAGATACCCTTAGCACGTAAAGGAATATTATTTGGGGGTCCAGCCATGGAGAAGAGTTTAGACACGAGGAGAAGATAAGGAACACACCCATTATCAAGAAATCACATTAGGATTCTCTTTTTAACCAGTTCCTTAAAACACTAGTGCTTAGGAAATCTATTGGAGGCAGAAGCCGTCAAGGGTAGCTTAGGGTTAGGGTTAGGGTTAGGGTGAGGGTTAGGGTATGGCTTACGATAAGGGTTCGGGGAGGGGTTCGGGTAGGGCGTAGGGTATGGGTTAGGGTTAGGGTTAGGTCTAGTGTTAGGGTTAGGGCTCGGTTTAGGGTACGGGTTAGGATTAGGGTATGCGTTAGGGTTAGGGTAGGAGTTAGGGTTAGGGTACGCGTTAGGGTGAGGGTAGTTATTAAACCTATCCCACTCTCTAGATACCCCTTAGCACGTAAAGGAATATTATTTGGGGGTCCAGCCATGGAGAAGAGTTTAGACACGAGGAGAAGATAAGGAACACACCCATTATCAATAAATCACATTAGGATTCTCTTTTTAACCTGTTCCTTAAATCACTAGTGCTTAGGAAATCTTTTGGAGGCAGAAGCCGTCAAGGGTAGCTTAGGGTTAGGGTTACGGTTAGGGTGAGGGTTAGGGTACGGTTTAGGGTACGGGTTCAGGGAGGTGTTCAGGTAGGGCGTAGGGTATGGGTTAGGGTTAGGGTTAGAGTTAGTGTTAGGGTTAGGGCTCGGTTTAGGGTATGGGTTAGGATTAGGGTACGCGTTAGGGTTAGGGTAGGGGTTAGGGTTAGGGTACGCGTTAGGGTGAGGGTAGTTATTAAACCTATCCCACTCTCTAGATACCCCTTAGCACGTAAAGGAATATTATTTGGGAGTCCAGCCATGGAGAAGAGTTTAGACACTAGGAGAAGATAAGGAACACACCCATTATCACGAAATCACATTAGGATTCTCTTTTTAACCTGTTCCTTAAAACACTAGTGCTTAGGAAATCTATTGGAGGCAGAAGTAGTCAAGGGTAGCTTAGGGTTAGGGTTTGGGTTAGGGTGAGGGCTAGGGTATGGCTTAGGGTACGGGATCGGGGAGGGGTTCGGGTAGGGCGTAAGGTATGGGTTAGTGTTAGGGTTAGGGTTAGTGTTAGGGTTAGGGCTCGGTTTAGGGTACGGGTTAGGATTAGGGTACACGTTAGGGTTAGGGTAGGGGTTAGGGTTAGGGTACGCGATAGGGTGAGGGTAGTTATTAAACCTATCACACTCTCTAGATACCCCTTAGCACATAAAGGAATATTATTTGGGGGTCCAGCCATGGAGAAGAGTTTAGACACGAGGAGAAGATAAGGAACACACCCATTATCAAGAAATCACATTAGGATTCTCTTTTTAACATGTTCCTTAAAACACTAGTGCTTAGGAAATCTATTGGAGGCAGAAGCCGTCAAGGGTAGCTTAGGGTTAGGGTTAGGGTGAGGGTGAGGGTTAGGGTACGGCTTAGGGCACGGGTTCGGGGAGGGGTTCGGGTAGGGCGTAGGGTATGGGTTAGGGTTAGGGTTAGGGTTAGTGTTAGGTTTAGGGCTCGGTTTAGGGTACGGGTTAGGATTAGGGTACGCGTTAGGGTTAGGGTAGGGGTTAGGGTTAGGGTATGCGATAGGGTGAGGTTAGTTTTTAAACCTATCCCACTCTCTAGATACCCCTTAGCACGTACAGGAATATTATTGGGGGTCCAGCCATGGAGAAGAGTTTAGACCCTAGGAGAAGATAAGGAACACACCCATTATCACGAAATCACATTAGGATTCTCTTTTTAACCTGTTCCTTAAAACACTAGTGCTTAGGAAATCTATTGGAGGCAGAAGCCGTCAAGGGTAGCTTAGGGTTAGGGTTAGGGTTAGGGTGAGGGTTAGGGTACGGCTTAGGGTACGGTTTCGGGGAGGGGTTTGGGTAGGGCGTAGGGTATGGGTTAGGGTTAGGGTTAGGGCTAGGGTTAGGGTTAGGGCTCGGTTTAGGGTACGGGTTAGGATTAGGGTATGCGTTAGGGTTAGGGTAGGGGTTAGGGTTAGGGTACGCGTTAGGGTGAGGGTAGTTATTAAACCTATCCCACTCTCTAGATACCCCTTAGCACGTAAAGGAATATTATTTGGGGGTCCAGCCATGGAGAAGAGTTTAGACACGAGGAGAAGATAAGGAACACACCCATTATCAAGAAATCACATTAGGATTCTCTTTTTAACCAGTTCCTTAAAACACTAGTGCTTAGGAAATCTATTGGAGGCAGAAGCCGTCAAGGGTAGCTTAGGGTTAGGGTTACGGTTAGGGTGAGGGTTAGGGTACGGTTTAGGGTACGGGTTCAGGGAGGGGTTCAGGTAGGGCGTAGGGTATGGGTTAGGGTTAGGGTTAGAGTTAGTGTTAGGGTTAGGGCTCGGTTTAGGGTATGGGTTAGGATTAGGGTACGCGTTAGGGTTAGGGTAGGGGTTAGGGTTAGGGTACGCGTTAGGGTGAGGGTAGTTATTAAACCTATCCCACTCTCTAGATACCCCTTAGCACGTAAAGGAGTATTATTTGGGAGTCCAGCCATGGAGAAGAGTTTAGACACTAGGAGAAGATAAGGAACACACCCATTATCACGAAATCACATTAGGATTCTCTTTTTAACCTGTTCCTTAAAACACTAGTGCTTAGGAAATCTATTGGAGGCAGAAGCAGTCAAGGGTAGCTTAGGGTTAGGGTTTGGGTTAGGGTGAGGTCTAGGGTATGGCTTAGGGTACGGGATCGGGGAGGGGTTCGGGTAGGGCGTAAGGTATGGGTTAGGGTTAGGGTTAGGGTTAGTGTTAGGGTTAGGGCTCGGTTTAGGGTACGGGTTAGGATTAGGGTACACGTTAGGGTTAGGGTAGGGGTTAGGGTTAGGGTACGAGATAGGGTGAGGGTAGTTATTAAACCTATCACACTCTCTAGATACCCCTTAGCACATAAAGGAATATTATTTGGGGGTCCAGCCATGGAGAAGAGTTTAGACACGAGGAGAAGATAAGAAACACACCCATTATCAAGAAATCACATTAGGATTCTCTTTTTAACATGTTCCTTAAAACACTAGTGCTTAGGAAATCTATTGGAGGCAGAAGCCGTCAAGGGTAGCTTAGGGTTAGGGTTAGGGTGAGGGTGAGGGTTAGGGTACGGCTTAGGGCACGGGTTCGGGGAGGGGTTCGGGTAGGGCGTAGGGTATGGGTTAGGGTTAGGGTTAGGGTTAGTGTTAGGGTTAGGGCTCGGTTTAGGGTACGGGTTAGGATTAGGGTACGTGTTAGGGTTAGTGTTCGCGTTAGGGTGAGGGTAGTTATTAAACCTATTCCACTCTCTAGATACACCTTAGCACGTACAGGAATATTATTGGGGGTCCAGCCATGGAGAAGAGTTTAGACACTAGGAGAAGATAAGGAACACACCCATTATCACGAAATCACATTAGGATTCTCTTTTTAACCTGTTCCTTAAAACACTAGTGCTTAGGAAATCTATTGGAGGCAGAAGCAGTCAAGGGTAGCTTAGGGTTAGTGTTAGGGTTAGGGTGAGGGTTAGGGTATGGCTTAGGGTACGGGTTCGGGGAGGGGTTCGGGTAGGGCGTAGGGTATGGGTTAGGGTTAGGGTTAGGGTTAGTGTTAGGTTAGGGCTCGGTTTAGGGTACGGGTTAGGATTAGGGTACGCGTTAGGGTTAGGGTAGGGGTTAGGGTTAGGGTACGCGTTAGGGTGAGGTTAGTTATTAAACCTATCCCACTCTCTAGATACCCCTTAGCACGTAAAGGAATATTATTTGGGGGTCCAGCCATGGAGAAGAGTTTAGACACTAGGAGAAGATAAGGAACACACCCATTATCAAGAAATCACATTAGGATTCTCTTTTTAACCTGTTCCTTAAAACACTAGTGCTTAGGAAATCTATTGGAGGCAGAAGCAGTCAAGGGTATCTTAGGGTTAGGGTTAGGGTTAGGGGGAGGTTTAGGGTACGGCTTAGGGTACGGGTTCGGGGAGGGGTTCGGGTAGGGCGTAGGGTATGGGTTAGGGTTAGGGTTAGGGCTAGTGTTAGGGTTAGGGCTCGGTTTAGGGTATGGGTTAGGATTAGGGTATAAGTTAGGGTTAGGGTAGGGGTTAGGGTTAGGGTACGCGTTAGGGTGAGGGTAGTTATTAAACCTATCCCACTCTCTAGATACCCCTTAGCACGTAAAGGAATATTATTTGGGGGTCCAGCCATGGAGAAGAGTTTAGACACGAGGAGAAGATAAGGAACACACCCATTATCAAGAAATCACATTAGGATTCTCTTTTTAACCTGTTCCTTAAATCACTACTGCTTAGGAAATCTATTGGAGGCAGAAGCCGTCAAGGGTAGCTTAGGGTTAGGGTTAGGGTTAGGGTGAGGGTTAGGGTACGGTTTAGGGTACGGGTTCAGGGAGGGGTTCGGGTAGGGCGTAGGGTATGGGTTAGGGTTAGGGTTAGAGTTAGTGTTAGGGTTAGGGCTCGGTTTAGGGTATTGGTTAGGATTAGGGTACGCGTTAGGGTTAGGGTAGGGGTTAGGGTTAGGGTACGCGTTAGGGTGAGGGTAGTTATTAAACCTATCACACTCTCTAGATACCCCTTAGCACATAAAGGAATATTATTTGGGGGTCCAGCCATGGAGAAGAGTTTAGACACGAGGAGAAGATAAGGAACACACCCATTATCAAGAAATCACATTAGGATTCTCTTTTTAACATGTTCCTTAAAACACTAGTGCTTAGGAAATCTATTGGAGGCAGAAGCCGTCAAGGGTAGCTTAGGGTTAGGGTTAGGGTGAGGGTGAGGGTTAGGGTACGGCTTAGGGCACGGGTTCGGGGAGGGGTTCGGGTAGGGCGTAGGGTATGGGTTAGGGTTAGGGTTAGGGTTAGTGTTAGGTTTAGGGCTCGGTTTAGGGTACGGGTTAGGATTAGGGTACGCGTTAGGGTTAGGGTAGGGGTTAGGGTTAGGGTATGCGATAGGGTGAGGTTAGTTTTTAAACCTATCCGACTCTCTAGATACCCCTTAGCACGTACAGGAATATTATTGGGGGTCCAGCCATGGAGAAGAGTTTAGACCCTAGGAGAAGATAAGGAACACACCCATTATCACGAAATCACATTAGGATTCTCTTTTTAACCTGTTCCTTAAAACACTAGTGCTTAGGAAATCTATTGGAGGCAGAAGCCGTCAAGGGTAGCTTAGGGTTAGGGTTAGGGTTAGGGTGAGGGTTAGGGTACGGCTTAGGGTACGGTTTCGGGGAGGGGTTTGGGTAGGGCGTAGGGTATGGGTTAGGGTTAGGGTTAGGGCTAGGGTTAGGGTTAGGGCTCGGTTTAGGGTACGGGTTAGGATTAGGGTATGCGTTAGGGTTAGGGTAGGGGTTAGGGTTAGGGTACGCGTTAGGGTGAGGGTAGTTATTAAACCTATCCCACTCTCTAGATACCCCTTAGCACGTAAAGGAATATTATTTGGGGGTCCAGCCATGGAGAAGAGTTTAGACACGAGGAGAAGATAAGGAACACACCCATTATCAAGAAATCACATTAGGATTCTCTTTTTAACCAGTTCCTTAAAACACTAGTGCTTAGGAAATCTATTGGAGGCAGAAGCCGTCAAGGGTAGCTTAGGGTTAGGGTTACGGTTAGGGTGAGGGTTAGGGTACGGTTTAGGGTACGGGTTCAGGGAGGGGTTCAGGTAGGGCGTAGGGTATGGGTTAGGGTTAGGGTTAGAGTTAGTGTTAGGGTTAGGGCTCGGTTTAGGGTATGGGTTAGGATTAGGGTACGCGTTAGGGTTAGGGTAGGGGTTAGGGTTAGGGTACGCGTTAGGGTGAGGGTAGTTATTAAACCTATCCCACTCTCTAGATACCCCTTAGCACGTAAAGGAGTATTATTTGGGAGTCCAGCCATGGAGAAGAGTTTAGACACTAGGAGAAGATAAGGAACACACCCATTATCACGAAATCACATTAGGATTCTCTTTTTAACCTGTTCCTTAAAACACTAGTGCTTAGGAAATCTATTGGAGGCAGAAGCAGTCAAGGGTAGCTTAGGGTTAGGGTTTGGGTTAGGGTGAGGTCTAGGGTATGGCTTAGGGTACGGGATCGGGGAGGGGTTCGGGTAGGGCGTAAGGTATGGGTTAGGGTTAGGGTTAGGGTTAGTGTTAGGGTTAGGGCTCGGTTTAGGGTACGGGTTAGGATTAGGGTACACGTTAGGGTTAGGGTAGGGGTTAGGGTTAGGGTACGAGATAGGGTGAGGGTAGTTATTAAACCTATCACACTCTCTAGATACCCCTTAGCACATAAAGGAATATTATTTGGGGGTCCAGCCATGGAGAAGAGTTTAGACACGAGGAGAAGATAAGAAACACACCCATTATCAAGAAATCACATTAGGATTCTCTTTTTAACATGTTCCTTAAAACACTAGTGCTTAGGAAATCTATTGGAGGCAGAAGCCGTCAAGGGTAGCTTAGGGTTAGGGTTAGGGTGAGGGTGAGGGTTAGGGTACGGCTTAGGGCACGGGTTCGGGGAGGGGTTCGGGTAGGGCGTAGGGTATGGGTTAGGGTTAGGGTTAGGGTTAGTGTTAGGGTTAGGGCTCGGTTTAGGGTACGGGTTAGGATTAGGGTACGTGTTAGGGTTAGTGTTCACGTTAGGGTGAGGGTAGTTATTAAACCTATTCCACTCTCTAGATACACCTTAGCACGTACAGGAATATTATTGGGGGTCCAGCCATGGAGAAGAGTTTAGACACTAGGAGAAGATAAGGAACACACCCATTATCACGAAATCACATTAGGATTCTCTTTTTAACCTGTTCCTTAAAACACTAGTGCTTAGGAAATCTATTGGAGGCAGAAGCAGTCAAGGGTAGCTTAGGGTTAGTGTTAGGGTTAGGGTGAGGGTTAGGGTATGGCTTAGGGTACGGGTTCGGGGAGGGGTTCGGGTAGGGCGTAGGGTATGGGTTAGGGTTAGGGTTAGGGTTAGTGTTAGGTTAGGGCTCGGTTTAGGGTACGGGTTAGGATTAGGGTACGCGTTAGGGTTAGGGTAGGGGTTAGGGTTAGGGTACGCGTTAGGGTGAGGTTAGTTATTAAACCTATCCCACTCTCTAGATACCCCTTAGCACGTAAAGGAATATTATTTGGGGGTCCAGCCATGGAGAAGAGTTTAGACACTAGGAGAAGATAAGGAACACACCCATTATCAAGAAATCACATTAGGATTCTCTTTTTAACCTGTTCCTTAAAACACTAGTGCTTAGGAAATCTATTGGAGGCAGAAGCAGTCAAGGGTATCTTAGGGTTAGGGTTAGGGTTAGGTGGAGGTTTAGGGTACGGCTTAGGGTACGGGTTCGGGGAGGGGTTCGGGTAGGGCGTAGGGTATGGGTTAGGGTTAGGGTTAGGGCTAGTGTTAGGGTTAGGGCTCGGTTTAGGGTATGGGTTAGGATTAGGGTATAAGTTAGGGTTAGGGTAGGGGTTAGGGTTAGGGTACGCGTTAGGGTGAGGGTAGTTATTAAACCTATCCCACTCTCTAGATACCCCTTAGCACGTAAAGGAATATTATTTGGGGGTCCAGCCATGGAGAAGAGTTTAGACACGAGGAGAAGATAAGGAACACACCCATTATCAAGAAATCACATTAGGATTCTCTTTTTAACCTGTTCCTTAAATCACTACTGCTTAGGAAATCTATTGGAGGCAGAAGCCGTCAAGGGTAGCTTAGGGTTAGGGTTAGGGTTAGGATGAGGGTTAGGGTACGGTTTAGGGTACGGGTTCAGGGAGGGGTTCGGGTAGGGCGTAGGGTATGGGTTAGGGTTAGGGTTAGAGTTAGTGTTAGGGTTAGGGCTCGGTTTAGGGTATTGGTTAGGATTAGGGTACGCGTTAGGGTTAGGGTAGGGGTTAGGGTTAGGGTACGCGTTAGGGTGAGGGTAGTTATTAAACCTATCCCACTCTCTAGATACCCCTTAGCACGTAAAGGAATATTATTTGGGGGTCCAGCCATGGAGAAGAGTTTAGACACGAGGAGAATATAAGGAACACACCCATTATCAAGAAATCACATTAGGATTCTCTTTTTAACCTGTTCCTTAAAACACTAGTGCTTAGGAAATCTATTGGAGGCAGAAGCCGTCAAGGGTAGCTTAGGGTTAGGGTTAGGGTTAGGTTTAGGGTGAGGGTTAGGGTACGGGTTAGGGCACGGGTTCGGGGAGGGGTTCGGGTAGGGCGTAGGGTATGGGTTAGGGTTAGGGTTAGGGTTAGTGTTAGGGTTAGGGCTCGGTTTAGGGTACGGGTTAGGATTAGGGTACGCGTTAGGGTTAGTGTACGTGTTAGGGTGAGGGTAGTTATTAAACCTATCCCACTCTCTAGATACCCCTTAGCACGTAAAGGAATATTATTTGGGGGTCCAGCCATGGAGAAGAGTTTAGACACGAGGAGAAGATAAGGAACACACCCATTATCAAGAAATCACATTAGGATTCTCTTTTTAACCTGTTCCTTAAAACACTAGTGCTTAGGAAATCTATTGGAGGCAGAAGCAGTCAAGGGTAGCTTAGGGTTAGGGTTAGGGTTAGGGTGAGGGTTAGGGTATGGCTTAGGGTACGGGTTCGGGGAGGGGTTCGGGTAGGGCGTAGGGTATGGGTTAGGGTTAGGGTTAGGGTTAGTGTTAGGGTTAGGGCTCGGTTTAGGGTACGGATTAGGATTAGGGTACGCGTTAGGGTTAGGGTAGGGGTTAGGGTTAGGGTACGCGTTAGGGTGGGGGTATTTATTAAACCTATCACACTCTCTAGATACCCCTTATCACGTAAAGGAATATTATTTGTGGGTCCAGCCTTGGAGAAGAGTTTAGACACCAGGAGAATATAAGGAACACACCCATTATAAAGAAATCACATTAGGATTCTCTTTTTAACCTGTTCCTTAAAACACTAGTGCTTAGGAAATCTATTGGAGGCAGAAGCAGTCAAGGGTAGCTTAGGGTTAGGGTTAGGGTTAGGGTGAGGGTTAGGGTATGGCTTAGGGTACGGGTTCGGGGAGGGGTTCGGGTAGGGCGTAGGGTATGGGTTAGGGTTAGGGTTAGGGTTAGTGTTAGGGTTAGGGCTCGGTTTAGTGTACGGGTTAGGATTAGGGTACGCGTTAGGGTTAGGGTAGGGGTTAGGGTTAGGGTACGCGTTAGGGTGGGGGTAGTTATTAAACCTGTCACACTCTCTAGATACCCCTTAGCACGTAAAGGAATATTATTTGGGGGTCCAGCCATGGAGAAGAGTTTAGACACGAGGAGAATATAAGGAACACACCCATTATCAAGAAATCACATTAGGATTCTCTTTTTAACCAGTTCCTTAAAACACTAGTGCTTAGGAAATCTATTGGAGGCAGAAGCCGTCAAGGGTAGCTTAGGGTTAGGGTTACGGTTAGGGTGAGGGTTAGGGTACGGTTTAGGGTACGGGTTCAGGGAGGGGTTCAGGTAGGGCGTAGGGTATGGGTTAGGGTTAGGGTTAGAGTTAGTGTTAGGGTTAGGGCTCGGTTTAGGGTATGGGTTAGGATTAGGGTACGCGTTAGGGTTAGGGTAGGGGTTAGGGTTAGGGTACGCGTTAGGGTGAGGGTAGTTATTAAACCTATCCCACTCTCTAGATACCCCTTAGCACGTAAAGGAGTATTATTTGGGAGTCCAGCCATGGAGAAGAGTTTAGACACTAGGAGAAGATAAGGAACACACCCATTATCACGAAATCACATTAGGATTCTCTTTTTAACCTGTTCCTTAAAACACTAGTGCTTAGGAAATCTATTGGAGGCAGAAGCAGTCAAGGGTAGCTTAGGGTTAGGGTTTGGGTTAGGGTGAGGTCTAGGGTATGGCTTAGGGTACGGGATCGGGGAGGGGTTCGGGTAGGGCGTAAGGTATGGGTTAGGGTTAGGGTTAGGGTTAGTGTTAGGGTTAGGGCTCGGTTTAGGGTACGGGTTAGGATTAGGGTACACGTTAGGGTTAGGGTAGGGGTTAGGGTTAGGGTACGAGATAGGGTGAGGGTAGTTATTAAACCTATCACACTCTCTAGATACCCCTTAGCACATAAAGGAATATTATTTGGGGGTCCAGCCATGGAGAAGAGTTTAGACACGAGGAGAAGATAAGAAACACACCCATTATCAAGAAATCACATTAGGATTCTCTTTTTAACATGTTCCTTAAAACACTAGTGCTTAGGAAATCTATTGGAGGCAGAAGCCGTCAAGGGTAGCTTAGGGTTAGGGTTAGGGTGAGGGTGAGGGTTAGGGTACGGCTTAGGGCACGGGTTCGGGGAGGGGTTCGGGTAGGGCGTAGGGTATGGGTTAGGGTTAGGGTTAGGGTTAGTGTTAGGGTTAGGGCTCGGTTTAGGGTACGGGTTAGGATTAGGGTACGTGTTAGGGTTAGTGTTCGCGTTAGGGTGAGGGTAGTTATTAAACCTATTCCACTCTCTAGATACACCTTAGCACGTACAGGAATATTATTGGGGGTCCAGCCATGGAGAAGAGTTTAGACACTAGGAGAAGATAAGGAACACACCCATTATCACGAAATCACATTAGGATTCTCTTTTTAACCTGTTCCTTAAAACACTAGTGCTTAGGAAATCTATTGGAGGCAGAAGCAGTCAAGGGTAGCTTAGGGTTAGTGTTAGGGTTAGGGTGAGGGTTAGGGTATGGCTTAGGGTACGGGTTCGGGGAGGGGTTCGGGTAGGGCGTAGGGTATGGGTTAGGGTTAGGGTTAGGGTTAGTGTTAGGTTAGGGCTCGGTTTAGGGTACGGGTTAGGATTAGGGTACGCGTTAGGGTTAGGGTAGGGGTTAGGGTTAGGGTACGCGTTAGGGTGAGGTTAGTTATTAAACCTATCCCACTCTCTAGATACCCCTTAGCACGTAAAGGAATATTATTTGGGGGTCCAGCCATGGAGAAGAGTTTAGACACTAGGAGAAGATAAGGAACACACCCATTATCAAGAAATCACATTAGGATTCTCTTTTTAACCTGTTCCTTAAAACACTAGTGCTTAGGAAATCTATTGGAGGCAGAAGCAGTCAAGGGTATCTTAGGGTTAGGGTTAGGGTTAGGGGGAGGTTTAGGGTACGGCTTAGGGTACGGGTTCGGGGAGGGGTTCGGGTAGGGCGTAGGGTATGGGTTAGGGTTAGGGTTAGGGCTAGTGTTAGGGTTAGGGCTCGGTTTAGGGTATGGGTTAGGATTAGGGTATAAGTTAGGGTTAGGGTAGGGGTTAGGGTTAGGGTACGCGTTAGGGTGAGGGTAGTTATTAAACCTATCCCACTCTCTAGATACCCCTTAGCACGTAAAGGAATATTATTTGGGGGTCCAGCCATGGAGAAGAGTTTAGACACGAGGAGAAGATAAGGAACACACCCATTATCAAGAAATCACATTAGGATTCTCTTTTTAACCTGTTCCTTAAATCACTACTGCTTAGGAAATCTATTGGAGGCAGAAGCCGTCAAGGGTAGCTTAGGGTTAGGGTTAGGGTTAGGGTGAGGGTTAGGGTACGGTTTAGGGTACGGGTTCAGGGAGGGGTTCGGGTAGGGCGTAGGGTATGGGTTAGGGTTAGGGTTAGAGTTAGTGTTAGGGTTAGGGCTCGGTTTAGGGTATTGGTTAGGATTAGGGTACGCGTTAGGGTTAGGGTAGGGGTTAGGGTTAGGGTACGCGTTAGGGTGAGGGTAGTTATTAAACCTATCCCACTCTCTAGATACCCCTTAGCACGTAAAGGAATATTATTTGGGGGTCCAGCCATGGAGAAGAGTTTAGACACGAGGAGAATATAAGGAACACACCCATTATCAAGAAATCATATTAGGATTCTCTTTTTAACCTGTTCCTTAAAACACTAGTGCTTAGGAAATCTATTGGAGGCAGAAGCAGTCAAGTGTAGCTTAGGGTTAGGGATAGGGTTAGGGTGAGGGCTAGGGTATGGCTTACGGTACGGGTTCGGGGAGGGGTGCGGGTAGGGCGTAGGGTATGGGTTAGGGTTAGTGTTATGGTTAGGGCTCGGTTTAGGGTACGGGTTAGGATTAGTGTACGCGTTAGGGTTAGGGTAGGGGTTAGGGTTATGGTACGTGTTAGGGTGAGGGTAGTTATTAAACCTATCACACTCTCTAGATACCCCTTAGCACATAAAGGAATATTATTTGGGGGTCCAGCCATGGAGAAGAGTTTAGACACGAGGAGAAGATAAGGAACACACCCATTATCAAGAAATCACATTAGGATTCTCTTTTTAACATGTTCCTTAAAACACTAGTGCTTAGGAAATCTATTGGAGGCAGAAGCCGTCAAGGGTAGCTTAGGGTTAGGGTTAGGGTTAGGTTTAGGGTGAGGGTTAGGGTACGGGTTAGGGCACGGGTTCGGGGAGGGGTTCGGGTAGGGCGTAGGGTATGGGTTAGGGTTAGGGTTAGGGTTAGTGTTAGGGTTAGGGCTCGGTTTAGGGTACGGGTTAGGATTAGGGTACGCGTTAGGGTTAGTGTACGTGTTAGGGTGAGGGTAGTTATTAAACCTATCCCACTCTCTAGATACCCCTTAGCACGTACAGGAATATTATTGGGGGTCCAGCCATGGAGAAGAGTTTAGACACGAGGAGAAGATAAGGAACACACCCATTATCACGAAATCACATTAGGATTCTCTTTTTAACCTGTTCCTTAAAACACTAGTGCTTAGGAAATCTATTGGAGGCAGAAGCCGTCAAGGGTAGCTTAGGGTTAGGGTTAGGGTTAGGGTGAGGGTTAGGGTACGGCTTAGGGTACGGGTTCGGGGAGGGGTTCGGGTAGGGCGTAGGGTATGGGTTAGGGTTAGGGTTAGGGTTACTGTTAGGGTTAGGGCTCGGTTTACGGTACGGGTTAGGATTAGGGTACGCGTTAGGGTTAGTGTACGCGTTAGGGTGAGGGTAGTTATTAAACCTATCACACTCTCTAGATACCCCTTAGCACGTTAAGGAATATTATTTGGTGGTCCAGCCATGGAGAAGAGTTTAGACACGAGGAGAAGATAAGGAACACACCCATTATCAAGAAATCACATTAGGATTCTCTTTTTAACCTGTTCCTTAAAACACTAGTTCTTAGGAAATCTATTGGAGGCAGAAGCAGTCAAGGGTAGCTTAGGTTTAGGGTTAGGGTTAGGGTGAGGGTTAGGGTACAGCTTAGGGTACGGGTTCGGGGAGGGGTTCGGGTAGGGCGTAGGGTATGGGTTAGGGTTAGGGTTAGGGCTAGTGTTAGGGTTAGGGCTCGGTTTAGGGTACGGGTTAGGATTAGGGTACGCGTTAGGGTTAGGGTAGGGGTTAGGGTTAGGGTACGCGTTAGGGTGAGGGTAGTTATTAAACCTATCCCACTCTCTAGATACCCCTTAGCACGTAAAGGAATATTATTTGGGGGTCCAGCCATGGAGAAGAGTTTAGACACTAGGAGAAGATAAGGAATACACCCATTATCAAGAAATCACATTAGGATTCTCTTTTTAACCTGTTCCTTAAAACACTAGTGCTTAGGAAATCTATTGGAGGCAGAAGCAGTCAAGGGTAGCTTAGGGTGAGGGTTAGGGTTAGGGTGAGGTTTAGGGTACGGCTTAGGGTACGGGTTCGGGGAGGTGTTCGGGTAGGGCGTAGGCTATGGGTTAGGGTTAGGGTTAGGGCTAGTGTTAGGTTTAGGGCTCGGTTTGGGGTACGGGTTAGGATTAGGGTACGCGTTAGGGTTAGGGTAGGGGTTAGGGTTAGGGTACACGTTAGGGTGAGGGTAGTTATTAAACCTATCACACTCTCTAGATACCCCGTAGCACGTAAAGGAATATTATTTGGGGGTCCAGCCATGGAAAAGAGTTTAGACAAGAGGAGAAGATAAGGAACACACCCATTATCAAGAAATCACATTAGGATTCTCTTTTTAACCTGTTCCTTAAATCACTAGTGCTTAGGAAATGTATTGGAGGCAGAAGCCGTCAAGGGTAGCTTAGGGTTAGGGTTAGGGATAGGGTGAGGGTTAGGGTATGGCTTAGGGTACGGGTTCGGGGAGGGGTTCGGTTAGGGCGTAGGGTATGGGTTAGGGTTAGGGTTAGAGTTAGTGTTAGGTTTAGGGCTCGGTTTAGGGTACGGGTTAGGATTAGGGTACGCGTTAGTGTTAGAGTAGTGGTTAGGGTTAGGGTACGCTTTAGGGTGAGGGTAGTTATTAAACCTATCCCACTCTCTAGATACCCCTTAGCACGTAAAGGAATATTATTTGGGGGTCCAGCCATGGAGAAGAGTTTAGACACTAGGAGAAGATAAGGAACACACCCATTATCAAGAAATCACAATGTGATTCTCTTTTTAAACTGTTCCTTAAAACACTAGTGCTTAGGAAATCTATTGGAGGCAGAAGCCGTCAAGGGTAGCTTAGGGTTAGGGTTAGGGTTAGGGTGAGGGTTAGGGTACGGCGTAGGGTACGGGTTCGGGGAGTGGTTCGGGTAGGGCGTAGGCTATGGGTTAGGGTTAGGGTTAGGGTTAGTGTTAGGGTTAGGGCTCGGTTTAGGGTACGGGTTAGGATTAGGGTACGCGTTAGGGTTAGGGTAGGGGTTAGGGTTAGGGTACGCGTTAGGGTGGGGGTATTTATTAAACCTATCACACTCTCTAGATACCCCTTATCACGTAAAGGAATATTATTTGGGGGTCCAGCCTTGGAGAAGAGTTTAGACACGAGGAGAATATAAGGAACACACCCATTATAAAGAAATCACATTAGGATTCTCTTTTTAACCTGTTCCTTAAAACACTAGTGCTTAGGAAATCTATTGGAGGCAGAAGCAGTCAAGGGTAGCTTAGGGTTAGGGTTAGGGTTAGGGTGAGGGTTAGGGTATGGCTTAGGGTACGGGTTCGGGGAGGGTTTCGGGTAGGGCGTAGGGTATGGGTTAGGGTTAGGGTTAGGGTTAGTGTTAGGGTTAGGGCTCGGTTTAGTGTACGGGTTAGGATTAGGGTACGCGTTAGTGTTAGGGTAGGTGTTAGGGTTAGGGTACGCGATAGGGTGAGGTTAGTTATTAAACCTATCCCACTCTCTAGATACCCTTAGCACGTAAAGGAATATTATTTGGGGGTCCAGCCATGGAGAAGAGTTTAGACACGAGGAGAAGATAAGGAACACACCCATTATCAAGAAATCACATTAGGATTCTCTTTTTAACCAGTTCCTTAAAACACTAGTGCTTAGGAAATCTATTGGAGGCAGAAGCCGTCAAGGGTAGCTTAGGGTTAGGGTTAGGGTTAGGGTGAGGGTTAGGGTATGGCTTACGATAAGGGTTCGGGGAGGGGTTCGGGTAGGGCGTAGGCTATGGGTTAGGGTTAGGGTTAGGTCTAGTGTTAGGGTTAGGGCTCGGTTTAGGGTACGGGTTAGGATTAGGGTATGCGTTAGGGTTAGGGTAGGAGTTAGGGTTAGGGTACGCGTTAGGGTGAGGGTAGTTATTAAACCTATCCCACTCTCTAGATACCCCTTAGCACGTAAAGGAATATTATTTGGGGGTCCAGCCATGGAGAAGAGTTTAGACACGAGGAGAAGATAAGGAACACACCCATTATCAATAAATCACATTAGGATTCTCTTTTTAACCTGTTCCTTAAATCACTAGTGCTTAGGAAATCTTTTGGAGGCAGAAGCCGTCAAGGGTAGCTTAGGGTTAGGGTTACGGTTAGGGTGAGGGTTAGGGTACGGTTTAGGGTACGGGTTCAGGGAGGTGTTCAGGTAGGGCGTAGGGTATGGGTTAGGGTTAGGGTTAGAGTTAGTGTTAGGGTTAGGGCTCGGTTTAGGGTATGGGTTAGGATTAGGGTACGCGTTAGGGTTAGGGTAGGGGTTAGGGTTAGGGTACGCGTTAGGGTGAGGGTAGTTATTAAACCTATCCCACTCTCTAGATACCCCTTAGCACGTAAAGGAATATTATTTGGGAGTCCAGCCATGGAGAAGAGTTTAGACACTAGGAGAAGATAAGGAACACACCCATTATCACGAAATCACATTAGGATTCTCTTTTTAACCTGTTCCTTAAAACACTAGTGCTTAGGAAATCTATTGGAGGCAGAAGTAGTCAAGGGTAGCTTAGGGTTAGGGTTTGGGTTAGGGTGAGGGCTAGGGTATGGCTTAGGGTACGGGATCGGGGAGGGGTTCGGGTAGGGCGTAAGGTATGGGTTAGTGTTAGGGTTAGGGTTAGTGTTAGGGTTAGGGCTCGGTTTAGGGTACGGGTTAGGATTAGGGTACACGTTAGGGTTAGGGTAGGGGTTAGGGTTAGGGTACGCGATAGGGTGAGGGTAGTTATTAAACCTATCACACTCTCTAGATACCCCTTAGCACATAAAGGAATATTATTTGGGGGTCCAGCCATGGAGAAGAGTTTAGACACGAGGAGAAGATAAGGAACACACCCATTATCAAGAAATCACATTAGGATTCTCTTTTTAACATGTTCCTTAAAACACTAGTGCTTAGGAAATCTATTGGAGGCAGAAGCCGTCAAGGGTAGCTTAGGGTTAGGGTTAGGGTGAGGGTGAGGGTTAGGGTACGGCTTAGGGCACGGGTTCGGGGAGGGGTTCGGGTAGGGCGTAGGGTATGGGTTAGGGTTAGGGTTAGGGTTAGTGTTAGGTTTAGGGCTCGGTTTAGGGTACGGGTTAGGATTAGGGTACGCGTTAGGGTTAGGGTAGGGGTTAGGGTTAGGGTATGCGATAGGGTGAGGTTAGTTTTTAAACCTATCCCACTCTCTAGATACCCCTTAGCACGTACAGGAATATTATTGGGGGTCCAGCCATGGAGAAGAGTTTAGACCCTAGGAGAAGATAAGGAACACACCCATTATCACGAAATCACATTAGGATTCTCTTTTTAACCTGTTCCTTAAAACACTAGTGCTTAGGAAATCTATTGGAGGCAGAAGCCGTCAAGGGTAGCTTAGCGTTAGGGTTAGGGTTAGGGTGAGGGTTAGGGTACGGCTTAGGGTACGGTTTCGGGGAGGGGTTTGGGTAGGGCGTAGGGTATGGGTTAGGGTTAGGGTTAGGGCTAGGGTTAGGGTTAGGGCTCGGTTTAGGGTACGGGTTAGGATTAGGGTATGCGTTAGGGTTAGGGTAGGGGTTAGGGTTAGGGTACGCGTTAGGGTGAGGGTAGTTATTAAACCTATCACACTCTCTAGATACCCTTAGCACATAAAGGAATATTATTTGGGGGTCCAGCCATGGAGAAGAGTTTAGACACGAGGAGAAGATAAGGAACACACCCATTATCAAGAAATCACATTAGGATTCTCTTTTTAACATGTTCCTTAAAACACTAGTGCTTAGGAAATCTATTGGAGGCAGAAGCCGTCAAGGGTAGCTTAGGGTTAGGGTTAGGGTTAGGGTGAGGGTTAGGGTACGGCTTAGGGCACGGGTTCGGGGAGGGGTTCGGGTAGGGCGTAGGGTATGGGTTAGGGTTAGGGTTAGGGTTAGTGTTAGGGTTAGGGCTCGGTTTAGGGTACGGGTTAGGATTAGGGTACGCGTTAGGGTTAGTGTACGCGTTAGGGTGAGGGTAGTTATTAAACCTATCCCACTCTCTAGATACCCCTTAGCACGTACAGGAATATTATTGGGGCTCCAGCCATGGAGAAGAGTTTAGACACTAGGAGAAGATAAGGAACACACCCATTATCACGAAATCACATTAGGATTCTCTTTTTAACCTGTTCCTTAAAACACTAGTGCTTAGGAAATCTATTGGAGGCAGAAGCAGTCAAGGGTAGCTTAGGGTTAGGGTTAGGGTTAGGGTGAGGGTTAGGGTATGGCTTAGGGTACGGGTTCGGGGAGGGGTTCGGGTAGGGCGTAGGGTATGGGTTAGGGTTAGGGTTAGGGTTAGTGTTAGGGTTAGGGCTCGGTTTAGGGTACGGGTTAGGATTAGGGTACGCGTTAGGGTTAGGGTAGGGGTTAGGGTTAGGGTACGCGTTAGGGTGGGGGTATTTATTAAACCTATCACACTCTCTAGATACCCCTTATCACGTAAAGGAATATTATTTGTGGGTCCAGCCTTGGAGAAGAGTTTAGACACCAGGAGAATATAAGGAACACACCCATTATAAAGAAATCACATTAGGATTCTCTTTTTAACCTGTTCCTTAAAACACTAGTGCTTAGGAAATCTATTGGAGGCAGAAGCCGTCAAGGGTAGCTTAGGGTTAGGGTACGGTTTAGGGTACGGGTTCAGGGAGGGGTTCAGGTAGGGCGTAGGGTATGGGTTAGGGTTAGGGTTAGAGTTAGTGTTAGGGTTAGGGCTCGGTTTAGGTATGGGTTAGGATTAGGGTACGCGTTAGGGTTAGGGTAGGGGTTAGGGTTAGGGTACGCGTTAGGGTGAGGGTAGTTATTAAACCTATCCCACTCTCTAGATACCCCTTAGCACGTAAAGGAGTATTATTTGGGAGTCCAGCCATGGAGAAGAGTTTAGACACTAGGAGAAGATAAGGAACACACCCATTATCACGAAATCACATTAGGATTCTCTTTTTAACCTGTTCCTTAAAACACTAGTGCTTAGGAAATCTATTGGAGGCAGAAGCAGTCAAGGGTAGCTTAGGGTTAGGGTTTGGGTTAGGGTGAGGTCTAGGGTATGGCTTAGGGTACGGGATCGGGGAGGGGTTCGGGTAGGGCGTAAGGTATGGGTTAGGGTTAGGGTTAGGGTTAGTGTTAGGGTTAGGGCTCGGTTTAGGGTACGGGTTAGGATTAGGGTACACGTTAGGGTTAGGGTAGGGGTTAGGGTTAGGGTACGAGATAGGGTGAGGGTAGTTATTAAACCTATCACACTCTCTAGATACCCCTTAGCACATAAAGGAATATTATTTGGGGGTCCAGCCATGGAGAAGAGTTTAGACACGAGGAGAAGATAAGAAACACACCCATTATCAAGAAATCACATTAGGATTCTCTTTTTAACATGTTCCTTAAAACACTAGTGCTTAGGAAATCTATTGGAGGCAGAAGCCGTCAAGGGTAGCTTAGGGTTAGGGTTAGGGTGAGGGTGAGGGTTAGGGTACGGCTTAGGGCACGGGTTCGGGGAGGGGTTCGGGTAGGGCGTAGGGTATGGGTTAGGGTTAGGGTTAGGGTTAGTGTTAGGGTTAGGGCTCGGTTTAGGGTACGGGTTAGGATTAGGGTACGTGTTAGGGTAAGTGTTCGCGTTAAGGTGAGGGTAGTTATTAAACCTATTCCACTCTCTAGATACACCTTAGCACGTACAGGAATATTATTGGGGGTCCAGCCATGGAGAAGAGTTTAGACACTAGGAGAAGATAAGGAACACACCCATTATCACGAAATCACATTAGGATTCTCTTTTTAACCTGTTCCTTAAAACACTAGTGCTTAGGAAATCTATTGGAGCAGAAGCAGTCAAGGGTAGCTTAGGGTTAGGGTTAGGGTTAGGGTGAGGGTTAGGGTATGGCTTAGGGTACGGGTTCGGGGAGGGGTTCGGGTAGGGCGTAGGGTATGGGTTAGGGTTAGGGTTAGGGTTAGTGTTAGGTTAGGGCTCGGTTTAGGGTACGGGTTAGGATTAGGGTACGCGTTAGGGTTAGGGTAGGGGTTAGGGTTAGGGTACGCGTTAGGGTGAGGTAGTTATTAAACCTATCCCACTCTCTAGATACCCCTTAGCACGTAAAGGAATATTATTTGGGGGTCCAGCCATGGAGAAGAGTTTAGACACTAGGAG